>NC_069390.1:13332500-13957500 GCF_027475565.1 Acinonyx jubatus
ACTCTCTAGGTAGCCATGGAACAGTCGCCAGGATATATTTTTAAGTGAAATAGAAAAGCTGTATGTTTTATGTAGTATATATCGTTTGGAGATAATGAAGGAGGATGGGAATATGAAAATGTATTTGCTTGTATTTGCATTAACACTTGAGTGATACAAAACCCAAACTAAACCCCTTTTGGTTAGCGCTGGGCATGGGGAAGAGGGATGGGATGGTATCACAGGGAAGAAGGGGAAGCAAGACCACCAAATGAATGTGGCTTCATCTTGCTTCAATGAAACGTAAATAATTTGCCTCCCCCAAAACGAAAAGTAAAGTTAAATGAATTCCCAGAAGTGGAACATAGTTGTAAAGAACTTTGGACAAGTTGTTTAAACTCAAATTTCTCAGCTATAAGATGGGGAAAACCAGCATTTAGTTAACACCTTTTTTCAGTTGTTCCCACAAATCAAGCTTCTTCTTGATTCAGGACACACACTTGTGTGCCTTCTCTGTGGACTGTGCTGTCACTAGGGGTTTGGAGAGCCCTGTTCTTGATCATTCCACACTGCTCTGTTGTCAGTCTCCTCCTCACAAAAGCCTTCTCCCTGTTCCACTCATTAGCGTCTGGACTATTTCTCTATTTTGTTTTCTCATAACTTCGTATCCTTAGCTAAACTTCTCTCTTTTCCTCTCTTTTTTTACTTGATTATTTAACATTCGGGTATTGAATTCCCAAAACCCAGAGCCATGTCTCACGTCTAAGATATTTTCCAAATATTCCAAATGTTTGTACCCAATGCAAGATGCACAGAAGAGACCCAGTTCATTTTAGCCATTTCTGTCATGGGCTACATATCAGGGATCAGGCCATGCTGGACATTACCGCCATACCTCTGCAGCCAAATATTAGCTTGTGAGAATATATGTCTTGGTTTAATCTTCACAGCAAGACTTAACTATATGAATAGCATTTGTTGTAAGAATTAAATAAAATTAAAAGACTTTCTAAAAGCAAGGCCACTCTCCAGCTCCCTGGATCGACCCCTCACATTTAATTAGACTTTTGGTGTTCACCCAGCCCCATTATAATCTCACTCTGATTTTATTCCATAACAGACAGAAACCAAAGCGCTGTGCCCTCTCGAGGATGTAGGCTCAGTGAAAGCAGCCCTGCAGCTGCTTGTACCTTGGTGTCAGATAATTGCTCGTAATTAGTTTGCATATCTTATCAGAGAGAGGGAGCTTAATTATCTCCCTCTGCAAAATCTCTGCAGAGAAAGCTCAGTGTCTGTTTTTCTTTTTTCTTTTTTCCTCCTTAAGAAAAGTACTATCTTTGAACTTGATTTCACCTTGGGGATGGAGGCAGGAGAGGGAAAAAAACCCAGTTATACAAATATCATCTTATTTGTGTGTGTATGTGTGTGTGCAAATTGATTTTTTTTACCGCCCCCCCCTCCCCCCGGCTTTCCGGTTTTGTAGAGAAGTATTTAGAATGGCAGAAGGGAGTTATACCCTTAAATACAATATGTGTGCAGTGGTGTAAGTTAAATTCTTTCTATTTCATATATTTTTTCCTTTGGACTTTCCTCCCCCCATGCCCACGTATGGTGGGTCCTATGGGAGGTTTATCTTGTGCTTAATTTACAATGTGTGTAATAATGATAAAATTAATGCTAATTAAATATCATGAAAATAAGTTAATATAAAATGATAAAATACAATAAGTATATTATGTGTGAAAAAAGCTTCTAAAGTGGAGTAAGCATCACTAGGGGCATCATTCAGAATAGGGTGGGGAGGATGTTGAGGAAGCAGGACGGATCCACTTCCCCTGCTTCCATTTTGAAAAACCACGGGCTTGTGAATTTTGTGATTTGCAGCTTGTCAACTGCACCTCGACCACCTCCTGGAACACATCCTTCCAATTTGGACTGAAACAGAGATAATACAACATCTGTTCACTACATGGCCAGTCGTGTCTTAGAGAGTCATTTTAACCCTGTCAACACCAATCTTAGTTTCTTCAAACCAACTTATGTAACCTCGTGGTTTCTGCCTTTCTAAGCCTGCACTCACCAGGCTTCAGGATTCAGAGCACACTTTCAATTTCTGGCCTCTCTGCATCTCCCAGATTGCAAGCCCTAAACTCCAAATAAACACTTTTGGCTGTTTTACAGCCTCTTCTTGCTCGGCATATGTTAATATACCATTACATAAGCATCTGTGTGTGTGTGTGTGTGTGTGTGTGTGTGTGTGTGTGTGTGTGTACTTTTAACAAAATGAAGAGGTGAATTAGTTTCCTGCCACTTGGCCCAGTGTTATCAGCTTCTCTGACTAATTCCAGGTCTGGCAATAGCAAAATTTCAGGTGTTCATTATTTGGTTGTTTACTTCAATTTCCCACTACACGGATACAGACTTATGCAAGGCAATCTTTAAAGATCTTCCTTTGTGCTTGAGAGCTTAACAGAGATGTCCAAGGTGGGAGTTTAGAGAGGCAGAGTCATTTCAGTCCCTCTGCACTTGTGTGTGCATGTCTGTGTCATATTTCTTGCCTACCTGGTGTATGAGCAAACAGCATTTTGTGCAGGTGCTGGATCGGGGATCAGGGAATTGTACACAATCAAGTAACTCATTTCAGGATAAGAGACTGGAGCCAAACCTCAGTCTAAACTTTATTCCCTTCTCAGCATGAAGTGAACAGATTTCTGAAAAGCCAGAGTAAGACTCAGAGGGTAAGCCTGATGAACCTAAGGAATGACTGCATTAGATTATAAAAAACTCGAGGCAGGGATTATGTCTTGTTCAGATTTGCACCCTGTAATAGTATAAGTGGGCAACCAACTGATGGTACTTTTAGTATCCATAATAACAATGTCCTAAGTTTACAGAGCACTTTGAAATGCACCAATCTCACTCATATTTATTTACTTTTTTATTTAATACAAATTCCAGTAGTTCAAAGTTGGGTATATTATGCTTATTTTACAGATAAGGAAACAGATTCAGAGAAGTTAAGGTGCTGCCCAAGTCACGGTGCAGGGAGCAATTAATGGCTCTGAAGGCTGGATCAGCTCTTTTATCTCTAAATGGACTCTTCTTATGTCTTAACTGCCTTTATTCTAATACTTGAAAGAAAAATGAATGACATGCACGATGCCATGGGTAGTGTGCAATGCCTCAGGATTGGAGAGGCTAGCCTGGCAGAGAGGACCCAGACAGACGATCCATTAGGATCCCTTTGAGGAATCCACACTATGGTGTTGGATTATAAGTGGGAAATTCAGCAGGAGGAAATCCATTTATATTGCACTCAGATGTAATGCAATACAGATCAATCTGTTAAATGCTAATTAACCAATCTCTTAAGGTGCTGTCTTTCAGTTGTCTCATTTCTCTGCTTCTCTCCAGGTTAGCCTCTTGAAGTATGGGGAAGGGGCCCCAGGAAACTGTATTGTGAAGGACATGGGAGGAGTCTCTTGGGATCACCTGTGGGAACTTGTCTTATCTTCTGGCATCCTAGTCTCTGTGGTAACTTTCCTGCCAACCTGGTTGTTTTCTCATCATCTGGAGGCTGCTGGCTTCTTCAGCTAGTGATTGCTGAGTCTCTTTCTTACATGGGAACTATGCTGTGGACTTGTTTGTCTTCAAGTCTTCACTCTGGTCTTGCTGGTGAAGATGACATGGGTTATAAGAAGAGGTGAAAGAGGGTCTGTGAAGGCTCTGGGGTACCTACTGATTGAGTCTGTAGGTACTAGGATACCTAGATGGGGTCTGTATTCTTAAGTGTTCAGAGCAAACTATCTCCAACTGCTCTTGCTGTTGAACCTATGAGAGCACCCTCTACCCCCCATCCTATCATATCACATCTCTCTCCATGTTAACTGCCTCGGCCCTGCAGAGTTGAACGGAGGAGAAGTGGTGAAAACTCAGGTTCATCATGAGATCTTGGGGAGTAACCAGTTCTTGTAGAAAGATTTGATTAGTATCCCAAGGAAGTCTCCAGGGCCAGTGGACTCAAACTTTCACAAAAAGGACTGTAAAACACCAGTAGCCATCACCCAACTTCTGAGCATGTGCCTATATAGATGAGGTGGTCTCTATATAGGTGAAATAGCTAGCTGCGAGGGCCTTTGGATCCTGGATAGTGGCTGGATATTGGCTGGGGAGGAACATCTAGTTTTGACCCAGAGTTATGAACCTCAGAGTCTCTTGACTTACCCCAGGAAAACTTATTGCAAATTCAGGGTTGGGGTGAAATGAGAACTTAGAATGAGTTCTCATAGCACCTTCTAAAATACAAATGAGTGTTTATTATCTACAATATGCCGTACACTATTCTAGGTACTAGGGAAAAACCAAGGGAGTGGGAGTAGGGGTGTTAGGAGGAGAAAAAAAATATCCACCTTCACGGAGTTTATATTAAAAAATGGGTGTCAGATAATAAGTAAAATAACGAAGCAAAATATATAGTGCCTTAACTGGTGATGATTGTTGCAGACAAAGCAATGAAGGAGAAGAGAGGGAGTGTGGGGGTGCAGTTGAAGTCGATCTGGTCAGGAAGCATTTCACGAAAGAATGAAATTGGAACCAAAAATTGAAGGAGTTGAAGAAGTGAGTCACATGGATATCTGGAAGTAGAGACTTCCAGGTGGAAGGTAGGACTGTATCTGGTATGTGTTGGAGGAACAGGAAGGAGACCAGTGGGGCTGGAAAGTCATCAGTCAGGAGAAAAGAAATTGTAAATAAGGTAAGATAAACAAAGGACCACGAACATGGAACGGGTTTTTGGTTTTATTCCAGGTGAGATGAGAGTCACTGAGGTCTTGAGCAGAGGAGTTACCTGTTTTGACTTCTTTTCTTAAAGGATCATGTGGTTGCTGTTCTGAGATTTGACTTCATTCCTGAGAGGAAAAGGTGGAAGCAGAAAAACCAGTTAGGAGAATGTACCAATAATTTCAGTGAGGGAGCTTATTAATGACTTGGACCAGAGTGGTAGCAAAGGAGGGAGTGGGCCAATAGCATTGATGAGTGGATTGGATGTGGGGCAGAAGATGAGGAGGAAAATGAGGATAACTTCAAAATTTTTGTCTTGAGTAACTAGAAAAATGGAAATGTGATTAAGATGTGGAAGACTGTGGTTGTATCAGAGGACTATCAGGAGTTTGTTTTTGAATGTATGAATTTTGAGATGTCTCTGAAAAATCTAAGAATATTTGCTGAGTATGTGTTTGAAGTCTGTGTTTTGGGGGAGGTCTTAACTGGACGTATAAATTCAGGAGTTGTTGATATATGACAGTGGAACCAGATGAGTCCATCAAAGGAGTAAGTGGAGACAGAAGCAAAAAACTTAATAGCATAGCAGAGCAGAACAAATCCATCAACAAAACCTGCATAATTTCCCCAAAGCCTATGAGTTAGTCTTTACCCACTTGAAACCCAGAAGCTCATTTCCCCTTTGGTATCTTGGTGTCCCAAAGCATTTTTTATGTCATATAGATAGATTTTGTCTGTGTTGAACATTTATCCTGGTCCATAAACTTCTCCACAATGAGCCTCTTCCACTTTTCAGGTTAGGACAAAAAATAAACTAAAAAATAATGGATAGGTAGAGAAGTCAACTGACACTATTTCTTCTATTAAATGTACATTAAACAAGTAAAAATGGTTCTTAAAATTTTCCCACCAATCTTTACTCAATGGTAGACATGGGCGGGTTCACAGTAGTCTCACCATTTATAATTAAAGGATGTGTACTTGCAAGTTCCTGACTTTTCTACCTGAAGTACTTTTCTATCCAGAGGCATTTGTCCCCTGAGTTTATCCTTGTGTGACAAGTAAACCACCTTTTCAGCTTTCACAAATTTTGACTCTCATTTCATGAGTAATTTTCTTGCTGAGACAGTTCTGTTAAGTTTTCCTGCTTTTGTGTAGAGGGTACGTGAAGATCTAAGCCATTGCTGAGTTTAATATTCCACCCTTACACTGAAGCATCCCTGTTACTTGAAAACCATTACTTTCTCAGCATCTCCATTCCCATCTCCAAAACTAGGATCAGCCTTTCTTGATAGAGCCATTTTTAAAAATCACATCCATCTCTCTCCAAAAAGGGGGTTTATCCATTTAGGTGAGTTACCATGTTCACAATGAGGATAAAATGACAAAGCTTCATAAATATGGGCACATGTCTAGGCTTCCTCACTAGCTAAGTGATCCTGCTTATGTAGACAGAGTGGGACAAAATTTATGATATAAGAAAATAAAAGGTAGTTGCATATTGTAAGGCGGGCACACTGCCTGAGGATCTCAATCCCCTATCAAAGGCCATAAACTTATGATAGGTCTTTATCCTCACAAACTCCCAAAATGACATTGGGTCCTTTATTTTTAGAAATGTCCATTTTCCCCCTGCTAATGTAGAGATGGTTTTCATGTTAGTCATTTCGGGTCTGTACTGGTACCAGAAGTCTGCCTCGCTGTTAGAACGTTTCTTTTTGTTTTAACAAAATTTTGTTTTAACACATTTTTCGTGTGTTAATAGGCATCCATTAATCTTTTGTGAACATCTCACTTATCTTCTTTTTTCCTTTTTAAAAATTTTCTTTAGCTCTTCAAAGGAAAGAACCGTGCTTTTAACATTTACATAAAGCCTAGCAAATTCATATTTAGAGTGAATATTCTTCCCCTGTCCTGTTCTGTCATTTTCTAGCACTTAAACAGCTTCCAGGAGCCATTTAGTTTTTACTTTAGAATTTTCCTTCTCATTTCTTCCATCCTAGCTCTGATCTCTCCTCTCCTTCTATAGTCTCCTGTCCAAGTATTGCCTTCTGTGTGATGAACTGCTCACTTAACATCTAGATTCCCTGATCCCAGCTCCTTGGAAAGGGGAGTTAGTCCTCCGCTCTGACTTCTTTTCTTGCAAGTGTCTGTTCAAACCACTTCCGACTCTTCTTTCCTCTTTGTTAGTTAGAAAAAAGGGGCACAACACTAAGCAGGCTGTGGTTAAATTCTGTGGGTGGATTGAGAAACTGAGGAGGGAATGTTGTAAATCTAAATGTGATGATGCTCTCACTATGATCAATCTCTGGGCATTCCTGTGGAGTGGTGTCCAATATCTAGCTTGCTCCTCTAGCTTTTTCCTGAAATGTAAATTCATCCTTGATGATTCTGGAATTGCTGCTGAGTGGAGCCTGACCAAAGGCCTCTCAGTCCCTCCTGCATAAACCTTGAGGCTGGGGAATAGTCTTGCTCAGGAGCAAATTCATTAAAATTAGAATTTAGTCTTTCTGTCCAAGGCCATGCTCTTTACTATGAGTAAGAAAGGGAATAAGGAGGAAAGCAACCACTAGATATCCATGTCTTACCCTTCAGTACTTAGATTTAGAGCATGCCCATTGGGGCTCACAGTTAGTCAGAGGGTGGGTGTAAATCACTAGGTGATCTGAACATCCCTTTATGGCTGCCTGTGTTGCACTGGGAGGCAGCCAGAGACATGAGTCTCTAGCCCACACCCAGGCTTCTTTGGGGTGGGGATGACATTTGCTCATCTCCACCTTCTAGGGCCCTCCTTGAATTCCATTCCTCAGTTCTACATCCTATTTCTCATGAGATTTTCTTCCCTGTGTTGCCAAGTCAAGTTACAATTCAATTAACAGTTGGCTCTTTTTTTAAAGTTTATTTATTTTTGACAGAATGAGAGAGAGAGAGAGAGAGAGAGAGAGAGAGAGAGAGAGAGAGAGAGAGACAGAGCATGAGTGAGGTAGGGGCAGAGAGAGAGACACACACAGAATCTGAAGCAGGCTCCAGGCTCTGAGCTGTCAGCACAGAGCCCGACGTGGGGCTCGAACTCACAAACTGTGAGATCATGACCTGAGCCAAAGTCGGACGCTCAACCGACTGAGCCACCCAGGCACCCCAACAATTGGCTCTTAAAAACATGGTGCCTGTAGCTAACACTGCTATACAATGTACAGAACAGTTGTTAGGAGAGTAAATCCTAGGAGTTCTCATCACAAGGAGAAAAGTTTTTTTCTTCACTCTATCTTCCTTCTTTTTCTCTTTATTTCTTCTAAGGGAGAAGGTGGATGTTAGCTGAACTTATTGTGCTAATCCTTTTACGATACGTACAAGTGAAACCATTATGCTGTACGCCTTAAACTTTACAGCAATGTATGTCATTTATTTCTCAATAAAACTGGAAAAAAAAACCCAGTTTGCTCTTGGCATTGGGATAATTCCCAGAATTATTTAATAAGTCTTGATTATACATTACTTAATAAAAAACTCAGCTGCTTACGAGTTTCGAAGCATTATTCTATTTGTGGTTGGACAATGGCATGCTGTAGTGGTTTTTCAAGTCAGGACTTTAATTGCTAACCTTTAATTTGGATCCTGCTTTCCACCTTAATAAACACAGTTTATAGAAAAGTACGTCAGTCTTTCAGAGAAGCATCAATTTTAGTGGATTTGAATCCATCAACAGCCCTTAGGAGAGGGCCTCACAAATGAAACTTCACAGACATCTCTTCAGAGACATCTCTGGACTTGTGAATGTTTGCACTGTCTGCTTTATGTTCTAACCTTGACTCAAAGTCCTTTCCACTTCAATCACTGGCAAGTTAACCATGTGACAGTGGAAAGCAATTTATACCAGTGGCTCCAAAGTTTATGTGTAGCCAACCTCACATCAGCAGCCAAGGTCCAGAATATCCAGCCTTAACTTGATTAGCTTTTGTCATAGAAGATCAAATGGTTTTATGTGTGGCAGGGAGAAAGCAGTGATTCGCCCTCTTGTGCTTGAGAGCAGCATAGTTTCTGAGGTTGGAGAGAGGACCCACTTCCTCCAGCAATAGAGCCGGGAGTGGTCAGCCATGAGTTGGATGTACTAGTTGGAGGTACTTCGTGGAAACTAAGTCTGGCCACAAGAGGAAGAGCAGGTGTCAGCCTCAACTGCAGCCAGTTGCCGTTCAGGCAACAAGGGCTGAAAGGAAATATTTGAATCGGGAGAATGAAGGGTTGAGGGGTAGGAATACAGCCAAAAGATGTTTTTCTTACCATTGTGTTAGCACTTTACCCTAAATTGTCCTCTTCTGGTTTGAGGAAATGTAGATTATATGTGTAGATACATATAGCAGATGATCTGTTGAATCATATGCTTATTTCCAGGGATGATTGGAGCCAAGGTGCAGATTCTTGGCCAAATCAGAATGAAAGCAACTAACTACTGATAAATATTCCTGTTTTAGGGTCTAAGAGAGACATGGTAGACAATTTGTACTGGTTTATTAGCTTTGCTTATAAAAAACAGATAGATGGTTTGCACTTGGCTTCTGTTATGCTCTCTTGGTTTCTTCTATTTCTCTTGGTCATGCAGCCTAATTTTGGCTATGTAAGCAGAGGGGTAGAAACCCACTCACTGGAGAAGACTGTGGCTCTCCTGAGCCCAAGGTATCCTGCATGTATCTTAGTAGTTCATGATTCAGATACAAAAGTGCATCCTATGTGATTGAGGAAGCACCCTGCCGTCTGTGTCTGGAAGTCTGGATCTCTTTGAGTTTGCCTGTGCTTCCTTTTTCCTGCTATACCTGTGTCTCATGACTTATTCCAATTATCAAACCCTGTGTAATTGATGCTTTATGTTAGTTTTGTGTTCACTCTGGAATACGATGTAGTAAAAAGTCTCTATATATTTTCAGCTCATGTCTAGAGCAAATGTTAGGTTTAGCTGGACAAGGTCACATGGGCAATTGATAAAGTCAGCCTTTGAGTAACCCACAGACTTGATTTTCTCCTCTCTTCTTCCCTTCACACTGTTTTTCCTCCATCCCCCTCTGACCCTGAATGCACTCATATTTTTCTCTAACATTCCCCATCAAAATCTTCTGTGAATTGCTCTAGGAAACCTTCCTAATTCTCCCCTACCTGATTCTCTTTAAATAAAATTAGATCTCAGTTCTCTGTGGCAGCAAGAGTATGTTTTCACAGAAGTTCTGTGACATGTCACATCCTATCAGGCCACTTTTCTCCTGATAGACTATAAAATCTGTGAAGACAGCAATCCTGTCTATTCATTTCCATGAAATCCACCAGCTCTTGGCACAGTCTCTTATAGGAGCAGGTAATCATTAAATAAATGATCAAAGACATCAATGAATTAACAAATAACTTTTTAAAAAGAAAGGAGTTCTTTCACTTTGAAGAGTTACTGAGGGTTGAATGGTGACGTATCTCCCAGGTGCACTTGCATTCCAAATGTAACAGGTGGATAAGACCTTAAGCTAAACTAATGTTATTTTAATCACAGCTTGTCAGACATTGCCAGAATGTAGGTGAGTCAAATGATCAGGTGTTTGCAAGTGTTCTTAAATGGGGCACCAGGGATTTTCAAGAAACTTGAAATGATATCATGTAGATTACTGTGGCCATGGATCCACTTTGGAACCTGGAAAGGTCAATGAACACTCACTTGTTTGAGTTGGGGTCAGTTTTACCCCCATTAAACCTCAATATTATTTTTACTGAGGTCATTTCTAGCATGGCATCAGTGTCTCCTATGGTGAGCCTGGAACTCTCACCAAATAGTCACGTTGCATGTGCAAGACCTTCATTTCCTTATTTGTAACATAAGAGGTCTCTAAAGTGATCTCTAAAGTGCCCTTCAGCTAAATATTTTATATAAGCATGAATAAATAAACCACCCAAATATACTTGACTAGGAAGGGCAGTGCTTTGTGTGAAATTAGTGAGATCAATCACCTTTTACTTTTTTGGCTAATGGAAGGGGGGGGGGGCTGAGGCAGGGAGGATTCATAAGTCACCTTTAAATTGGAAAATAGATGTGTGATTATAACAGATTTTCAGTTCTCAATTTATTTCACCTAAAACAATATTACATCAAATTTGCTCCTTTTTGGGATATATTTCTCCAATGGACCTTAGTATTTTTTTTCTGATATCATTCAATTAATTATCCGAATGCACATATGGCTGAGGAAGAGGCTACATGGCACTGTGTGAGCCATCATTAAGTCTATGAAATAACGAGGCGACCACTTATTTCCATCACTGCAGAGAACAAAAACAGGAGCATATATGTATGTAAGCTGAATATTCACCGAAGAAGATTTGTTGATGTTTGAAAGTTAAGTCTATGGACTTATAGTGTCATAGAGTAAGCTAAGAGGTTGCCCATAGACTTTGGACACTTTTTCTAGTCCAGGATCTAGTTAGGTTTTCAAGTACAGAATTTTGGTCTCAAGGGCAATGGGTTGATGAGTTCTGATTTGAACTAGAGGATATCGCAAGAGAGTAATACAAAAAGCCCCCAAAGCTCATGTTGAATGACAGATAAAAGGAGGGTATCACTTTATGATTTTATCATTAGGTATTTATCATTAGGTATCTAATTAGGTATCTATGTTTCCATAGACAGTGAAACTCACATGGGCCTCATTCATTCAGGCTCCCCAGAGAGTATCTACATATGTTTGTGTGAGGTGTCACTTACTAGTTTGAAGCTTGCTTGGTGGATGTGGAAATGAATAATGAATTTGTGACTAAAATTTGAATATTTAGTGGCAGCTGGCTAAGCTGCCATAAGAATGATACTCTAGAGTTCCTTACCCCATGTAATACATTTGAATAGGAACTTCAGTTTTAGCCTCTGTTATTAGAGTTCCCTCCCTCCCTCCCTCTCTCTTCCTTCCTCCCTCCCTTCCTCCCTTCCTTCCTCCCTTCCTTCCTTCCTTCCTTCCTTCCTCCCTCCCTCCCTCCCTCCCTCCATCCTTTCTTTTTCTTTCTTTCTTTCTTTCTTTCTTTCTTTCTTTCTTTCTTTCTTTCTTTCTTTCTTTCCTTTCTTCTTCCTTCCTTCCTTCCTTCCTTCCTTCCTTCCTTCCTTCCTTCCCCTTTCTTTCTTTCTTTCTTTCTTTCTTTCTTTCTTTCTTTCTTTCTTTCTTTCTTTCTCTTTCTCTCTTTCTTCTTCTCTTGTGATTGCATTACTAGCAAACTCCCCTCCTAATGGATGTACTTTATCATTGGATAAGGAGGTAATTGAATCTTATTTCTGACCAGTCTCAGGACAGATCTTTCAACAGTGGCTTTGTATATTTTTGTTCCCAATTATTTTTCTCAATTACATTTCTCACTTATAGTTGTGCTCTCAATGGTTAACCTCAATTTCCTTTTATTTCAAATATTTTATTTTTTAGAGGGGAGGGGCTATGAAGGTAGCAGTGAGGCATCTTAATGTTATCCCCATGAACTGCTTGTACAACATAAGGTTATGTTTTCTACTTGGTAATCACTAGAAAGATTTAATGAGTAAACCTTATATGCAGTGATGCTTTTTAAGTTCTTAAAAAGCCTGTTTTTGCCTCAACAAATAAATTCATTAACAATAAGGATTTCAGGAACACTGCTGTGGGAAATTCTGTTCTGATTTGGTGGTAGAGTTCATAATTAGGGATATCTGAAGCTTTCACAGGCAAAAGAGGTACTGTGGTGTGGGGAACATATTAATAGTTGAGTTTAGATTTTCTGCTGTGATTTTGCATCAGGAGAGGAAAAGCATTTGAAGAGACTGTCAATCAATACAACCAACCTCTTTGTACATGAATATACTGCCACCTGTTGGTATTTTCTTGTCTTTGGCCAGCTTTAGAAGGTTGCTCCTGTGGATTCTTAAGTATGGTTGAATCTAGACTCATTCTAGTTATGACTTCTTGTTTTGAAATCCTAGCAGGCTTTTTAATATGTGTGTGTTTTTTTTCCACTGGGGTGGCATTCAGGAAACTTGGATTCTAGTGCCAAATTCCCAGCTGCTTTGGGTGGCGGTTTTCTCATTTGCAAACCAGCCAAAAAATTGATTATGATAGCCAAATATTTATTGAGCTTACAAATGACATTTATTAAATACTTAAATGTATTGAATTACCGAGGGCAAACAATTCTATCCACTTACAAATGAGGACGCTGGAAAAGAGACGGCAAGCAAGCAAACTATGTGGCAAATGACAGAGAAGGGGTTTGATCTTAGGAAGTTCTGATTTAAGGGCACATATCCCTGAACATGATGCTAAGTATTTTTATATTTTTAAAAAAATTTTTTAAACATTTATTTATTTTTGAGACAGAGAAAGAGCATGAACGGGGGAGGGGCAGAGAGAGAGGGAGACACAGAATCGGAAGCAGGCTCCAGGCTCTGGACCATCAGCCCAGAGCCCGACGCGGGGCTCAAACTCACGGACCGCAAGATCGTGACCTGAGCCGAAGTCGGACGCTCAACCAACTGAGCCACCCAGGCGCCCCTAAATATTTTTTAAAATATTTCTTCTGGCTCTGGTTTTTTCTTCATTTTGTTTCCTAAATAAATAAATTATAATAATAGCTAGCGATTATTGACAAATTTCTATTTGACAGGCAATATTCTAATATTTTTACAAGTTCTCTCATTAGATCGTTGTTATTCTATGAAGCAGATACTGTTATTATTCCCATTTTATACACCAGAACACTAAGTCTTACATTCATTGATTCCTGAATTCCTTAATTGTTTACAGTAGCCCACTTTTAGTTTTTCTTCCTGGTTCAGTGGACATTACTGTGCCATCAAGCTTTTAAAGATAGCACCTGAGAATACATATCTTAGTGAGTTGTTCTTCTTCTTCTTCTTCTTCTTCTTCTTCTTCTTCTTCTTCTTCTTCTTCTTCTTCTTTGTACAAATAATTGCACTAGGAGGCATAGGGAGGGGAAATATAGAACTTATTCCAGTATAGACCCAGTCCTGAAGGGGACTTCTATCTAGAACAGAACGGTGCCTTGTAATATGGTTTATTATGTGTCCTTGTGATGTCTGCAGTGAGAAGGGTCTAGCTAGAACATCAAAGAATTCAGTGCCTGGGAGATGATAGAAATATGGGAACAGGGAAAACTTTCATGGCAAAGACGACAGTAAACTCACCCTCTAAGCACTGGCACTCTGAGTAACTATGAGCCCAGCTTTGTGCAGCTGGGACATAAGCCCATCGAGCCTTTTGTAAGCCACCTGAGCCACATCTGTTGCACCCAAGCATCTATTTCTATTCCTAACTGTGTAGACAATTTCTACTTTCTATACGCCAGTATGAGGGATGCTGCTAATTGCTGCTAATACATCCTGAGGTATATATAAACCCTTATATCTCTATCTCTATCTCTATCCCTATCTCTATCTCTATCTCTATCTCTATCTCTATCTCTATCTCTATCTCTATCTATCTATCTCTATCTCAAATCTCTATATCATCTATATATGGAAGCAACCTAAGTGTCTAACAATAGATGAATGGATAAAGAAAGTATGGTACACACACACACACACACACACACACACACACACACACACACGGGAATATTACTCAGCCATAAAGAAAAGAATGAAATCTTGCCATTTATGACAACATGGATGGGTCTTAATGGCGTTATGCTAAGTGAAGTAAGTTAGACAGAGAAAGGCAAATACCATATAATTTCATTTATATGAGGAATATAAAAAATGAAACAAAACAAATAAACAAAACAAAACAAAAACAGACTTGCAGATGCAGGAAAAAAAACTGTTGATTACCAGAGAGAAGAGAGATGAGGGGGGTGGGTAAGATACGTAAGGTAATTAAGAGGTGCAAACTTCTAGTAATAAAATAAGTAAGTCATGGGTATGTAATGTACAACATAGGGAATATAGTCAATACTATTGTAATAACTTTGTGTGATGACAGATTGTAACTAGATTTCTTGTGAGAATTATTGTGTAATGTATAAAAGTACAGAATCAATATGATGTGCACCTAAAACTAATAGGATACTGTATGTCAGTTATTCAATTAAAACAAACAAAAAACCCAAAATACAACATCAACTTACAAGCAGATTTAAAATGCTTAAAATCACACAAACACACAGACGCATGTATAGACCAAATCTTCATTTTATGCTAAATGTCAAGGAAAAGATGTTCACCTGTCTCTTGGTTGTGAAAAGAGATGGAAGACATATCCTAGCAAAGAAAAAGAACAGAGATATTTTGTTTCTTCATAACCCTAATATTTTTGCTTCTTAGGCCAGGTTGGTTTCCCAGTTTGTGTTTCTTAGAAACAGAACCTAAAACAGGGATTTGAGTTTGAGTAATTTATCTGGGGGTGAAGGAAACACCAGTGAGGAATTGAGGAACTGAGTGGGGGTGAGGAAACACCAGCGAGTGAGGAACTGAGACAGAAAAAGGAGGTTGTCCAATAAAAGGCTACTACGGTGGACACCTGGAGCTTGCAATAGTTGAGGAGACTCTGAAAGCATGTTCAGAACACAGACGTCAGAGGTGATCTACCTGAGTGACCAGGGACTGGGGTACTTCTATACCAATTCCTATCAGTCACAGGCTGAAGGCAGCTTTTGGGGGTTGTTAATTCCCCCAGTACTTTGGGCCTTCCAGGCAGGTAGCAGTGAATGCTCTCAGGCAAAGAAATGCAATGTCCATCAGTCTTCAATTTGAAGTGGTAGGAAACATAAACTCACCAAGTGGGTCTTTGTGTTTAAGATAGGGGCTACTTCTTTCGTCTTTTGGATTCCACTATCAATGTTGGTATTCTAGCTCTCAGGGACATTGCATACCATATAATGACCATTGGTTCAAAGCATACAGAGAATTGTGAAAAGGTGTCCTAACCATGCCAGGTATCATCTCCAAAATGTTTTCTGAACACTACTCATGAGACCATTACAACATTCAGTCAGCCAGTAGCTTCTGGATGATGTGACATATGGGAGGTCATGTTGGCTTCATTGTCACATGATTTTTCTCCCCAGTCACCGTAAGTGTGTCCCTTAGCCTGAAATGCTGTTTGACAGAAACCCATGATGTTAAAGTAAACATTCTGCGACCTGTAAGTTACTAATAGCCAACGCATTATAGTCCAGAGAGCAAATCTGCATTTGAAACTTGTGTTAATCCCAGTAAGATCAAAACATTAATTGCTTATTACAATATGGAAGGTGTCTGATATAATCTGCTTAGTACCAGGTGGCTGGTTAGTTTCCTCAAGGGATGGGGCCACATCAATGGCCCAGAATCAGTTTCTCAGTGACAAGATAAACATTCAGCAGTAGCAGCCCCAGCATTGCAGTAATGGCAAGGTTATCCCATCAGCCATGGTGAGGGAGAGCTCAAGCTGTTGGGTTTTTGCATAGCCTTCTTCCCTGTACCATGGCTGCTCTGTTCATGGGTCCATTGTGCCGGCACTGAAATGACTGAGGACACAGGCTGGCTGACATCCTGTCTACCTGGTCAGTGATGTCTGCAGCAGGTGATATTGTGGCATTGATATAAGACACAAAGATCTGCATCTATTGAACACACACCCATAACTCCATCCATGTCCTTCTTTCCCAGAGCTCTTTGTCTGTGTTCTTCCAATCTTCATCTTCTGGGTTCCTGAACAACAGTCAGGCCATTTGCAACATCTCAGAAGTCTGAGTGTACTTTTAACTCAGACCATGTCCACTTGTAGTAGGAACTATAGTGCTTTCACCTCTCTGATTATTGATGTTGGTAATTTGTTTCTTTTCTTTTTTTCTGATCAGTATGGTAAGTTTATTGATTGTACTGATCTCCTCAAAGGACCTGGTTTTGATTCCACTGCTTTAAAGAAAGTGTTTCTTTGTTTTTGCTTTTTACTTAATTGATTCCCACTCCAATATTTATTGTTTCTTTTCTTCTGTATCTTAGTTTACTGTGGCTACTGTAACACATTGCCATGAAGCGGGTCCAAATCAAGATGGCGGAAGGGCCACCCTTTCTCTACAGGCTCTAGGGGAGAATTCATTTCTTGCTTCTCCCAGTTTTGTCAGAATTCCTTGGCTCAGGGAACACACCACTCCATGCTACCTCTGTCTGCATATTGTCTTCTTGTCTCTCTCTTTTTCCCTTTCTCTCTGATCTCCTCTACATCTCTTTCTCTTATAAGAATACTTTATTGCATTTAGGTCCCCCCTAGATACCCAGGATAACCTCTTTATCTCAGGTCTTCAATTTAATTATACCAGAGAAAATGTTTAACCAAATCAAGAAACATTTACAGCTTCCAGGGATCAGGACTTGTAAGCTTTGGAAGGGGGCATGATTCTAGTTACCACATTTTGCTTACTTGGTTTTTTTTTTTATTTTCAATTATTTTTCTAGCTTCTCTCAGGTAGAATCTGAAGTCATTGATTGAAGACTTTTCATCTTGCTCTTTGTTGGTGGTGAGTGCTAGACATCTCCTGTAAGTGCAACTTTATATTATCTTATTAATTTTGATATGCTGTTTTCATTCTGTTAAAAATAATTGCTACAGTTATTTTTAAAAATTTAACTCAGAGGTTATTTTTACTCATAGATTATTTTATTTATTTTTCAAATATGTGGGAATTTTCCAAAGATCTTTGTTTTCTAATTTAATTACATTCAGGTCAGAGAATATACTTTCTGTGACGAATTTGAGACTTTTTGTGGCAATGGATCTTGATAAATTTTCTAAGTACATTTAATAACAATATGTGTTCTGCTATTGCCGGCCAGAGTCTTCTACAAGTGCTAATTTTTGTGTTCATGGTGTTGTCTAAGTCTTCTATACCCTTACTGATATTTTTCTACTTATTTTGTCAATTACTGACATAACAGTGTTGAAATCCCAACTTTAATTGTGAACTCATTTGTATTTCCTTAGTTATATTGGTATTCACTTTAGGTATTTTGAAGCTATGTTATCAAGTGCATAAATGTATACAGTTGCTATATCTTCTCGATAAATTGACCCCTTATCTTTATGAGCTTACCTTCTTTATCTTGGTAATTTTCTTTGCTCTAACATATATTTGGTCTGATATAATACAGCCACACCATCTAACTTTGTTAGTACCATACTACCTTTGTTAGTATTAGCAATGCTTATCTTTCTCCAGCCTTTCAATATTAAACTACTTGTGTCTTCCTATTTAAGGTAGGTTTCTCATAGGTGGCATATTGTTGATTTTGCTTTGTGCACAATATCAAGTTTACACTTTATTTATTACACTTTATTTGGAGCTATTTACATGTAGGGTGATTATTGATATGCTTGGGTTAAAACCTACCATCTTGCTTTTTGTTTTCTTTTTGTCTCATTTGCTTTTTATACATTTTTGCTTCCTTTTCTCATTTCTTTGAATCAGTCTTCGGTTGAAAACTACTCCTAGGGAGTGCTAATTTTTAGGGGTCACTTCTGGCTTTCTGGGTAGTAGAAAAGTAGTAGAGAGAGACATCTTCAGGCAAAAAAATGCAGGTGATGGCAGTGAAAGTTGGCTGGTAAGAGTGGGACACAACAGAATCAGCCATGCTATGCAGTGTAACAGAGAGAAACAGTGCACACACTACACTTTCTGAAGTGCCTAAAGCTTAGTGAAGATATGCCTTTAAAGCCTCTTTCCTGCTGACGGTAGTGGAGAGGCCATCTCATAATGCGGTAGGAGTGCCCAGTGAGTAAGTGGCTAAGGCTCATTTTAAATGACTGTTTCTAGGTCAGGGGAAACTACAAATATGACTCAACAGCTGGGAATATGAGGGTAAGGTATTATATTTTCATTTATCGAGACAGCAGTACCTTACAAATCTACCTCTTTGCTACATCCCAAAGATTAAATGGTGGACACAAAAGGGGTTATGCAGCAGTGAATTGAAGAAGGTAGGTGGGACATCAATAATCTGAAGCCACTTCAAGTTAGACCACAGTTAACCCACACCTGTATTATTCCTGATGAAATACATATACATTTTCTAGAGAAGTAAATTTTTTTGCTTTATGGCTAGTGGCTTACATGTTACTTTTTTAAGAAACTTTAGGTAGAATTTGAAATTATAATAGAGGTATAGAGATAAGAGGTATAGAGGTATAGAGGTAAAAACATGGATAAAATAGTAGATTTGAATATAATTCCTTAGTCATATCATGCATGCTATATATACTTTTTATATTCTTTTTTAGATTAATAAAAATATGAATGTTTTTTCATCTGATTAAATATTCCTTCCAACATAATTTCTAAGGTTTGTTATTTTCCAATTATAAATATGACTGTGAGTAGTGCAAAATTTACATTGCATAATGAAAATACAAATCAATGTAAATTTCACTTTCATTTCAAACAGATTCCTATGAAGAGATTTCTTACCAACAGATTTTTCTTTGCATATAAAAGCATGCATATTTGAACATATGTATGCACTTTTACAAATAATATAAAGGAAAGCTTACCTTATACACATCTCTACTCCTCACATTTAATTTATTGAATGAATCTGACATATAAGATTTTATAAATTTAAGAGGGACAATGTGTTAATTTGATACATTTTTATATTGTAATATGACTGCCATGTGGTGCTATTTATCACATTACATAATTATAGCAGGACATTGTTATCTATGTTCATTATACTGAGCATGGGTAAAATAGTAGTCTATCCATGTTGTTGCAAATGGCAGGATATTCTTCTTTCTCATGGCTGAATAATATTCCATTGTGTATATATACCATATCTCTTTTTATCCATTTATCTATTGATGAGCATTTAGGTGTTTCCATATATAACTTGGTTATTGTAAATAATGCTGCAATAAACACGGGAGTACAGATATCTTCTCAAAGTCCTGTTTTCATTTCTTTTAGGTGTATACCCAGCAATGCAATTCTAGATTGTACGGTAGATCTATTTTTAATTCGGGAGGAGCCTCCATACTGTTTTTCTTGGTGGTTGGACCAAATTACATTCCCACCAACAATGTATAAGGGTTCCCTTTTCTCTAATCCTCACCAGCACCTGTTGACTCTTTTCGTCTTGATGATATAGCCATTCTAACAAGTATGAGGTGGTATCTGCTTATGGTTTTGATTTTTATTTTCCTGACAATTAGTGATGCTGAGCATCTTTCCACTTGTCTTGTGGTCTTCTTGGAAAAATGTCTATTTAGTTCTTATGCCCATTTAAAATTTTATTTATTTATTTATTTATTTATTTATTTATTTATTTATTTATATTAAGTTTTAATTCCAGTGTAGTTTACATCACAGTGTTATATTAGTTTCAGGTATACAATATAGGGATTCAACAATTCCATATAGTATTCAGCGCTCATCAAGATAAGTGTACTCTTAATCCCCTTCACCTATTTCACTCATCCCCCACCCACTCTGGTGGGTAAATATAATATATCAAAATCAGCGTATGGAAGGAAAATAAAAAATATAAATATAAGAAAAGTCCCGTATTAACTAATTAACTAATATTAACATCTTTAATACTGTTATAGTTTTAAAGCAATAATTCAAAAAACTTTAGTGTATACAATTCTAAACATTAACTTCAGAAGTTATGAAAATTAATTACACCACTTTCTCTGGTAAATATTCTGTATAACTAAGAGTCTGTTTTTTTGATTTGTCTCTCTTTTTATTTTGTTCATTTTTTTGTGTCTTAAATTACACATATAAGTTAAATCACATGGTATTTGTCTTTCTTAGACTTACTCGCTTAGCATTATACTCTCTAGATGCAGTCATGTTGTTGCAAATGGCAAGATTTAATTCTTTTTGTGGCCAAGTAATATTCCATTGCACATATATATACCACATCTTTATCCATTCATCTGTCAATGGACACTTGGGCTGCATCCATAGTTTAGTTAACAATATTCTTCTGATCCATGAACATGGAGTGTTTTTATTTGTATTTTCTTTGACTTCTTTCGGCAGTCTTGTATTTTTTCATTGCCATATCTTTCACCTCCTTGGTTGATTTTATTTATAAGTATTTGATTGTTTTTGATGCTATTGTGAATGGGATATTTTTATTTCTTTTTCACATGTTTCTCATTAGTGTAAAGGAATTCAACTGATTCCTGTATGTTGCTTTTGTATCCTTTGACTTTACTGAGTTGTTGATTAGCTCTTAATTTTTTAATGGGCTCTTTGGGATTTTCTACATATAAAGGCATTTAATCAACAAACCCAGAGACAATTCAGTTCTTCCTTTCCAATTTGTATGTCTTGTATTTCTGTCTTGTCTAATTGGTATAACTAGGCCTTCCAGTACTATGTTGAATAAAGGTGGTGTAAGTGAGCATTGTTGTCTTGTTCCTGATCTTAGAGGAAAACTTTCCATATCTCTTCATGGAGTATAATATTAGCTGTGAGTTTGTTATATATGGTCTTCATTATGTTGCTGTATGTTCCTTCTGTAACAAATATGTTAAGAGATTTCATTTGGAAAGGATGTTGTATTTTGTGAAATTTTGTGTGTGTGTGTGTGTGTGTGTGTGTGTGTGTGTGTGTGTTTATGAGATGATCATGTGATTTAGCTTCTTGATTTTTTAAGTTGAATATTTTATAGGTATGTGTCACTTCAAAACACATAGCTCTAACTTATTTAAAAAATTATATAGCTAACCTTTGAAATATTGATAAAGAGTTATTTCCAATCTTTTGCTATTTTAACTAATGCTGCAACAATAAAGAGGTTTCATGTTAGCTGTGCCATTCCATTCTTAAGACTTTCTTCTTTTAATATTTCTTTAAAAGTATTTTACTTTATAGTATGACTTTTCATGTTTTGAGGCATCTGTAACATATTTACATTTATTCTAATAATTTGAAAGTGGTATAATTCATTTTCATAATTTCTGAAGTTAATGTTTAGAATTGTATATAGTAAAGCTTCTTGAATTATTGCTTTAAAACTATATCAGTATTAAAGATGTTAATATTAGTTAATTAGTTAATATGGGACTTTTCTTATATTTATATTTTTTATTTTCCTTCCATAGGCTGATTTGATATATTATATTATTATCTTTAATACTCCTAGTGGCAAATTCCCTATGTCGCAGAATATACCTACATATAAAATACTGTGATTATCACATTTAATCAGTATTTAATAACTCTCTATACTGAGATGAAGAGTTTGGTGGGCAAGAGAACCTGTAAAACTATGTTTTCTTTCATTTCAATTTTGTGTTAATTATATTACTATATTATTATTAATCATATTAATGTCATTATTGATTATATTATTATTGTCATATCACCATTTCCTATAAGTCCAACAGCTGTCCAATATTGGGCCCATTTATAAGACTATTTACTGTAATGAATGTAGGGTGGAATGAAATTATGGAGCATTTTGAGAATAATCAGATTTTTTTCCACTTCAGTTAAGAAAAAAAGTCCAGCCACTTTACTAGAATTTTATTCCTTAAGACATATTGTGCACTTTTACTCCATAAATACAGATTATCTTATGTTTTAGTAATTTTTTTACATATGATATCTATCTTCTTCAGAGATATCAAATATTTGTATGTTAGATCTTCCTTTATTCCTTAGTAATCATGTTTTGCATAAATATTTTGAATTTGTAGCTTATTCTTATTTTTTAAGTTTTTACTTATTGAGAGAGAGAGAGAGAGAGAGAGAGAGAGAGAGAGAGAGAGAGAACGAGTGGGGGAGGGGCAGAGAGAGAAAGGGAGAGAAAGAATCCCAAGTAGTCTTTGTGCTGTCAGCACAGGACCTGATACAGGGCTTGAACTCATGAACCATGAGATCATGACCTGAGCCTAAATCAAGAGTTGGACACTTAATGGACTGAGCCACCTGGCACCTCAGTTATACCTTATTTTTAAATTTTATCTTTTTAACCTTCTCAAACATCTTCATGATTCCTTTATGTAGTGTCTATATTACTTTTTTGGTACCACCACGAAGGAAGTTGAGTGTTCCATTCTTGTAGAAAATGATAATTTCCTTTGAAGCAGGTAAAGGAGCTACATGAAGGATGTCCTTAAAGAAGTGAATACATAGCATTTTGGATAGTATGAAGTTTTTGAAATCTGGTGGAGGAACATCAGGATGAGTTTGAATGTCAGGAAAATAACCTTCCTAGCACAGGCTCTCTAGAGAGAGCAGACTTTGGCGTTTTGCTCACATTCTCAGGAGACTAAACAGCTGGTTTGTGTGACTTTTTTTTAAACTGAATTTCCTGTTTATTTTTGTATAATACAGAGATACTGCAATGTCCATGAGGATTTCTAAGATCACAGAATGTAGGTATGAAAGGGGCATAAAGATCATCCTCCTTCTCTTGTAAAAGACTCAAAATGACTTATATTCAAATAAGAAAGAAAGAAAGAAAGAAAGAAAGAAAGAAAGAAAGAAAGAAAGAAAAAAAGAAAAAAGGAAAGAGTGGTTGTATCAAAACTAGAAGCAACCTCTCTATACTAGCCCCTAACCCTCATACCTATATTAGTATATTTAGACAGGCATAAATGAAGACATTTATACCATAGCTGATGCTCCTAACATAAGCCTAGAATTGTCTATGTAACTACTGAAAACTTACTGGTATAGCATAGAGCAAATAATCATGACAACGATAAAATAATCACCTGAATACAGTCACTATTTATATATCAAGCTTCACATATAATTATTGTGTAATATAAGTAGTATATTGCTTTTATTCTATTTAAAGAGGACATTAATTGAAGTGATAATAAATGTTATTTAAAACCAGATCTTTTTCATATAAATTATCCTACATAGTGATTGTCACCTTCAAAAACGTTTGATATTTTCTTCTTGAACTAATGAGACAAAAAGTAATATTTTCTTCATGGTGTTCCCTGTATAAAGTATTCTGTATTTGGCATTTTTTATTTCTTATTACTATAATTAATATTTCTTACCAGACTTCAGGGTATCTTAAAAGTAGTTTATATAATGTATAGGAATCACATAAAATAATAATATCTTATTTGGGTTCAACAGATGTCTAATTTTCTATACATTTGTCATCACATTTCCACTTTGCTGTCCAGCATTTACCAGATTACTTGTTATCAAAGCCAAGACATCAGTTCAGAGTACCACAAACGATATTAAAAAGGGAAATAATAAAGCAGGAGAAAATGTTTGTGCACATATGCCAAACAATGAGGTAATATCCCTAATAAATTGGACAACAGTCTAAAATTCAAAGAAAAAGAAACTAGATAAATGGGCAAACAAATGAACAGGCAACTCACAGAAATGGGGATCCATATGCCAGAAAAGTATGTCAAAAAGTTTCACTATCATCATTGGTGAAGTAAAGGAAATGAAATTAAAATGCCATTGCAGTGCCTTACAATGTAGATGAAATATTGTTAATTTTCAATGATGGTGAAGTTCCTACTTGGCTGTGTACACTCTTATTTTCTTCTGATAGTACGAATACTCCATTTCCTCAAAGAAACTGGTAATTTATATATATATATATATATATATATATATATATATATATATATACACACACACACACACATATATATATGTATGTGTAAATTTATATGGCAACTTATAAATCCTTCTTTAGAAATCTGGTCTGGAGAAATATAAATGCAAAAGAATAAGATTACATATATTTCAGCATTATGCATAGAAAATTAAAATAAAAGAAATGGTCTATATGTCTATCATTATAAGAAAAGTAAATTTTCATGTGTATGTGTGTGTGAAATGCACAGCAAATTAAAAGACCAGATTAGGTAATAATGGACTAACCTGGAGAGAACTATCATATGTAGTCACTGTTAGTTGGAAAAAAATCAAGCTGAAGATCAAAGTGTAGCTATAATCATTAAGAACAAGGACCAAAGATATATAATAAAATGTGCATGTGCATGCAGGTGTTTGTAAATGAGCATAGGAAGAACTCTAAAGGATGCACAGCAAGCTGTTGACATTGATTACTTCAATAGGAGTTGCATTGGAGATAGGAAAGGGGAGGTTTTATTCATACACATATGCATTGCAGCTTAATCATCCCTTGGGTCCTACTTGGGATCCACTAGGATGTACCATTTTCATCTTATGATAGGTTGCTGCTTTTCCCATTTTACTTTATTTATTGGAGTATCTGATGGGACGCAAGGCCTTAGGGAAATCTTGGATACATGCTCACATGGTGGCTCTGGGCAAGACTTTGCTCTTTATTATGGCCCACAAACATACCAGGAGCTCTTTCTCAAAAGCCATAGCATTCTTTTTGCCAATGGTATAGAATGGCTTCTGAAGCTCAGGACCAGCAGCATTCCCACTGAGGTTTGTAATAAGCTCCATGTTGCTTTTTTCCCATGACCATCACTTTCCTTATAGATCCTGTTGTATCACGTGGCCCAAGGGGCAGGGCTGCTTGTACTATACCTGGACCTGCTGCAGAGCCTCTCCTGTTCTGCATCCCACTTAATGCCTACAGCCTTCTGTGCCATTTGGTACCCTTGTTGGAGATCTATTCCTAGCTGTGGAATATGCTGCCTCCAAGACCCAAAGAGGCCTACTGGGACCCTCTGGTTCTTTCTTCATAAATTTTACTTCGAATGGAGTATTCTAGCATACCCCTAACCACTGGACCTGTAAAACTCACCCAACATTTCAAGTTCCTGAATCCTAACAGGTGTTTGTGTGTTTGTGTTCTGTCTCCCACCCTCTGGAGCAGAGGTGTGTTGTTTTTTTGTTTTTGTTTGTGTTTTAATATGAAATTTATTGTCAAATTGTCTTTCATACAACACCGAGTGTTCATCCCAACAGGTGCCCTCCTCAATGCCCATCACCCACTTTCCCCTCCCTCCCACCCCCCATCAACCCAAGTTTATTCTCAGTCTTTAAGAGTCTCTTATGGTTTGCCTCCCTCCATCTCTAACTTTTTTTTCCACCTTCCCCTCCCCCATGGTCTTCTGTTAAGTTTCTCAGGATCCACATAAGAGTGAAAACATATGGTATCTGTCTTTCTCTGTATGACTTATTTCACTTAGCATCACACTCTCCAGTTCCATCCACGTTGCTACAAAAGGCCAGATTTCATTCTTTCTCATTGCCAAGTAGTATTCCATTGTATATATAACCACAACTTCTTTATCCATTCATCAGTTGGTGAACATTTAGGCTCTTTCCTTAATTTGGCTGTTGTTGAAAGTGCTGCTATAAACATTGGGGTACAAGTGCCCCTATGCATCAACACTCCTGTATCCCTTGGGTAAATTCCTAGCAGTAGAACACAGGTGTTTTATCAAGGTCTCCCATGTTCCAGCATCTGCTTGTGTAACCTTCTCTAGCAGCATGATATTACCAATGTAGTAGACATTACAATTAGTATCCACTAAATGTAGTAGGTAGGAGGCCAAATACCTTAGGGGGCCACATACCTGGAGACTATATTAAGGAGGGGAGGCGAGTTAATATAGCCTTGAGGAAAAATTGTAAATCAATATTGTTGTTCATCTCATATGAATGTAAATTGTTTCTCATCCTCCATTCTAGGCAGAATAGAAAAGAATACATTTCCCAAGTCATTAACTGCATACCATGCATGGGAGACCTTGTAAACGATCCCATGTAAGGTATGGAGCTGCTATTGGGCCACTATTTGGTTGAACTTTAAGCAGTCTACAGCCATTCTCTACGAGCCATCTGATTTCTGGATGGCCAGACTGCTGACTTCAATAGAGAGATAATATGATTACTTCTGCTGTATCCTCTATGTCTTTGGTGGTGGCATTAATTTCTTTATTCACGTGTTCTGGAATCCTATCACTGTCCTTGGCTCTGGGAAGCCTGGATGCATAACAACATCTCATACCACTGGCTTCCCACCAGCTGGAGCCCCTCTTATTAGTGCCTTTCTTTATTGTTTCAGTGGAAGAAGTGTCCTCTCAGGGAACACAGTCACATGATACCTTCTTTAGTGGATACCTGATAGCATCATTATTATATCTGTTTTCTTATAACATAAACCCTTTCAACCATCCTAACGTCTTTGAGTCTTTGGGCCCCTTCTTCAATAATCTCCGTTGACAATAATGGTATGTCTACCTCACTTCCTGTCAGTTTTTCCAAGGCTCAAGGAGCCACCCTGAGAGTACATTAGGATCCACTCCTGGTGTCTTGCCTACAAGGAAATTTTTGAGTCACTGGAGTTCTGCATCAGTAAATTCTTCCTTATCCTGCTTTATATTCCTCCCTCCCTAAGCACATTACCTTCAAGCTGTATACCATGTTTTCTGGTTCTGGCTGGTACTTGTTAGTCAAGTCCTGTAACTCTTTTGGTGAGTAATAGGCCAATTCTCCTTAGTAATCAGACAAAACCATTCTGGGTCTTGCCTTTGGTTTAGGTCTAGAAGCTAAGGGGGGAGGTGGGACAAAATCTTGAGAAAAATAGTTATTATCTTGTGCCACACCTCACTCAGGTGAGGGCTCTTTATTGTCTCTGGCAGACGAAGTTTGGTTTCTTCCAGCAAGGTGGAGAGGGCTGCTTTACAGGGTCAGAAGATTTGGGAAAGATGGAATATCTCAAACACATCAGATGTCTTATTCCCTATTCTCAGTGTCCAACTCCTTCCCTATCAGAGTCCTGACTTTTATACAGGAAACTTGCAGAGATTGTGAATTCAGCTTCTTTCTTATTCTATTGCCCAATATCAGGTTGTTGGTTTGTGTTATATGCAGTCTGGTCTCTAACTGTAGGAGATTAGGATATTTTTAAAAAATTTTTTAAATGTGTGTATTTATTTTTGAGAGAGAGAGAGAGAGAGAGAGAGAACGAGAGCAAGTGGGGCAGGGGCAGAGAGAGAGGGAGACACAGAATCTGAAATAGGCTCCAAGCTCTGGCTGTCAGCACAGGGCCTGACACAGGGCTCAAACCCATGAACCACGAGATCATGACCTGAGCTGAAGTTGGATGCTTAACTGACTGAGCCACCCAGGCTCCCCACTGAGTATCTTTTTAAATGCTGCCTAACTGACTTTGACATCATAGCATGAATTGGAAATTGTCTCATCCGACTCTGTTATTTTCATTCTTTGGCATGTGAGGGGCATTTAACAACAACAACTTCATAGTCCAAAAGTTACTATTGCTTCCCACATCTCTCATACCTAGAGATAATTACATTAGCCAATGTAGGGTTTTTAACTGTGCCCCATTCTAATTCACTGTTGGCGAGTCTTAGTAATTGCAATGCTTGGGCATGCTAGTGGTTATGACTGCCCCATCCCACCAGCAATGGACTATTGCTGCCATCTGTCCAGTGAGTGATCTGAATCCAGAATTCTATTCAAGAATCTGCTGAATTCATTGATCAAGTAAGTTACTAAGGTCAGCCTACATTCAAAGACAGGGAAAATAATTCAGTGTTTCAATGGAGCAAGTGCACTCATTTATAAGAAAGGGGTAATTAACTATGTCAAATAAGAGATAACCTAACAAAAGTTGTCGGAATTGCAAAACATAAACAAAATTTAGTACCTATATTATAAATAAACAAAAATGCTCTTCATTTAATATGATGCAAACATCTGAATGGACTCAATCCACTTGCATGTAGTTCAATGAATTTATAATATAACATCTATGGAAAATAATTCCCAATAAAATTTTGGATAATTATATTCATGAAGGTATCTTTTAGAAACTGCTTGCCCCAGGAGTTTTTTTATATATTAATTTTTTTTTTTTTTTGAGAGAGAGAGAGCACAAGCAGGAGAGGGGTGGAGGGAGAAGGAAGGAGATAATCTCAAGCAGGCTCTGTGTCCAGCATAGAGCCCTGGCAAGGCTCAATCTCATGACTCCAAGATCATGACCTGAGCTGAAATCAAGTGTCAGATGCTTAACAGATTGACCCACCCAGGCACTTCTGATTGCCCTAGGAATCTTAACCCTTGCTTAACTCTTAGAAGTCAAGGGAGAACTCCATTAAGAACAGACTCAGTATCTCTAAAACTTGAACCTAGAATAGAGTTCTGTAAAGATTCTGGCTGCCAGACTAAAAGTCAGTTCACTTAAGAAAGTACAGCATTTGTAGTATACATATAGGTGAAATATTACTCAGCCATAAAAAAGGAAAGTTTTCCATTAGCAATGAAATAGGTAGATCTGGAGGGTATAATGCTAAGTGAAATAAGTCTATCAGAGAAAGACAAATACTATATGATTTCACTCATGTGTGGAATTTAAGAAACAAAACAAATGAACAAAGAAAAAGGGAGGTAAACAAACAAAAAAAAAAAACCAAAGTGTCGTAGACTCTAAGTTCTAAAGTTCTCTCTTGTCTAGCAAGAGAGCGGGATGCAGGAGTCCAGG
This sequence comes from Acinonyx jubatus, assembly GCF_027475565.1. Classification (NCBI taxonomy): domain Eukaryota; kingdom Metazoa; phylum Chordata; class Mammalia; order Carnivora; family Felidae; genus Acinonyx; species Acinonyx jubatus. The sequence goes on from NC_069390.1 coordinate 13,361,698, forward strand.
AAAAGACAAGAGCCCCAAATAAGGGTCCATGTCCCATTGTTATTGGGATCAGAAGGCTTACAAACATGGTGATGGACGTGCACAAAGGGACAATGAATCTTTGAACGTTAACTTGTGGACATGAGGGAAAGGGGGTGTTGAAGATATTTGGGGTGGGCAGTTGGGAGGAAGGTTGTTTACAGTGGACAGGAGGCAGCACCTCTGTTTATCTTAGCTAGCTTTGGGGATGAGACAGATAGGAGGAATAATCTCAGGGTTGACAAGGCACCTTTTCTTTTGTTAACCATCTCCACTCTGAACTGCTTTGCCTGCAGCACAGGGGTCCATAGTCCAACTCACAATGTACCTAACCTGGTCCTATCCTCCTGTGAAAGCAGCTTTTCTGCTGTAGTACTAAATTGGGAGTGCTTCCACCCTGAATATCTAATCTTATTTATTTCATATACCTATGTAATGGGCACCATTTTGCCGTTCCTATTTGGGGTCTTTGCCCTACCCTCTGCAACCCCCCTGTATTCCTGGTGCCTTTGCACCTCCCTATTCTTGGGGTGCCTCTGCACCCCCTATTTTGGGGGTGCCAATCTGGTTTACCCAAACTTGGGTGTGAGCATTTTATGGCTTTGTATTTCTTTATGCCTTGTTAACCCATTGGTGTAAGCCTGGGGGATTCCTAAGCTTATCCCCCACAACAAAGTTTTATATGTAGACAACAAACTGGTGGTTGCCAGAGTGGAGGTGGGTGGGGGGAATGAGTGAAATACGTGGAGGAGATTAAGAGTACACTTATCATGGTGAGAGAACTGAGTAATGTATAAAATTGTTGAATCATCAAAATGTACACCTGAAACTAAGAAAGCATGCATGTTAATTACACTTGAATTGAAAAAAAATAGTAATAATACATAATGTGAATTAAAATGTGGGTTAAAAAGTTATAATTATGAAAAAGTAACTAGGCAGAATAAAAACACTGAAAGAAAATTGGCTGAAAATGTTATTATTGCTTGTCTTTGGATGGTAAGATTCTGGGGAATATTTTTTCCTCTTCCTTTTTTATTTTCTGAAATTTATTTATTTATTTATTTATTATTTATTTATATTTTTGTTGTTGGGGAATATTTATTTTTTCAATATATGAAATTTATTGTCAAATTGGTTTCTATACAACACCCAGTGCTCATCCCAAAAGGTGCCCTCTTCAATGCCCATCACCTATCCTTCCCTCCTTCCCACCCCCCATCAACCCTTAGTTTGTTCTCAGTTTTTAAGAGTCTTTTATGCTTTGGCTTTCTCCCACTCTAACCTCTTTTTTTTTTTTTCCCTTCCCCTCCCCCATGGGTTTCTGTTAAGTTTCTCAGGATCCACATAAGAGTGAAAACATATGGTATCTGTCTTTCTCTGTATGGCTTATTTCACTTAGCATCACACTCTCCAGTTCCACCCACGTTGCTACAAAAGGCCAGATTTCATTCTTTCTCATTGCCACGTAGTACTCCATTGTGTATATAAACCACAATTTCTTTATCCACTCATCAGTTGATGGACATTTAAGCTCTTTCCATAATTTGGCTATTGTTGAGAGTGCTGCTATAAACATTGGGGTACAAGTGCCCCTATGCATCAGTACTCCTGTATCCCTTGGGTAAATTCCTAGCAGTGCTACTGCTGGGTCATAGGGTAGGTCTATTTTTAATTTTCTGAGGAACCTCCACACTGTTTTCCAGAGCGGCTGCACCAGTTTGCATTCCCACCAACAGTGCAAGAGGGTTCCCATTTCTCCACATCCTCTCCAGCATCTGTAGTCTCCTGATTTGTTCATTTTGGCCACTCTGACTAGCGTGAGGTGATATCTGAGTGTGGTTTTGATTTGTATTTCCCTGATGAGGAGCGACGTTGAGCATCTTTTCATGTGCCTGTTGGCCATCCAGATGTCTTCTTTAGAGAAGTGTCTATTCATGGTTTCTGCCCATTTCTTCACTGGGTTATTTGTTTTTCGGGTGTGGAGTTTGGTGAGCTCTTTATAGATTTGGGATACTAGCCCTTTGTCCGATATGTCATTTGCAAATATCTTTTCCCATTCCATTGGTTGCCTTTTAGTTTTGTTGGTTGTTTCCTTTGCTGTGCAGAAGCTTTTTATCTTCATATGAAATTTATAAGACAAAGATATTTTCCTTTGGGGAAAAAAATGAAGTGCAGCGTAAGAAATTTAGTGAATAGTGTATGGTGACAGATGGTGACTACACTTATCATGGTGGTCAGTGAAAATGTATAGAATGTTGAAATAATGTGTTGTACACCTGAAACTAATATAACATTATATGTAAATTATACCTCAATAATAAAAAAATAAAAATAAAGTAAATTTAAAATTTAAAAACATTAAACAACAACAAAAACAAAAGAGATCTGGATCTCAAGTGGTATCTGTTAAGAATAAAATTCAGAAGCAACTTCCTTTCCAAATGCAAAGAATTCATGACCACTGACCTCTTGTGTGCTTTCCTGGGCAGAGAACAGGACTCTGCCCAAATACTGTGCTGAAGTTCCACAGATCAAGTCAAGGCAAGGTTGGCCTTTCTGTGGTTTGAAGTTTCACATAACTGTTTCCCTGAGCACCTTAAAAAATAAATCCACTCTCTGAATGTAAGCATTTTTCAAAGATGTAGAAGTCTTTTATTTAACTCTGAAAACTTGGTGTTGACCAAGGAAACAGGCAAAGCTAAAAGAAAATCAAGCATTATATTTGGGGGTCTCAGAACTGCAATTTGGGGGACACAGATTTGGGTAGCAGCCCAAATTGTGTCCTCTCAGACAACAAAAGTCAAGAGGTTTTGAAGACATACTCTTATGCTTGCATTTGTTGTTTCCAGAGAATTTTGATTGCTGTTGGACGCAGAAAACCAAACTGAATATAATTTGTTGCTAAGGCTATCACTGAGCAAAGTTGCCTAGTGTAGCAAGTTGCAGGTGTTTGGGCTGAATCCTTGGAATATTTGTGGTTTGGCCCCGTCCAAAAGTTGATGGTTTCACTAATGAGGACGCACAAAAGGCCCATCTCCTTTCTGGCCTCCTGGCTCCATTTAAAAACCCCTGGACATACGTGACCTCATTTCATCTCCCATTTCAGTGTCAAAGGGTAAGACTACAAATTTTTCGGCCTTCTTCTAACTGTGACGGTAAAAAATGCTCCGTTATTACTTGTATCCTAATGGCAGAGGCTTACGTGGCAGGAAAGGACCTGGTTTGTTTCTAGAGGCTTGACACAGAAATCTCTAGCAAGAAGTCTATAAAATTCCCTTTCGAAAATGCCAGCAAGCAACACGGAGATGTGTATCAGATGGCCTGAAATCTGCAACAGTGTGTGGTATCACCAAGGAAAATAATAATTTAAGCATCAGAGTAATTTGCTGCTGGCAATGTGCCCTACTGTTGGGTTTGCTCTAGCCTCAAAAAGTTTACTGTTCCACTGTGATTGTTCCAAGTCGCTCCCAATTATTGGCGGTTTCCTTTCCTAGGCTTCATCATCATCATCATCGTCGTCATCGTCATCGTCATCATCGTCATCGTCATCCTCCGGTGAAATCAGCTACAAATGTTTTTAATTATTGGAAGCATCAGTATTACTACCGTTTATGGAGGAGCTGCTATGAAGCCTGTTCTCTGCTAAAATGTTGGCTAACATTTTATATTTGCAACTCTTTAAGGTAAATCCTACACCGAAAGAAAGAAAATATCAACCCAAAGTCTTTAATCAAGCATGTATTAAGAGTGCTAAAATGTGGGGAGTAGCTTAAGATGAGTGTTCTGCGGGGAGCAAGTAGCTGAACGATTTTAAGGCTGATTGGGGATGGTCATTCGAAACTTAATTTTCTTCTAAGAATTATTCCCTGTGCAAATTCTTGGAAAGTAGAAGGAAATGAGTCATCTTAGTCATGGGACAGAAGGTAGGAACAGGAAGATGGAATCTCAGGGTAACAGTTATTGGCTGCTTAAGTGCGTTTAGGGATAAGAGGTCGCGGGAACATTTGGAAGCTACGAATTTTGCAGGATAGCTAAGGTTTAGTATTGTGATTGTCTGGGACGATTGCAATTATCTCTTGAGTTAGTAGTTAGCAGACACACAGAGGCATTTACACTCTAGGCACTATAAAATATGGGATTACAGTGGTAAGGAACCCACGGAATAGTATCATTGGTAGACTGTGACACGTCTCTTTAGACCCCCACTTATCTTTCGTAGTCTCAACCAAGAAAGCACATCCGAAGGATTGAAGGCAATTGTTTAAAATGCATTTGCAGGGTGCCTGGGTGGCTCAATCAGTTAAGCATCTGACTTCTGCTCAGGTCATGGTCTCCCAGCCTGTGAGTTCGCGCCCCGAGTCGGGCCTTGTGCTGACAGCTTGGAGCGTGGAGCCTGCCTCAGATTCTGTGTCTCCCTCTCTCTCTGCCCCTTCCCTGCTCACTCTCTCTCTCTCTCAAATAAGTAAACTTTAAAAAATAGAAATAAAACAAAATGCATTTGCGATGTTCACATGATCTTTCTGCATTGGTTCTTGCCTGTGCTCTACCTTTACACTTTTATCAGGGCTATAAGTTTGGCTAATGGAACATGTTATAGCAATATTCTCAATAATTTTAAGTGGAATGGCCCTATCAATGCTGATCTAAGATTTTAGTCAATTGTCCTCTATTGTTTTGCGAACCAGCAATAAAGCACAGACAGTATAGAATCCTCTGATGAGGGATAACACATAATTAACCAAGAATTAGTCAGTGATTACCCTGGAAGTAACCACACATAATAAACACGGAGGACACTGACCATTCTCCAAAGCCTCTGATGGAGTAATAAAACATCCACACACGATTGCCACTAACTGCTTACTTTTGAGATGTGATTAGAAACAAAATTAACCAGTAGACAGTTCTTGTACCAATTTGTATACTTGAACCTGAGGACCGTTCTTTTCACCTAAGATGTATACAAGCATTGAAACACATTCATGTTTATATCTCTTACTTTCACTAATGAAACATCGAGGACAGTATTTTTCTGATAGTCTCTTAGTTTTTTCCTGTAAGTCTAGTAAAGATGGATTCTTGAGGAATCAAACACTTGATAGAGACAACAGAAAGCAAGGAAACAATTCTGATAAAGCCCAGATGACTTAGAAGAGAAAGAAAAACTCTCACAATCTTATCAAGATAGAGCAATAGTCCAAGAAACCTTCATGGCTTAGCAGATGAAGGAAAAGTAAGTTTTAGTTCCACGTAAGCACACCTCGTCTGCCAGCCCCGAAGACAGCAGGGGGTGGACACCTGCCCTTTCTTCTCTAACCTCAGCTCTTCTCACTTTCTGAGGCAAGCGTCAGTCTCCAGCTGTGCGTAGGTGACTAGGCAGGCTTCCCACAGCAGAGGCCAGCCCACCATGCAGCCACTTCTTCCGTACTTTGCAGCAGTCCCACAAACAGGGGCATCGAAGCAGCTGGCATCTGGGGGCATCTCTGCACTCAAGCGGCGGTCCACCAGCATCTACACACAGGCCACCCCTCCCCATACAGAGGTCACGGGCCAGCTTGAGATTTCCCTCCTGATGCCTCTTTCCCGAGACTCCATTCGTAGGTCTCCTAGCTGGCTCACCAATTGCTGGTTCCTAAACTGGGGAATTACCTAGGTAACATCTAAAACTGGCCGCTGTCGTCAGAGGGCAGGAGAGACTGAGGAAAGAGGCAGCCCACATCGTATGGCAGGTGGCAAGTTTAACAAAGAAGAAAACTTCCAGATAATGCTCCTTTGGGACAGCAGCATGATGAGCATCTCTCCACACCTGCCTGCCGGAATCTTTTAAAGTTTATTAATTTTTAGAGAGAGAGAGAGAGAGAGAGAGAGAGAGAGCATGAGCAGTGGAGGGTTAGAGAAAGAGAGAGGAAGACAGAAGATCTCAAGTGGGCTCCATGCGGTCAGTGCAGGGCCGGATGCGGGGCTCGAACCCAGGAACCATGAGATCATGACCTGAGCTAAAATCAAGAGTTGGACACTTAACCGACAGAGCCTCCCAGGCGCCCCCTTAAACATTTATAAAGGGACCTTAACTGGATTCAGTCACATACGCCATCCAGATCGTCTCAACAACACATTACTCCCTTGAGGCTGCCTCCTTGAAAACAGCTCCCGCTGTGGACAGGTGGGCAGAGTGTACATTCCAAGGACGGTGGGTGGGGGCCTCAGAGCCTCTGATTGCCCAGGTCCAGCTAGACGGTCAATGGGTAGCTACATCCTCTTGACGACCACCTCTAGTCAGCCAGTTAGCTAGCCATTATATTAAGCAATTATATCTTTTTTTTTTTTTAGTGTTTACATTCTTCAGAGGGAAAATTTTTCTCAATGTCAAAGTGAAGCATTTTCCTATAATAGAATTTGCTTTATCATCTTTTTCATATCATATCATTTCCTTCTCTTGAAGTTTCATAAAGTGTCATTTTCTTTATCTTTTCTTGTTGTTATTGTCTGTTTCCTTACCGGTTTTGGTTGGTTTCAGGTAGAAGAATGGGGCAAAATGGCTTTATACTACTTGATTAAAAAAATTAAGTTCATTTATTTGTTTTGAGAGAGAGAGAGAGGGAGAGAGAGAGACCTGAGGAGGGGCAGCGAAAGAGGGAGAATCTCAAACAGGCTCCACAGTTAGCACGGAGCCTGATGCAGGGCATGAAGCCACAAACCCTGAGGTCATGACCTGAGCTGGAATCAAGAATCAGAGATGCTTAACTAACTGAACCACGCAGGTGCCCCTATTCTACCTTCTTTAAGCAAAGTGTATGATATAATTTAAATCCTACATTCAAATTATTACGGATTGTGAAATATTTTTGCTTTAATTTACACGTCGCTCAAAAATGCTTACAGAATATGTCTTCTCTGCAACTCTCTGACACCAGGACTTCATAGGATATAGACCATTGTAAGACCATGTCCTTGACTCTAAAAGTCAGATGACAGTGGAGACGAGCTACTGGGGAAATGCTATGGCAGTTTCAGAGGTGGGAGATCATAACCCTTTTAGGGGATCATAGAAGGTTTTTGAGAGAAAGTGGTGGTGACTGAGGTCATCCAACCTATGTGTATTAGTTTCTCAATGCTGTCCTGACAAATTACCACAAGTTTAGTGGCTAAAACAACGCAATGTTGTATACACAAATGTATTGATTTAATGCTCTGCAGGCTAAGGAGTCCTACATGGGTCTCACCAGCCTACAATCAGGTGTTGGCAGGATTGCATTGCTTCCTGGAATCTCTAGAGGAAAATGTTTCCCGCTTTCTCCAGCTATTAAACCTTGCCCACATTTCTTAGCTGATGGCCCCTTCCTTCACCTTCAAAACCCGCAAAGTTGCATATCTGCCCATGTTCCCTACTTACATCTCCTGAGAAGGCCTCACAGATAATCTCCTCATTCCAAGGTCCTTAAGTTAAGAACATGGGTAAAGTCACTTTTTACCACGCAAGGTGACATGATCACCGGTCCCTGGGGTTAAGAGGTGGACATCACTGGAGACCATTATTCTGCCTATGCCACTCTTCCCTCAATGTGATATTTTCTTCTCTCCTTCATGAAGCTTTATTCCAATCAAGTTGAATGTTCCTGCCTCCCTGCCTCTGTTCATCTCCTTAGTTCTACCTGAAATGTCCTTCCTCTCAATTTCAGGTCATCTCAAACTTGTCCACCTTTCCAAACCAATCTGCCCATGAAATATTTCCCAACCATTTTAGTGCACAATGACATCTCCTTCTTTGAAAAGTCTGTGCTTTGATTTACCTTGAACTCAGCCAGGGGTACTATGAACTTAAAGAAATGAGTATCCCGCATATTGATTAATAGCAAGTTTTGAAATACACTAGCAAGACTTCTGTGGGAACATAAACTCATTGTCCGAGGTACCCCAGAGAGAGTGGTCTTTGGTTTAGTCCAGCTCTTCAGGTCACTAAATAACTGAGGTTTTGATCCCGATTTTAAGCCGGATCTTCTTCTCTCTTTCTGATACTTCAACGTCCAGGTAAATTCTCGGGTCACCGAATGCAGAAATGCAAAGGTCATAGAAATCGTCCCCCTTCCGGGGGAGGCGGAGTCTTATTCCTGTTTGCGTGCTGAGCAATGGAAGGATGGAAGCACGTTCCCCTCACCAAACGCCCTCACCTGGTAGGTCCACAAATGTCCACAACCACTGCCTGCCGTTGCACGTAGATTTTGAACTGTTAGGCATGAAACGAAAGCAGTGTTTTTCCAACCACTTCAGCTCTCAGTGAACAAGGGAGCTTTCTCTGAAATGCTGCGGCATATGTCGTCTTGGATTTATCAAACACTGCTTTGAAAAGTGGGCTTTCTTTTTATGCCTAGGCACTGTTTCCCGCGATTGATTTTAGTGCTGCCATGAATAAGCAATTGCCCTGTGGAAAATGCATTCCACAGATAATTCTCAAGTAATGATAAACTCAGGGGGCACAAACATCATATTAACTATTGTTTTGTCACTGTAGCATTTCAGGGTTCACATCTTAATCACTCTATCTTCAAAGTGTGAATATTTTTTTTAAAATAGGAAAGTGTTTGACCTGGTAACAAACGTATGAATCTGGACTCTTTCTTACGGATAATCCCACACCTTGTGTTTCTTACTGTCATTTAAACAGGTTGATGTGTTTTTACTCAGTTGATGAGTCAGAAAAATACTTAAAAATTTTGTAACAATAAAAATGGTAAGCATTTCACACATTGTGTTAATAAAATAGAGATCACCTGTCAGAATTTGTGCCTTAAATAGGCTTATAAACATTACAGGGAATTAGGGGAAATAATTTTATTTCAATGAGCAAAATATATTCATGGAAATGTATGGTAACATTGCCGCTAATGATCGAGTCAGTTGAGACTAGAGTGGATACTTATTTTTCTTTTGATTTCCATGGAAAGTTCCTATACAATATTTGATAGATTAATTAATCTCAAAGGAAGGGCATCTCAGTGCCTCCCAAACCATTATATTTCTTTTTTGAATCATATGATATGATTATATGAATTACACGATCTGGCAATTTCTTCGCTTCATTTAACCCCAAACATGAATCCTCTGTTCCTATTTCTTTCTGCCATTTCTGTATTCATGATGGTTAAAGAGTAAATGTACCCAATCTCTCATTTGCAGGCCTGTCCTTTATAAACATAAAAATGACTATCACGTGTTTCCATAGAACTCCCCCTTGTAAATAATGCTACCGACATTTGTTGACATTTCTCTTTGTAAGCCTTTTATAAGGGGAAGAGATTAATATACACAGATATCAATGTTGTCTTCATTTCATCTGAATGGCACTATCCTCTCCATCCAAACAGGAACTGAAAGGGCTTTATTTCCGTTCTGTTAAGCCGATCCCAAATGTCTATTATCAGGGTCTGAATTTTTCATCATTTCTTACAATCTCACTGGTTACGGTATTCCTAAGTAGGCATTGTTATTCTATCATGTGATAAAGATGAAATACAGATACTGTTCTCGTTTCGAATACAATTTTAGAACCCATGGGAAATTTAGATTTGATACTTAGACTGCTCTTTTGCTGGCAGAGGGTGCCGAATCCAAAAAGATCAAGTATAAATCACGCAAGTTTGCACGGTGTCCCAACGGACGGGAACTATTCCTCAGGAATACCGTTGCCCGTCCAGTGCTGTTTTCCTAACTGCCTCCTTTACAGATTAAAAAACACTTGTAATACATTGAAGAAGCTATGATGAATATGGGGCGCCTGGGTGGCTCAGTCAGCTGAGCGACTGACTTCAGGTCAGGTCAGGATCTTATGGTTTGTGGTTTCAAGCCCGTGTCAGGCTCTGTGCGGAAGCAGGAGCCTGCTTCAGATTCGCTGTTTCCCATCTCTCTGCTCCTCCCCTTTTTGTGTTCTGTCTCTCTCTCTCTCAAAATAAATAAACATTAAACATTTTTTAAAAAGAGCAATTTTGTGTATGCTAATTAACATTGCAAAAATAAAATGTACTTTTAAATTTCTTACACAGGTTACCACTGACCAGTGAATGACTATGTATTTTTCTTAGCCCCTCGTCCTTTTAGGTATTGTTCCTCTTCTTCCATTGCCCCCAAGATGCTGTGTGATAACTTTGCAGAGAAAAAAGTCAGCTCTCTCAGGGTTGTACCACACAGATGTGGTTCTCTTCTTTCTTTGTGGTATCTGAATGTTTCTTCCTGATGTCCATGGCACATGACTGGTATTTGGCCATCGGTAAGCCCTCGTTGCATGCCCTCATTATGTCCCAGAGGGTCTCTGTGCAGCTGGTTATAGGGCCTTATGGCATGGCTCTTCTAAGCAGCATGACCTATATGACATTGACTTTTTGCTTACCCTTGTGTGGTCCAAATATCATCAATCATTTTTTCTGTGATATTTCCCTTCTGCTTTCTCTTACATGTGCAGACACTTCCGTGACCCAACTTCCATTTTTCTTTTTGGCTGGATCTACAGGAATCCTCAGTGGCCTGATCATGATGGTCTCCCATGTTTGCATCCTGGTGGCCATCTGGAAGATCCAGATTGCTCATGGGAGGCAGAACGCTTTCTCCACCTGCTCCTCTCACCTGGTCGGTAGTTGTCTCCATCCTGTATGGGACTCTTTTCTTTATCTCTGTTCGACCTGGCTCAAGTCCCTCCCTGGATCTCAATAAAGTGATTTCTCTGTTGTATACTGAGGTGATGCCCATGTGGAACCCCCTCGTCTACAGCTTGGGGAATAAGGAGGTAAGATATACATTTGGGACGAAGTTTGAAAGGAAAACTTCTCCAGCAGTTTTGGTAATTAGAACTCTGTTGTGTTGTACCTTAGACGTTGGTTTAGAACATGTCAAAAGAACACTGGGCTGAGAACGAGAAGTTCCCTTTATTCCTGAGTAGTTACCAGGTTACTTATAGACTGCTTGTATTTTTTTCATCAGTCTTCTCCATTATAAAGTGAAGGGGAATACAAAATACTTTACAGATATATTAAGGGTACAAATGTACTATATGCCAACAGAAAGTACAGAGGAACATGTATACAGTCTCATATGTGGGAGGACATTTATTCCAGATTAGAGAGCAAATGTTGTAAGGGAAAGGTCAACAGTGTTCATTAATAAAGGTTCATACACCTTGTTCTGTTGAACAATGGAAAGCGAGAGGGCTTTTGCAAAATAGGTGACTTACAATAAGGTAATGTCCCGATGAGAAAGTCCTGAGCCCAAATGTACATGTGTATGACACACAGGAGGGACATGGGCCAATAAATGGCTGGATGAGCAATGGGTACAGCTGGAAATGAGAATGGCCAAAAATATAAATATACTAAAGATAGCTGAACTCCACAATGGCTGGGAAAAATGAAATTACAATGACAAGACAGTGTTCCTTTTTCATTTGTCACGTTAGCAGACATCACAACGATTTGTGCAATGCTGGTAAGGTTGCCAACGAATATAGACCACGACATTGCACTTAGCGACAGTAGCTAAGTATAGAACAGCTACATTTTCAGAAAGTAATTTGATGATTTCTGTTAAAATTCACATACTCGTTGACCTGGCTGTCTTACATTTGGAAATCTGTGCTGTCGCAATATCAACACCAGACATAAATGCTGCAACATCATTTGCAGGGGGGGGGGGGGGGGAAGGGAAACAACCTCAATTTGTATCATTAGGAGAAACATACATTCTCTCCTTGAAGTGTTGGGTGGCTAATTATTAAACAAAGTAAATTAAATATTAATGCTTTGGTTCGGAGGAAACGTCCTGATACAATCATTGATAGAAGTCAAACCTTAATCTGTAGAACCGATCACAGTTTGTGTGGGTTTGCAACTTCCTGGGGAGCTTCCGCTGAAATCCGCAACCGGCTCCCATCACCAAAGGCAGGGAGAGACCAAAGAGAGAAGCAGGCCACTCCGGAATGGTAGGGAGCAGGTTGAACAGACAAGAGAACTTACTTGCGAGGTTGTCCTGGGCGCAGCGGTAAGACCATAGCCCTTCTGCCTCCCGCCCAATCTTGAACGATTAGATAGAGGCAGTCACACATGCCGTCCAGAGCGTCCAAGAACACATGACTGTCTCAAGGCTGTGTCCTTGGGGCAGCTTTTGGGAGCCGAGAAGGCCGGCAGAATGCACGTTCCAAGGACAGGGTCTGGGAGAGGAGCCTCCAGTTGCCAGGGTCCAGATCACAGATCAACCAGAGGTCAGATCTTCTCGTTGACCAACCCCCAACATGTAAACAAAGGTGAAAAAGGTGGGGGTAAAACCTACCTCATGTGTAAAAGACATCGGTGTGTGCCTATGGACATGATCATAGAGAGAATTGTGCAAAGTCACTGGCCACGCTGTTAACATTGGTTACTTTAGTAACATGACATTGAAAGGAGCCACAGAGAGTGGGGGTGCTTCGTGCTTGTCTGAGTTGTCGGACTTGTTTTGCAACAAATATGCTTAATTTCATAACTAAAATTTACTCTTGAAAAGCTGCCATCTGTGTCAAAACTGAAGGCATGAATAAGTGAATGAATGAAAATATCCATAAGTAAATAGATTTAGGCAGATGGACTCAATGACTTCTGGTAAAGCTATTTCTCCATCCTAACACTCTCTGGTTTAATGAAACCCTTTTACCTACTGGTGAAGGAAATCTTTGTCAAAAACTAGGTAAAAGCGAGAGATTCTTAGCAACTCTGCTCCCATCTCACTTTTTCCCTCTGAGGACCTGTATCTCCCCTCATCCCTCACCCTTCACCCCAGAATCTGTCATTTTTATACAAGGTGGTATGTTTTCTCCTTATTAAGCACTTTGAAATGATAAAAAAAAATGCTGAATTCAAAATGACACAATGCAAATGATGCAATTTGGAAAGTAAACTACTAAGTTAATTAATTATTAATATTCAGGTAAATTTTATAGTTTATGTAGCACAGCATTTCATGCAAAGGATGTATGCTTCTCCTAGTGATACCCCTTCAGCTGGTTTCCTTTTATTCTCCCTACAAATGATGTTGCCACATGTGTATCTGAGATTTATATTTCTGTAGCACAGATTTCCAAATGTAAGAGAGCTAGGTCCCAGATTATGAATGATTAACTTTGTTAGTTGTTGGGGGCACCTGGGTGGCTCAGTCGGTTGAGTGTCGGACTTCGGCTCAGGTCATGATCTCACAGCTCGTGAGATGGAGCCCCGCGTCAGGCTCTGTGCTGACAGCTCGGAGCCTGGAGCCTGCTTCAGATTCTGTGCCTCCCTCTCTCTGCCCCAACCCACTCACATTCTGTCTCTGTCGCTCTCAAAAATAAATAAACATTAGAAAAATTATAATTTGTTAGTTGCCAGTTTGGTGACATTTCCCAGCACCATTTTACTAAGACTTGATAAAACTTGGGCTTAGGTGAGCCAAAGGGAAATGTATTTTCATCTAGAAAGAGCAACAGTTTCTTCCCGGTCACACTTTGCCTTAAAATGACTCTATCCTGCATCTTCATTATATGACAGGTGTCAGATCTGTCACCTATTGAGATATGCATTGCCTAGTAGGAGAGCTGAAGTGTTTTCTTTGGTCCTAATTGCTTGGTAAACATTCGTGATGCAGGTGCTATTGAACGGGGATTGGGAGGAGAACAGCAGGAGGCAAGTGATAATTATAAATTTCCTGAATTGCTGTGAGGTCCTTGTCTAAGCGTATGCAAATAGATTCAAACCAACTGTCTTCCTCTAGTTCTGGTTATTGCTGTTCTGATCTGCTCCTGTATTCTGCCTACAATTCTCTTCCTGCCATATTCACACGGATTAACTACTTGCTTTTCATCTACTGTTTCAGTGTTACCTCCACTGGGGACTCACCCTAAGGGATGATTAGAGACAGTGTCAGTTAGAGCCCGTGTATTGTCCTCTTACGGCACCATCTTCTTTTCCCTTAGACTTTATAGCTGTAACACAGTGCATCTTAAAATAGATTTTTGTTTTGTTTTTATTAGCAGGAAATGTTCCCAACTGATTCTTCCTAGAGGGCAGGGACAGAAATTCAAGTGCAGGTGCATTTTGCCGTTCATTTGTTTGTTCACCCCGGAAGTCGTTAAGTGGTTCTGCCTATTTTGTAAAGAATCGCCAGTTAGTCCCAGTATCGTAGGAGGTGCGGTTTCTGAGAGATCAACTGTGATCCTTTGTTCCTCTGTAGGTGATGCGTCTTTCTGATTCTGCCTTCTTTGAAGATTGTTTTCTTTATTCTTGATTTTCTGTACTTTAAAAAGTGTATGCCTAGGGGTGGTCTTTGCTGGCATTTATTCTGCTTAGCGTTCTTTATGTTGTCATGCGGGGTGGGAACTTGGGGACGGTCACCCTGATGTGGATGGATTCCTGACTCCAGAAACCCATGTAGTTTTTCCTTGAAACGTTGTCCTTTGTGGGTGTATGCTCCTCTTCTTCCGCTGCTCCGTCGATGTGGTGTGATCCCTTTTGGGAGAGAAGAGTCATCTCCTTTGTGAGCTGTGCTGTACTGATGTGGTTTTTGGTCAGCTTGTAGTGACAGCCTGTTTCCTCATGGCCACCAAGCATGTGAACGGTACGCAGCCATCTGCAAAGCCTTGCCGCATACAGTCATCCTGTGCCAAAGGGCCCGTGTGCAGCTGGTGGCGGGGCCCTGTGCCACGGGTCCTCAAAGTGCCATTGTCCATGAGACCTTCACTTTTGCTTAGGCTTCTGTGGTCCAAATGTGGTCAACCACCTTTTCTGTGGCATTCCCCCTTTTCCCTCCCTGGCATGTGCTGCTACCCAGAAGAGTAAGTTGGTTCTTTCCATGATGGCTGGATTCATAGGAATCCTGTGTGCTCTCATCATCCCGGCCTCCTGTATTTTTATCGTCCAAACCTTCTGAATATCCAATCTGTTAAATGCAGGCAGCAAGTTTTCCCTACCTGCTCCTCGTGCTTGGCTGCTCTGGCCATCATGCATGGGACACTTTTCTTCCTTTGCATACTTCCTCATTCAAGTTCATCTCAGTACACTAATAAATTCGATTTTGCATTCTATTCCACATGGATGCCCATGTTGAGTCTGCTCCTTTACTGCCTGAGGAAGACGAATGTAAAAGAGGCATTTAGGGGGACATTTGTTAGGAAGAATTTTCTGCTGGGGAGGGAATTCGGACGGTGCTTTTACCAATGTTCAGGTGGAATTGCCAAACGTGTACTAAGAAGGAGGTGGACTAGACTTAAGGAGTTGTCAGTTTGAACCTTGACTCTTCCCATTAGAAAGAGGATTAAAAGTTAACGTGCAGCGTTGGGTTCGTTTGCCGTGTACAACCTAGTAATGCGACAGTCTTCAATTTGTGTGTGCCTGGATATTAATTGGTAGTTACACTTTAATCATTCTTATTTCAGAGTGTACAGAATCATGACATGCTGGAGTTCTATTTCAGATCTAAATAATTTTTAGACTAAAACCGTGCCATTTAAAATAAATTTCTGTGGCATTTCAGAAAGAAAAAAAGGATTAAAAGAGGATAAATTCTATACCATTTCTGGTTCTCAATGTCTTAATTTGTAAACTGAGGGTAATAGACTCAATGTCATTTATATTACTTTTTTATCTAAAGTTCTGTGATTGGACACAGTATGTCCAACTCCTATGAATGCCATCTTTTTAGACACTGGGAAGAAAAGAAAAAAAGACTTTCCTGGCAATGATACCACCCGTTTTTCCACTTTTCCTTTCTAGGGACTTGTTCTCCCTTTCCATTCCTTGATTCAATATATCAAATGCGAGACTTTACAACTCAGTATCTTATAGTATCACACATCTTTCTTAAAAATAACTGAGCGCAAAAAAGTGTAATGAAACGATAACCCTTTAACAACAATACATTGAAGCCTTAGGTGGAAAATTGCAAGGAGGCCAATGTCATGTGTGGTTTGTACACAGATTAATCGATGACACATATAAGAGCACCTAACACATAGGAAGTTCTCAAGAAAACATGTTAAGTGAGCGAGTGAACAAAACAAATATAAGGCACGTAGTTACTTTAAGTCCTAATTATCATCTTTCTTAACAACCTGGACCCAGGTGTGGTTTAAGGTCATACTTCTTTCCATATCAACTTCATCTCATTCTTTTTCTGGTCACTGATGTCTTACCTCTTTTAAATGTTTTCCAGCTTTATTGAGGCATATTGACAAATATAATTGTAAGATATTTAAATTGCAAATAACGTAAGAAGGAAGATTTGATATACGTATACCCTGTGACGGGATTCTCCCCATCGAGTTAAATCGCACATACCTCACCTCACATAGTTGTCTTTTGGGGGTGGCGAGAACCTTTAAGTTCTACTCTCTTGGCACATTGCACTTAATACAATACAGTGTTGTCAACCACAGTCACCATGTTTTCCACTAGATCCTCAGGCCTTATTCATGTTACAAGGGAAAGACTGTGCCTTTGATGTCTTTTGAATCCAAGCTGTCGGAGGACCCTCATCACTCCTGTGGGAAGGATCACGCGCCAGGATTACTCTGCGTGCAAGTGCTTCTAGTTTACAGTCGAGTGTATTCCTGATGATTTTTATTTCCCCTGCTCTAGCTGCTGTGGTACTAGCAGCCTACTCTGCTCTTACATGGGATTTTGAAACTAAAGTTGTCTGTCCTTTCTTCCACTCTTCAAAGGCCAGCCATGGCCATTCGTCTCCTCAAGCAACATTTGTTCCTCTTTTCCCTCTGCCTCTTTTCCCTCTGTTCCCATCCTTTCCCTTTCTTATCTTTCTC
Source organism: Acinonyx jubatus (assembly GCF_027475565.1). Taxonomy (NCBI): domain Eukaryota; kingdom Metazoa; phylum Chordata; class Mammalia; order Carnivora; family Felidae; genus Acinonyx; species Acinonyx jubatus. Next base: position 13,378,520 of record NC_069390.1, read on the forward strand.
ATGAGATTGGTGTATGAGAGATGATGCAGATTGCCCTTGATTTTCTTTTCTTTGTTTTTTTTTTTTTTTTGCCCTTGACTTTTGAGGAACTATCTCACTTCTAAACTGAGTCCTCCACAAATAGCCCAAATCATTGGCTCTATTTTTCTTTTTAATGTTACAGCATCTTGCATCTTCCTATGAGGAAACTCTTTTGTTTTTGCTTTTTGAAGTTTTCTCTGAGACCTCAGATCAATTTATTGGGTACTCGGAATGATTTGATATTTATCTCCCTGTGTTTGAAGGATAAGGCAAGCCTAGGGTCCTGCTAGTACTCCGCCATCTTATCCCCCCTCCCCGCCCGTTTTTTGTTTTTGTTTTTGTCCTTTGATGTCCTGAAAATAGAAAGTTTTCTCACTAAATGGTCCATGATTAGACTTCAACTCTCTCATGTTTTTCATGAGACCCTTCTTCTTTGAGGCTGGCACTCTTCTCAGAAAAATCACTCGCATACTATGGCTATTTGCATTAGTGCCTGTGGATTTGTAGGCTGGCTACATCTAGGAAGGACCGGAAAATACTTTTATCGAGTTTTAAACTCAGTCTTTTGCTTTCTTCCACATCAGGGTCACACTTATGGGTTGTTTCTTCTGATGGTTCATGGAATGACAATAAACGTACAATGTCAAATTTATTTATAGACTCTTAAGTCTATAAAGAAAAATAATGGGTTTTCAGGGAAGAGGAGTGGGCCTATTTTAGATGTCATGACAGGAGGACCTGTGATGCAATGTTTATCTAATCCAGCAATTTGACTAGGCCGCAAACAAGCGCATGTGATTGTTGATGAAGTTAGTTGTCCTGTTTCTTAGGAGGTTGATCATATTTTCAGAAGAGGCTTTTGTGAATGCTGACACGAGGACTGACACATTCAACATACATGGAGCCCCAAATATTTTCATGGCTGTGATGTTGAGGATTTAATCACATCAATGGTTTGTTTTTTTTTTTTTTTCCTTTTAACTGATTTGCTCACTGATGTATCCAAAGCACCTGGAACATGCTTGCTACATCATGGGTAATCAGTAAGTGTTGATGAATTGAATGAATAAATACAAGGGTTTCATATGGAGCCAAAATATAATCCAGCATTTTCCTCTTAACCCCTTGTTCAATCTGCTTCCACCTCTGTCCCCTTCATTGCTATGACAACAGGGGAAATAAGAGGGGAAGTTCTGGGTCAACCTCCAAGATTATCTGGTCTATCATCAATATGTTGTGATGTATACATTTAAATGGTCATTTAACCTCAGAAATCTCTGGTATTCTCAGAGTTCTCAGCTGTCATACTGTACTGTCTATGGCTTCATGAATTCTATACCTCATAATTCAGATATATTAAATTTTGTTAACCTTACATAGCCAAAGCATGAAATACCAAAGTGTAGAGAGTGAGAGAAGATACTCTCTTCCATAAAAATGAATTCCTTACCATGACACTAGCTGTCATGATAGTAGAACCGAAAAAAAAAAAAAAACAAAAAACCCAATATAACAGAAAAGGGTATCTAAAAACAGATAGATGAGTAGTTTGGGAATTTATGCATGATATGTTTAGCACTTCGCATTCCATTTTTCAGTTTTCTTGTATAGGAAATTCACACCAGGCATGACAATTGGAAAGGCAACTATGGAGAATCACCCTATTAGATAGAAAATATAAGATAACACATTAGCAATTAGAAATGTGGCAGTAAATTCCTTATTGTAGTATAACTGGGATGGCAGGAAAATAGTAAAGCATTCAAGTAAATACTAGAGAAGATGGGAGAATAAAAGATTTATGTTCTTTTAGTTAGATCGTCTCTGCCTGCTTTCTGGTAGTTTAGTGCTACATACTGGTCTTTACTGTCTGGTGATCCTATTATCACCACGGACATTAGTTATCTCTGTATTTCTGTAACATTGTCTCCTACTGCCAGTCTGGTATAGAGAGAAGAGATACCACTAATCATATCAGTGAGACTAGTGTCCCATGTCTTTTCCAAAGACAGTAGAAATGGACTTGTATCTCTAAAGCCCAGTGATCTGTGCGGTGAGACCAAGTTTTGGTCTTTTGGGCCAGTCATGATCTTGGTGGAAAATAATCCCAGAAGGTGTATAAGGGAAGAAGTCAAAGTTCAGCTAGGCAGTTGAGGCCAAGGAAGATAGATAAGCATTGTCCCAAATCTGGCTCTTAGGATTGAACCTGGGCTCATCTCTCTCTCTCATCCAGCTGCAAACATATCCATTCAGGTTTGATCTCCCTAGGATGGTCTCTCAAAGAAATAATTTAACTCCTTTCCATTCTCACAGAAAGTTCCCATTACCCAACACCTAGAAGAAGTTAATCTCCTAATTTCTCTTCCTGCAGCCACATTCTTAAAATTATGTGTCCACTTATTAATGTCCTCATTTGTTTAAAAATATTAATTGAACACTTACTCCTTAAAGCACTATTCCAGAAGCTGGAGGTGTATTGTGGAAAAAGGAAACAAAATTTATACTTGTTGTGATAGAGTGCTATGATGCAATAAATATTCAATGGTATGTAACGGTAATTGATTGAAGAAAAATAAACTAGATAAAGAGGGGAAGTGTAGGAGGGTTGGGGTGTGGTTAACTGTACTCTTTTACAAAGGATGATTAAAGGTGGCCTCCACGATGAGCAGAAATCTGAAGAAAATTGCACAGATACCCGGAGGAAAATACAACAGGAGCCGAAGGAAAAGACAGGAAGATTCTGAGGTAGAATCCTGTTCTGACTGTTCCAAGAATAGCAAGTGGACTGCATGAGGTGATGGTAGGTAAGAGAATCTAGATCTTTCTATTCATCCCCTCCATTGAACTCTTAGGAGGACTAAATGGGTTAATACTCTCAAAGCACTTTGAAGAATGCCTTGCATATAGTAAACTTCTCCTGTGACAAGGCTGATGTTCTGTGGCAACTTTTCTTGTGTGTGTGTGAATAAATAGATGTCACCTGTTTTCTGAAATTCCTTGAAGGATTCCTTACTGCTTACAGATATAAATTCAAACTGCTTTGCTTCATGAAGTGTTTATGAAGTTTGATCCCAAACCCAGTTTTCTACCTTTGTATTTGAAATTTTTGTACCTCCAATGTCGACTGCTTTTGTCTCTCAAAAATTCTGTCCAAAGTTATAGCTCTCCCTTGCTGCATAACACCCCAATCCACCTTATTTTTATGTGCCTATAGCTTCCTTCCCTTTGAGATTAGTCACAACTAAGAGACTCTTTTCAACGTCTCTGGTCACAATGATCCTACCATCCTCGTAACTCATGGACTGATCACGGGGTCCCTCGTGCTGCTGTGTGCCCAGACTCACCTTCTGATTACAAACTTTCTGAGACAAGGCTTTATTTTAGATTCTCTGACCTGCACAGCACGAAGGGCCGGTGCTCATTATGCAACAGGGAAGGCTGAAAACGGGATTTTGAAGTGTGTGAGGGGGTAGTCTCAAAGGGAGAGGTAGGTTTATTTTGTACAACGACAATGGATTCAAGTCACAGTACTGTTCTCTTGAGAGAACTTTAATATCTTCTCTATAGGCCCAATCTCCTGAGCTTTTGATTCCCTGAGGGAGTTGGCTCCAATTTACACACAGCCTTTTAGAAAAATCTCTCTGATGTGTTGTGCAGAATGGAGTCAATGAACCCCGTTTTAAAGCGCTATTGGAATGCCCAGGCTTCAAGATGGTATCATTGTATTGTTTATCTTCCTAGACACCTGAAGAAGCTGAGAAGAATGACCAGTCTACTACGTTTGTAGGGTAATTCATTTTTATGTCAGGGAATGCTACTTTCATAACTTACTATGACATAAACAGGCAACGGCTGTAGGGATGTTTCTTCAGATAGGTACATTGAGTGAATTCCTAAATGGCTTTCAGGAGCCTAGGTGTCAAAAAATATCAAAAAATGATTTTAGATGTCTGGAAAAGTATCATCTCTAAGCTTACCACGAAGAATAATTTGGTGCAAGTGAAATATTCCATCCGTGTCTCTTGCTTTAGATGACCTAACTGGAATGAACATGTTGGTTGAATCTGTGTTTGGCATAGTGATAGTGAAATGTGCTGCAAGATTTATGGCTAATGGGACGCTCATGGGAACGAAGAAGAGGCCTTGGCCTCTTTGGCTTTTAATTTCTTCACTTGCCCTACATGGAGTTTTAGAAGTAGAAAACAAACCACTGAATCTGCTGACCTGAATTCCATGCTGCTCTTACCCTAAGTCACATGCATATCTAGGATCACGATGGCCCTATGCTAGAATTTTTGCATTAAGCAAGGTTGGAAAAAAGAAAGCAATATGCATTTTGACAGTCAGAAACTATTGTTTTCACACGATAGTTTGAGTTGGTTGAGATCATAGATGGGGAAATTCTAGTTTCATCCTCATAAAATGTTTTCATAACCCAAATCTACTGTGGCACTGACAACACTTTGTTTATATCTTCTTTGAGTAAATAGCAAATACACACATAAATGACCTGCAATGGCTTTACATGTTTAGAAAATACTAACTTCTGGAAACATGTCACTAACTACAGTATAGCTTTCCTGACTATTCTTAAATTCTGCCCCTCCGGGCCTTTCCTTTCCAAGCTCCATTGTTTCTGGGACAACAGGAGTGGGTTTTCATTTCATTACTTCCTGTTATTCAACTTCCTGTTAAGCAAAACCCCTTTCAAGCTTTCTTACCAGGGAAAAATGTTAGATTTCTGTCGACACTTCTCCTGCTGCACAGCCCATTGGTATTTCTGTGTGATTGTGCTGTTGTAATCATTATGATTATTTCAATGTCCAAAATGTGCATTTGTCTTCCTCAGTTTCTTGTTTCTTTTGGGTATTACCCTTACTTCATGTTTCTCTCACTTCCCGTTCATTCACCCCCCTTTTCTTTTATAAAAGAGTGTTATTCTGAAATAAATTTTCATAAGCAGCTTCAAAGGTAGTACAGAGAGGCTCCCATCCCCTTCACCCAGGTTTCCCCAATGGCTACATCTTACCAACTACAGCACAACATCAAATACAGGAAATGGAGATTGGTGTGATGTGTGGATTGCTCTATATCATTTTACTTCGTGTGGAGAGAGATTTGTTTAACCAACTCAACCATCAAGGTACGGAATTCTTCCATCTCTACATGGATGTCCCTGTGCTACACCTTTACAGTCACACCTTCACCCTCCCTGCCTTTCCCAATCTCAGACAACTACTAACCTGTTCTTCCTTTCTATAATTTTACCATTTTGAGAAGATAATGTAAAAATAGAGTTCTGAACTTTGAGATGGGCTTTTTTTCAACTCAGTGTAATGACCTTGAGACCCATTCAAGCTTGTATCTGTAGCATATTTTTTCCTCTTTCTTACCGAATAGTATTCGCCAGTATGGACATTCCAGATTGTTTAACCATTTATGTATGGTAGGAATTTGCGTTGTTCCAGATATCTGGCCATTATGAATAGAGCTTGTGTCAACAAAATTTACAGGCTTTTGTGTGGGCATAAATTTTCATTTCTTTGGGATAAATGCTCATGTGTGTCCTTTTCATCCCTAAATTATTGATTTTCTTCCCCAGCTCCTATTAGTACTTAATTGGTTACAACACTCACTCAATATTTAAGAACTAGTTTATTCTTTGATGAACTAACAAATTTGATGGGCTTTGATGAGATTAATGGGTACATCCACCAGTGACTGGAGGAATGTAGCTGTTTGTAAGTTGTCACCAAGGAGATCCTGTGGAAGATTTTAATCCCTGGTCAAAGCCATCCTCCCAGGTATGAGCTTGCCCTCCTTTTTGGAATCACAAGTCTGTCTTTTACACACCACAACTGACTGTTTATCTAGAGTCTAAAGGAACCGGCAAAGAAGTTACATTTCTAATACCCTGAACCTACAGTTAGGGTAGATAAGGTATTTGCCTGAGTTCAGAAAAATTCACATAATGCTTTTTGTCTATAAGATGTTTCTTAAAGGATACTCTGTGCAATGTAGGCATTTTAAAAAATGGGATCTGGCACAGTTAGAGGACTTGCTTTAGAAGGTCACCAAAGGTCACATCTCGGTCTACACTTCTGTGATTTTGTTCAAAAATCTTGTGATCGGGAATAAACTGAAGTGCTGAGAGAGGTTCAGTGTTTAGTATCACACAGATAGCAGATAGTGAGGATGGCCATTTGGAGGTAGAAGTCAAGAGTGTGATCTCTCAGTCTACCTTATGAACTTGAAAAATGTTGGAAGTTAAATTCATTTTCTTACATTGATTGATTTATTTTGAGAGAGAGGGTGCATGCCCAAGAGTGAGGGAGGGGCCAAGAGAGAGGCGAGGGAGGGAGTCCCAGGAGGGTCCATGCTGTCAGCTTGGAGCGTGACTAGGTGCTCAAACCCAAGCACCATGAAATCATGACCTGAGCCAAAATTAGGAGTCAGACGCTTAGCCAACTACTTAGTCAACTACTTAGCCAACTACTTAACCAACTACCAGCTACCCAGGTGCCCCAAAGAAGTTAAATTCATTTTTAAAAACAATTTAATTATAAATTAATTGTAATGAAAAATCTTTCTCTCATTACAGATTAAATCAGAGAAATGGAATTTAGAAATCAAACTTTGGTGACTGAGTTTTTATTTGTGGGCTTAACAAATTGCTTCCAGCACCAGGTTGTTCTGTTTGTGATGTTTCTCTTGGTTTATCTGGTCACTCTTCTGGGAAATGTGGGGATGATCACCCTCATTTGGATGGATTCCCGGCTCCACACTCCCATGTACTTTTTTCTCAGCCACTTGTCCTTTGTGGATGTCTGCTCCTCTTCTGTCATTGGTCCCAAGATGTTGACAGACATCTTTGTGAAAAAAAAAGTAATCTCTTTCTTGGGTTGTGCTGCCCAGTTATGGTTTTTTGGTCAGTTTGTAGTGACAGAGTGTTTCCTGTTGGCCTCCATGGCTTATGACAGGTATATGGCCATCTGTAAGCCCTTGTTGTATACACTCATTATGTCCCGGAGAATCTGTGTGCAGCTGGTGGTAGGGCCTTATACCATGGGTCTTATGAGCGCCATAACGCATACGACGTTTGCCTTTCGCCTGCCTTACTGTGGTCCAAATACCATCAATCACTTCTTCTGTGACCTTCTTCCTGTTCTCTCCCTGGCATGTGCAGACACCCAGGTCAATCAGGTTTTACTTTTCATCTTGGCTGGAGCTCTAGGAGTGCTCAGTGGTGTGATCATCCTGGTTTCCTACATTTACATCGTGGTCACTATCTTGAGGATCCGCTCTGCTGAGGGGAGGCGCAAAGCCTTCTCCACCTGCTCTTCACACCTGACTGCTGTCTCCATCCTGTATGGGACACTCTTCTTTATCTACGTACGCCCCAGTTCTAGTTTCTCCCTGGACATCAATAAAGTGGTTTCTGTGTTCTACACAGCCGTGATCCCCATGTTGAACCCCCTTATCTACAGCCTGAGAAACAGAGAGGTCAAGGATTCATTCAGGAGGATGTTTGAGAAGAAGAATCTTCTTCTGAGTAGGTAAACTAGATACCATTTGTACTACAGATTGAGAGGTGATATAGACACAAGATGCAGGGCATGGGCTGGGTGATGGGAGTCCTACTTTTGTGTTGAGATTCAATTTTTATTACTGTGTGTCATTGAGAAGTCATACAACAGCTGTAGGTCATGATGTTCTCATTCAATGTTTTTATTTCTCAATTCACAGGACTAAAATGATGAGATTTAAAGTGCAATGAGTGGCTTAGAGAACTCCAAAGCTTTAGAAAATATATTTTACAGTGGAAAATGAGATATGCTTTATTATATATGAAATAAGTGGAAAAATGTTAACCAAAACACCTAATAGTATCTCTGTTTTCCTTTTACAAGATGTTGAGAACTGTCAATTCTTTGCAAGTTTACCTTTCATTATTTTAACAAAAATGGTATAAAGGGTATTTTTCTGGTGATATGTAACCATAGCACTCCCTAATGACACCTGCATGCTTGGAGTAGATGTTTGAGAAAGGCCTTGTACACCTGCTATAGTTTCTGCTCATAGTAACAACTTGTTGAGGTTTTGCCACTGTATTTGTGTGATTCATGAATGTAAAGTGAGGACTATATTGCACATCTTTAAGAAAGTGGTAGTAATTATTATTGTTATTTGTTGATTTTTTATGTCATCAGCAGGGAATTAATTTCCATTTTATAGATGATGGGCCTGATAGCTAATAAGTCTCAGTGGATTGCCCATGACTTCATACTTTGTTCCCACATCTTTTCTCTGTGCATACAATGTTCTTGCAACTCTCTTGTTTTGTTTTTGTTTTGTTTTGTTTTGTTTTTAACACAGCAACAAATGCTAGAATGATGTGATGGAGCATGTGTCTTGTATAAATTGAAAACTCACACAGAATTTTAGTGCCTTCTCTTGAAGGTCCTCTTCCAGAGGCATTTAATTTTAATCTGCTGACTTTGAAGAATGTAAAGAGCTTCTAACGCTTAGAATTTTGTCTTATTTTTTTCCACATTTCTTCCCCATGCTTTCTGCCAGTAATGGTGCCTGTAATGGCTAATGACTCAGGATGAAATGCAGTAAGATGCCATTTAATTAAGAATGAATGGAACTCAGTTAATGGTGCAACATTTAATTAACAACTAATTGTTACATATGCCTCTTATGTGCCTGACACTTTATTGGGTGGTATTCATATTGAGCGAAAATATCTTCATGGAAGTTAGAGGCTTGTGAACAAACAAAAATAAAATTCAGTATGATAATTAATTAATTAATTAATTAATTCAGTGTATATCCATGGTGATTTTTATGACAAAACCAATCCAGGAGCCAAGATAGAGATTTAGGGTATCTTTAGAAAAGGGTGGTACAGAAAACTCTCTGTAAAGAGGAAGGGGCTAGAAAACAGGAATAAGTTGTGTTTTAGGTTAAGTTTTCCGCAGAGTATGGATACCATGAGTTAGGTCAAGAAAGGAAAAGAGCCTTCCCCAAATAAGTAACCAAGTTTTCCAAGGCTGCGGGCAAAGACTGAGAGCTAATTTGTTCTGACTCTCAAGGTATTTTTCCTCATTCCCTTATGATATGCAGGTTGTGGGATGGGCAAGTTTGCATAGCACATAGTGCCTATTGGGAGAAGGGACTAATTATGAGCGGTATGAGTGCTGATGCAAATGGTCACTTTTGAGAATAGAGTGAAATACTTGTTATCTCTCATCAGGTGACTCTTTGCTGCATCAATCTGTAAGATCTTCCAGGCATTTGATGCTGGGTTCATTGTGGTCTAGTTCCTCCTCACTCCGAGTCTCCATGCACCACAAATGTAAAACCAAACAGAAAGCTGAGCAGATTGCCTTGGTAAACTTTAACAGCACAGTCTGATTGCTGTTTTTGAGAGGGCCACATCCCTTAGGGCACATTCCTATACAGTGATCTGTGCACCATCCAGAGGCTTCCTCTGTGGGATATCTTCAGTCATTCTCGGGGTCTTATGTGTCCTTTCCATTTTCTGTTTCCTCATCCTGGGGCAGTGTTGCAGGTCAGTCTTTACCTCCTCTGCATCTCTGCTCAAATGTGATGCCATCGAAGAGGCCATTTGGACTTCTTACACTAAAACAATTCTCTGCTCCTATCATATTCCAAAAATTTCCCCTTTTTTCTTTCATATTTTTTGAAGTACTTATACATACTCATTATTGTCTATTTACTTGTTTCATTATTTTGTGTCTCTCCTTGCAGTGCATGAGATTCATGAGAGAAGGATGTTTACGTTCACTGCTTTATCCATGCCTCCATAGCCCAGCACATAATGGGTGCCCAATGTGTTAGTGGATTGAACAATAAATTTGTGGTGAAAACAATATTCTTTATGCTCCGCCCATTATAGTTCAACAGGCCTATGTCCAAGTATCCACTCTGGCTCTGTTTCCGTGGATGCAAGGCTTGTCCGAAGGATGAATAATGTTTCATCATTGGAAATATGCATACATATGCACGTGTGTGACTTAACACAGAGTTTGGCAAGCAACAGTAATAAGAGTGGTAACTTTTTGGAGTATATTTTTAAAAATTATGATTTTATTCCATTTTTCACTGTATGGAAATTATAGTGATATGATTTAAGTATGATATTTGGTGAAGTGTCATATGTTGCAATTTTTTCCTATAATTCATAGTTGTTTCTCCCTTACAGACATCCATTCACTCTATTTATGTTTACCATAGTAGATACCTGATTTCCTTTTGGAGATTTATCTTTTACCTATAGATAACAGTCATGATAGGATTGTAACTCAGGTCCCTGCCTTCCTATAGCAAGTTAACAGCATATGAACTAAACTTGAACTACTTCTACTTGGATTTTGAGAGGTCAGGAGAATGACACGATGGCAGGGAAATGATTGGAGCTCATTCATTCTGGCCAAGGTCTCCTGAGTAAACAAATGGTCTCTGCTATGCCCAGAGCTTTCTTGGTTCTTGTCTAGCTGATGCTCCGAGCTACCCAATATAATTCTGGTGAATTTCCTATGTCTGTTGCTCACAACTGAGGAACTCTGATATATTGTTTAATTTTTCTTTGATTACCAAAGTATTCAGTATTTATTGTCCTTCTCTGTAATAACGTCTTCCATATGATCTAAGCTTAGCATTCATTATTTAACATACCTCAGGAGGGGGGACTAGATTAAATTGGGATTTTATTTCAATTAAAATGTTAATTGAGGCTCTCAGTCATGTTTAAATGATTCTGTTTTGATAGCCAGCATTCCACTTGTGGAATAGTCCTGATAACAAATATCATTGATTGAACTTCCACAGTGTAGGAGGAAGCATACTATGTTCTTTCCAGAATTGTCATCTCTGATATCTCTGTTAGTATAGATATGCACTCAAGTAAAATATGGCTGTTTCCATTATTTTAAAGATGAACATGCTCCTGTAGTCAGTTTCTACTGCTGCATAACAAATGGCCACAAAGCTAGTAAGTCCTAACCACACGAAGGTACCACCTCTCATTTTCCCTGGCCTTGGGTCTGGATCCATCGTGGTCTGATTATCTGCTCAAGGTCTCACAGGCTGAAATCAACATGTTGGCAGGACCTGGCTTCTTTCTGGAGGTTGTGGGGAAGACTCGTTTCCAAGCTCACTGGTGTGTTTGAGGAAATTCAGTCCTTGTGGTTGTAGGGCTGTGGTGCCTGGTTCCCCAGGAGCTGTCAGCCAGGTGCCTCTCTCAGCTCCTTAGGTCTTCCTGCTTTCCTTTTGTGGTCCCTCCAGCTTCAGACTAGCAGGGACTTGTCTAGCCCTTCCCATATTTCCAGCCTCTCTGACTCTTCTGCTCTCAGCTGGAGAAAGCTTGGGACCCACCAGCTCATCTAGGTTCATGTCTCTTTGAAGGTTAACTGTGCCTCATAGTGTAACATAATCATATGAGTGGTATTTCATCATATGCAGATTCCTGGGATCAGGGCAAAGATTAGGGTCTTAACAGGACCATTTTAGGAATTCTGCCACCCACCCTCATACTCACAGAATAAACATTATGCTAAAGAACAGTAGTCTGTAAGGGGTAGAATTGACATTTGAGGTTGTTCTTGCTAATTTGTGATGTGTGTGTGTGTGTGTGTGTGTGTGTGTGTGTGTGTATTTTCCTTCCTGAGCATGCAGTTGTGTTATTTTTACTTTTATGCTAATATAAATTTTAAATTTATGCTAATATAATTTTTGAAGCACTCATTAATACAGAATATTTATTTCATAATAGTAATGCTATTTCATCCATTTGGTGAGGATTTGCTATATCATACACACTGTGGTAAAGGTTTTATTAACATCTCAGTGAATATTTTAGTCCTCATTTGTGGTTGGTTTCTTAGGTCCTCATTAGAGCTGGAGAAACTGGGGCGTCAGAAAGCTTTAGCACATGTTTTAGGTAAGAGATCTTCTAAATAGAACAGGTGGTTTTTAACTATACTTGTGTCCTCCAGAGTCTGAGTCGTTTCATGTAGACAGAGTAATGTCATTCAGTAGAATAGGAGGTTTGTATTTTTCCCTCAAAATTTTTCATACATTTATTGTTCCAGACAAAATGAAGACAAAATGATTTAGAAAATATTCTTGAATAATATTCTGATAATATTTTGTAAAACTATGCAATAAAAGGAATAGAATCTTGCCAGTTGGAACAATATGGATGAAGTTACAGAGTATAATGCTAAATGAAGTCAGTCAGAGAAAGACAAATGTGGGGAATAAGCTTTGGAATTCCCTGAGCCTGCACTGATGGGTTAACAAGGCATAAAGAATTAGAAAGCCATAGGATGCTCACACCCAAGTTTGGGTAAACAAGAATAGGTGAATAGGTATAGAGAGGGCAGGGCAAAGGCCCCAGTGTAGAGACAGCAGGCAAGACCCCAATATAGTACAAAGGTATATGAGGTAAACAAGATTAGGTATTCAAGGCAGATATCCCACCTCCCCCCCCCCAAATTAGTACAATAACAGAAAGCTGCTTTCACAGGAAGGAAGGACCAAAGTAGGTAAACAGGTAAATAGGCTATAGACTTGCTGCTGGGGAAGTTGCCCAGAACGGAGCTAATTAACAACAGAAAGGTGCCTTGTTGACCCTGAGGTGGCAAGCTCTGTCTTTCTTGTCCCTTAGGCCAGTTTAGGTAAACAGAGGTAAACAACCTGCTATAAACAACCTTCCACCCAGTGCCAGGGTTTTGTTTTATATTAACCCAAACCCCTAGCGCTGCATATTTTCAAAACCTCCATTCCATCACCCCCCTGAGTTAGTGTTCACAGTTTTATTGTCTCTTTGTGCACATCCATCACCTTGTTTGTAAGCCTTCTGATCCTAATAAAAATGGAGCAAGTACCTTTAATCAGGACTCTTGTCTTCTCCCAGACATTAGCCATCTCTCACATTTTAATCCTGTGTCCTGCTTTCTTGCTGGACAAGAAAGAACTCTAGACCCAGAGTCTGCGACAGACAAATAGCATATGATTTCACTTATATGTGGAATTTAAGAGACAGAAGAAAGGGGCACATGAAAAAAGAGAGAGAGAGAGAGAGAGAAACAAACCAAGAAACAGACTTTTAACTATAGAGAACACAATGATGGTTATTGGAGGGTAAATTGGTTGGGGGATGGGTGGAATAGGTGATGGAGATTAAGGAGTGCACTGTGATGAGCACCGGAAATTGTATGGAAGTGTAGAATCACTATATTGCACATTTAAAACTAATATTACACTGCATGCTAACTGCAATTTACTTATTTATTTATTTATTTATTTATTTATTTATTTATTTATTTATATTTCTTTTTTTGTTGATTCTTTTTGTTTTTTTTAATTTTATTTTTAATTTTATTTTTAATTTACATCCAAATTAGCATATAGTGCAACACTGATTTCAGGAGTAGATTCCTTAGTGCCTCTTACCCATTTAGCCATCCCCCCTCCCACAACCCCTCCAGTAACCCTCTGTTTGTTCTCCATATTTATGAGTCTCTCATGATTTGTCGCCCTCCCTGTTTTTATATTCTTTTGGCTTCCCTTCCCTTGTGTTCATCTGTTTTGTCTCTTAAAGTCCTCATATGAGTGAAGTCATAGGATTTTTGTCTTTCTCTGACTAATTTCACTTAGCATAGTACCCTCCAGTTCCATCCGCGTAGTTGCAAATGGCAAGATTTCATTCTTTTTGATTGCGGAGGAATACTCCATTATAGATATATATACCACATCTTTATCCACTCATCTATTGATGGACATTTGGGCTCTCCATACTTTGGCTATTGTTGATAGTGCTGCTATAAACATGGGGGTGCATGTGTCCCTTCAAAACAGCACACCTGTATCCCTTGGATAAATTCCTAGTGGTGCAATTGCTGGGTTGTAGGGTAGTTCTATTTTTAGTTTTTTGAGGAACCTCCATACTGTTTTCCAGAGTAGCTGCACCAGCTTGCATTCCCACCAACAATGAAAAAGAGATCCTCTTTCTCCAAATCCTCGCCAACATCTGTTGTTGACTGAGTTCTTAATGTTCGCCATTCTGACAGGTATAAGGTGGTATTTCATTGTGGTTTTGATTTGTATTTCCCTGATGATGAGTGATGTTGATAATTTTTTCATGTGTCAGTTGGCCATCTGGATGTCTTCCTTGGAGAAGTGTCTATTCATGTTTTTTGCCCATTTCTTCACTAGATTCTTTGTTTTTTGGGTGTTGAGTTTGATAAGTTCTTTATAGATTTTGGATACTAACCCTTTATCTAATATGTCGTTTGCAAATATCTTCTCCCATTCTGTCGGTTGCCTTTTAGTTTTGCTGATTGTTTCCTTTGCTGTACAGAAGCTTTTTATTTTGATGAGGTCCGAATAGTTCATTTTTGCTTTTGTTTCCCTTGCCTCCAGAGACGTGTTGAGTAAGAAGTTGCTGCGGACAAGATCAAAGAGGTTTTTGCCTGCTTTCTCCTCGAGGATTTTGATGGCTTCCTGTCTTACATTGAGGTCTTTCATCCATTTTGAGTTTATTTTTGTGGATGGTGTAAGAAAGTGGTCCAGGTTCATTCTTCTGCATGTCGCTGTCCAGTTTTCCCAGCACCACTTGCTGAAGAGACTGTCTTTATTCCATTGGATATTCTTTCCTGCTTTGTCAAAGATTAGTTGCCCATACATTTGTGGGTCCATTTCTGGGTTCTCCATTCTGTTCCATTGATGTGAGTGTCTGTTCTTGTGCCAGTACCATACTGTCATGATGATTACAACTTTGTAGCATAGCTTGAAGTCTGGGATTGTGATCCCTCCTGCTTTGCTTTTCTTTTTCAAGATCGCTTTGGCTATTCGGGGTCTTTTCTGGTTCCTTACAAATTTTAGGATTATTTGTTCTAGCTCTGTGAAGAATGCTGGTGTTATTTTGATAGGGATTGCATTGAATATGAAGATTGCTTTGGGTAGTATCGACATTTTAACAATATTTATTCTTCCTATCCAGTAGCATGGAATCTTTTTCCATTTTTTTGTATCTTCTTCAATTTCTTTCCTAAGCTTTCTATAGTTTTCAGTGTATAGATTTGTCACCTCTTTGGTTAGATTTATTCCTAGGTATTTTATGGTTTTTGGTGCAATTGTAAATGGGATCGATTCCTTGATTTCTCTGTTTCTACGTTGTTGGTGTATAGGAATGCAACCAATTTCTGTGCGTTGATTTTATATCCTGAGACTCTGCTGAATTCACGAATCAGTTCTAGCAGTTTTTTGGTGGAATCTTTGGGGTTTTCCATATAGAATATCACGCCATCTGCAAAGAGTGAAAGTGTGACCTCCTCCTGGCTGATTTGGATGCCTTTTATTTCTTTGTGTTGTCTGACTGCAGAGGCTAAGACTTCAAATACAATGTTGAATGACAGTGATGAGAATGGACATCCCTGTCTCATTCCTGACGTTAGGAAAAGCACTCAGTTTTTCCCCACTGAGGATGATATTAGTGTTGGGTCGTTCATAGCTGGCTTTTATGATCTCGAGGTATGTTCCTTATATCCCTGCTTTCTTGAGGGTTATTATCAAGAAAGGATGCTGTATTTTGTCAAATGCTTTCTCTGCATCTATTGAGAGGATCATATGATTCGTGTCCTTTCTTTTATTGATGTGATGAATCACGCTAATTGTTTTGCAGATATTGAACCAGCCCTGCATCCCAGGTATAAATCCCACTTGGTCATGGTGAATAATTTATTTAATGTATTGTTGGAGCCGACTGGCTAATATCTTGTTGAGGATTTTTGCATCCATGTCCATCAGGGAAATTGGTCTATAGTTCTCTTTTTTCGTGGGGTCTCTGTCTGGTTTTGGAATCAAGGTAATGCTGGCTTCATAGAAAGAGTTTGGAAGTTTTCCTTCCATTTCTATTTTTTTGGAACAGTTTCAAGAGAATAGGTGTTAACTCTTCCTTAAATGTTTGGTAGAATTCCCCTAGAAAGCCATCTGGCCCTGGACTCTTGTTTTTTGGCAGATTTTTGATTACTAATTCGATTTCCTTACTGGTTATGGGTCTGCTCAAATTTTCTATTCCTTCCTGTTTCAGTTTTGGTAATGTATATGTTTCTCGGAATTTGTCCACTTTTTCCAGATTTCCCATTTTATTGGCATATAATTTCTCATAATATTCTCTTATTATTGTTTTTATTTCTGCTGTGCTGGTTGTGATCTCTCCTCTTTCATTCTTGGTTTTATTTATTTGAGTCCTTTCCTTTTTCTTTTTCATCAAACTGGCTAGTGGTTTATCAATTTTGTTAATTCTTTCAATGAGCAAGCTTCTGGTTTCATTGATTGGTTCTACTGTTTTTTTGGTTTTGATAGCATTAATTTTTGCTCTCATCTTTGTTATTTCCAGTCTTCTGCTGGTTTTGGGTTTTATTTGCTGTTCTTTTTCCCAGCTTCTTAAGGGGTAAGGTTAGGTTGTGTATCTGAGATCTTTCTTCCTGGATTGCTATATACTTTCCTCTTATGACCACCTTTGCTGTGTCCCAGAGGTTTAGGGTTGTGGTGTTATCATTTTCATTGACCTCCATATACTTTTTAATTTCCTCTTTAATTTCTTGATTAGCCCATTCATTCTTTGGTACGACATTCTTCAGTCTCCAAGTATTTGTTACCTTTCCAATTTTTTTCTTGTGGTTGATTTGAGTTTTATAGCGTTGTGGTCTGAAAATATGCACGGTATGATCTCGATCTTTTTGTACTTACTTAGGGCTGGTTTGTGTCCCAGTATATGGTCTATTTTGGAGAACGTTCCATGTGCACTGGAGAAGAATGTATATTCTGCTGCTTTAGGATGAAATGTTCTGAATATATCTGTTAAGTCCATCTGGTCCAGTGTGTCATTCAAAGCCATTGTTTCCTTGTGGATTTTTTGATTAGATGATCTGTCCATCCCATTGTGAGTGGGATGTTGAAGTCTCCTACTATTAAGGTATTACTATCAATGAGTTTTTTGATTAGATGATCTGTCCATCCCATTGTGAGTGGGATGTTGAAGTCTCCTACTATTAAGGTATTACTATCAATGAGTTTCTTTATGTTTGTGATTAATAGATTTATATATTTGGGTGCTCTCACATTTGGCGCATAAATGTTTACAATTGTTAGGTCTTCTTGGTGGATAGACCCATTGATTATGATATAATGCCCTTCTGCATCCCTTGATACAGTCTTTATTTTAAAGTCTAGATTGTCTGATATAAGTGTGGCTACTTTGGCTTTCTTTTGTTGACCATTAGCATGATAGATGGTTCTCCATCCCCTTATTTTCAATCTGAAGGTGTCTTTAGGTCTAAAGTGGTTCTCTTGTAAACAGCATATTGAAGGATATTGTCTTCTTATCCATTCTGTTACCCTATGTCTTTTGACTGGAGCATTGAGTCCATTGACATTTACAGTGAATACTGAAACATATGAATTTATTGCCATTATGATACTTGTAGAGTTGGAGTTTCTGGTAGTGTTCTCTGGTCTTTTCTAATCTGGTTTAGTGGTTACAAACTCCTTTAATTTTCGTTTGTGTGGGAAAATTTTGATCTCTCCTTCTATTTTGAATGACAGCCTTTCTGGATAAAGAATTCTTGGCTGCATATTTTTCTGATTCAGCTCATTGAATATATCCTGCCACTGCTTTCTGGCCTGCCCAGTTTCTGTGGATAGGTCTGCTGCAAACCTGATCTGCCTTCCCTTGTAGGTAGGGACTTTTTCCCCTTGCTGCTTTCATGATTCTCTCCTTGCCTGAGTATTTTGTGAATTTGACTAGAATATGCCTTGTTTATGGCCGGTTTTTGTTGAATCTAATGGGGGACCTTTGTGCTTCCTGGGTTTTGATGCCTGTGTCTTTCCCCAGGTTAGGAAACTTTTCTGTTATGATTTGCTCACATAACCCTTCTACCCCTATTTCCTCTCTTCCTCTCCTGGGACTCTTATGATTCTGATGTTGTTCCTTTCTAATGAGTCACTGATTTCTCTAATTCTTAAATTGTGCTCTTTTGCCTTAATCTCTCTTTTTTTCTGCTTCATTATTCTCTATAAGTTTGTCCTCTATATCGCTGATTCTCTGTTCTGTCTCATCGATCCTTGCCACCACTGCATCCATCCATGATTGCAGCTCAGTTATAGCATTTTAATTTCATTCTGGCTATTTTTTTACTTCTTTTATCTCTGCAGAAGGGAATCTAATCCAGTTTTGACTCCAGCTAGTATTCTTATTATCGTGATTCTAAATTTTGTTTCAGACATCTTGCTTGTATCTGTGTTGGTTAAATCCCTGGCTGTCATTTCTTCATGCTCTTTTTTGGGGAGTGAATGCCTTCGTCTTGTCATTTTGAAGGAAGAAAAGGAATTAATGAGGTAGAAAAATTAAAATGACAAAATATTAAAATTAAAGAAATATTAAAATTAAAAAATTAAAAACACACATACACACAAAAATCAAATAAATCATGCTAAATTCTATGTGTGTTTTGTCTCAGTGTTGAAAGTAATTTGACAGATTAGAGAAAAAGAAAAAATAAAGAAAAAAGGGGGGGAAGAAAAAAAATTTAAAAATTAAAAAAAGGAAATCGTTTGAGAATTTGAAGAATGAATACACTGAAGTAGATGAAAATGAGATGATGGGAGTAAAATGGAATTTGAAAAAATATATGAAAAAGTAAATAATAAGATAGAAAAATTAAAGAAAATTTAAAAAATTAAAAATAAATATGAATATTTTCTTTTTCTGTATTCAAGAAAAGAAACAAAAGAGAGAAAATAGATTGAAAAAAAGAAAAAAAGAAATTGAAATTTGAAAAAGTGATTACACTGTAGTAGACTAAAATAAAGTGATGGAAGTAAATAGAATTTGAAAAAATTTACATAAAACAAAAAATATCATTAAAAAATTAAAGAAAAATATTTTTAATAGAAATTGAAATTAAAAATTAAGTTTTTCTCTTTCTGCATTCAAGAAAAAGAAAAGAAACAAAAAAGAGAAAAAAAGAAGAGAAAAAAGAAAAAAAAGGAAATTCTGTGAAAATTTGAAAAGGTGAATACACTGAAGTAGATTAAAATAAAATGATGGAAGTAAAGTAGAATTTGAAAAATTTACACAAAAGTAAAAATATGGTAATAAAAATTAAAGAAAAATATTTTTAATAAAAATTGAAAATAAAAATGAGGTTTTTCTCTTTCTGTATTCAAGAAAAAGAAAAGAAGTGTAAAAGAGAAAAAAAGGGAAGAAAGAAAATTGAATAGATGGACCTGCTAACAGATTGAAGTAGGACTGAAATTATTTCGTTTTCCCCTAGAAGTCAGTCTATGTAGCACTTTATAGTCCATAAACTAAGCCGGCAGTGAGACTTGTGTTCTTGAAAGTGAAGTTGGCCCAGGTGGGAGGAGCTCAGTGTAATGGCTCCACTCTCCACTAGATGTCGCTGCTAGACTACTGGGGCAGATTGTTGCCACGCTTGTAGATGCGTATACACATGCGCGGGAGTGGTGAAAATGGCACCACCCAGCTACCCATTCTGTTTTCCCGGATCAGCAATCACGTACCCGTCCTCTGTCTTCAGCTTTCGTCCACTCCCCGCTTTTTCACTCTTCATGACCAGGCCCCAGGCAGTACCTTCTCCCAAGTTTTGTCTTAGATGTGGCTGTTTTCTCTGGCCCCTTATTTCTGAAGGACTGCGGCTTTGACCCGTTCTGCCCCTGTGCTAGAGGGTCTCACCGAACAATGGCTGAATGAGCCGTGGCCAAATTTTGGCTGCAGCCAGGAACACTTGCTGGACCCTGCTGCTGTCGGTGTCCCGAAACTACGGCCAGATGCCAGCCTGCCCCAGAAAAAGTTCATGAGATAATGTAGCAGCAGCGTTTGAGGGATTATGGAAAATCAAAACACACATCTGGCACCAGGCTTCACCCTTAATGACCTTGTTCCAGCACTAGCAAATGTGGCCATTTTCTGGGGTCTGCTGGGACCAGGTGGCTTCAACAGTCTCAACAGAATGTCCTTCCAGCAGTGGAACCGCTTTTCTCCCTGTGGCCTGAGAACCTCCCGGACCCCATTCTGCTCCTGGGGATTTGCCCTTCCTACCAGAGCACCGCCAGGTATTGAGCTGTGGAGTTGCAGACTGCTCTCCCCTTGTTTACAGTCTTAATGGAATTTAAACCCTCTCCTTTCTCCTTGTTCCTTTCCCCCTTTTTATTTTATTCACTGCAGCTGTTTCCAATTTTCCACTTTCTCTCCAGCTGCTTTTGGGGCAGAGTGCTTTTCTGTATTCTCTCCCTCACCCCCCCCCCCGCCCCATCTCCGTCCTCTCTCCATTCACTAAAGCACCTCCCTTCCTGTACCTTCTCACTCCCCAAGTTCACTTCTTCGTGCTGCATACCTGCTGAATTCTGTAGTTCAGGTTGTGCAGATTGTTGTGTTAATCCTCCAGTCAGTTTTCTAGGTGTGTAGGATGGCTTACTTTTGGTCTGGCTATATTGCATGGATGTGAGACACACAAAAAACTTCCATGCTATTCCGCCATCTTGGCTCTTCCCTCTATCATTTCTTGAAAGTGCACTCTAACTGAAATTTAAATAAAAACTTAAAGATAACACAAAATATGGGAGGAATTACAAAAAGAAAAAAGAAAAAAAAGCCATAGTGAAATGTCATCTTGGGCTTGCTAGAAGGCTTGAAAAAGTCAATATTTAAGAAATATTTGTGAGGATATAAAGCAAAGGAAACTCTGTTATATTATTGATGGGAATGTGCATTTGTGCAGTCATCTTGGGAAACAATATGCAGGTTCCTCAAAAACTGACAAATAGAACTACTGTATTTTCCGGCAATCCCACTTCTGAGTGTTTATTCAAAAGAATTGTAATAAGATCTCAAAACAATACCTATACTCTCGTGTTTATTGCAGTGTGATTCAAATTAACCAAGATAAGGGAACAAAATAAATGTCCATTGAAAGATAAAAATAAAAGAATTCTGTTTAAAGGACCAAAGGTTATCAGTTTTTCCAAGTCTTGCAGTACACTTTGGGAAGACAGTTTTTGCAGACTGGTTCTAATAAATATGTTTTGTGAATTTTAGTGTATTTTTCTTTGGAAATGCAGGTACACTTTGAGTGGCTTGGTTGCCTGACAACAGGTTTCTCCCTACATAAGTAGCATCCTCATATACATGATGACTCAGAACATACAAGTATACACCTATAACTGACTTTGATAATGCCTGTTAAATCCTAAAATATGATAGTTGCCCTACCAACGTGTGGTAAGCAAAGGAAAAAATGGAAAAACAGAATGATATACTATGGTGTCATTTCTAAGTACTACGTGGAAAACAAGTGGAATATTACCGCATTTCACAACACAAACTAATGAACTCCTGCTGGCCTGGAGATCAGATGTGAAAGGCAAGGAAGTAAAACAAACAGAAGGTAATTACATGTATTTATGTGCATATGTATATTATTCAATTCAGATGCATTTTTAAATCTGCATATAAGCCATAAACTATGCAAAGAAACATGGCCAGAGTTGATAATTGAGCCTATGTCTGTCAAGCTATAGCATTCATGGAATAAAACAATATAGTTTTGACTATATATTTATTGTTCATTCAATCACCAAACATACATTGAACACAGATTACGTGCCAGGCTGGGGCATCAAGCATTAAGTGATGACCATGAACATCCTTTTTCGTTAATCTCATCTACAGGAAGAGCCTGACACAGAACCTGAACTCGCAAACCACAAGATCGTGACCTTGAGCCGAAGTCAGATGCTTAACCAACTGAGCCACCCAGGCACCCCAGTAGGGTCTGTTACTATTTTGCTGGGCCCTTTCTTCATTTATGATCCAAATAGTGACCTCTGGACTCCTTGGAAAGCCGTACTATAAAAATAATTTCTTTCATCTTTCTCAATCCCTACTTTCTTTAAAGAGGCTTTTATTTTTTTATTACCCTGGCTAAAATATTCTGTTACATTCTCTCTTGGTTCCTTGATTATCTTTATCACCGAAATAACCATGGGTATATAACCATTTTTAATCTCTTTGTTTGTCTTTCAACTGCACTAGCCTGACCTCCAGGAGGACTTTGCCTCTCAATGTGAACAGTACCCAGTAAAGTGTCAGGCACGTGAGAGGCACATGTAAAAATTTGTTGAATTAATTATTGATTGTAACATTCTTTGACTCCCATTTCCTATTTATTAAATAGCATCTTGACCCATGTCATAACCCAACACAGACACAAAAACTGGCAGAAATCGTGATGAAAACAATAAAGACAAGCCAAAATATTCTAAGGTCTTAGAGGCAATTGACCTCCTTCAAAGTCAGTGGACTAAAATTAAATGCTTTTTTAAAGGTTTTATTTATTTCAATTCAAGTTAGTTAACATACAGTGTAGTATTGGTTTTAGTAGTAGAACCCAGTGATTCATCATTTATAGAAAACACTCAGTGCTCATCCCAACAAATGCCCTCCTTAATGCCCATCATTAAGCTCATCCCTCTACCCACCTCATTTAGCTCATTTAGCTCATCCCTCATTTAGCTCGTCCCTCTATCCACCTCTCCTCCAGAAACCGTCAGTTTGTTCTTTGTATTTGAGTCTCTTATTGTTTGCCTCTGTCTCTCTTTTTATTTTTTCATCCCTTTCCCTTAGTTCATCTGTTTTGTTTCTTAAATTGCACATATGAGTAAAATCGTATGATATTTGTCTTTCTCTGACTGACTTATTTGCTTAGCATAATACACTCTAGTTCCATTCATGTTGTTGCAATATCTTCTTTACCACATCTTCTTTATACATTTATCAGTCGATGGATATTTGGGCTCCTTCCATACTTTGGCTATTGTCAATAATGCTGCTATAAACATTGGGGTACATGTGTCCCTTCAAAAAGCACACCTGTACCCTTTGGATAAATTCCTAGTAGTACAATTGCTGGGTCATATGGTAGTTCTATCTTAATTTTTTGAGGAACCTCCATACTCTTTACCAGAGTGGCTACACCCCTTTGCATTCCTACCAACAGTGCAGAAGTGTTCCCCTTTCTCTGCATCATTGCCAACATCTGTTGTTTTGAGTTGTTAATTTGAGCCATATTAAATGCTTTTTTTAAAAAGGCCTTCAAGAGAGGACAGAGTGTGGATTTCAATGAGTCATAGGTTACACAAAACATGGTTTATCTGCTAATTTCTTGGATTTGTTGCTACATTCCAGAAAACAAAACACAGAAGTATGGTTGAAAGAGTATTGTACCTGGAAAAAATAAGAGTGTGACCCAAGTTATGAGGTCATGACATTGATTCTTCATGTGTGCCAGGCTGAACATCTGTAAAAATAGAATTCACCTCCTTCTTAGGACACAAAAATCAATAAATCACTAGAGCATAGCCAACACTTTATTAAAGACTTGCAATGCATTCTGAATTTTACATGCATAAGTGTAAATACAGTGACAAAATCTCAGCAAGGTATTATATGAGTAGAGAGGATCAGGGATGTAAAAGGCCCTTTGCAAATTGTCTACTCCAAACGTGAAGGTGGTATTAGAGAGTGCTATGGCTACATACTTCCTGAATAATTAACTTTTTCTCATTTTGTTGATACATAGTTGACATATCACATTGTATTAGTCCCAGGTGTACAACATAATTGTTTGATATACATATATATTGCAAAATGATAACCACAATAAGTTTAGTTAACATAAATAACCTTATGTAGTTATTAATTTTTTTCTTGTGAAGAGAACTTTTAAGATCTGCTCTTTTAACAACTAACAAATGTACAGTATTTTTAACTATAGTCACCATGTTTATATTACATTCCCATGACATATTTACATTGCAAGTAGAAGTTTCTATCTTTAACCATAATATACTTGTTATTGGCTTTTGTTTAAAGAGTCAAGGCTAAGCTTCCAGAAAATTGGGGGATCTCAACACCTTGTGAGATAAACAGAAGTAGCATCAAGTCACTGATTATGATTCTAACATAATAATAATTTAACAGGACTTAGCAAAGAGCCTCTCATACCCTAGTCACAAGCACTGAGAACATTTTTTATTTTATTATGACAGATGAAAGAGAAAGAAGGCATGGGAAGGACAGAAAGAGAGGGAGAGAGAAAGAATCCCGAAAAGGCTCAGCACTACCAGTGCAGAGCCTGATGTAGGGCTTGAACACAAACCATGAGATCATGACCTGAGCCAAAACCAAGAGTTGGAGGCTGAACTGACCGAGCCACCCAGGCGCCCCAACACGGAACGTATTCTTAAAGCATTGGGGTTCAATAATCCATGTACTTCAGTTTAACATTTTAAAACTCATTTCTGTTCAATGACAAGTGAGAAAATTGTAATCTGAAGATATATCACTTCTCAATGACACACAGTAATAAAAATTGAATCTCAACACAAAAGTAGGACTCCCATCACCCAGCCCATGCCCTGCATCTTGTGTCTATATCACCTCTCAATCTGTAGTACAAATGGTATCTAGTTTACCTACTCAGAAGAAGATTCTTCTTCTCAAACATCCTCCTGAATGAATCCTTGACCTCTCTGTTTCTCAGGCTGTAGATAAGGGGGTTCAACATGGGGATCACGGCTGTGTAGAACACAGAAACCACTTTATTGATGTCCAGGGAGAAACTAGAACTGGGGCGTACGTAGATAAAGAAGAGTGTCCCATACAGGATGGAGACAGCAGTCAGGTGTGAAGAGCAGGTGGAGAAGGCTTTGCGCCTCCCCTCAGCAGAGCGGATCCTCAAGATAGTGACCACGATGTAAATGTAGGAAACCAGGATGATCACACCACTGAGCACTCCTAGAGCTCCAGCCAAGATGAAAAGTAAAACCTGATTGACCTGGGTGTCTGCACATGCCAGGGAGAGAACAGGAAGAAGGTCACAGAAGAAGTGATTGATGGTATTTGGACCACAGTAAGGCAGGCGAAAGGCAAACGTCGTATGCGTTATGGCGCTCATAAGACCCATGGTATAAGGCCCTACCACCAGCTGCACACAGATTCTCCGGGACATAATGAGTGTATACAACAAGGGCTTACAGATGGCCATATACCTGTCATAAGCCATGGAGGCCAACAGGAAACACTCTGTCACTACAAACTGACCAAAAAACCATAACTGGGCAGCACAACCCAAGAAAGAGATTACTTTTTTTTCACAAAGATGTCTGTCAACATCTTGGGACCAATGACAGAAGAGGAGCAGACATCCACAAAGGACAAGTGGCTGAGAAAAAAGTACATGGGAGTGTGGAGCCAGGAATCCATCCAAATGAGGGTGATCATCCCCACATTTCCCAGAAGAGTGACCAGATAAACCAAGAGAAACATCACAAACAGAACAACCTGGTGCTGGAAGCAATTTGTTAAGCCCACAAATAAAAAC
Source organism: Acinonyx jubatus (assembly GCF_027475565.1). Taxonomy (NCBI): domain Eukaryota; kingdom Metazoa; phylum Chordata; class Mammalia; order Carnivora; family Felidae; genus Acinonyx; species Acinonyx jubatus. The sequence continues at coordinate 13,404,037 of NC_069390.1, forward strand.
TCAGTCACCAAAGTTTGATTTCTAAATTCCATTTCTCTGATTTAATCTGTAATGAGAGAAAGATTTTTCATTACAATTAATTTATAATTAAATTGTTTTTAAAAATGAATTTAACTTCTTTGGGGCACCTGGGTAGCTGGTAGTTGGTTAAGTAGTTGGCTAAGTAGTTGACTAAGTAGTTGGCTAAGCGTCTGACTCCTAATTTTGGCTCAGGTCATGATTTCATGGTGCTTGGGTTTGAGCACCTAGTCACGCTCCAAGCTGACAGCATGGACCCTCCTGGGACTCCCTCCCTCGCCTCTCTCTTGGCCCCTCCCTCACTCTTGGGCATGCACCCTCTCTCTCAAAATAAATCAATCAATGTAAGAAAATGAATTTAACTTCCAACATTTTTCAAGTTCATAAGGTAGACTGAGAGATCACACTCTTGACTTCTACCTCCAAATGGCCATCCTCACTATCTGCTATCTGTGTGATACTAAACACTGAACCTCTCTCAGCACTTCAGTTTATTCCCGATCACAAGATTTTTGAACAAAATCACAGAAGTGTAGACCGAGATGTGACCTTTGGTGACCTTCTAAAGCAAGTCCTCTAACTGTGCCAGATCCCATTTTTTAAAATGCCTACATTGCACAGAGTATCCTTTAAGAAACATCTTATAGACAAAAAGCATTATGTGAATTTTTCTGAACTCAGGCAAATACCTTATCTACCCTAACTGTAGGTTCAGGGTATTAGAAATGTAACTTCTTTGCCGGTTCCTTTAGACTCTAGATAAACAGTCAGTTGTGGTGTGTAAAAGACAGACTTGTGATTCCAAAAAGGAGGGCAAGCTCATACCTGGGAGGATGGCTTTGACCAGGGATTAAAATCTTCCACAGGATCTCCTTGGTGACAACTTACAAACAGCTACATTCCTCCAGTCACTGGTGGATGTACCCATTAATCTCATCAAAGCCCATCAAATTTGTTAGTTCATCAAAGAATAAACTAGTTCTTAAATATTGAGTGAGTGTTGTAACCAATTAAGTACTAATAGGAGCTGGGGAAGAAAATCAATAATTTAGGGATGAAAAGGACACACATGAGCATTTATCCCAAAGAAATGAAAATTTATGCCCACACAAAAGCCTGTAAATTTTGTTGACACAAGCTCTATTCATAATGGCCAGATATCTGGAACAACGCAAATTCCTACCATACATAAATGGTTAAACAATCTGGAATGTCCATACTGGCGAATACTATTCGGTAAGAAAGAGGAAAAAATATGCTACAGATACAAGCTTGAATGGGTCTCAAGGTCATTACACTGAGTTGAAAAAAAGCCCATCTCAAAGTTCAGAACTCTATTTTTACATTATCTTCTCAAAATGGTAAAATTATAGAAAGGAAGAACAGGTTAGTAGTTGTCTGAGATTGGGAAAGGCAGGGAGGGTGAAGGTGTGACTGTAAAGGTGTAGCACAGGGACATCCATGTAGAGATGGAAGAATTCCGTACCTTGATGGTTGAGTTGGTTAAACAAATCTCTCTCCACACGAAGTAAAATGATATAGAGCAATCCACACATCACACCAATCTCCATTTCCTGTATTTGATGTTGTGCTGTAGTTGGTAAGATGTAGCCATTGGGGAAACCTGGGTGAAGGGGATGGGAGCCTCTCTGTACTACCTTTGAAGCTGCTTATGAAAATTTATTTCAGAATAACACTCTTTTATAAAAGAAAAGGGGGGTGAATGAACGGGAAGTGAGAGAAACATGAAGTAAGGGTAATACCCAAAAGAAACAAGAAACTGAGGAAGACAAATGCACATTTTGGACATTGAAATAATCATAATGATTACAACAGCACAATCACACAGAAATACCAATGGGCTGTGCAGCAGGAGAAGTGTCGACAGAAATCTAACATTTTTCCCTGGTAAGAAAGCTTGAAAGGGGTTTTGCTTAACAGGAAGTTGAATAACAGGAAGTAATGAAATGAAAACCCACTCCTGTTGTCCCAGAAACAATGGAGCTTGGAAAGGAAAGGCCCGGAGGGGCAGAATTTAAGAATAGTCAGGAAAGCTATACTGTAGTTAGTGACATGTTTCCAGAAGTTAGTATTTTCTAAACATGTAAAGCCATTGCAGGTCATTTATGTGTGTATTTGCTATTTACTCAAAGAAGATATAAACAAAGTGTTGTCAGTGCCACAGTAGATTTGGGTTATGAAAACATTTTATGAGGATGAAACTAGAATTTCCCCATCTATGATCTCAACCAACTCAAACTATCGTGTGAAAACAATAGTTTCTGACTGTCAAAATGCATATTGCTTTCTTTTTTCCAACCTTGCTTAATGCAAAAATTCTAGCATAGGGCCATCGTGATCCTAGATATGCATGTGACTTAGGGTAAGAGCAGCATGGAATTCAGGTCAGCAGATTCAGTGGTTTGTTTTCTACTTCTAAAACTCCATGTAGGGCAAGTGAAGAAATTAAAAGCCAAAGAGGCCAAGGCCTCTTCTTCGTTCCCATGAGCGTCCCATTAGCCATAAATCTTGCAGCACATTTCACTATCACTATGCCAAACACAGATTCAACCAACATGTTCATTCCAGTTAGGTCATCTAAAGCAAGAGACACGGATGGAATATTTCACTTGCACCAAATTATTCTTCGTGGTAAGCTTAGAGATGATACTTTTCCAGACATCTAAAATCATTTTTTGATATTTTTTGACACCTAGGCTCCTGAAAGCCATTTAGGAATTCACTCAATGTACCTATCTGAAGAAACATCCCTACAGCCGTTGCCTGTTTATGTCATAGTAAGTTATGAAAGTAGCATTCCCTGACATAAAAATGAATTACCCTACAAACGTAGTAGACTGGTCATTCTTCTCAGCTTCTTCAGGTGTCTAGGAAGATAAACAATACAATGATACCATCTTGAAGCCTGGGCATTCCAATAGCGCTTTAAAACGGGGTTCATTGACTCCATTCTGCACAACACATCAGAGAGATTTTTCTAAAAGGCTGTGTGTAAATTGGAGCCAACTCCCTCAGGGAATCAAAAGCTCAGGAGATTGGGCCTATAGAGAAGATATTAAAGTTCTCTCAAGAGAACAGTACTGTGACTTGAATCCATTGTCGTTGTACAAAATAAACCTACCTCTCCCTTTGAGACTACCCCCTCACACACTTCAAAATCCCGTTTTCAGCCTTCCCTGTTGCATAATGAGCACCGGCCCTTCGTGCTGTGCAGGTCAGAGAATCTAAAATAAAGCCTTGTCTCAGAAAGTTTGTAATCAGAAGGTGAGTCTGGGCACACAGCAGCACGAGGGACCCCGTGATCAGTCCATGAGTTACGAGGATGGTAGGATCATTGTGACCAGAGACGTTGAAAAGAGTCTCTTAGTTGTGACTAATCTCAAAGGGAAGGAAGCTATAGGCACATAAAAATAAGGTGGATTGGGGTGTTATGCAGCAAGGGAGAGCTATAACTTTGGACAGAATTTTTGAGAGACAAAAGCAGTCGACATTGGAGGTACAAAAATTTCAAATACAAAGGTAGAAAACTGGGTTTGGGATCAAACTTCATAAACACTTCATGAAGCAAAGCAGTTTGAATTTATATCTGTAAGCAGTAAGGAATCCTTCAAGGAATTTCAGAAAACAGGTGACATCTATTTATTCACACACACACAAGAAAAGTTGCCACAGAACATCAGCCTTGTCACAGGAGAAGTTTACTATATGCAAGGCATTCTTCAAAGTGCTTTGAGAGTATTAACCCATTTAGTCCTCCTAAGAGTTCAATGGAGGGGATGAATAGAAAGATCTAGATTCTCTTACCTACCATCACCTCATGCAGTCCACTTGCTATTCTTGGAACAGTCAGAACAGGATTCTACCTCAGAATCTTCCTGTCTTTTCCTTCGGCTCCTGTTGTATTTTCCTCCGGGTATCTGTGCAATTTTCTTCAGATTTCTGCTCATCGTGGAGGCCACCTTTAATCATCCTTTGTAAAAGAGTACAGTTAACCACACCCCAACCCTCCTACACTTCCCCTCTTTATCTAGTTTATTTTTCTTCAATCAATTACCGTTACATACCATTGAATATTTATTGCATCATAGCACTCTATCACAACAAGTATAAATTTTGTTTCCTTTTTCCACAATACACCTCCAGCTTCTGGAATAGTGCTTTAAGGAGTAAGTGTTCAATTAATATTTTTAAACAAATGAGGACATTAATAAGTGGACACATAATTTTAAGAATGTGGCTGCAGGAAGAGAAATTAGGAGATTAACTTCTTCTAGGTGTTGGGTAATGGGAACTTTCTGTGAGAATGGAAAGGAGTTAAATTATTTCTTTGAGAGACCATCCTAGGGAGATCAAACCTGAATGGATATGTTTGCAGCTGGATGAGAGAGAGAGATGAGCCCAGGTTCAATCCTAAGAGCCAGATTTGGGACAATGCTTATCTATCTTCCTTGGCCTCAACTGCCTAGCTGAACTTTGACTTCTTCCCTTATACACCTTCTGGGATTATTTTCCACCAAGATCATGACTGGCCCAAAAGACCAAAACTTGGTCTCACCGCACAGATCACTGGGCTTTAGAGATACAAGTCCATTTCTACTGTCTTTGGAAAAGACATGGGACACTAGTCTCACTGATATGATTAGTGGTATCTCTTCTCTCTATACCAGACTGGCAGTAGGAGACAATGTTACAGAAATACAGAGATAACTAATGTCCGTGGTGATAATAGGATCACCAGACAGTAAAGACCAGTATGTAGCACTAAACTACCAGAAAGCAGGCAGAGACGATCTAACTAAAAGAACATAAATCTTTTATTCTCCCATCTTCTCTAGTATTTACTTGAATGCTTTACTATTTTCCTGCCATCCCAGTTATACTACAATAAGGAATTTACTGCCACATTTCTAATTGCTAATGTGTTATCTTATATTTTCTATCTAATAGGGTGATTCTCCATAGTTGCCTTTCCAATTGTCATGCCTGGTGTGAATTTCCTATACAAGAAAACTGAAAAATGGAATGCGAAGTGCTAAACATATCATGCATAAATTCCCAAACTACTCATCTATCTGTTTTTAGATACCCTTTTCTGTTATATTGGGTTTTTTGTTTTTTTTTTTTTTTCGGTTCTACTATCATGACAGCTAGTGTCATGGTAAGGAATTCATTTTTATGGAAGAGAGTATCTTCTCTCACTCTCTACACTTTGGTATTTCATGCTTTGGCTATGTAAGGTTAACAAAATTTAATATATCTGAATTATGAGGTATAGAATTCATGAAGCCATAGACAGTACAGTATGACAGCTGAGAACCCTGAGAATACCAGAGATTTCTGAGGTTAAATGACCATTTAAATGTATACATCACAACATATTGATGATAGACCAGATAATCTTGGAGGTTGACCCAGAACTTCCCCTCTTATTTCCCCTGTTGTCATAGCAATGAAGGGGACAGAGGTGGAAGCAGATTGAACAAGGGGTTAAGAGGAAAATGCTGGATTATATTTTGGCTCCATATGAAACCCTTGTATTTATTCATTCAATTCATCAACACTTACTGATTACCCATGATGTAGCAAGCATGTTCCAGGTGCTTTGGATACATCAGTGAGCAAATCAGTTAAAAGGAAAAAAAAAAAAAAAACAAACCATTGATGTGATTAAATCCTCAACATCACAGCCATGAAAATATTTGGGGCTCCATGTATGTTGAATGTGTCAGTCCTCGTGTCAGCATTCACAAAAGCCTCTTCTGAAAATATGATCAACCTCCTAAGAAACAGGACAACTAACTTCATCAACAATCACATGCGCTTGTTTGCGGCCTAGTCAAATTGCTGGATTAGATAAACATTGCATCACAGGTCCTCCTGTCATGACATCTAAAATAGGCCCACTCCTCTTCCCTGAAAACCCATTATTTTTCTTTATAGACTTAAGAGTCTATAAATAAATTTGACATTGTACGTTTATTGTCATTCCATGAACCATCAGAAGAAACAACCCATAAGTGTGACCCTGATGTGGAAGAAAGCAAAAGACTGAGTTTAAAACTCGATAAAAGTATTTTCCGGTCCTTCCTAGATGTAGCCAGCCTACAAATCCACAGGCACTAATGCAAATAGCCATAGTATGCGAGTGATTTTTCTGAGAAGAGTGCCAGCCTCAAAGAAGAAGGGTCTCATGAAAAACATGAGAGAGTTGAAGTCTAATCATGGACCATTTAGTGAGAAAACTTTCTATTTTCAGGACATCAAAGGACAAAAACAAAAACAAAAAACGGGCGGGGAGGGGGGATAAGATGGCGGAGTACTAGCAGGACCCTAGGCTTGCCTTATCCTTCAAACACAGGGAGATAAATATCAAATCATTCCGAGTACCCAATAAATTGATCTGAGGTCTCAGAGAAAACTTCAAAAAGCAAAAACAAAAGAGTTTCCTCATAGGAAGATGCAAGATGCTGTAACATTAAAAAGAAAAATAGAGCCAATGATTTGGGCTATTTGTGGAGGACTCAGTTTAGAAGTGAGATAGTTCCTCAAAAGTCAAGGGCAAAAAAAAAAAAAAAAACAAAGAAAAGAAAATCAAGGGCAATCTGCATCATCTCTCATACACCAATCTCATGAGAAAGATAAGAAAGGGAAAGGATGGGAACAGAGGGAAAAGAGGCAGAGGGAAAAGAGGAACAAATGTTGCTTGAGGAGACGAATGGCCATGGCTGGCCTTTGAAGAGTGGAAGAAAGGACAGACAACTTTAGTTTCAAAATCCCATGTAAGAGCAGAGTAGGCTGCTAGTACCACAGCAGCTAGAGCAGGGGAAATAAAAATCATCAGGAATACACTCGACTGTAAACTAGAAGCACTTGCACGCAGAGTAATCCTGGCGCGTGATCCTTCCCACAGGAGTGATGAGGGTCCTCCGACAGCTTGGATTCAAAAGACATCAAAGGCACAGTCTTTCCCTTGTAACATGAATAAGGCCTGAGGATCTAGTGGAAAACATGGTGACTGTGGTTGACAACACTGTATTGTATTAAGTGCAATGTGCCAAGAGAGTAGAACTTAAAGGTTCTCGCCACCCCCAAAAGACAACTATGTGAGGTGAGGTATGTGCGATTTAACTCGATGGGGAGAATCCCGTCACAGGGTATACGTATATCAAATCTTCCTTCTTACGTTATTTGCAATTTAAATATCTTACAATTATATTTGTCAATATGCCTCAATAAAGCTGGAAAACATTTAAAAGAGGTAAGACATCAGTGACCAGAAAAAGAATGAGATGAAGTTGATATGGAAAGAAGTATGACCTTAAACCACACCTGGGTCCAGGTTGTTAAGAAAGATGATAATTAGGACTTAAAGTAACTACGTGCCTTATATTTGTTTTGTTCACTCGCTCACTTAACATGTTTTCTTGAGAACTTCCTATGTGTTAGGTGCTCTTATACGTGTCATCGATTAATCTGTGTACAAACCACACATGACATTGGCCTCCTTGCAATTTTCCACCTAAGGCTTCAATGTATTGTTGTTAAAGGGTTATCGTTTCATTACACTTTTTTTGCGCTCAGTTATTTTTAAGAAAGATGTGTGATACTATAAGATACTGAGTTGTAAAGTCTCGCATTTGATATATTGAATCAAGGAATGGAAAGGGAGAACAAGTCCCTAGAAAGGAAAAGTGGAAAAACGGGTGGTATCATTGCCAGGAAAGTCTTTTTTTCTTTTCTTCCCAGTGTCTAAAAAGATGGCATTCATAGGAGTTGGACATACTGTGTCCAATCACAGAACTTTAGATAAAAAAGTAATATAAATGACATTGAGTCTATTACCCTCAGTTTACAAATTAAGACATTGAGAACCAGAAATGGTATAGAATTTATCCTCTTTTAATCCTTTTTTTCTTTCTGAAATGCCACAGAAATTTATTTTAAATGGCACGGTTTTAGTCTAAAAATTATTTAGATCTGAAATAGAACTCCAGCATGTCATGATTCTGTACACTCTGAAATAAGAATGATTAAAGTGTAACTACCAATTAATATCCAGGCACACACAAATTGAAGACTGTCGCATTACTAGGTTGTACACGGCAAACGAACCCAACGCTGCACGTTAACTTTTAATCCTCTTTCTAATGGGAAGAGTCAAGGTTCAAACTGACAACTCCTTAAGTCTAGTCCACCTCCTTCTTAGTACACGTTTGGCAATTCCACCTGAACATTGGTAAAAGCACCGTCCGAATTCCCTCCCCAGCAGAAAATTCTTCCTAACAAATGTCCCCCTAAATGCCTCTTTTACATTCGTCTTCCTCAGGCAGTAAAGGAGCAGACTCAACATGGGCATCCATGTGGAATAGAATGCAAAATCGAATTTATTAGTGTACTGAGATGAACTTGAATGAGGAAGTATGCAAAGGAAGAAAAGTGTCCCATGCATGATGGCCAGAGCAGCCAAGCACGAGGAGCAGGTAGGGAAAACTTGCTGCCTGCATTTAACAGATTGGATATTCAGAAGGTTTGGACGATAAAAATACAGGAGGCCGGGATGATGAGAGCACACAGGATTCCTATGAATCCAGCCATCATGGAAAGAACCAACTTACTCTTCTGGGTAGCAGCACATGCCAGGGAGGGAAAAGGGGGAATGCCACAGAAAAGGTGGTTGACCACATTTGGACCACAGAAGCCTAAGCAAAAGTGAAGGTCTCATGGACAATGGCACTTTGAGGACCCGTGGCACAGGGCCCCGCCACCAGCTGCACACGGGCCCTTTGGCACAGGATGACTGTATGCGGCAAGGCTTTGCAGATGGCTGCGTACCGTTCACATGCTTGGTGGCCATGAGGAAACAGGCTGTCACTACAAGCTGACCAAAAACCACATCAGTACAGCACAGCTCACAAAGGAGATGACTCTTCTCTCCCAAAAGGGATCACACCACATCGACGGAGCAGCGGAAGAAGAGGAGCATACACCCACAAAGGACAACGTTTCAAGGAAAAACTACATGGGTTTCTGGAGTCAGGAATCCATCCACATCAGGGTGACCGTCCCCAAGTTCCCACCCCGCATGACAACATAAAGAACGCTAAGCAGAATAAATGCCAGCAAAGACCACCCCTAGGCATACACTTTTTAAAGTACAGAAAATCAAGAATAAAGAAAACAATCTTCAAAGAAGGCAGAATCAGAAAGACGCATCACCTACAGAGGAACAAAGGATCACAGTTGATCTCTCAGAAACCGCACCTCCTACGATACTGGGACTAACTGGCGATTCTTTACAAAATAGGCAGAACCACTTAACGACTTCCGGGGTGAACAAACAAATGAACGGCAAAATGCACCTGCACTTGAATTTCTGTCCCTGCCCTCTAGGAAGAATCAGTTGGGAACATTTCCTGCTAATAAAAACAAAACAAAAATCTATTTTAAGATGCACTGTGTTACAGCTATAAAGTCTAAGGGAAAAGAAGATGGTGCCGTAAGAGGACAATACACGGGCTCTAACTGACACTGTCTCTAATCATCCCTTAGGGTGAGTCCCCAGTGGAGGTAACACTGAAACAGTAGATGAAAAGCAAGTAGTTAATCCGTGTGAATATGGCAGGAAGAGAATTGTAGGCAGAATACAGGAGCAGATCAGAACAGCAATAACCAGAACTAGAGGAAGACAGTTGGTTTGAATCTATTTGCATACGCTTAGACAAGGACCTCACAGCAATTCAGGAAATTTATAATTATCACTTGCCTCCTGCTGTTCTCCTCCCAATCCCCGTTCAATAGCACCTGCATCACGAATGTTTACCAAGCAATTAGGACCAAAGAAAACACTTCAGCTCTCCTACTAGGCAATGCATATCTCAATAGGTGACAGATCTGACACCTGTCATATAATGAAGATGCAGGATAGAGTCATTTTAAGGCAAAGTGTGACCGGGAAGAAACTGTTGCTCTTTCTAGATGAAAATACATTTCCCTTTGGCTCACCTAAGCCCAAGTTTTATCAAGTCTTAGTAAAATGGTGCTGGGAAATGTCACCAAACTGGCAACTAACAAATTATAATTTTTCTAATGTTTATTTATTTTTGAGAGCGACAGAGACAGAATGTGAGTGGGTTGGGGCAGAGAGAGGGAGGCACAGAATCTGAAGCAGGCTCCAGGCTCCGAGCTGTCAGCACAGAGCCTGACGCGGGGCTCCATCTCACGAGCTGTGAGATCATGACCTGAGCCGAAGTCCGACACTCAACCGACTGAGCCACCCAGGTGCCCCCAACAACTAACAAAGTTAATCATTCATAATCTGGGACCTAGCTCTCTTACATTTGGAAATCTGTGCTACAGAAATATAAATCTCAGATACACATGTGGCAACATCATTTGTAGGGAGAATAAAAGGAAACCAGCTGAAGGGGTATCACTAGGAGAAGCATACATCCTTTGCATGAAATGCTGTGCTACATAAACTATAAAATTTACCTGAATATTAATAATTAATTAACTTAGTAGTTTACTTTCCAAATTGCATCATTTGCATTGTGTCATTTTGAATTCAGCATTTTTTTTTTATCATTTCAAAGTGCTTAATAAGGAGAAAACATACCACCTTGTATAAAAATGACAGATTCTGGGGTGAAGGGTGAGGGATGAGGGGAGATACAGGTCCTCAGAGGGAAAAAGTGAGATGGGAGCAGAGTTGCTAAGAATCTCTCGCTTTTACCTAGTTTTTGACAAAGATTTCCTTCACCAGTAGGTAAAAGGGTTTCATTAAACCAGAGAGTGTTAGGATGGAGAAATAGCTTTACCAGAAGTCATTGAGTCCATCTGCCTAAATCTATTTACTTATGGATATTTTCATTCATTCACTTATTCATGCCTTCAGTTTTGACACAGATGGCAGCTTTTCAAGAGTAAATTTTAGTTATGAAATTAAGCATATTTGTTGCAAAACAAGTCCGACAACTCAGACAAGCACGAAGCACCCCCACTCTCTGTGGCTCCTTTCAATGTCATGTTACTAAAGTAACCAATGTTAACAGCGTGGCCAGTGACTTTGCACAATTCTCTCTATGATCATGTCCATAGGCACACACCGATGTCTTTTACACATGAGGTAGGTTTTACCCCCACCTTTTTCACCTTTGTTTACATGTTGGGGGTTGGTCAACGAGAAGATCTGACCTCTGGTTGATCTGTGATCTGGACCCTGGCAACTGGAGGCTCCTCTCCCAGACCCTGTCCTTGGAACGTGCATTCTGCCGGCCTTCTCGGCTCCCAAAAGCTGCCCCAAGGACACAGCCTTGAGACAGTCATGTGTTCTTGGACGCTCTGGACGGCATGTGTGACTGCCTCTATCTAATCGTTCAAGATTGGGCGGGAGGCAGAAGGGCTATGGTCTTACCGCTGCGCCCAGGACAACCTCGCAAGTAAGTTCTCTTGTCTGTTCAACCTGCTCCCTACCATTCCGGAGTGGCCTGCTTCTCTCTTTGGTCTCTCCCTGCCTTTGGTGATGGGGGCCGGTTGCGGATTTCAGCGGAAGCTCCCCAGGAAGTTGCAAACCCACACAAACTGTGATCGGTTCTACAGATTAAGGTTTGACTTCTATCAATGATTGTATCAGGACGTTTCCTCCGAACCAAAGCATTAATATTTAATTTACTTTGTTTAATAATTAGCCACCCAACACTTCAAGGAGAGAATGTATGTTTCTCCTAATGATACAAATTGAGGTTGTTTCCCTTCCCCCCCCCCCCCCCTGCAAATGATGTTGCAGCATTTATGTCTGGTGTTGATATTGCGACAGCACAGATTTCCAAATGTAAGACAGCCAGGTCAACGAGTATGTGAATTTTAACAGAAATCATCAAATTACTTTCTGAAAATGTAGCTGTTCTATACTTAGCTACTGTCGCTAAGTGCAATGTCGTGGTCTATATTCGTTGGCAACCTTACCAGCATTGCACAAATCGTTGTGATGTCTGCTAACGTGACAAATGAAAAAGGAACACTGTCTTGTCATTGTAATTTCATTTTTCCCAGCCATTGTGGAGTTCAGCTATCTTTAGTATATTTATATTTTTGGCCATTCTCATTTCCAGCTGTACCCATTGCTCATCCAGCCATTTATTGGCCCATGTCCCTCCTGTGTGTCATACACATGTACATTTGGGCTCAGGACTTTCTCATCGGGACATTACCTTATTGTAAGTCACCTATTTTGCAAAAGCCCTCTCGCTTTCCATTGTTCAACAGAACAAGGTGTATGAACCTTTATTAATGAACACTGTTGACCTTTCCCTTACAACATTTGCTCTCTAATCTGGAATAAATGTCCTCCCACATATGAGACTGTATACATGTTCCTCTGTACTTTCTGTTGGCATATAGTACATTTGTACCCTTAATATATCTGTAAAGTATTTTGTATTCCCCTTCACTTTATAATGGAGAAGACTGATGAAAAAAATACAAGCAGTCTATAAGTAACCTGGTAACTACTCAGGAATAAAGGGAACTTCTCGTTCTCAGCCCAGTGTTCTTTTGACATGTTCTAAACCAACGTCTAAGGTACAACACAACAGAGTTCTAATTACCAAAACTGCTGGAGAAGTTTTCCTTTCAAACTTCGTCCCAAATGTATATCTTACCTCCTTATTCCCCAAGCTGTAGACGAGGGGGTTCCACATGGGCATCACCTCAGTATACAACAGAGAAATCACTTTATTGAGATCCAGGGAGGGACTTGAGCCAGGTCGAACAGAGATAAAGAAAAGAGTCCCATACAGGATGGAGACAACTACCGACCAGGTGAGAGGAGCAGGTGGAGAAAGCGTTCTGCCTCCCATGAGCAATCTGGATCTTCCAGATGGCCACCAGGATGCAAACATGGGAGACCATCATGATCAGGCCACTGAGGATTCCTGTAGATCCAGCCAAAAAGAAAAATGGAAGTTGGGTCACGGAAGTGTCTGCACATGTAAGAGAAAGCAGAAGGGAAATATCACAGAAAAAATGATTGATGATATTTGGACCACACAAGGGTAAGCAAAAAGTCAATGTCATATAGGTCATGCTGCTTAGAAGAGCCATGCCATAAGGCCCTATAACCAGCTGCACAGAGACCCTCTGGGACATAATGAGGGCATGCAACGAGGGCTTACCGATGGCCAAATACCAGTCATGTGCCATGGACATCAGGAAGAAACATTCAGATACCACAAAGAAAGAAGAGAACCACATCTGTGTGGTACAACCCTGAGAGAGCTGACTTTTTTCTCTGCAAAGTTATCACACAGCATCTTGGGGGCAATGGAAGAAGAGGAACAATACCTAAAAGGACGAGGGGCTAAGAAAAATACATAGTCATTCACTGGTCAGTGGTAACCTGTGTAAGAAATTTAAAAGTACATTTTATTTTTGCAATGTTAATTAGCATACACAAAATTGCTCTTTTTAAAAAATGTTTAATGTTTATTTATTTTGAGAGAGAGAGAGACAGAACACAAAAAGGGGAGGAGCAGAGAGATGGGAAACAGCGAATCTGAAGCAGGCTCCTGCTTCCGCACAGAGCCTGACACGGGCTTGAAACCACAAACCATAAGATCCTGACCTGACCTGAAGTCAGTCGCTCAGCTGACTGAGCCACCCAGGCGCCCCATATTCATCATAGCTTCTTCAATGTATTACAAGTGTTTTTTAATCTGTAAAGGAGGCAGTTAGGAAAACAGCACTGGACGGGCAACGGTATTCCTGAGGAATAGTTCCCGTCCGTTGGGACACCGTGCAAACTTGCGTGATTTATACTTGATCTTTTTGGATTCGGCACCCTCTGCCAGCAAAAGAGCAGTCTAAGTATCAAATCTAAATTTCCCATGGGTTCTAAAATTGTATTCGAAACGAGAACAGTATCTGTATTTCATCTTTATCACATGATAGAATAACAATGCCTACTTAGGAATACCGTAACCAGTGAGATTGTAAGAAATGATGAAAAATTCAGACCCTGATAATAGACATTTGGGATCGGCTTAACAGAACGGAAATAAAGCCCTTTCAGTTCCTGTTTGGATGGAGAGGATAGTGCCATTCAGATGAAATGAAGACAACATTGATATCTGTGTATATTAATCTCTTCCCCTTATAAAAGGCTTACAAAGAGAAATGTCAACAAATGTCGGTAGCATTATTTACAAGGGGGAGTTCTATGGAAACACGTGATAGTCATTTTTATGTTTATAAAGGACAGGCCTGCAAATGAGAGATTGGGTACATTTACTCTTTAACCATCATGAATACAGAAATGGCAGAAAGAAATAGGAACAGAGGATTCATGTTTGGGGTTAAATGAAGCGAAGAAATTGCCAGATCGTGTAATTCATATAATCATATCATATGATTCAAAAAAGAAATATAATGGTTTGGGAGGCACTGAGATGCCCTTCCTTTGAGATTAATTAATCTATCAAATATTGTATAGGAACTTTCCATGGAAATCAAAAGAAAAATAAGTATCCACTCTAGTCTCAACTGACTCGATCATTAGCGGCAATGTTACCATACATTTCCATGAATATATTTTGCTCATTGAAATAAAATTATTTCCCCTAATTCCCTGTAATGTTTATAAGCCTATTTAAGGCACAAATTCTGACAGGTGATCTCTATTTTATTAACACAATGTGTGAAATGCTTACCATTTTTATTGTTACAAAATTTTTAAGTATTTTTCTGACTCATCAACTGAGTAAAAACACATCAACCTGTTTAAATGACAGTAAGAAACACAAGGTGTGGGATTATCCGTAAGAAAGAGTCCAGATTCATACGTTTGTTACCAGGTCAAACACTTTCCTATTTTAAAAAAAATATTCACACTTTGAAGATAGAGTGATTAAGATGTGAACCCTGAAATGCTACAGTGACAAAACAATAGTTAATATGATGTTTGTGCCCCCTGAGTTTATCATTACTTGAGAATTATCTGTGGAATGCATTTTCCACAGGGCAATTGCTTATTAATGGCAGCACTAAAATCAATCGCGGGAAACAGTGCCTAGGCATAAAAAGAAAGCCCACTTTTCAAAGCAGTGTTTGATAAATCCAAGACGACATATGCCGCAGCATTTCAGAGAAAGCTCCCTTGTTCACTGAGAGCTGAAGTGGTTGGAAAAACACTGCTTTCGTTTCATGCCTAACAGTTCAAAATCTACGTGCAACGGCAGGCAGTGGTTGTGGACATTTGTGGACCTACCAGGTGAGGGCGTTTGGTGAGGGGAACGTGCTTCCATCCTTCCATTGCTCAGCACGCAAACAGGAATAAGACTCCGCCTCCCCCGGAAGGGGGACGATTTCTATGACCTTTGCATTTCTGCATTCGGTGACCCGAGAATTTACCTGGACGTTGAAGTATCAGAAAGAGAGAAGAAGATCCGGCTTAAAATCGGGATCAAAACCTCAGTTATTTAGTGACCTGAAGAGCTGGACTAAACCAAAGACCACTCTCTCTGGGGTACCTCGGACAATGAGTTTATGTTCCCACAGAAGTCTTGCTAGTGTATTTCAAAACTTGCTATTAATCAATATGCGGGATACTCATTTCTTTAAGTTCATAGTACCCCTGGCTGAGTTCAAGGTAAATCAAAGCACAGACTTTTCAAAGAAGGAGATGTCATTGTGCACTAAAATGGTTGGGAAATATTTCATGGGCAGATTGGTTTGGAAAGGTGGACAAGTTTGAGATGACCTGAAATTGAGAGGAAGGACATTTCAGGTAGAACTAAGGAGATGAACAGAGGCAGGGAGGCAGGAACATTCAACTTGATTGGAATAAAGCTTCATGAAGGAGAGAAGAAAATATCACATTGAGGGAAGAGTGGCATAGGCAGAATAATGGTCTCCAGTGATGTCCACCTCTTAACCCCAGGGACCGGTGATCATGTCACCTTGCGTGGTAAAAAGTGACTTTACCCATGTTCTTAACTTAAGGACCTTGGAATGAGGAGATTATCTGTGAGGCCTTCTCAGGAGATGTAAGTAGGGAACATGGGCAGATATGCAACTTTGCGGGTTTTGAAGGTGAAGGAAGGGGCCATCAGCTAAGAAATGTGGGCAAGGTTTAATAGCTGGAGAAAGCGGGAAACATTTTCCTCTAGAGATTCCAGGAAGCAATGCAATCCTGCCAACACCTGATTGTAGGCTGGTGAGACCCATGTAGGACTCCTTAGCCTGCAGAGCATTAAATCAATACATTTGTGTATACAACATTGCGTTGTTTTAGCCACTAAACTTGTGGTAATTTGTCAGGACAGCATTGAGAAACTAATACACATAGGTTGGATGACCTCAGTCACCACCACTTTCTCTCAAAAACCTTCTATGATCCCCTAAAAGGGTTATGATCTCCCACCTCTGAAACTGCCATAGCATTTCCCCAGTAGCTCGTCTCCACTGTCATCTGACTTTTAGAGTCAAGGACATGGTCTTACAATGGTCTATATCCTATGAAGTCCTGGTGTCAGAGAGTTGCAGAGAAGACATATTCTGTAAGCATTTTTGAGCGACGTGTAAATTAAAGCAAAAATATTTCACAATCCGTAATAATTTGAATGTAGGATTTAAATTATATCATACACTTTGCTTAAAGAAGGTAGAATAGGGGCACCTGCGTGGTTCAGTTAGTTAAGCATCTCTGATTCTTGATTCCAGCTCAGGTCATGACCTCAGGGTTTGTGGCTTCATGCCCTGCATCAGGCTCCGTGCTAACTGTGGAGCCTGTTTGAGATTCTCCCTCTTTCGCTGCCCCTCCTCAGGTCTCTCTCTCTCCCTCTCTCTCTCTCTCAAAACAAATAAATGAACTTAATTTTTTTAATCAAGTAGTATAAAGCCATTTTGCCCCATTCTTCTACCTGAAACCAACCAAAACCGGTAAGGAAACAGACAATAACAACAAGAAAAGATAAAGAAAATGACACTTTATGAAACTTCAAGAGAAGGAAATGATATGATATGAAAAAGATGATAAAGCAAATTCTATTATAGGAAAATGCTTCACTTTGACATTGAGAAAAATTTTCCCTCTGAAGAATGTAAACACTAAAAAAAAAAAAAAGATATAATTGCTTAATATAATGGCTAGCTAACTGGCTGACTAGAGGTGGTCGTCAAGAGGATGTAGCTACCCATTGACCGTCTAGCTGGACCTGGGCAATCAGAGGCTCTGAGGCCCCCACCCACCGTCCTTGGAATGTACACTCTGCCCACCTGTCCACAGCGGGAGCTGTTTTCAAGGAGGCAGCCTCAAGGGAGTAATGTGTTGTTGAGACGATCTGGATGGCGTATGTGACTGAATCCAGTTAAGGTCCCTTTATAAATGTTTAAGGGGGCGCCTGGGAGGCTCTGTCGGTTAAGTGTCCAACTCTTGATTTTAGCTCAGGTCATGATCTCATGGTTCCTGGGTTCGAGCCCCGCATCCGGCCCTGCACTGACCGCATGGAGCCCACTTGAGATCTTCTGTCTTCCTCTCTCTTTCTCTAACCCTCCACTGCTCATGCTCTCTCTCTCTCTCTCTCTCTCTCTAAAAATTAATAAACTTTAAAAGATTCCGGCAGGCAGGTGTGGAGAGATGCTCATCATGCTGCTGTCCCAAAGGAGCATTATCTGGAAGTTTTCTTCTTTGTTAAACTTGCCACCTGCCATACGATGTGGGCTGCCTCTTTCCTCAGTCTCTCCTGCCCTCTGACGACAGCGGCCAGTTTTAGATGTTACCTAGGTAATTCCCCAGTTTAGGAACCAGCAATTGGTGAGCCAGCTAGGAGACCTAAGAATCGAGTCTCGGGAAAGAGGCATCAGGAGGGAAATCTCAAGCTGGCCCGTGACCTCTGTATGGGGAGGGGTGGCCTGTGTGTAGATGCTGGTGGACCGCCGCTTGAGTGCAGAGATGCCCCCAGATGCCAGCTGCTTCGATGCCCCTGTTTGTGGGACTGCTGCAAAGTACGGAAGAAGTGGCTGCATGGTGGGCTGGCCTCTGCTGTGGGAAGCCTGCCTAGTCACCTACGCACAGCTGGAGACTGACGCTCGCCTCAGAAAGTGAGAAGAGCTGAGGTTAGAGAAGAAAGGGCAGGTGTCCACCCCCTGCTGTCTTCGGGGCTGGCAGACGAGGTGTGCTTACGTAGAACTAAAACTTACTTTTCCTTCATCTGCTAAGCCATGAAGGTTTCTTGGACTATTGCTCTATCTTGATAAGATTGTGAGAGTTTTTCTTTCTCTTCTAAGTCATCTGGGCTTTATCAGAATTGTTTCCTTGCTTTCTGTTGTCTCTATCAAGTGTTTGATTCCTCAAGAATCCATCTTTACTAGACTTACAGGAAAAAACTAAGAGACTATCAGAAAAATACTGTCCTCGATGTTTCATTAGTGAAAGTAAGAGATATAAACATGAATGTGTTTCAATGCTTGTATACATCTTAGGTGAAAAGAACGGTCCTCAGGTTCAAGTATACAAATTGGTACAAGAACTGTCTACTGGTTAATTTTGTTTCTAATCACATCTCAAAAGTAAGCAGTTAGTGGCAATCGTGTGTGGATGTTTTATTACTCCATCAGAGGCTTTGGAGAATGGTCAGTGTCCTCCGTGTTTATTATGTGTGGTTACTTCCAGGGTAATCACTGACTAATTCTTGGTTAATTATGTGTTATCCCTCATCAGAGGATTCTATACTGTCTGTGCTTTATTGCTGGTTCGCAAAACAATAGAGGACAATTGACTAAAATCTTAGATCAGCATTGATAGGGCCATTCCACTTAAAATTATTGAGAATATTGCTATAACATGTTCCATTAGCCAAACTTATAGCCCTGATAAAAGTGTAAAGGTAGAGCACAGGCAAGAACCAATGCAGAAAGATCATGTGAACATCGCAAATGCATTTTGTTTTATTTCTATTTTTTAAAGTTTACTTATTTGAGAGAGAGAGAGAGTGAGCAGGGAAGGGGCAGAGAGAGAGGGAGACACAGAATCTGAGGCAGGCTCCACGCTCCAAGCTGTCAGCACAAGGCCCGACTCGGGGCTCGAACTCACAGGCTGGGAGACCATGACCTGAGCAGAAGTCAGATGCTTAACTGATTGAGCCACCCAGGCACCCTGCAAATGCATTTTAAACAATTGCCTTCAATCCTTCGGATGTGCTTTCTTGGTTGAGACTACGAAAGATAAGTGGGGGTCTAAAGAGACGTGTCACAGTCTACCAATGATACTATTCCGTGGGTTCCTTACCACTGTAATCCCATATTTTATAGTGCCTAGAGTGTAAATGCCTCTGTGTGTCTGCTAACTACTAACTCAAGAGATAATTGCAATCGTCCCAGACAATCACAATACTAAACCTTAGCTATCCTGCAAAATTCGTAGCTTCCAAATGTTCCCGCGACCTCTTATCCCTAAACGCACTTAAGCAGCCAATAACTGTTACCCTGAGATTCCATCTTCCTGTTCCTACCTTCTGTCCCATGACTAAGATGACTCATTTCCTTCTACTTTCCAAGAATTTGCACAGGGAATAATTCTTAGAAGAAAATTAAGTTTCGAATGACCATCCCCAATCAGCCTTAAAATCGTTCAGCTACTTGCTCCCCGCAGAACACTCATCTTAAGCTACTCCCCACATTTTAGCACTCTTAATACATGCTTGATTAAAGACTTTGGGTTGATATTTTCTTTCTTTCGGTGTAGGATTTACCTTAAAGAGTTGCAAATATAAAATGTTAGCCAACATTTTAGCAGAGAACAGGCTTCATAGCAGTTCCTCCATAAACGGTAGTAATACTGATGCTTCCAATAATTAAAAACATTTGTAGCTGATTTCACCGGAGGATGACGATGACGATGATGACGATGACGATGACGACGATGATGATGATGATGAAGCCTAGGAAAGGAAACCGCCAATAATTGGGAGCGACTTGGAACAATCACAGTGGAACAGTAAACTTTTTGAGGCTAGAGCAAACCCAACAGTAGGGCACATTGCCAGCAGCAAATTACTCTGATGCTTAAATTATTATTTTCCTTGGTGATACCACACACTGTTGCAGATTTCAGGCCATCTGATACACATCTCCGTGTTGCTTGCTGGCATTTTCGAAAGGGAATTTTATAGACTTCTTGCTAGAGATTTCTGTGTCAAGCCTCTAGAAACAAACCAGGTCCTTTCCTGCCACGTAAGCCTCTGCCATTAGGATACAAGTAATAACGGAGCATTTTTTACCGTCACAGTTAGAAGAAGGCCGAAAAATTTGTAGTCTTACCCTTTGACACTGAAATGGGAGATGAAATGAGGTCACGTATGTCCAGGGGTTTTTAAATGGAGCCAGGAGGCCAGAAAGGAGATGGGTCTTTTGTGCGTCCTCATTAGTGAAACCATCAACTTTTGGACGGGGCCAAACCACAAATATTCCAAGGATTCAGCCCAAACACCTGCAACTTGCTACACTAGGCAACTTTGCTCAGTGATAGCCTTAGCAACAAATTATATTCAGTTTGGTTTTCTGCCTCCAACACCAATCAAAATTCTTTGTAACCAACAAATACAAGCCATCTCTTATGTCTTCATAACCTCTTGACTTTTGTTGTCTGAGAAGACACAGTTTGGGCTGCTACCCAAATCTGTGTCCCCCAAATTGCAGTTCTGAGACCCCCAAATATAATGCTTGGTTTTATTTTAGCTTTTCCTCTTTCCTTGGTCAACACCAAGTTTTTAGAGTTAAATAAAAGACTTCTATATCTTTGAAAAATGCCTGTATTCAATGAGAGGATTTACTTTTTAAAGTGCCCAGGGAAACAGTGCGTGAATCTTCAAACCATGGAAAGGCCAACCTTGCTTTGACTTGGTCTGTGGGACTGCAGCAAAGTATTTGGGCAGAGTCCTCTTCTCTGCCCAGGGAAGCAGGCTTGGCAGAGAAGAGATCAGTGGCAATGAATTCCTTGCATTTGTAAAGGAAGTTGCTTGTGAAGTTTATTCTTAAGCCATGCCACTTGAGATCCAGATATCTTTTTGTTGTTTAATGTTTTTAATTTTTATATTTTATTATTTTCATTTTTCATTATTGAAGTATATTTGATATACAATGTTATATTAGTTTTGAGTGTACAATATATTATGTCAACAATATACATTACTCAGTGCCCACTCTGATAAATGTAATCACCATCTGTCACCATAGACTATTTACTAAAATTTTTATGCTGCACTTCCTTTTTTTTTCAAATGAAAATACCTTTATCTTATGAATTTTAGAAAACAAAAAAGGAAGAGGAGAAAAATGTTACCCAGAATCTTACCATCCAAGGACAAGCAATTATAACATTTGAGCCAATTTTCTTTCAGTTTTTTATTCTGCTTAGTTGCTTTTTCATAATTATGACTTTTTAATCCACATTTAAAAAATTAATGTTTACTTATTTTTGAGAGAGGGAATCTGAAGCAGGCTCCAGGCTCTGAGCTGTCAGCACAGAGTCTGATGTGGGACTTGAACCCATGAACCATGAAACGTGAGCTGAAGTCCAGTGCTTAACTGACTGAGCCACCCAGACACCCCTTTAACCCACATTTTAATTCACATTATGTATTATTACTTTTTTTATCAATTCAAGTATAATTAACCTACAGTGCTTTCTTAGTGCCAGGTGGACATTATAATGATTCAACAATTTTATACATTACTCAGTTCTCATCATGATAAGTGTACTCTTAATTTCCTTCACCTATTTCACTCATCCCCCCCACCCCCACCTCCACTCTAGAAACCACCAGTTTGTTGTCTATATATAAAACTCTGGGTTTTTTTGTTTGCTTATTTATTTATTTATTTATGTTTCTTAAATTCTACATATGAGTGAAATCATATAATAGTTGTCATTCTCTGACTGACTTATTTCATTAGCATTAAACCCTCTAGACACATAAATTTGATTACCAATGGTAACATTTTATTTTGTGGCTCAGTTAATGGCCGAGAACTTCTATTGTGCATATAAACTACAAATGCTATAATTTATTTTATTTATTTTTTTAGCTTTAGCTTGAAGTACTTGTTATTTTTTTTAATTTTTATTCATTTAGTTTACTTTTTATTTTATTTTATTTTTTTTAAAATTTACATCCAAGTTAGTTAGCATTTAGTGCAACAATGATTTCAGGAGTAGATTCCTTAATGCCTCTTACCCATTTAGCCCATCCCCCCCCAACACCCTCTCCAGCAACCCTCTGTTTGTCTCCATATTTAAGAGTCTCTTATGTTTTGTCCCCCTCCCTGTTTTACAGTATTTTTGTTTCCTTTCCCTTGTGCTCATCTCTTCTGTGTCTTTAAGTCCTCATATGAGTGAAGTCATATATTTCTCTTTCTCTGACTGACTAGTTTCCAAATGCTGTAATTTATTAAGTGAATTGTCCTTTATTCTTGTAGCCAGACTCTTTAGAGAACTCTGTGCTAGGTTCAAGTTTTAGAGATGCTGAGTCTGTTCTTAATGGAGTCTCCTCTTGTCGTCCAAGAGGTAAATGAGAGTTAAAATGCCTAAGGGCAAGCAGTTTCTAAAGGATTTTTTTTTTTGTAATATAGTTATCCAAAATTTTATTAGGAATTGTTTTCCATATCTCTTTGTATTATAAATTCATTGAACTATCCAGGTAAAGTGGATTGAGCTATTTCAGATGCTTGTACCATGTTAAACTATGAGGGTTTTTTGTTTATTTATAATATGGGTGCTAAATTTTGTTCAGCTTTGTAATTCCAACAGCTTTTATTGGGTTACCTCATACATGACCACAGCTTATTACCTCCTTTCTTATAAATGTGTGCTATTCCTCCATTGAAAGACTGAGGTTTTTTCCCCTGTCTTTGAATGTAGGCTGCCCTTAGTAACTTGCTTGATCAATGAATTCAGCAGATTCTTGGGCGGAATTCTGGAATCAGATCGCTCACTGGACAGCTGGCAGCAAGAGTCCCTTAATGGTAGAATGGGGCAGTCATAACCACTAGCATGCCCAAGCATTGCAATCACTAAGACCAGTGGATTGGGTTGGGGTACAGGTGAAACCTACACATTGAATTATTTAATTATCTCTAGGCTGTGAAAGTGTGGAAGATATGGTAACTATTGGACTGTGAAGTTGGTTGTTAAATGAATACCTCTCACATGCTAAAGGATGAAAATAACAGGCCAATTTCCAGTGCATGATATGATTGCAAAATCAGATAGGCAACATTTAAAAAGGTCTTCATCTCCTACAGTTAGAGACCAAACTGCATAGAAACTCAATCCAACAACCTGATATTGGAAAACAGAATAAGGAAGAAGCTGAATTCATAACCTCTGCAAGTTTCCTGTATAAAAGTCAGGATTCTGATAGGGAAGGAGTTGGACACTGAGAATAGGGAATAAGACATCTGATGTGTTTGAGATATTCCATTTTTCCCAAATCTTCTGACCCTGTAAAGTAACCCTCTCCCCCTTGCTGGAAGAGACCAACCTTCCGCTGCCAAAGACAATAAAGAGCCCTCACCTGAGTGAGGTGTGACACAAGATAATAAATATTTTTCTCGAGATCATGTCCCACCTCCCCTTTTAGCTTTTAGGCCTAAACCAAGAGCAAGGCTTAGAATGGTTTGGTCTGAAGACTAAGGAGAATTGGCCTATTATTCACAAAAAGAGTTACAGGACTTGGCTAATAAGTACCAGCCAGAAATGGAAAACAACTTGAAGGTAATGTGCTTAGGGAGGGAGGAATATAAAGCTGGATGAGGAAGAATTTACTGATGCAGAACTCCAGTGACTCAAAAGTTACCTTCTAGGCAAGACACCAGGAGTGTATTCTTATGTACTATCAGGGTATCTCCTTGAGCTTTGAAACAAATGACAGCCTACAGTAAGTGCAGTAGAAATACCATTATTACCATGGGAGAGTATTGAAGAAGGGGCCCAAAGGCTCAGAGATGTTAGGACTCTTGAAAGGAATTATGATATAAGTAAATATATATGATGATGATGCTATCAGTTATCCATTAAAAAGATATCAAGTGACTATGTTCCCTGAGAGGACACTTCTTCCACTGAAACAATAAAGAAAGGCACTAATAAGAGGGGCTCCAGCTGGTGGGAAGCCAGTGGTATGAGATGCTGTTATGCATCCAGGCTTCCTAGAGCCAAGGACAATGATAGGATTCCAGAACACGTGAATAAAGAAATTAATGCCACCACCAAAGACATAGAGGATACAGCAGAAGTAATCATATTATCTCTCTATTGAAGTCAGCAGTCTGGCCATCCAGAAATCAGATGGCTCGTAGAGAATGGCTGTAGACTGCTTAAAGTTCAACCAAATAGTGGCCCAATAGCAGCTCCATACCTTACATGGGATCGTTTACAAGGTCTCCCATGCATGGTATGCAGTTAATGACTTGGGAAATGTATTCTTTTCTATTCTGCCTAGAATGGAGGATGAGAAACAATTTACATTCATATGAGATGTACAACAATATTGATTTACAATTTTTTCTCAAGGTTATATTAACTCGCCTGTCCTCCTAAATAGTCTCCAGGTATGTGGCCCCCTAAGATATTTGGCCTCCTACCTACTACACTTAGTGGATACTAATTGTAATGTCTACTATATTCATAATATCATGCTGCTAGAGAAGGTTACACAAACAGATGCTGGAACATTGGAGACCTTGATAAGACACCTGTGCTCCAGAGGGTGGGAGACAGAACACAAACACACAAACACCTGTTAGGATTCAGGAACTTGAAATGTTGGGTGAGTTTTACAGGTCCAGTGGTTCGGGGTATGCTAGAATACTCCATTCGAAGTAAAATTTATGAAGAAAGAACCAGAGGGTCCCAGTAGGCCTCTTTGGGTCTTGGAGGCAGCATATTCCACAGCTAGGAATAGATTTCCAACAAGGGTACCAAATGGCAGAGAAGGCTGTAGGCATTAAGTGGGATGCAGAACAGGAGAGGCTCTGCAGCAGGTCCAGGTATAGTACAAGCAGCCCTGCCCCTTGGGCCACGTGATACAACAGGATCTATAAGGAAAGTGATGGTCATGGGAAAAAAGCAACATGGAGCTTATTACAAACCTCAGTGGGAATGCTGCTGGTCCTGAGCTTCAGAAGCCATTCTATACCATTGGCAAAAAGAATGCTATGGCTTTTGAGAAAGAGCTCCTGGTACGTTTGTGGGCCGTAATAAAGAGCGAAGTCTTGCCCAGAAGCCACCATGTGTGTATGTATCCAGGACTGCTCTAATGCCCTGGGTCCTGTCAGATCCTCCAATAAATAAAGAACAATTGGCAAAGCAGAAATCATAAGATGTAAATGGAGCTCCATATAAATGGAGCCCAAGTAAAGGCAGAGGGCGTGATTAAGCAGCAATTCAAATGTACATGAATAAAACTTCTCCTTTCCCACCTCAAATGCAGCTCCCATTGAAGTGATCAATGTCAACAGCTTGCTGTGCATCCTTTATAGTTCTCCCTGTACTCATTTACACCTGCATGCACATGCACATTTTATTATACAGCTTTCATCCTTGTTCTTAGTGATCATAACTACACTTTGATCGTCAGCTTGAGTTTTTTTCCACCTGACAGTGACTGCATACAATTGTCCTCTCCAGGTCAGTCCATAATTACCTTTAATCTTTTCATTTGTTGTGCATTTTGCACACACACACACACACACACACACACAAACACAAGTTGACTTTTCTTATAATGATGTAAAACAGACTATTTTCTTTATTTTACTTTTCCATGCATAACAATTATATATATGTAATCTTATTCATTGGCCTTTACATTTCTGTTGTTCAGATTTATAAAGGAGAAATTCTAGGTCAAATGCTGTGTAAATTGATCATTTTATATGGAAACTACCAGATTTTTTGGGTAATGGGGAATTCATACTATAAACAGAAAATACAGAATGTACATGGCCAAACAGGAACTTCATTGTCATTGAAAACTAATAATATTTCATCTATATGAAAAGGCACTGCACTGACATTTTAATTTCATTTCACTTACTTGACCAATGATGATAGTGAACCTTTTTTCCATACATTTCTGTGTAGGGATCACCATTTCTGTGTATTGCTTGTTCATTTTTCCCCATTTATCTAGTTTTGTTTCCATTGAATTTTAGACTGTTCTTTCATTATTAGGGATATTATCTCATTATTTGGCACATGTCAGAAACATTTTGTCATTTTATTGTTTACTTTTTAATATTGTTTGTGGTACTCTGAACTTTTTATTATAACTTTTGTTTTTCTTGTCTGGATAAAATAGTATTCAAATATCCATGATAGTAAAATATTCACCTAAGTTTTCTTTCAGTATATTTTCACATTAATATTCTCAATATTTCACTATTTTGTTTTGAAACTCTTGTCATGTCACAGACAACAAGATGGGGCAGAAAAAATATTTAAGTACTAGTCCATTTTTCAAATCACTTATGACCTGGCAGTGGACAAATTCACATTCAGCTTCTGATTTCCACTTCAGTGATCTTTCTCCTACACAGCCTGCACCGACATCTATGGTACAACACGGCAGGGTACTATTTTGCCAAAACCATTAGAGAATTTTTCCTTTCAAACATCCTCCTGAGTGCATTTTTTACCTCCTTGTTCCTCAGGCTGTAGATGAGGGGGTTCAACATGGGGATCACCACGGTATAAAACAGAGAAATCACTTTATTGATATCCAGGGAGGGACTTGAGCCAGGCTGAACATAGATAAAGAAAAGAGTCCCATACAGGATGGAGACAACTGCCAGGTGAGAAGAGCAGGTGGAGAAAGCTTTCCTTCTCCCATCAGCAGTCTGCATCTTCAAGATGGCCGCCAGGATGCAAACATAGGAGACCATGATGATCAAGCCACTGAGCATTACTACAGCTCCAGCCAAGATGAACAGCACTAATTTATTGATCAAAGTGTCTGCACATGCTAAGGAAAGCAGTGGTGAAATGTCACAGAAGAAGTGATTGATGATATTTGTACCACAGAAGGGTAAGCAAAAAGTGAGAATTGTATGGGTCATTGTGCTTAGAAGAGCCATGGCATAAGGCCCTACTACCAGCTGCACACAGACCCTCTAGGACATGATGAGTGTATACAACAAGGGCTTACAGATGGCCATATACCGGTCATATGCCATGGAAGCCAGGAGGAAACATTCAGTTGTCACAAAGAAACCAGAGAACCACATCTGTGTAGCACAACCCATGAAAGAGATACCTTTTTTCTCTGCAAAGATATCACACAGCATCTTGGGGGCAATGGAAGAAGAGGAACAAATATCTACAAAGGACAAGTGGCTGAGAAAAAAGTACATAGGAGTGTGGAATCTGAGATCAGTCCATATGAGAATGATCATCCCTATGTTACCCCCCAGGGTGACAAGATAGACAATGAAGAGCATGACAAAGAGGACAATCTGCTCTTGGAGAATATCTGTGAGACCCAAGAAAAGAAATTCAGTCATTTTTGTCTGATTCTTATGTTCCATTGGTCAGTTTCAACCTGTTATAAAGAAATAAAAATAATTTTTATCAAAAAATAACCAACAGTTACAAATATATTTTAAGGCAATAACATTATGCTAAACAGATCTATATTAGACAATTACTGAAATATTGTTGAACTGAAAGACATATTTTCATATACTAGGTATGAGAGTTGTGTAAACTTGGACAATTCACCCTTAATCTCTTTGGATTCAGTACTCTCTCATAAAAAGAAGAGTCCAACTATATTATCAAAACCTTCCTCAAGTTCTAAAATTGTGTTTGAAATGAGAATTACCCTCCACATTTCATCTTACTGTGTTATGGGATAATAAAACTTATTTAGGAATACCCTTACTGGGAGGACTATAAAATCTCACCAATGTGATATGCAGACATTAGACATCTGGGAAAGACTAAGCAAGGGAGTTCCTGTTCTTATTGAAGGATCAGTGTCATTCTAATATTGTTAAGACACAATTCATAGATGGGCTTATCAGTCTCTTCTCTACTTGCACTGATAATGGCCTATGGAAGGATAATTAGCAATTAGCAAAGCAGTTACTCATGTAAAGTAATATGATGTCAGGGGAGAAATGGAGAGATCTTGCCTTTGAAAACAGATGACCTAGTAAATGTTGGACAGCAAAGTGGAAATGTCATCATTATAAGTGTATAGAAAATTAAGCGTGTGTTGCGCCAAAGTAAGAAATTACTATTTTATGTGATTCCCTATACATTATGTAAACTACTTTTTAACGTACTTATTCTGAAATTTGTTAGGAAATATCAATTACAGTAATAAGATATGAAAATATCAAATGCAGAATAACTTATGCAGGGAGCACAGTGAAGAAAACACGACTTTTTGTCTTATTAGTTCAGGAAGATAATATCAAATGGCTTCTGAGGAGACAATCACTATGTAGGATAATTTATATGAAAAAGATCTGACTTTAAGTAACATTTATTATTACTTATTCTTATTCTCACTTCAATTAATCTTTAAATAAATAAAAGCAATATGCTACTCATATTATACAATAATTATGTGTGAAGCCTGGTATACGATATAGTGACTGCATTAAATTTGCTTCTTTTACCATTATCATATTTCTTCAATGTGATATAAAGTAAGCTTTCAGTAGTCACAAAGACAATTCTAGGCTTAACTTAGGAGCATCAGGTATGGCATAAACGTTTTCAGTTATGGTAGCCCAAATATACTAATATAGGTATGTGGATGTAGGGGTAGTTTAGAGAGGCTGTTTCTAGTTTTGGTCCAACCACCCTTTGCTTTTTTCTTTCTTCCCTTCTTCTCTCTTTCTCTTTCTTTCTTTCTTTCTTTCTTTCTTTCTTTCTTTCTTTCTTTCTTTCTTTCTTTCTCTCTTTCTTTCGTTCTTTCATTCTTTCCTTCATTCTTTATTCCTTTCTTTCTTTCCTTCCTTCTTTCTTTTCATTTATTTGAATATAAGTCATTTCGAGTCTTCTATAATACAAGGAGGATGATCTCTACGCCCTTTAATACCTACATTCTGTGATTTTGGAAATCCTTGTGGACATTTCAGAATCTCTGTATTATACAAAACTAAACAAGAAATTCAGTTTAAAACAAAAAAAACCTCACACAAACCAGTTGTTTAGTTTCCTGAGAATGTGAATAAAATCTCAAAATCTGCTCTCTTTAGAGAGTCTGTGCTAGGAAAGTTATTTTCCTGACATTCAAACTCAACCTGATGTTTCTCCACCAAAATTTGGAAATGTCACATTTTCCAAAACGCGGTGTACTCACTTCTTTAAGGATATCCCTCATGTAGTTCCTTTAATTGCTTCAATCATCATTTTCTAGAAGAATGGGACACTAATTTCCTTCAAGGTGGTAACTTATCCCAAAAGGTATGAGTTTCTAAATACTCGGTGAAGACAAATCTCCCATCTTGAAGAGCCTGGGAATAAAGAGATACTCTTTGACCTTCACATTAATACACATACCGCACAGAATAAAGGACATTTTCCTGGGAGTTTTCATTATCTTAGAGCCAGGTCCCCAAAGAACTAAAACCTCAAGAGTTTACACCTAAAGGGACAAAATTAAAAGAATCTCAGTGGCATTTAGACCAAATATTATTTCCTAACTATGTCTTTTCTTAAAGAGAGGGTTCCGAAGAACCCTAAGAATATTATATACCTAAGAATATATTGTGGTTTCCCCCAACCCCTTTGAGATCTTCCTTTGCCCAAAGAACTTTTTTTCTATCAGTGGGGAGTGATATGTTGAGCACCAGGACCAGTTTGGAGGAAATAGTTTGCACTTGGATTCTGGAAACACATCACCTGCTATTCATCTTAATTCTACTTTCTGCTTATGTCACTTTGAGCAAGTTTTTAAGTCTCTCTGTGCCTCATTCTCTTAATCTGTAAAATAAAGAAGCCAAGAGTGTCTAGTTCACAGAGATGTTGTAAGGATTTCATGAAGTAATACATTTAAAGTCCTTAATGAGTGTCTGGCACAGAATCAGTACTCATTAATGTTATGTATCATTATTAGGGATTTATAGCATAGTTGGGGACAGAAACCTAGACATTAAAAAAATACATAGCAGTTCAAGGAAGCTTTTGCTTCACTCTAGAAAAAATAAAACACAGTCACTGGACTCCAAAGTAATGAAAGATCACTATAAAACTGGAATAGAGAAGAAAATAAGGAAGGAATTATGTTGGAATGATAAATAAAATTTAGATAAACTGAAGTTAAAAAGTAAAGGTATTCTAGAGAATGCTACAGAAGGAAGAGATCCACAGAAGCAGGAGCAGAAGCAAGGAAGTTGTTTGGGATAGAAAGGTCACACAAGAGAGAAGCAAGTAGAGTCTGATGACACAGATTAAACCATCACCACCATCACCACCATCACCACCTTCTCTGGGACCTTATTGTTGAAAGAAGAGTTGACATTTCCTTCTATTCAATGCCTATAACATTTTATCTGTAGTTCATTTTTAACTATCTATCTCAGAAGGCTGTCAATAATTGGTATTGTGTAAGTATTTGCTGAATACTGGAAAATAAGTTCCTCTCTCCAAAATTTATAACTTACCATGGTGTACATTTAGCCTTTACAATTATGTTATATTTGTTTGATTAACAATGTCAGGGAACGTCTTCTTAGAACCAGTTAAAAATAATAAGAAAAAACAAAAACAGATTTTAATGACATTTGATTAATCTAAAATGGGAAAGGAAAATAAAAGGAAAAATCATTTTATTAAAAGAAAAACATACAAAATCCTTCAATAGATTTTTAAGATTAAAAATACCCGTGTTGAAAAAAGTAATAAAATTATATCAAGTAATGGAAATATGCTGGCTAAGCCTAGGAAAGAAATTACATGAAAACTGTAAGCACATGAAACAAAACAAAAAAGTAATCCAGATGTTCCATAAAACAATCATGGAAGATGTTTGAGAAGGTTAAAAAGATAACATTTTAAAATAAGCTACACCTCGAAGTGGATATAGAAAAGATGATTACCAAGGAATAAAAGAAGATCTAATGTACAAATAATTGGTATCTTTGAAGAAAATAGATGTCCTATTTCTTATAGGTTTTCTACATAGTGTATCACGTCAACTGCAAACAGTGAAAGTTTGACTTCTTCCTTGTTGATTTGGAAGCCTTTTATTTCTTTGGATTGTCTGATTGCTGAGGCTAATATTTCCAGTACTATGTTAAATTGTAATGGTGAGAGTGGACATCCTTGCCTTGTTCCTGACTGTAGGGGAAGGGGTCTAAGTTTTTCCCCATTGAGGGTGATATTAGCAATGGGTTTTTGATATGTGGCCTATATGATGTTGAGATATGTTCCACTTTGTTGAGGGATTTTATCAAGAATGGATGCTGTGTTTTGTCTAATGCTTTTTCTGCGTCTATTGACAGGATCATATGGTTCTTGTCTTTTCTTTTATTAGTGTGATGTATCACATTGATTGATTTGTAAATAATGAGCCAGCCCTGCAGCCCTGGAATAAATCCCAATTGATCATGGTGAATAATTGCTTCAATTTACTCTTGAATTTGATCTGCTAGTTTCTTGTTGAGAATATTTACATCCAGTTTCACCAGGGATATTGGCCTGTGATTCTCCTTGTTAGTGGGGTCTTTGTCTGGCTTTGGAATCAAGGTAATGCTTGATGAGGCAGAATGAGTTTGGAAGCTTTCCTTCCATTTGTATTTTTTGAAAAAGTTTGAGAAGGATAAGTATTAACTCTTTGTTAAATATCTGGTAGAATTCCCCTGGGAAGCCATGGACTTTTGTTTGTTGGGAGATTTTTGATTACTGATTCAATTTCTTCACTGGTTATGGGTCTGTTCAAATTTTCTATTTCTTCCTATTTCAGCTTTTGCAGTTTGTCGGTGTCTAGGGATTTGTCCCTTTCTTCCAGATTTTCCAGTTTGTTAGCATGTAATTTTTTATAGTATTGTCTTATAATTGTTTGTATTTTGTGGTATTGGCTGTGATCTCTTCTCTTTCATTTGTGATTTTATCTATTTGGGTCTTTTGATAAGTCTGGTTAAGGGTTTATCAATTTTGTTTATTCTTTCAAAGGACCAGCTCTTGGTTTTGTTGATATGTTCTACTGATTTTTTTTTTGGTTTCTATATCATTTATTTCTGTTCTAATCTTTATTATTTCCTTTATTCTGCTTGATTAAGGCTTTATTTGCTGTTTCTTTTATAGTTCCTTTAGGTGTAAGTTTAGGTTGTGTATTTGGGACCTTTCTTGCCTCTTGAGATAGGCTGAACTGCAATATACTTTCCTCTTTGGACTGCCTTTTACTACATCCCAAAGGCTTTGGACCATTGTGTTTTCATTTTCACTTCCTCGTATATATTTTTTATTTCTTCTTTAATTTCGTGGTTAACCCATTTACTCCTTAGTAGGATGTTCTATAACCTTCATGGATTTGAAGGATTTAGAATAAAGCTAACAAAAAGGGTTAAAAGATGTATTCTTTGAAAACTATACAAGAGTTAAAAAACAAATTGAAGATGACATAAAGAAACGGAAAACCATTTCATGCTCATGGATTGGAAGAACAAACATTGTTAAAACGACACTACTACTCAGAGCAATCTACACATTTAATGCAATCACTATCAAAATACCACCAGTTTTTGCAAAGCTAGAACAAACAATCCTAAAATTTCTATGGAACCACAGAAAACCCCAAATAGCCAAAGAAATCCTATAAAAGAAAGAGAAACAAAACTGGAGGCATCACAATTCTGGATTTAAAGCTATAGTCATCAAGACAGTATGGTACTGCTAGAAAAATAGACATATAGATCAATGGAACAAAATAGAAAACCCAGAAGTGGACTCATAAGTGTATGGTCAACTCATCTTAGACAAACAGGACAGAATATCCAATGGAAGAAAGACAATGCTCTCAGCAAATGATGTTGGGAAAACTGGATGGCGACATGCGGAAGAGTCAAACTGGACCACTTTCTTACATCATACACAAAACTAAATTCAAAATGGGTGAAAGACCTAACTGTGAGACAGGAAACCATCAAAATCCTAGAGAAGAACACAGGCAGCAACCATTTTGGCCTTCCTTTGGAAAGGAAGAACTAAAATTGTCGCTGCTGATTAAATGCTTTTATATATAGAAAATCCCAAAAAAATCCACTGAAAAATTGTAATAACTAATCAACAATTCAGTAAAGTAAAGGTTACAAAAGCAACATAGAGGAATCAGTTGCATTCTTTTACACTAATGATGAAACATCTGAAAAAGAAATAAAATATCCTATCCACAATAGCATCAAAGACAATCAAATACTTAGGAATAAAATTAACTAAGGAAATCAAAGATCTGGCAATGAAAAATACAAAACTGCTGAAAGAAATCAAAGAAAACACAAATGGAAAGAATTTCATGGTCATGGATCAGAAGAATTAATATTGTTAACCAACCTATGGATGTAGCCTGAGTGTTCATTGATAGATGAATGGATAAAGATGTATTATATATATACAATGGAATATTATTTGGCAATTAAAAAAATGAAATCTTGCCGTTTGCAATAGTATGGATGCATCTTGAGAGTATAATACTAAGCAAAATAAGCCAGCCAAAGAAATGACAAATACCATATGATGTGTAATTTAAGAAACAAAACAAATGAACACAGAAAAAGATAGACAAAACAAACAAAAAATACCCAGACTCTTAATTATAGAGAACAAATGGATGATTACTGGCAGGGAGGTGGATGGGATAATGGTTGAAATAGGTCAAAGGAATTAGGAGTACACTTATCTTGATGAGCACTGAGGGATACAAGGAATTGAGTCGCTATATTTTTTGCCTAAAACTAATATAACACTGTATGTTAACTACACTAGAATTAAAATAAAAACTTAATATAAATAAATAAATAAATAAATAAATAGAAATTTAAATGGGCAGAACAACTAAAGAGACATTTTTTCAAAGAGACAACAAAATGGCCAATAGACAAATGGAAAGATGCTCAGCATCACTAATTGTCAGTAAAAAAGTTAAAACTACTTTTATCTAAAAGTAGATACCACCTCACACCTGTTAGAATGGTTATCATCAAGAAGACAAGAGGCAACAGGTACTGATGAGGATGTGGAAAAAAGGGAACCCTTATACATTGTTGGTGGGAATGTGAATTGGTTCAACTGCTATGGAAAACAGTATGGAGGCTCTCACCCAAATTAAAAATAGATCCACCCTACAATCTAGCAATTGCATTTCTGGGTATACACCTAAAGGAAATGAAAACAGGATTTTAAGGAGATATCTGTACTTCCATGTTTATTGCAGCATTATTCATAATAGCTAAGATATATATGGAAACACCCAAATGTCTATCAATAGATAAATGGATAAAACAAGATGTAGTGTGGAGAGGGAGCCAAGATGGCAGAACAGCATGGAAGTTCTTTGTATGTCTTGTGTCCATGAAATACAGCCAGACCAACACTAAACCATCCTGCACACCTAGAAAATTGATCTGAGGATTAACACAACAATCTGCCCAACCTGAAACACAGAATTCAGCAGGTACACCTCACAGAGAGATGAACCTGGGGAGAGAGAAGCCTTAGAGGGAAGGGAGGTGCTTTTGCATGTGGAGAGAGGATGGAGATGGTGGGGAGAATATGGGAAAAGCACCCCTCCCCAAAAGCAGCTGGAGAGAAAATGGAAAACTGGAAACAGCCGCAGGGACTGAACTAAAAAGGGAGAAAGAAGAAAAGATAAAGGATAAAGGAGAGGGTTTAAATTCCATTAAGACTATAAACATGGGGAGCGCAGAGTCTGCAACTCCACAGCTCTATACTGGTGGTGCTCTGGTCGGAAGAATGAATCCCCAGGAGCAGAGTGGGGTCTGGGAGATTCTTGGGCCACATGGGGAGAAGCGGTTCCAATGCTGGAAGGACATTTGGTAGAGGCTGTGAGGCTACCTGGTCCCAGCAGACCCCAAAGAGCAGTCACATTTGCTGGTGCTGGAACAAGGTCATTAAGGGTGAAGCCTGGTGCCAGATGCTTGTTGTGATTTTCCATAATCTCTGAAACGCTGCTGCTACACCATCTCATGAACATTTTCTGGGGCGGGCTGTCACCTGCCCGCAGTCTCCGGGCATCGGCAGTGGCATGGTCCTGCGAAGTTTCCTGGGTGCGGCTGGTATTCAGCCATTGCTCCATGAGACACTCCTCAGAGGGGTGGAACAGGTCAAAGCCACAGTCCCTCAGAAGTAAGGGGCTAGTGAAAACAGCCCCATCTGAGACAAAACTCATGAGAGAGGTACTACCTGGGGCATGGTCATGGATAGTGTAAAAGCGAGGAGTGGACAAAACCTGAAGACAAAGGATGGGTGTGCAATTGCTTATCAGGGAGAACACAGTTTGGATACTAGAGACTGAGCAGCTGGGTGGCGCCATTTTCACAACTTCCATGCATGTGCATGTGCACCTACAAGCATCACAACAATCCACCCCAGTGAGCTAAGCAGCGCCATCTAGTGGAGAACGGGGCTGTTACACTAGGCCCCTCCCAACTGGGCCAACCTCACTCTTCAAGAACAGAAGTCTCACTGCCTGCTTAGTTTATGGACTATAAAGTCTGACTTCTAGGGGAGAATGAACTAATTTCAGTCGTATTTCAGTCTGATAGCAGGTCCATCTATTCAATTTTATTTCTTTCCTTTTTTTTTCTTTTTTTCTCTTTTTCATTTTTTTCTTTTCTTTTTCAATTGTTATTAAAAATATTTTTCTCTAATTGTTTTGCTATATTTTTAACTTTTGTGTAATTTTTTTCAAATTCTACTTTACTTCCATTATTTCCATTTAGTCTACTTCAATGTATTCATTTTTATAAATTTTCAAACAATTTCCTTTTTTTTTCTTCTTTCTCCTTTTTTCTCTAATCTATTAAGCCACTTTCAACACCCAGACCAAAACACATCTAGGATCTAGCATCATCTATTCAATTTTTTGTGTGTGTTTTTAATTTTCTAATTTTAATATTTTTTAATTTTAATTTTTCTACCTCATTAATTAATTTTCTCCCTTCAAAATGACGAAATAAAGGAATTCACCCCAAAAGAAAGAGCAGGAAGAAATGACAGCCAGGGACTTAACCAACACAGATACAAGCAAGATGTCTGAACCAGAATTTAGAAGTAAAAACTAGTCAGGATGAAATAAAAAATTCTATAACTGCGCTGCAATCATGAATGGATGCCATAGCGGCAGGGATGGGTGAGGCAGAACAGAGAATCAATGATATAGAGGACAAACTTATGGAGAATAATGAAGCAGAAAAAAAGAGGGAGATTAAGGCAAAAGAGCATGATTTAAGAATTAGAGAAATCAGTGACTCATTAAAAAGGAACAACACCAGAATCATAGGGGTCCCAGAAGAGGAAAAGAGAGAGATAGGGGTAGAAGGGTTATGTGAGCAAATCATAGTGCAAAACGTTACTAACCTGGGGAAAGACACAGACATCACAACCCAGGAAGCATGGACGACTCCCATAAATTCAACAAAAACCTACCATCAACAAGGCATATCATAGTCAAATTCACAAAATACTCAGGCAAGGAGAGAATCATGAAAGCAGCAAGGGAAAAAAGTCCTTAACCTACTAGGGAAGACAGATCAGGTTTGCAGGAGACCTATCCACAGAAACTTGGCAGGCCAGAAAGCAATGGCAGGATATATTCAGTGTGCTTAATCAGAAAAATATGCAGCCAAGAATTCTTTATCCAGAAAGTCTGTCATTCAAAATAGAAGGAGAGATAAAATTTTCCCAGACAAACAAAAATTAAAGGAGTTTGTGACCACTAAACCAGCCCTGCAAGAAATTCTAAGGGGGACTCTCTGAGGGGAAAAAAGATGAATATATATATATATATATATATATATATATATATATCAAAAGTAACAAGATTAGAAAAGTCCAGAGAACACCACCAGAAACTCCAACCCTACAACTATCATAATGGCAATAAATTCATATGCTTCAGTATTCACTGTAAATGTCAATGGACTCAATGCTCCAATCAAAAGACATAGGGTAACAGAATGGATAAGAAAACAATATCTTTCGGAATGGATAAGAAAACAATATCCTTCGATATGCTGTTTACAAGAGAACCATTTTAGACCTAAAGACACCTTCAGATTGAAAATAAGGGGATGGAGAACCATCTATCATGCTAATGGTCAACAAAAGAAAGCCAAAGTAGCCACTTATATCAGACAATCTAGACTTTAAAATAAAGGCTGTATCAAGGGATGCAGAAGGGCATTATATCATAATCAAGGGGTCTATCCACCAAGAAGACCTAACAATTGTAAACATTTATGCGCCAAATGTGAGAGCACCCAAATATATAAATCAATTAATCACAAACATTAAGAAACTCATCGATAGTAATACCTTAATAGTAGGAGACTTCAACATCCCACTCTCACAGCAATGGACAGATCATCTAATCAAAAAATCCACAAGGAAACAATGGCTTTGAATGACACACTGGACCAGATGGACTTAACAGATATATTCAGAACATTTCATCCTAAAGCAGCAGAATATACATTCTTCTCCAGTGCACATGGAACGTTCTCCAGAATAGACCATATACTGGGACACAAACCAGCCCTAAGTAAGTGCCAAAAGATTGAGATCATACCGTGCATATTTTCAGACCACAACGCTATAAAACTCGAATCAACCACAAGAAAAAATTTGGAAAGGTAACAGATACTTGGAGACTGAAGAATATTCTACCAAAAATGAATGGGCTAACAAAGCAGTTAAAGAGGAAATTAAGAAGTATATGGAAGTCAATGAAAATGATAAGACCACAACCCAAAACCTCTGGGACACAGCAAAGGTGGTCATAAGAGGAAAGTATATAGCAATCCAGGCCTTCCTAAAGAAGGAAGAAAGATCTCAGATACACAACCTAACCTTACCCCTTAAGAAGCTGGGAAAAAGAACAGCAAATAAAACCCAAAACCAGCAGAAGACTGGAAATTACAAAGATGAGAGCAAAAATTAATGCTATCAAAACCCAAAAAACAGTAGAACCAATCAATGAAACCAGAAGCTTGTTCTTTGAAAGAATTAACAAAATTGATAAACTACTAGCCAGTTTGATGAAAAAGAAAAAGGAAAGGACTCAAATAAATAAAACCAAGAATGAAAGAGGAGAGATCACAACCAGCACAGCAGAAATAAAAACAATAATAAGAGAATATTATGAGAAATTATATGCCAATAAAATGGGAAATCTGGAAGAAATGGACAAATTCCTAGAAACATATACACTACCAAAACTGAAACAGGAAGAAATAGAAAATTTGAGCAGACCCATAACCAGCAAGGAAATCGAATTAGTAATCAAAAATCTGCCAAAAACAAGAGTCCAGGGCCAGATGGCTTTCTAGGGGAATTCTACCAAACATTTAAGAAAGAGTTAACACCTATTCTCTTGAAACTGTTCCAAAAAATAGAAATGGAAGGAAAACTTCCAAACTCTTTCTATGAAGCCAGCATTACCTTGATTCCAAAACCAGACAGAGACCCCACGAAAAAAGAGAACTATAGACCAATTTCCCTGATGGACATGGATGCAAAAATCCTCAACAAGATATTAGCCAATTGGTTCCAACAATACATTAAAAAATTATTCACCACGACCAAGTGGGATTTATACCTGGGATGCAGGGCTGGTGCAATGTCTGCAAAACAATTAATGTGATTCATCACATCAATAAAAGAAAGGACACGAATCATGTGATCCTCTCAATAGATGCAGAGAAAGCATTTGACAAAATACAGCATCCTTTCTTGATAATAACCCTCAAGAAAGTAGGGATAGAAGGAGCATACCTCAAGATCATAAAAGCCATATATGAACGACCCAATGCTAAT
This sequence comes from Acinonyx jubatus, assembly GCF_027475565.1. Classification (NCBI taxonomy): domain Eukaryota; kingdom Metazoa; phylum Chordata; class Mammalia; order Carnivora; family Felidae; genus Acinonyx; species Acinonyx jubatus. Next base: position 13,443,137 of record NC_069390.1, read on the forward strand.
ATCATCCTCAATGGGGAAAAACTGATAGCTTTTCCCCTGAGGTCAGGAACGAGACAGGGATGTCCACTCTTGCCACTGTTATTCAACATAGTATTGTTGAATAGCCTCTGCAATCAGACAGCAAAAAGAAATAAAAGGCATCCAAATTGGCCAGGAGGAGGTCAAACTTTCACTCTTCACGGATGACATGATACTCTATCTAAAACCCAAAAGATTCCACCAAAAAACTGCTAAAATTGATTCATGAATTCAGCAAGGTTTCAGGATATAAAATCAACACACAGAAATTGGTTGCATTCCTATACACCAACGATGAAGTGACAGAAGGAGAAATCAAGGAATTGATCCCATTTACAGTTGCACCAAAAACCATAAAATACCTAGGAATAAATAATAAACAAACAAACAAACAAACAAACCAAAGAGATGAAAAATCTATACACTGAAAACTATAGAAAGCTTATGAAAGAAATTGAAGACACAAAAAAATGGAAAAAGTTTCCATGCTCCTGGATAGGAAGAACAAATATCGTTAAAATGTTGATACTACCCAAAGCAATCTACATGTTCAATGCAACCCCTATCAATGTAACACCAGCATTCTTCACAGAGCTAGAACCAATAATCCTAAAATTTGCATGGAACCAGAAAAGACCCCGAATAGCAAAGCGATCTTGAAATAGTAAACCAAAGCAGGAGGCATCATAATCCCAGACTTCAAGCTATACCACAAAGCTATAATCATCAAGACAGTATGGTACTGGCACAAGAACAGACACTCACATCAATGGAACAGAATGGAAAACCCAGAAATGGACCCACAAATGTATGGGCAACTAATCTTTGACAAAGCAGGAAAGAATATCCAATAGAATAAAGACAGTCTCTTCAGCAAGTGGTGCTGGGAAAACTGGACAGCGACATGCAGAAGAATGAACCTGGACCACTTTCTTACACATCCACAAAAATAAATTCAAAATGGATGAAAGACCTCAATGTGAGACAGGAAGCCATCAAAATCCTCGAGGAGAAAGCAGGCAAAAACCTCTTTGATCTTGCCCGTAGCAGCTTCTTACTCAACACGTCTCTGGAGGCAAGGGAAACAAAAGCAAAAATGAACTATTGGGACCTCATCAAAATAAAAAGCTTCTGCACAGAGAAGGAAACAATCAGCAAAACTAAAGGGCAACCGACAGAATGGGAGAAGATATTTGCAAACGACATATCAGATAAAGGGTTAGTATCCAAAAATCTATAAAGAACTTATCAATCTCAACACCCAAAAAACAAAGAATCTAGTGAAGAAATGGGCAAAAGACATGAATAGACACTTTTCCGAGGAAGACATCCAGATGGCAAACTGACACATGATAAATGATCAACATCACTCATCATCAGGGAAATACAAATCAAAACCACAATGAGATACCACCTTATACCTGTCAGAATGGCTAACATTAACAACTCAGTCAACAACAGATGTTGGCGAGGATGCAGAGAAAGAGGATTTCTTTTGCATTGTTGGTGGCAATACAAGAGAATAAGCCACTCTGGAAAACAGTATGGAGGTTCCTCAAAAAACTAAAAATAGAACTACTCTATGACCCAGCAATTGCACTACTAGGCATTTCTCCACGGGACATAGGTGTGCTGTTTCAAAGGGACACATGCACCCCATGTTTATAGCAGCACTATCCACAATAGCCAAAGTATGGAAAGAGCCCAAATGTCCATCGGTGGATGAATGGATAAAGAAAATATGGTATATATATATATATATATATATATATATATATATATATGTGTGTGTGTGTGTGTGTGTGTGTGTGTGTGTGTGTGTGTGTGTATAGGAGTATTATTCAGCAATCAAAAAGAATGAAATCTTGCCATTTGCAACTACGTGGATGGAACTGGAAGGTATTACGCTAAATGAAATTAGTCAGTCAGAGAAAGACAAAAATCATAGGACTTCACTCATATGAGGACTTTAAGAGACAAAACAGATGAACATAAAGGAAGGGAAACAAAAATAATATAAAAACAGGAAGGGGGACAAAACAGAAGAGACTCATAAATATGCAGAACAAACTGAGGGTTCCTGGAGGGCTTGTGGGAGGGGGGATGGGCTAAATGGGTAAGGGACACTAAGGAATCTACTCCTGAAATCATTGTTTCACTATATACTAACTAATTTGGACGTAAATTTAAAAAAATAGAAAAGGAAATTTTAAAAATGTAAAAATAAAAATAAATGTCTTTTACATCTTTATTCTCCAAAAAAAAAACCTAGGGTAAACATTTTAAAAATAAATATAGAAATTATGTTTAGTGGAATGAAAACATGAAATATCAAAGTAATAGGATAAGATAAAGCTGCACTTACAGGAAATTTCTAGCACTCACCACCAACAGAGAACAAGATAAAATGTCTTCAATCAATGATTTGAGCTTCTACCTGAGTAAGTAGCTCAGGAAGCACAATGTGATAATTAGAATAATGCCTCCTCCTCAAAGCTTTCAGGTCCTGATCCCTGTAACCTGTAAATGTTTCTTGATTTGGTTAAGGAGGTTTCATGATATAATTAAAGTGAAGATCTGAGATAAAGTAGGACCTAAATGCAAGAAAGTGCTTTTATAAGAGAGAGATGTCAAAGAGGTCAGAGAGAAAGAGAAATAGAAGGAAGGCAATGAGAAGGCAGAGACAGAGATTAGAGAGGTGTGTTCCCTGGGCCAAGAAATTCTGGCAAAGCTGAAAGAAGCAAAAAATGAATTCTCACCTAGAGCCTCTGGGGAAAGTATGGCCCCGCTGCCATCTTGATTTGTGCCCACTGGTGGTAATGTGTTCGTGTAACCACAGTAAACTAGTACACAAAAGAAAAGAAACAGTAAAAATCAGAGTGGAAATCAATTAAGCAAAAGCAAAAAACACTTTTGTAAAAGCAATGGAATCAAAACTAGGTTCTTTGAGAGACAAATAAAATCAATAACCTTGTCAAATTGATCAGAAAAAAAAAAGAAACAAGTTGGGGCACCAGGTGGCTCAGTGGGTTATGCGTCTGACTGTGGATTTAGATTCAGGTCATGATGTCACAGTCATGAGTTCAAGCCCTGAGTCTGGCTCTGCACTGGCAGTGCATTTGGGCTCAGGTTGTGATCTCACAGTTGTGAGTTCCAGCCCTGAGTCAGGGCTGTGAGCACAGAGCCTGCCTGAGATTATTTCTTTCTCTCTCTCTGCCTCTTTCCCACTCATCTGTGCATGTACACACACTCTCTCCCCTGCTCTCAAAATAAATAAATAAACATTAAAAAAAGAAAAGAAGCAAATTACCAGCAACAATAATTACAGAGGTGACAGCACCATAGTTTCTACCACAGGTGAAAGTGGCCTGCATTAAAAGTACGCTCAGACTCCTGAGATGTTGCAAATGGCCTGGCTGTTGTTAAGGAACCCAGAAGATGCAAGACTGGAAGAACAGAGACAAAGAGCTCTGGGGGCAAAGCATGAACAGAGCAGCCGTGGTGGAGTGAAGGAGGCTATGCACAAACCCAGCAGCATGAGCCCTCCCTCAGCATGGCTGATGGAATAGCCTTGCTGGTAGTGAGGCAGCTACTGCTGAATGTTCATCATCACCGAAAGACTGATTCTGGGCCATTGATAAGGTCCCATCCCTTGAGGAAACTAACCAGCCACCTGGAACTAAATTGATTATATCAGACCCCTTCTACATTGTAATAAGCAATAAATGTTTTGATCTCACTGGGATTAACACAAATTTGAAATAAAAATTTTCTCTCCAAGGATGCTTTTGCTATTATTAGCTGACAGGTCACAGAATGTCTACCTTATTGTCATGGGATGCTGGCAACGGCATCCCAGTGTAAGGGACACATTTATGATGATTGGGGAGAAAAAGCAAGTGACCGTGAAGCCAACGTGACCTCCCTTATGTCACATCATCCAGAAGTTACTGACTGACAGAACATTGGGATGGCCTCAGGAGTAATGCTCAGAAAACAGTTTAGAAATGATAACCTAGCATGGTTAGGACACTTTTTCCCAATGGTCTGTATACTCCGAACCAACAGTCATTACATGGTGTGCAGTGTCCCTGAGAGACACTGACCAACATTGTAGGTTAGTGTAGAATACCAACATTGATAGTAGAATCCAAAAGACGAAAGAAGTAGCCCCTATCTTAAACACAAAGACCCACTTGGTGAGTTTATGTTTCCTACCACTTCAAATTTAAGACTGATGGACCTTGCATTTCTTTGCTTGAGGTCATTTACTGCTACCTGCCTGGCAGGTCCAAAGCAATGGGGGAATTAACAACCCCAAGAGCTGCCTCCAGCCTGTGGCTGATAGGAGTTGGTATAGAAGTACCCCAGCCCCTGGTCACTCCGAGGGACCACCTCTGAGGTTTGTGTTCTGAACAGGCTTCCAGTGTGTCTTCAACTACTGCAAGCTCCAGATGCCCACAGTAGTAGCCTCTTTTTGGACAACCTCCTTTTTCTGTCTCAGTTCCTCACTCCTATACTGGTGCTTCCTTCACCTCCCAGATAAATTACTCAAACTCAAATCCCTGTTTCAGGTTCTGCTTCTAAGAAGCACACACTGGGAAACCAACCTGGCCTGAGAAACAAGAAGATAAAAATAATAAAATATAGATGGTTACGAAGAAACAAGACATCTGTATTTTTTTCTTTGCTAGGGTATTTCTTACATCTCTTTTTAGAACCAAGAGGCAGACGAACATCTTTTCCTTGACATTTAGGCTACAACTAAGCTTTGGTCTGTACATGTGCTTGCGTGTGTACGTGTCTATGTGTTTTTAAGCTTTTTATAGCTGCCTTTTAAGTTGACATTATATTTTGGGTCGTTTTGCTTGTTTTAAATGAATACTTGACATACAATATCCTATTAGTTTCAGGCGTATGTTATTGTGATTCTGTATTTGTATACATTACACAATAATTCTCACAATGAATCTAGCTGCAATGTGTCACCATACGATATTACAATATTGGTATTACAATAGTATTGGCTATACTCCCTACATTGTACATTAATACCCATGGCTTATTTATTTTATTTCTGGAAGCTTGTACCTCTTAATCCTCTTGACCTATTTTATCCACCCTTCTTCTCTCTCTGGCAATCAACAATTTGTTTTCCGTGCCCATGAGTCTGTTTTTACTTTGCTTTGTTCGTCTTAGATTCCACATATAAGTGAAACCATATGGCATTTGGCTTCCCGTGTCTTCCTTATTCCATTTAGCATAATTCCCTCAAGGTCCATTCACGTTATTGTAAATGGCCAGATTTTATTGTTTTTTTTATGGCTGAGTAATATTCCATGGTGTATATATGCCACATTTTATGTATCCATTTGTCTATTGTTAGACACTTTAGTTTGCTTCCATAGCACTGCTATTATAAATAGTGCTGCAATAGACACAGGAGTATAGATATCTTTTCAAGTTGGTATTTTCATTCTTTTTGGATGAATACCCAGAAATGCAATTGCTCTCTCTGCCCCTCTCTCTCTGCCCCTCCTCCACTTGCACTCTGTCTCTCTCTCTCTCTCTCTCTCAAAAATAAATATTTAAAAACTCATTTTTAAAGTGAATAGATACTTGGGTGCAATAGATGTGCCTCTGGTGGCTTACAAAAGGTTCGATGGGACTTATGTCCAAGCTGCACAATGCTGGGCTTGTAGTTATTCAGAGTGCCAATCCTTAGAAGGTCAGTTTACTGTCATCTCTGCCATGAAGTTTCCCCTGTGTCCAGATTGCTGTCATCTCCTGGGTACTTGACTCTTTGATATTCTAGCTTGACCCTTCTTACTGCAGACATCACAATGATACGTAATAAACCATATGACAAGGTACCATTCTGTACTAGATAGAAGTCCCCTTCAAGGCTGGGTCTATATTGGAATAGGCTCTGTATTCCTCTTCCTTGTGCTGCCTAGTGTGATTTTTTGTACAAAAAAAAACCCTCATTAATATATATATTCTCAGGTGCTACCTTAAATGCCTTATGGCATATTCGTGTCTGCAGAACCAGGAAGAAAAACGAAGGGTGGGCCATTGTAAACACTTAAGGAAGTCGGGAATCAAGCAATGTAAACATTAGTGTCCTAGCCCATGAAATGGTAATAATAACAGTATCTTCTCTATAGGATTACAACAATGGTATAATGAGAGAACTCATAAAAACTCACCACATTTCTGTCAAGTAGCAAGTTGTCAATAAACGTTAGCTATCATTATAACTAATTCATTAAGAAAAGAAGATGTAGAAAAACCAGAACTGGAAGCAATCTTTTAAAAAATATTTAGCATCATGTTCAAGGATATGTGTTCTTAAATCAGAACTTCCTAAGGTCAACTCCCATCTCCACCACTTATCAAAAAGTTTGGTTGTTGTCTCTTTGTCAGTTTCTTCATTTGTAAGTGTATATAATTATTTGGCCTCAGTAACATAATACATATAAAGTATTTAATAAGTATCATTTTGTTAGCTCACTACACATTTGGGTTATTATGATCAATTGTTTGGTGGTTTTGCAAATGAGAAAACCACCATCCAAAGCAGTTAGGACTTGTTAAGGTCACAGAGCAAGTTAGTGTCATTGTTGGCACTAGAATCCAATTTTCCTGAATCCCACCCCAGTGGGAAACACACACACACACACACACACACACACACACACACACTAAAAAGTCTGTTAAGATCTCAAAATAGGAAGTCATAAGTAGAATGAGTGTATATCCTCCGACCATATTAAGAATTCATGGGAGCAGCCTTCTAATCCTGACCAATGACAAGAAAAGACCAAAAGGTGGCAGTATATTCATGTACAAAGAGGTTGGTTGTATTGATTAGCAATCTCTTCCAATGCTTTTCCTCTCAATGCTCAAAATCACAGGAGAAAATCTAGACTTGACTATTAATGTCCTGTGCCCACCCACAATGTTTCCTTTGCTTGTGTAAGCTTCAGATATCTCTAATTATGAACTCTGCTTACCGATTCAGAACAGAATTTCCCACAGCAGTTTGCTCCTGAAATCCTTATTGTTAATCAATTGATTTGTTGAGTCAATAACAGGCTTTTTAAGAACTTAAGGAGCATCACTGCATCTATGGTTTACTCATTAAATCATTCTAGTGTTTGCCAAGTAGAAAATATCACCTTACGTTTTACAGGCATTTCAAGGAGGTAACATAAAGATGCCTCACTGCTACCTCCACAGCCCCTCCCCTCTAAAAAATACAATATTTGAAATATTAGGTTTGCTGATTCTGAGAGTAAAACTATAAGTGAGTGGAAAATAATTGAGAATAAAAATGTACAAAGTTACTTTTGAAAGATCTGTCCTGAGACTGGACAGAAATAAGATTCAATTACTTCCTTATCTAAAGATGGAGTGCATCCATTAGGAGAGAAGTTTGCCAGTAATGCAACCACAAGAAAAATAGAAAGCATAAAAGAAAGCATGAAGACAAGAAAGCATGAAAGGAAGGAAAGAAGGAAGGAAGGAAGGAAGGAAGGAAGGAAGGAAGGAAGGAAGGCAGGCAGGCAGGCAGGCGGGCAGGCAAGCTCTAAAAACATAAGCTAAATGGGGAAGTTCCTATTCAAATGTATTACATGGAGTGTAAGGAACTCTAGAGTATCATTCTTACGGTAGCTTAGCCAGATGCCACTGAATATTTCAATTTTAGTCACAAATTCTTTACCCATTTCCATATCCATCAAGTTAGTTTCAAACTAGTATGTGGCACCCCACACACCCATATGTAGATATTCTCTGGGGAGCCTAAATAAATGAGGACCATGTGAGTTTCACTGTTTATGGAAACCAAATAGTTAACGGTGAAATCATAAACTTATATTCTACTTTTATCTGTCATTCTCTTGTGAGCTTTGGGGGGTTTTAGGTATCACTCGCCTGTGATGTTCTTTGGCTCAAGTCAGAACTCAACCCAATTACCCTCGAGACCAAGATTCTGTACTTGAAAACCTAACTAATCCTGGACTCGAAGACGTGTTTGAAGTCTATGGGCAACCTCTTAACTTCCTCTCATGACATTTCAAGTCCATGGATTTAACTTTCAAACATCAACAAATCGTCTTCAGTGAATATTCAGCTTACTTACATATATAGTCCTGTTTTTGTTCTCTGGGGAGATGGAAATAAGTGGTCACCTCGCTCCTTTATAGACTTAGTGATGGCTCTTGCTGTGCCATGTAGCCTATGCCCCAGCCGTGTGGGCAGCTGGACAGTTGGATGATATCAGAAAACATGCTAAAGTCCACTGGTGAAGTATATTTCAAAAAGGAGCGAATTTGCTGTAATGTTGTTTTAAGCAAAATAAATTGACAAATAGAAATCTGTAGCAATCGTACATCTGTTTTCTAATTCAAAGGTGACTTCTGAATCCTCCAGGTCATAGCTCATCTCTTCCATTTGCCACAGCGGTGAAAGGTGATTGATCTCCCTAATTTCACACAAAGTTCTGCCCTTCCTGGTCAAGGAATCTTGGGTGATTTATTTATTCGTGCTCATTTAGCTGACAGGCACTCTAGAGATCATAGACTCCAACTTCTTATTTTACAAAGAAGGAAATGTAGGTCTTGCACATGCAACATGACTCATGGTCACGCAACTATTCGGTGAGAGTTCCAGGCTCACTATAGAGGACACTGGTGCCATGCTAGAAATTCTCTCAATAAAAATAATATTGAGGTTTAATCCAGGGTAAGATTGATCCCAACTCAAACAAGTGAGTGTTCACTGACCTTTTCAGGTTCCAGAGTGCACTAATGGTCACAGTAATCTACATGATATCATTTTAAGTTTCCATGAAGTCTTTGGAGCCCTATTTAAGAACATTTGCAAATACCTGATCGCTTGACCCCTACTACAGTCTGGCAATGTCTGACATGCCATGATTAGAATTGCATTACTGTAGCTTAAGTTTTTATCCAGCTATTACATTTGCATTTGCACCTATTGCATTGGCAATGCAAATGTACCTGGGAGAAACATCACCACTCACTCAGCCCTCAGTAACTCTTCAAAGCGAAATAACTCCTTTATCTCTACATTTGTTAATTCATTGGTGTCTTTGATCATGCATTTAATGAGTATCTACTGCTATAAGACACTGTGGTAGGAGCTCGTGGATTTCATGGAAATGAATAGACAGGATTGTTGTCTTCACAGATTTTTCAGTCCATCAGGGAAAAAGGGATCTAATAGGATGTGACATGTCACAGCAGTTTTGTGAAAACATACTCCTGCTACCGCAGAGGACAGAGAATTTTATTTAAAGGGGATCAGGTAGGGGAGAATTAGGAAGGTTTCTTAGAGCAATCCACAAAAGGTCTTGATGGGGAATGTTAGAGAAAAATATGAGTGCATTCAGGGTCAAAAGGGGATGGGGAAAAACAGTGTGAAGGGAAGAGGAGAGGAGAAAATCAAGTCTGTGGGTTACTCAAAGGCTGACTTTATCAATTGCTCATGTGCCTTTGTCCAGCTTAACCTAGCATTTGCTCTAGACATGAGCTGAAAATATATATATATATATAGACTTTTTACTGATTCACATTCCCAAGTGAATACAAAACTAACACAAAGCATTAATTATGCAGGGTTGAATGGTTGGAATGACTCATGAGGCTCCAATATAGCAGGAAAAAGAAAGCACAGGCAAATATCAGAGAGGTCCAGACTTCCAGACACAGATCACAGGGTGCTTCCTCAATCAATCACATAGGATGCACTTTTATATCTGAATCATGAACTACTAAGATATGTGCAGAATACCTTGGGCTCAGGAGAACCATGGTCTTCTCCAATGAGTGGGTTTCAACTCCTCTGGTTATGTAGCCAAAGTTGGGCTTCATGACCAAGAGCAATAGAAGAAACCAAAGAACATAACAGATTCTAATTGCTAACCACCTACTTGATTTTTTTTTAATGAACAAAGCCGACAAACCAATACAGATTGCTTACAGTGTCTCTCTTAGACGTTAGAACAGGAATATTTAGTTGCTTTCATTCTGATTTGGCCAAGAATCTGTACCTCAGCTCCAGTCATCCCTGGAAGTAAGTGTAAGATTCAATAGGTCAGCTGCTGTATGTATTTACACATATAATCTACACTTCCTCAAACCAGAAGAGGACAATTAAGGGTAAAGTGCTAATACAATGATAGGAAAAACATCTTTTGGCTGCATTTCTACCCCTCATCCCTCCATTCTCCCTATCCAAATATTTCCCTTCAGCACTTGTTGGGGCCCAGATGATGCCTGGAGTCTTCTTGGCCGCTGGCTGCAATTGAGACTGGCACCTGCTCTCCCTCCTGGGGCCAGACTTAGTTTCCACTAAGTACATCCAATTAGTACATCCAACTTATGGCTGACCACTCCTGGATCTGTTGCTGGAGGTGGTGGGTCTTCTCTCCAACCTCAGAAAATATGCTGCTCTCAAGTACAAGAGAGAGAATCACTGCTTTCTCCCTGCCATACATAAACCATTTGATATTCTGCGATAAAAGTTAATCAAGTTAAGGCTGGATATTCTGGGCCCTGGCTGCTGAAATAGGGTTGGCCACATACAAACTCTGGAGCCACTGGTATAAATTGCCTTCCACTCAGATCGCAGGCATTCACATGGTGAACATGCCAGTGGTTGAAATAGAAAGGACTTTGAGTCAAGGTTAGAACTTCAGCAGATAGTGAAAACATTCACGATTCCATAGATGTCTCTGTCTGTGAAGTTTTGTTTGTGAGGCACTCTCCAAAGGGCTGTGGATGGACTCAAATCCACTAAAATTGATGCTTCTCCGAAAGACTGAGTCACTGTCCTAGAAATGGTGTTTATTAAGGTGGACAGCAACTAAGATTCAGATGATGAATTAGCAATTCAAGTCCTAACTAAAAAACCACTATAACATGCCATTGGCCAACCACAAATAGAATAAATGCTTGGAAACTCATAAGTAAGTAGCTGAGTTTCTGACCGAGCAATATAGTCAGGACTTATTAAACAATGCTGGGAATTATCTCTATGCCAAGAGCCAACTCATTTTTTTTTCTGTTTTATTGAGAAATAGTTGACAGACATTGGTATACAAGTTTAAGGTGTGCAATGTAATGGTTTCATTTATGTATATTGTAAAATGATTAGCACAATAAGTTCAGCTAACATCCACCTTCTCACTTAGATAAATATAGAGAAAAGAAGGAAGATAGAAAGAAGAAAAGACCTTTTCTCCTTGTGATGAGACACTTAGAATTTACTCTCCTAATGACTGTTCTATACATTGTATAGCAATGTTAGCTACAGGCACCATGCTGTTCAGAACCAACTGTTAATTGAATCTCAACTTAACTGGGGAACACAGGGAAGGAAATCTCATGCACAGGATGTAGGATGTAGAACTGAGGAATGAAATTCAAGGAGGTCCCTGGAAGGTGGAGATGAATAAATGTCATCTGCACCCCACAGAAGCCTGAGTGCAGGCTAGAGACTTATGTCCCTGGTTCCCTTCCAGTGCAACATAGGCAGCCATAAAAGGGATGGTCAGATCACCTAGTGATTTACACCCACCCTCTGACTAACTGGGAACCCCAGAGGTCATGGACCAAATCCCAATACTGCTGGGTTAGAGATGGATATCTACTGGTTGCTTTGTTCAACCTTGTTACCTTTCCTATTCATGGCAAAGAGCCTGGTCATGGACAGGAAGACTAAATTCTAATTCTAATGAATTTGCTCCTGAACAAGACTATTCCCCAGCCTGAAGATTTATGTGGGAGGGACTGAGATGCCTTTGGAGAGGTTCCACTCAACAATAATTCCAGAATCAAGGATACATTTATATTTCAGGAAACATCTAGAAGAGCAAGCTAGATATTTGATACCACTCCACAGGGATGCACAGAGATTGATCATAGTGAGAACATCCTCTTATTTAGATTTACAACCTTCTCTCCTCAGCTTCTCAACTCCCCACAGCATTTAGCCACAGCCTACTTAGTGCTGTGCCCTTTATTCTAACTCACTAAAAGGAAAGAAAGGTCAGAAGTGGTTTGAACAGACACTTGCAAGAAGAGGAGGCAGAGCAGAGAACCAACTCCCTTTCCAAGGAGCTGGGACCAGGGAATCTAGATGTTAAGTGAACAGTTCATCACACAGAAGGCAATACTTGGACAGGAGACTACAGAAGGAGAGGAGAGATCAGACATGGGATGGCAGAAATGAGAAGGAAAATTCTAAAGTAAAAACTAAATGGCTCCTGGAAGCTGTAAGCGCTGGAAAATGACAGGGCAGGACAGGGGAAGAATATTCACTTTAAATTTGAACTTGATAGGCTTTCAGTAAATGTTAAAAGCACCGTTCTTACCTTTGAAGAGCTGAAAAATAAAAATAAAAAAAAAGGAAAGAAGAAGAAAAGTGAGATCGTTCAGAAAAGCTGAATGAATGCCTATTAACACACAAAAAGGGTGTTAAAACAAAATTTTGTTAAAACAAATAGAAATGTTCTAACAGGGAGGCTGGCTCCTGGTGCCAGTACAGACCCTAAAGGACTGATATGAAACTCATCTTTACATCAGTATGAGAATAATGGACATTTCTAGAAATAAAAAAAAACCCATTGTCATTTGGGGGGTCTGAGACTATAAAGACCTATCATAAGTTTTATGGCCTGTGGAACACATATTCTCCAGTAGGGATTGAGATCATCAGGCAGTCTAGCCCACCTTAGGATACACAACCACCTTTAATTTTCTTATATCATGAATTTTTATTAGACTCTTTCTGCCTAAGCAGAATCACTTAGCTAGTGAGGAAGACTAGACATCTGCCCGTATTTATGAAGCTTTGTTTTATCTTCATTGGGAACATGGTAACTCACTTATGGGGATGAACCTCCTTTAGGATGGAGATGGGTGTGACTTTTTAAAATGGTTCTATCACGAAAGCCTGCTTTGGGGCGCCTGGGTGGCTCAGTCGGTTGAGCATCCGACTTCAGCTCAGGTCGTGATCTCACGGCTTGTGAGTTTGAGCCCTGCGTCGGGCTCTGTACTGACAGCTCAGAGCCTGGTGCCTGTTTCAGATTCTGTGTCTCCCTCTGTCTCTCCCCCACTCCCCTGCTCACCCTCTGTCTCTGTCTCTCAAAAATAAAACAAAACATTAAAAAAAAAAAAAGAAAGCCTGCCTGCTTCTACTTTTGGAGATGGGAATGGAGAGGCTGAGAAAGTAATGGTTCTCAAGTAATAGGTCTGCTTGAGTGTAAAAGTGGAATATCAAATTTAGTGATAGCTTACATCTTCATATATCTTCTACACAAAAGCAGGAGAACTTAACTGTCTCAGTGAAAAAAAAATTATTCACCAAGTGAGAGACAAATTTGTGAAAGCTGAAAATGTGGTTTACTTGTCACACAAGGATAAACACAGGAAATAAATGCCTCTGGGTAGAAAAGTACTTCAGGTAAAAAAGTCAGGGACTCGCAAGTACATGTCCTTAAATTGTAAATGGTGAGGCTACTGGGAACATTCCCAATGTTTACCACTAAGCAATGGTTCCTGGGAATATTTTAAGAACCGGTTTTGCTTGTTTAATGTAAATCGAATAGAAGAAAGAGTATCAACTGACTTCCTTACCTATCAATTGTTTTTAAGTTTATTTTTTTTTTGTCCTAGATTAAAAAGCCAAAGAGTCTCATTATGGAGGTTATGGACCAGGATAAATGTTCAACACAGACCAAATATCTATATGAGATGAAAATGCTTTGGCACACAAAGATACCCAAGGAAAAATGAGCTTCTGGGTTTAAAGTGGGTAAAGACCAACTAACTCATCTCTGGGACAATTATGGAGGTTTGGTTGTTCAGCTACAATTGTTGTGCTCTGCTATGTTATTAAGTTTTTGTTTCTGGCTCACTCACTCCTTTGATGGACTCATTGATATATACCTATAACTCCCAAATTTATATGTCCAGTTGAGACCTCTCCCCAAACACAGACTCCAAACATCTACTCAACAAATACTCTTGGATTTTTTTGGCATTTCAAAATTGATACATTCAAAAATAAACTTCAGATTTTCCTCCCTTAAGCTGATACACCCACAGCCTTCCACATCTTTTAAAAAAATTTTAGACTCTATATAAAAATACATTATTTTTGAGACAGAGAGAGACAGAGGGTGAGTGGGGAAGGGGCAGAGAGAGAGGGAAACACAGAATCCGAAGAAGGCTCCAGGCTCTGAGCTGTCAGCACAGAGCCCGATGCAGAACTGCCTTCCACAGCCTAATGGTATTTCCATTTTTCTAGTTACTCAAGCCAAAAAATGTGGAAGTTACCTTGATTTTCCTCCTCCTCTTCTGCCCCACATCCAATCCATTCATCAATGCTATTTGCGGTACTACAAAATATATCCATACCCATTTTTTCATACTCTCTTCCTTGCTAACACTCTGGTCTAAATTATTAATAACTCTTTCATTGGAATGATTGGTACAGTCTCCTAACTGTTTTTTCTGCTTTCACCTTTCCCCCTCAGTAATGGAGTCAAATCTCAGCACAGCAACCAAATGATTCTTTAAGAAAAGAAGTCAGATCAGGTCACTCCTCTGCTCAAGACCTCAGAGGCTCCCATATCATCTAGAATAGAACCAAAAGCCCTTTCACTGATTATGGTCCTTTATTTTTCTTACCTGTTTACAATTCCTTTTCTCCTGACTCATGACTTTCCCGCCCACTGACCTCTTTCCTGTCCCTTCAACATATACCAGATACAGCATTACCTTCCACCTGGAACTCTACTTCCAGATATTCACATGGCTCACTTCACCTCCTTCAATTTTTCATTCAAATTTCATTCATTCATGAGATGTTTCTTGACCAGATCAACTTCAACTCCACTCCCCATACTCCCTCTCTCTTCCTTCATTGTTTTTTCTGCAACAATCATCACCAGTTAAGGCACCATATATTTTATTTAGTTATTTTACTTATTATCTGACACTCATTCTTGAATATAAGCTACGTGAAGGTGTGCATTTTTTCTGTCTTTTTTCTTCTCCTAACCTCCAACTCCCACTCGCTTTTTCTCTAGTACCTAGAATAGTGTCTGGCATACTGTAGATACTCAATAAATACTCATTCATATTTTAATTGTTCTAAGTTCTCATACTACATTCACCCCATCTCTGAATTTGCAATAAGTTTCCCTGGGGTAGGTCAAGAGACTCTGAGGTTCATAAGTCTGGGTCAAAACTAGATGTTCCCTACTAGCCAATATCCAGGCATTATCCATCCAGGATCCAAAGGCCCTCATGGCTGGCTAACTCAACTATATATAGAGACCACCTCACGTATATAGGCACATGCTGGGAAGTTGGGTGATGGGCACTAAGGTTTCAAGAGAGATGTGAAATGGTAGGACAGTGGGTAGCGGGTGCTCTCATAGGCAGGAGTAGTTGGAGATCTAGTTTGCTTTGACACTGAGGGATATTGGCCCCATAAATGGACTCAATCAATAGGTATACCAGAACCTTCCCAGACTCTCTGCACCCCTTCTTATAACTGACGCCATCATCGCCAACAAGACGAGAGTGAGACTATGAAGACAAAAAAGTCCACAGTACCCTTCCCATGCAAGAGATAAGACAACTGGTGATCACCAGCTAATGAAGAAGCCAGCAGTTGCTAGATGATGAGAAACAAGTAGGTTGGTAGGAAAGGTACTGTCGCCACCAGGATGCCAAGAGGACAAGTTCCCATAGGTGACTCCAAGAGACCCCTCCTATTTCAATCACCTTACAGTCTGCTGAGACCCCTTCCCTATACCTCTAGAGGTCAACTTGGAAAGAAGCAGGGAGATGAGGCATCTGGAAGGCAGGACCTTAAAAGATCGGTTCAGTTGTGTTTAACGGATTGATCTCAAGTGTAGTGGTCACTGCCACTCAGCGGCATGTTGAGTGCTACTTAAGATGAAGTCAGCTACAGAAAAAAATGTCAAAATACAGATTATTTGTACATCTGAGTACACTATAAATTGTTTCTTCCTTGCTACATTTGTCATTTACTTTCAGCACCACAGTCTAGATTTCTCAAAGGGATCCTGATGGGTCTTCTGTCTGGGTCCTCTCTCCCAGGCTAGTCTCTCCAATCCTGAGGCGGGCCTACCTAGGCCATCATGCACGCATGCATTCATTCATTCGTTTGTTCATTTTCTTTAAATTACTCCAATAAATGAAGGCATCTGAGACATAAGAAGAGTCAATTTAGAGAGAAAAGAGCTGGTGCCAGGCCTCAGAGCCATTAAGTGTTACCTGCTCTGTGACTTGGGCAGTACCTTAACTTCTCTGAGTCTGTTTCCTCATCTGTTAAATAAAGATAATATACCCAGCTTTTAACTACTGGCATTTGAATTAAATTCCAAGTAAATATGAAAGAGATTGGCACATTTCAAATATGAAAGAGATTGGCACATTTCAAATATGAAAGAGATTGGCGCATTTCAAATGTAGGACATTATTAGGAATACTAAAAGTACCATCACTTGGTTGCCCACTTATACTACTGCATGGTGCAAAGTTGAACAAGACACATGCCTTAGGTTCATCTGGCTTACCTTCTGTGTCTTGCTCTGGCTTGTTAGAAATCCATTGATTCATGCTGAGAAAGGCAGTTAATATTGCAGTTTGGTTCCAGTTTCTTACCCTGGAATGAGTTACTTGACTGCATACAATTCCCTGATCCCTGAGATATGACACAGATATGCACACACAAGCACAGAGGGACCAAAATGGCTCTGTCTCTCCAAATTCTCATCTTGGACATCTCTACAATTGTCTCAAGTGCAAAGGAAAATCTTTAGAGAGTCCCTTGCATAATGTTGGTAATATTGTATACACATCTCCCAGAGGTTTTTTTTTTTACCTAATTAATTCAGTCTGTATCCATGTAGTGAGAAATTGAAGTAACCGACCAAATAATGCACACCTGAAAATTTGCTATTGTGGGGCTCGGAATTATCCAGAGAAGCTGGTGACACTGGGCAAAGTGGCTGGAAAATAACTTTTTCCATCTTACTTTGCTAAAACCACACACACACACACACACACACACACACACACACACAGATGCTTATATAATGGTATATTAACATATGCTGAGCAAGAAGAGGCTGTAAAACAACCAAAAGTGTTTATTTGGAGTTTAGGGATTGCAATCTGGGAGATGCAGAGAGGCCAGAAATTGAAAGTGTGCTCTGAATTGCAAGCGGTGAGTGCAGGCTTAGAAAGGCAGAAACCACGAGGTTACATAAGTTGGTTTGAAGGAACTAAGATTGGTGCTGACAGGGTTAAAATGACTCTCTAAGACACGATTGGCCATTTAGTGAACAGATGTTGTATTATCTCTGTTTCAGTCCAAATTGGAAGGATGTGTTCCAGGAGGTGGTCGAGGTGCAGCTGACAAGCAGCAAGTGACAAAATTCACAAACCCGTGGTTTTTCAAAAATGGAAGCAGGGGAAGTGGATCCGTCCTGCTTCCTCAATATCCTCCCCACCCTATTCTGAATGATGCTCCTAGTGATGCTTACTTTACTTTTGAAGCTTTTGTCACACATGATGTAATTATTGTATTTTAATTTCATATTAATTTTGTATTAATTTATTTTAATGATATTTAATTAATATTAATTTTTAATTATTATATTCACCATAAATGAAGCATGAGGATAAGCCTCCCATAAGCCCCACCATGCTTGGGTGTGGGGTAGGTGAGTCCAAAGGAAAAAATATGTGAATTAGAATTCAACTTATACCACTGCACACATCTTATGTTTAAGGGTATAATTCCCTGTCACTCTAAATACCTATCTACAAAACCAGAAAACCATTTTTTTAATATTTGCGTGACACACACACACACACACACAAAACTCAGATTTTATATATATATATATATGGGATTTTTCCCTCTCCTGCTTCCATCCCAAGGTTATATCAAGTTCAAAGATAGTACTTTTCTTAAGGAGGAAAAAATAAGAAAAACATACACTGAATTTTCTCTCTAGAGATATCGCAGAGGGAGATAAGCTCCTTCTCTCTGAAAGTTACAACAACTCTAGGAGAAGCAGTTTCAGCCATTTGTGCTTTGATATTCTTAGTACAGTCATCTCCATTTGCCCACAGGGGTACATTCCAAGACCCCCAGAGGATGCCTGAAACCAAGATAGTGCCAAATGCTGTATATACTCTGTTTTTTCCTATACCTAAGTACCAGTAATAAAGCTTAATCCATAAATTAGGTACAGTAAGAGGTTAGCAATAACTAAAAATAAGAACAATGATAGCAATAGACTGTAACAAAAGTTATGGGCTGTGGTGTCTTGCTTTCTGTCTCTCTCTCAACATATCTAATTGTACTCTACTTACCTTCTTCTTGTGATGATGTGAGATTGTAAAATGTATACCTGATAAGATGAAGGGAGGTGAATGATGTAGGCATTGTGATGTGGTGTTAAGCTACTACTGACCCTCTGAAAATACATCAGAAAGGGGATCGTCTGACTCCTGACTATATTGACTGTGGGTAACTGGAAGTACAGAACATGAAGTTTCAGATAAGGGGGCGGGGAGACTTTAGTATTAGTAAGTTACTTACAGTCTACGGTGGCCTGGCCTGAACTTGAGCCCAGCAGGATGTCTACTGTTGCGTTGATTTCTCGGGACGGTGACAACAATAAAATAATGAGCATTTATTGCATACCAGTTGCTAACTGTTCTAAGCACTCTTCATGTATGAGCATGCGTAATCTTTACAAGCACACTGGGAGTTAGACACTGTTATTATTCTCATTTTGTGGAGGAGGAAATTGAGGCATGATGTTTCAAAAGATATCCACAAGGAAAAGTGTGACAGTGGGAAAAATGAGAGAAGGAGGACACAGTCATTATAATCAAGTAACTTTTCCAAACATATCATTGTGTGAGCACATTCCTGGGGTCCCTTGCAGGTCCCTTGCAGGAAGAGCTTCCTGGCAAATTGGCCTCTAATGGAAGGACTCCTTGGGAACCTATCTAGGTAGAGGTTTAAATGATGAGAAAGAAGCAAATCATGTGAAAATATGGAGAAACTTGGGAAAAGATTGCCCTGGCTCAACTAAAGCAAAATCTCAAAGCAAGAAGAAATTTGAGATGTCTAAGGCATTGAGAGAAAGCTGCCATGTATAGAATGTAACTTTATCTTTCTGGAAAACTCAGGATCATGAAAGCAATAAGTAACTCAATGTGGAACTTCTGCCTGGAAACTCATGAGTCACTATGATGAGCTTAAAGAAATATGTGAGACAATCTAATAATCTGCAATGTCACTAGAATTCTGATATGCCTCGTAGAGCCCCAGAGATTGGAGGCAGGGAAGCTTATACAGAGGCCAAGCAAGATTCAAGCTTCTCACCCCAGTCTTACCACTGCATGTTTCTTTATATCTGTTTAAAAAAAACTTTAATGTTTATTTATTTTTTGAGAGAGGGTGTGGGGAATAGAGAGAGGGAGACACAGAATTCGAAGCAGGCTCCAGGGTCTGAGCTGTCAGCACAGAGCCCAACGTGGGGTGTGAACCCATGAACTGTGAGATCATGACCTGAGCCAAAGTCAGATGCTTAACTGACTGAGCCACTGGGGCACCCCTCATGTATCTGTTTACGTCTTGGATTCCTCACAAGGACTTACTTGAACCAAGGGCTCTATCACTGGGAAGAGTTGAAAGCCTACAGAGCCCCAACCTCACCCTTTGATCAGAAGGACACTGAAGCTCAGAAAGAGTGTATGGCTGTCCCCAAGCCACAGTTAGATAGGGACAGACCATTGCAAGAATTCCAACCTCCTGGTTCCCATTCTGGGGCTCATTCCAGTAGTCCATAAGTCACCCATCTCTAATCTTCAGTAAGTTTATTTTTTTTCTTCAGATATTTGATGTTCTTTTTAAATGCAGTGTCGCTGGGTTTTCACCAACTTATATTTTGTACCCAGCTAATGAGACAAAGCAGAAATCTGGACTACCTGCTCAGGGTAATAAATGCTACATTTGACAGTGTTAAGTTAAGAAAGGAAAAAGTGAATCTTTGCAGCTGTCAATTCTACCAACTGGAGCTGCTACAAGCAATATCATTTCTTGATATCTCTACAAGAGTCAAGGCATGGTGCATGTGGTTGTGATGAAAACGCTAGGAGATGCCAACCTCCTTCCCCCTCTACTCTCACCACTCTTAGTCGTTTTCAAATCCTTATTACATTTCACCTTAATCCATGGTGCAAACCATCAGTGTTTTCTCAGCCTCTGGTCTTTCCCCATTCCAGTCTGCTTTCTTCAGTCTTTCCCAATTCATCGTCTTTCAAATAAAGCTCTTACAAAAACATGCCTCTTCACACACAATCTGAGGTTCTCCTACAAATAAAATTGTAGAAATCCCAGAATCTCCAAGAACGTGTGGATTCAATTACTCAAGCTCGGTATTCAAAGCCTTTTGTGATCCAAACCTTTGCAATAATTCCTATTTTTTCTCCAAACCTGCTTTTTTTTTCATGCTGTGACCCAGAAAGTTTGAGTGTTCTTCATTCCCACACTCTGCTCTTTATTTTTGCAAACGTAAATATTTGCTTATCACCTGTGCCCATGTGTTCTCCCTGAGAACTGCCATTGGAGAGCTTCTCCGTCTTTCATGGTCTAATTCTATGATATCTCCATTATGAAGGTTTCCTTTTTCATGGCAAACAAATAAGAATTCTTCCAACTTTGACTCCCCACAGTGGGTTTTATACCACTTTTATGGCAGTTGTAAGATGCTGTGTTATCGTTATTTGCAAAATTATTTTGTTCCCCTTATATATTGTAAGGGAAGAACTAATCTACTGATCTTGGCATCTCCTGTAGGGCCTCACACAATGCCAGGGGCACAGTGAGTGTTTGGCACCTGATTTGGTGACAGGACAGGACTGGGAGATCCTCAGTATTCCATTCCTCCAGTTTGGGATTGACACACAGACACGAGGTCAGAAATTGAAAAGAAATTCCTCTATGAAATATTCAAAGGCTCTGCCCGAACAGAGGGTGAAACACAGAGGGTTACCAGGATGCAGCCTGACAACAAACAGACATCCAATAAAGTTAGTTATAGACAGATGACACTGTGACAAAATAGAAAGAGCTTCAGCTGGAGCCATTTGGAGCCATGTCCAAATCCTGGTCAAGTCACTTTCTAGCTCTGTGACTTTGAGCAGGTTCCTAACTATTCTGAATCTTTCCTGCAAAACCAGGCTAAGGGTCAGCTGTGCACACTGCCTGAGAAATGGTAATTAACACTTTGGAACCTAATACTTCTGCCATAAAAAGTAACAAAACGACAAGAATCAGAAAATCAACTGCAGAGCTGAGTATTTATTACTGAAATCATTCCCCGCAGGCATGAAATAGCCATTTGCAGCAGCAAACACCTGTTAGAAACCCAAAGTTTGGGTCTTTGTCTTGTCATCTGAAGGGTTTTTTAAGCCTTCAGAAATCACCTTTCCACCTTTTTTGCAGGCTTCCCATTTATCATCAGATCTAAAGATGATGCAGATGACACAAGACTGTGAACAGCACATCCAAAAAAAAAAAAAAAACACAACAGAAACAAAAACAAAAAAACAAAACAAAACAAAATGAACACACCTGGAATGAAAGACCTAAGGACACTTCTAATGAGAGTGGGAGAGAAGAAGCAGGGACAGCACTGAAATGAGTCCCAAGGCCTGGCACTACCAATATGGGAAGGGAGCCAGGCGTTAACTGAGACTTGCCCCGTTCATCACAGAGAATATATGACAGAGGAGAATGTGAACATTTCTGAGTCTTTGTTATCCGTCGAGCCACTCATTCACTCTGTCCTCAAGTACTGAGGATTAGGCTGTGCCAGGTTTGAAAAATGCAGGAATGAAAGTGGCTTGTCCCTCAAATAACTCACAAACTCATGGCGGAAATAGACAACAGTTCAGTCAAGACGCAACAAGAGCTACAATCACACTGTGCTGGAGGGACGGGGAGAGCACAGAGGGGATCCAACTCTATCAAGGTGGATCATGAAAAACTAAAAGTGCTGCTTAACCCGAGTTTTGAAGCATTAACAGGAGTCCCCAGGTAGGCAGGGTGGCACGCGCCAGCATGCACGGAGTCCCCTTTGTGAGTCCACACATAGTCTAGTGTAGGAGCACAGAAAATACAAAAGGGTAGCAGATGGTAAACCAGTGGTGGGCAGAGGTCACACGTTCACCCTTTCTTGTGGATCGTCCAAAAATGCCTAGTTAAATGTTTGCCACATATGTTCTCAGGAGAGGAGTGTTTATTATGAAATCTCATGTTATCTGTAGGCTTAATCTCCACATATGATAGAGCAGAATCAGAAGTGTGCTTCAGCTATCGTCACAGAAGAGCATTGAAGAAATTATCATACCAGGGAAATCAGATATGGTTTCTTTTTTAAAAAAATATTTTATAGTTTTATTAAAAACTAATTGACATTCATCACTAAATAAGTTTAAGGCAAATAGCATGATGATGTGATTTACATATATTGTGAAATGGTTACCACAATAGTTTCAACATCTGTCGGTAAGACTTTTAAATACAGAGGACAAACTGAGGGTTGCTGGAGGGGAGATTCATCAGGGGATGGGTTAGATCAGTGATGGGTATTAAGGAGGGCACTTATTGGGGTGAGCACTGGATGTTATGTATAAATGATGAATCACTACGTTCTACTATTGAAAAAGAAAAAAGAAGTTTTTCAGACATGGTTTCTTTTTATCTGAGAGCTGGAAGGAAACTCAGATACTATCCAATATAGTATTTCTTGGCATCCTCAAGTACTCTGTGAAGGATTCTGGTTTCATTTGAGTTATAAAAAATAATATGTGTATTAGGATGACCAACTTCTAGCAAATTCTGCTATGCAATTTTGGTGTTCAAGTGTTTTGTGTTTGTGGTCCTGAATATTTTGATACCAAATGATCAGCCAAAGTGATAGTTTTTGGTTTTTTATTCTTTGGGATCTCCAAGTTCTCAAGTTTGAGAACAACTTTATCTGATGCAATCTCTCAATGTGAGGTGAGGATTTGGAGACCCAGAAGGGGAAAATGGCTTTGAAATGCATCCAGTTAATCAGTAATGGGGACTAGAAGCCCAGATGACTGGTTCAGCATTTGTTTTAACACAGGTCGGCCACCACCCCTTTGAACAGGCAGCCACAAGTCCCATGACCTTTAGGGTCTCTAATTACACATCCAACTTCATAATTCACAGCAATGCAATTTACCTTTATGGCCAGAGAATCATCTTCTAGTTTATCTCAGACAAGGTCTGTGCCCCACCTCTCTGAGAAGCAAGCAGAAAAAGTCAAGATAAATTACTCAAGCTTGGGATAATTAAAATTGTTTTTTTTTTTTTAAATCCTCACTCTCTGAGTCTCTCATATGATGGAATTCATGACTTCACATATATACGTGGGAGATTTCTTATGTTCTGATGAGATGATACCATGAAACTGCTGATCCTAAAGTAGGTATTGCTATTTTGTTTGTTGAAGCAGGTAGTAACTGCTTTCCTATTAGGACACTTTTAAAGCAGAGGAAACAATCAATTTTTGCTGTGCTTTACACATATTTGAACTTCATAAGTGGTCACTGAATGAATGGCAAATCGATGTTACCTCAAACACCCATTTAATAAAATATATGATCGAATTAGAACTGGGAGGTGAGTGAACTACTGGGTAGGGGGATTCGTGGAAACACAGGGCAAGGTTCATAAGTACCTGCTGTTCAGCAAAATTCTTTAGGGAACTTTGATGAAATCAGCTATGGTAGTCAAATAATCCTCCATGAGATATAAGACCTTCCAGGACCAAGGTAATTGGGACCAGATGTCCATTTCCTTCATCCAGCTATTTCCTCTGCTTGGTGCCCTACTTGTTCAACCATTGAACAAATAATTATTAAATGCATACTGTGCTAGACCTACGGATATAATAGTAAACACGATACAAATCTCCATTTTCTCATGGAGCATGTGGTATCAGTCTTTGTAGTATTATGAGAATTCTATCCAGGAAAACTTCCGAAATTTATAACCTTGAAATTTTTTTCCTGGTGTCTCCTTACTTTTTGCACTTGGTACGGACAAACGTTTTGGCTTCCCAGTCCAAATGATAGAAAGTAACCCTTGTTAATATCCTAAATTTACATCTCCTCGATTCAAGATATTAGACAATTCCAGAAGGAGATCTTGGTTCAGCTTAGGGTGGGTAGCTCTCCTGGATCAGCCTCTGTGGCCTGGAGGAGAGGGATGTGGTTGTTCCAATGAAATACAGTGTATCCTTGAACAACACAGGTTTGAACTCTGTGGGTCCACTTATATCCATGTTTTTCTAACAAATGCAGTACAGTACTGTAAATACACTTTATCTTCCTTATGATTTTCTTAATTATTTGTTTTCTTTAGCTTACTTTATTGTAAGAGTAAAGTATATGATACATGTAACATACACAATCTGTGTTAATGGACCTTTTATACTATCAATCAGGCTTCTTCAGTACTAGGCTATTAGTGGTTATGTTTTGGGACAGTCCAAGTTTTATACGTGGATTTTTTGACTGTGTGTTGTTCAAGGGTCAACTATATCATTCAGACAGAGGTTGGGGAAATTCCATTACACAGAGATGATGGAAAGACAATTTAATACATTTCAACCACACATGGAATTAACAAACCTAAATGTCTCTATCCACAGGCACGCCAGAGAGCTGGTGAACCCAGCTCCATGGAGTGGCAGTGTAGGACAGCCCTGTGACCTGAGCCTTGCCCCACGGCCCTGGGTGCGGGCCACAACTTTCAGACCAACTGTGATTGGTCCAAGCTCTTTACCAGGGGACATTTAATGATGAAAGAGGATGCTGCTAAGACATCAGCCAGCAGAGAGAAGGAAGGTGACCAAGCCTCTAGCAGGGCAGAGAAAATCAGGACAGACAGAGAAGTGTGAGGCTGGGGATGAGCTCACTGTCAGGACGGTGAAGAGATAACTAGGTTAAAAAGTTTTCTGTGCAGGCATCAGTAGTATTCTACTGCAGTATTCTACTGAAGCAGAATAAGAAGGAAGGAGAAGTGTCATTTTATGGTCTAATCAGAGGCAAATATTAGAAATTTCAGGAGCCAACCCAGAAATCAGAGGGGTACAATGACGACGAAGCTTGAAGACAAGCATGCAGGGAATGGGGACCTTGTAGGAGAGGGTCAGCCATACCTGGGTGAGAAGTATCAAGCGAATGGGAAACCAGTAGCAAATGGGAGAGGTGAAATCTCTGTAAAGCAGGAGGCAAATGGAAAGTGTGGTGTGCCCAGAAAAAGTCTCAACATGTACAGCTGGCAGGAGATCCAGAAACACAATCAGAAGGCTGATCAGTGGCTGGTGATCAATCGCAAGGTCTACGATGTTACTGGCTGGGCCAACAAGCATCCAGGGGGGAGCCGAATCCTCAACCACTATGCTGGGGAAGATGCCACGGTAAGGAACTCAAAGCTCTGCCTTCTCTCTTCTGACTGGTGGGTGGCTGGGACTTGGATCTCTTTCCCAAAGCATTTTGAGTACGTGTTCAAACTCCACAATTGCTCATCTCCTCCCAAACCAATTTTTCAGGATTCCTATCCTGCAAGAACCTGAAACCAAACAAGCCTCAAGGACTAGCTCCTATTTTGGGATGGGCTCAGATGCTGACAGTGGATACTGTTTGTGCATTTTGGATTTTGTTTTCTCTTGGTGTTGTGTTTTGAATTGGAGTCACTGTTTGCTTCCTGGTTTAGTATAGTTGACACACAACATTTCATTAGTTCAATATAGTGATTGAACAACTCTATACACCAGGCTATGCTCACCACAAGTGTGGCTACCATCTGTCACTGTCTTTTAAGAAGAAAGTTACAAATGCATGAGTAAAATTTGGGAAAAATCACGTCTGTGCCCATCTAGAAATTTCTCAGACTCTTATAAATGGGGTGTGTAAAAGGAAGACAGCAATTCACATGATAGGCATCAAAATGTTAATAACAATAACACAAACCTACAATTATGGATAGTGCTTTTCTAACCCAAGTCACAGGATCAGCTCAGATGATGTGTTGGCAAAGATGCAGGCCTTCAACCACCTTGGAAATAACTGATAAACTCACTCAGTTTGAGACAGCTGAGCTGATGAATCTTTAATTTTCTGATGATGTTTATCTGTAAGAAGTTAGGGAAAAAAAAACATGATTCCACATCCAATTCTAGCCAACAAGGTGGAATTAATTAATAAAATAAAACCATCAGGACTTTAGGATAAAATACCCATGCCACCTTGGGATTCATATCTTAAGAATGAAAATCCTGAGCGTGGCCAGCCATGTACCCTAGACTTCATGTAAGTAAATCCAAAAATGTTTGGAGAAAAGATTCTCACAAAGGAAGATGGTTCAAGAAGAATGGGAGGCTCCAGAGGAGTTCTGACAAATATAATACCCCATAGCTACTCAGAATTCAGGGAGCCTGAGCTTGGCAACTGGATATATGAACGTGGGAAAGTTGTTAAAATGCTCGCAGCCTCTGCTTCATCATTTGTAAAATGGAAATGACCTTACCAATCCAACTGGTTTATGGTAAGTGGGACTAATGCTTGTAAAGTGTTTAGCACAATGCCAAACACTTAATAAAGTTTCATTAAATTTTAACTATTATGATTTATCTCACTGGCATCCATAGCCTCAGAGGTGTGATTATTATTTCCTGTTTACCACCAGCTTAGAAATCTTGATTATATTTGGTGTCATCTGATTGGGAACAGAGGAGCCCATGGTGGAGAAGCATCATTCTCTCTAGTGAAGGAGGCCAGGACATAAAGGACCTACAATCAGAGACTTACTCTACAACCTAAGACGTGTTTGCAGGTTGTGCCCTGAAAGGCAACTGTGGACCAAAGAAAGCATAGTGTCTGTTAGCTGGCCCTCAACCCATGACTGCACCTGCCCAGTGAAGAGCACCATTCCTTTATTTACATGGAAACTCTCCTTGAAGCTTCTACTTTCCTCATAAATGCTGAATAGTGATAGATCATTAATTCACTCATTCATGTAGTCAGCTATTCTAAAACCCTTGTTAAGGGTCCAGCGTAATGATTAAGAGTACAGGTTTGGGAATGGAAAACGGTTGGCTTGTATCTGAGCTCTACTACTTACTAAGAATGTGTTGAGAAGGTTGATGAAACTCTTGAAGCTTTGGCTTCCTCATCTAGAAATTAGGGATCATAATACCTTCATCTCGCTTGGCAGAGATTAAAAACTAAAAAAAAAAAAATAGCAGTGCTTTTGTTTTATTATTACTTAGTTCTGAGATGGGTTGTAATTTTCTCCAAACAAAAGGCAAGACAGATAAATCCACAAAACAAAATGGGTACATAAGTTCCTGTTATTTCCCATATGAGTTGTCTGATTGTTTTCAAACTATATGATTTAAAACTAATGGCATGGTGGTAATAATTAGAGTCTAGGCCCAGTATTTTTACCTGAGAAGAGTTCACTGGGGAAAAGTCAGAAACAACCTGTAAGTCCAAGAAGAACTGGTTATATAGTTATCAATATATCCATATGATGGGCTGTTTTGCAATTGTTAAAATAGGATTACAAAGCATTTGAGGATGAGACATGCTTATGAAACAATAGTTGGGCACAGTCTTCATGTAAGACAACAGTATGTTCTGGGTTCCATGAAAGGCATAAATGCAACCTTGTGATACATGTACATGAACGAAATATCTAGAACAAAGAAAACAAGTTCGTATCCTAGTGCTGTTCAACCCACTTATTATCTCTGAAGTCCCCACTCTAAGAAAGACACTGGGAAGCTCAAGTTCTTTCTCATGATGGTCAGAGGCCAATATGACAGGGAAAGGATAAC
Source organism: Acinonyx jubatus (assembly GCF_027475565.1). Taxonomy (NCBI): domain Eukaryota; kingdom Metazoa; phylum Chordata; class Mammalia; order Carnivora; family Felidae; genus Acinonyx; species Acinonyx jubatus. Next base: position 13,471,191 of record NC_069390.1, read on the forward strand.
CAAAACTTAGAGGAAATATAGAAAAGTTCATCCAGCTATTTGGAGGACTACCATGTGGAAGACAGGGGAGCTGTATGCAGTTCAGAAGAGTGGCATGCAGTCAGTGGAGGTGAGGTTAGGGCTGGAGGAAGAGAGGATTTTTCACAGAGGTGGAGTGAAAGCAGGATTCACGTCAGGAGTAAACACCCAGCCAGAATGGGCATCCCAGCTTAACCACTTCTTTTGCTTAGCACAATATTGGCCCATGGTATGTGCTCAATTAGCGTCATTGACTATCATGGCATAAGGAGGACAGAATGTGAGAAAGGAGAGGTAGAGAAAGAGAAAAGAGAAAGGAGAGGGAGAGGAAGGTTCTTGAGAGCTGAGCCATGCCTTCCTCTTCTTTCTCCTCTTCCACTACACATAATAACACTTCCCTAGCACAGCATCCATCCCCATCGGCAATCACCACGACAAAACCAACCCAGATTTCTAAGCATTAGTGAAAGTGAGAGTAGTAATCAGTATGAGTAGTTGCATCTTCTCTGGGTTGTCAACATTTCTTAAATTATCTGGTTCGCACCAGAACAATGATTCAAGTAGAAAATAGGTGGAGAAGTAGAGAGAGGGGGGTGCTGAGGCACTAAAGGTGAAGATGGGCCATGAGGACATGCTTTCGTTCAGAAAGGCCAGTCTGGCAGCTAAGTAATGGCTGTACTGAAGAGCAGTCAGCCAAAATGAAGGAGGGAGCCCAGGGAACATGTTGAAAGTCCTAACAAGGCACTGACCACAGGAATGGAAAAGAGGGGGTGGCTGCAAAGGATGTCTATGAGACATAATTTATGAAATGTGATGAGTGACTGGTTGAGTAATCGTGGAGAAACAGTCTGTCTGACTTGTGCATATGTGACACAGTGAACTAGGTGACTATATCCATGACAGAATAGGGAAGCCAGGAGGATGAGCAGGTTTGGGAGGGAGAGCAGAGAGAGAGAGAACTGGGGCTGGAGCTCAGCAGAAAGTATCGCAGAAAAAACCTTGGTATAGGGAAGAGCTTTCAAATAATGAAAGTTCTCAAACAATTAAATGAATTGCAGTGGAAAAATAACCCTCTGCTTATTCCTGTGGGTGAAGGGGAATCTGGGTCACTTTAAGCGAACATTCTCCATTCCAAAAAGGCTTTCTCCCAGATAAAGGGCAAAGATGGCATTCTCCTTACAAACTGACCTATTCACAACTCATGTACTACCCAAAATATGAGGGGGCTTGTTCTAGCCTTTGTCTTGGAGCATATGAGACCAGAGAAGAGTAAGCATAAGAGAAATTACTCAGAGATGTGGGAATGCATATGTGGTTGGATGTTGACTAGTCTGGTGAGCTTTTGTGAGGTGAGTAAATCAAAATCCATGTTCTAGTTACCTTGTTTTGTGACTGTGTGTATATATATTTCTCACTGGTGTTTTATTTCCAGAATTTCTTCCCCCAGACAAACTAAATATAATACAAAAAGTGCAATCACTTATCAATTTATTTATCTGGTCTGGCTTTCAAAACCAAATCCCTTAGCTACTAGGGTAAGATAAGATCTTCAATCAGGTTTTATAGAACGACTGAATAAATGAATGGAAGCATTAGTAAACCCATTAGGCAGAGTGGGTGACATTATTATCCTCATTTAGAAAAAACCCTGAGGCTTGAGAAATTAAGTAATTTCCCCAATATAAGGCAGCTTAGTCCTTTGCTACCCTGCACTGTGCCTTAGTGTGAATTAGGAAGGCACACTCCTTGGGTGGTTGCAGCACAAGATTTGGCAAACAGAATGTTTGCTGGATTTCAGCCCATACCTAGCCTCCTGGATGGGTGCCTTTGTGCAGGGGACAACCTCTTGATAGTACTTAAGTTTGTAAATGCAGGGGTTTGTCTCAGGCCTGTGTCGAAATAACCCATTTTGAAATGAATGTTGGTACAAATTTATGAATAGATTAAGGAGTAGAGATTATGGTTAAGAAGGGAGTCAAAAAGCTAACAGATGAAAATGGGAGATGCTGGGTAGGTAAGAGACACTGGTTCTTAAGACCTGTATCCTCTGAGCTCAACACTCTTGAATGCTCCCAACTTTTTCTTTGTTAGAGAAAGCTTATATTCATCTCTTCATTCCTCCTTTCCCTTATTCATCAGGCATCCACTGAGCCACATGCCATATTCCAGGCAAAACGAGATAGTAGGAATAATTTAATCAATAGTACATGGCTTTCGTCTTCAATAACTCTAACATACGTTGGAACAAATTTATCCAAGAAGGTGAAAGACCTGCACACTAGAAACTAAGACATTAATAAAAGAAATTGAGGAAGATACAAACAAATGGAAAGGTATTCTGTGCTCATGGGTTGGAAGATTTAATCTGTTAAAATATCCATTCTACCTAAAACAATCTATCAGAATTCCAATGGCATTTTTCATGAAAATAGATTAAATAATCCTAAAATTTGTATTGGAACCATAAATGGCCCCAAATAGTCAAAGCAATCTTGAGAAATAACCCACCTGGATTCCCTGATATCAGTACACACTACAAAGCTACAGATGAATGTATAAAGAAAATGTGATGCACATGCATGCGTGCGTGCGCGCACACACACACACACACACACATACACACACACCCGATAGAATACTATTCAGCCATAAAAAAGAACGAAATCCTGCCATTTGCAACAACCTGGATGGACCCAGAAGGCATTATGCTAATTGAAATATGTCAGACAGAGGAAGAAAAATAGCATATGATTTCACTTATATGTGGAATCTAAGAAAGAAAACAAAATATCAAGCTCATAGATACAGAAAACCAATTGGTGGTTACCAGAGGCAGGAGGTACGGGGTGGGATAAAAGGGTGAAAGAGTTCAAAAGTGCAAACTTCCAGCTACAATAAATAAATCATGGGGGTTGTAATGTTTTGCATGGTGACTATAGTTAATAATACTGTGTTGCGTATTTGAAAAGTGTTGAGAGATTAAATCTCTTGTATCATTAAATGATACAAGTTATCATCACCAGAAAAAGAATTTGGTAACTATGTAAGGGGGCAGATGTTAACCAGACTTATTGTGGTGATTATTTTGCAATGCATGCAAATATCAAATCGTTCTTTTGTACACCTGAAGCCAATATAAGGCTATATAAATATTATACTAATTTTTAAAAAAGAAAAACACAAAGACCACTAGAGAAGGGGGCAGGTACACAGTTTCATTATAATATAATTTGAAAAGCTCTAGGGGCTACAGGAGCCACAGGAGATGGTAAATAACTTTCCTAAGTTAGGTGGAGGCATTATTTAATCTGAATCTTGAGGGGTGAGGAAGAGTATTTATAGAGAGAAAATGGAGGAAGGTAGTTAAGACAAAGGAAACAGTATGTGACAAGCTTCAGAACAATAGACAGACATGGAATGTTCATTGAATGGGAAGATGTCTGGTGGACAAATGGCTCATGAAGGGTGATAGTGAAAGGTAAGCCTGGAGAGGCAGGTTGAAGCCAGAGGCAAAGCAATTCAGGGGATTAAAACCTCATATGGAGAGGTATCATTACTACATGCCCAGCAGATACATACAGATTTTTGCATCACCCCAGACAATCTGGCATCAGTTCTATCTTGAGAGGCCTTTCAGAAAAAGAATTATACATGTTAAGGATAGAATAAATTGTTACAGCTTCATGGCTTTAAAGTCACATAGACTTTAGTTCAAATGTTGGCTCTACTATTTACCTATTTGCTGTGACATTTTGGACAAGACTTTCTCTCCTCAAAGACTTGGTATTTTTATCTTTATAGCACAAATGATGGAACCTCACAGATCTAAGGTGATGATTATGAGTTGGCCCATAGATTGTCTGGTACACAAGATACGCTCAACAGAAGTTACCACTATCCCCTCTCCCCTTCATTTTACCCCCTCTCCTTCCTTCAGCACGAATATACTTGCCCAAGTGTGTTGATAACATAGCCTGTTTTTACAGGTGTTTCAAAAAGAGAATTTCACAACTTCCACAATATCCAGACTCTATTAGGAAATTCTTTTACATTGAATATTCTAAGACTACGTAAACTCCTTTGTTGTACTGCTCATCAGTACAATGAAAAGAGGTCTACATGGCAGGGCAAGGCTTACTATTCTGGAAAAACTCTGTTGGTCTTTAGGATCTGTTATTGCAGTGTTGCCTATGGATTTTGCTGTGAATCAAAAGACAAACAAATAAACCCCCACCAAAACCATCCAACAAAACAAACAAACAAACAAACAAACAAACAAACGATGAACCCAGAAGAATGTTTTTGTCAGCACACTGCTCCAGGGTTCTGAATGACTGCTTATAGTAAAATGAAATTTCAATGGCTTACCTTTCTTCTACCTTCTTATCTTGATCCACCAGAATGTTTTCCATCCTATCTGCTCTTAAAGAACGGGTAGAATATTTTGCCAATATGGATCATTCTGAAATACTTAATAGCCTTCTTAATCACTGGATGGCTGTCTTCCTGGCTCAGGAAACTAAGTTTTAAAGTTGTAGAATGTGAAATTATATAGTATAGCATTTCCAAAGGGGGTCAGAGTAAAGTGCGCAGAAGCAGAATGGAAAGTAGGGACTGGACTGGTTCTAGCAAATACAAAGCCCTTTTTATATCATTGAACCTAGAGACCATAAGGAGAAGTAAGTTTAAAAAGCTGATATTGCACCCTTCTAATTAATGTTATTCATTACATAAACACCTTCTTAGAAAGTAGGCTTCTACATAGTTCTTAGATGTATCTAAAATTGCTTCGCACTTTGAACTTGGAAGTATCATTATATTCACTAAAATAATTCAGAGTTCATTACACATTAAGCACTGGAGTATAGGAAGAAAATCTCTGAGGTGCTGTATTGAAGGGAATGTAGGTAGTAAGTTCTTAGCACTAGAAGTATACATACAAGAAAGATGGCTAATATGTTGACTCGCTTAATCCCTAAAGTAACTTTATGAATTGGTTGGCTATTGTCATCACCCTTCTGTTAGAGAAAACAGAAGCACAGACAAGGTCAAGAGACTTGTCCACAGCTTCATAGCTCCACAGCTAGTAAGTAGAAACCAGAATTTAAATGAAGAAAGGCCACTCCAGGGTCCATTTTCCTAGTCAGTACTATGGGATACCAGCACTTTAGAGTCGTGGGTGTGGCTTCCATGTTTTCAACTTATGATGTTGATTATATTCCCTCACTTTTAATAACTCCTGTACCCAAAGTCATATTAGCAGAAAGCCTAGAAAGTCCACCTCTTGGAGAATTTTCCTTCCCCCAAAATCGTTTAAATCCCTGGAAGGAAAGAGAATATCTTTTAGTTCCAAATATAAGCAGGATATAGGAACCGCCACACTTCACATAGCCTCTACCCACAAGGTGCTGCTTAACATGGACCTGAGATGGGGAAAAGCAGTTGGTCACCTCTATGTGCCTGACTGTCACAACCCTTGCAGAGACTGCCCTAGCACTGTTTAGAAAGAGTGATGAGACCCCTCCAGTGAAAAACTTTGTGAAAAGCGTGTACTTTAGACAGCTCAGACCTCAAGGGCTGTGCTCCTTTTCTCTCCTGTGAATTAATCCTACACTATCAATGTCAACTTTAACCAGTTTTTTTTAAAAAATAACTTAATTCAAATGTTTCATTCCTCTTGGCTTTGGCCAGGAACCAAGAGGGATATTTGATGGGAGATGTGCTTTTCACAGCTAGTCATGGTTGCTGCATGTTTCTGTGTGGGCAACTTCCACCAAGCCTGATGTTGGACTTTAAGGATTCATCATGGCTTATTAACTCCAGCAAATTAATTCTTCTGGTGGTCAATAAAGTAAACAGCGATCCCTTCCAATGATCAGGAATATCCTGGCTGTGTTGGGCTTGCCTAATGAAGCAGTGCATCAAGCTGGGGGATCTCCAGCATGAAGCTTTCACAAAGTATCTCCAAGGGTAATTTTGATTGTTCAACTGGAGACATCAACCTGGGGTTAGAAGAAATCCTCTGTAATAGAGTCTGCTGATTCCCAAGATGGGCACAGGATAAGGTAAGGAAGGGGACTATTCTGTAGATAAGCATGTGTCTCCTAAGCCTCTATCAATTCTCTGTGATTTACAGGATGTCTTCAGAGCCATGCACCTGGACCTTGACATTGTAAAATTGTACCTTAAGCCGCTGCTCATCGGAGAGCTTGCCCCAGAAGAGCCTAGCCAGGAGAGACACAAAAGTGTGAGTGGGGTCTCAGGACTCAGAAACATGTGGAGGGATGAGGACAAAGGCCAGCTGATCATTTCCTGACATATCCAAGAATTGGTCATTTTCTGTGAGATGCCTGACATCATGGCTGGGTGAACCTGCTATACCACAAATGAGTAGCTTCTACATATTACAATATAACATCATCCTCCTTAGACACTCAGAATTCTTAAACCTCTAAGTAAAAAGGAAAGAAATGTTTGGTCCTGTACCAAACAGAATTTCCATGTCTCCAAGTACCTCTTTTTTTGCCCAGATATATCTAGATACAATTTTTGTCCAGTGACTGATTATAAAAATGGTTGATGTCTGTATCTATGTTCCCTTTCAAAGTAAGTTCCATGAGAGCAGGGAATATGTATGTATGTATGTATGTATGTATGTATGTATGTATGTATCTATATTGCTTATCTCTGTGTACTCAAGAACCCACCTGCACAGGATCAGACATATAGTACAGACTCCATAAATAGCTATTGAATGAAAGATGTGAATATATCATAACAGAAGCCCTTTCTACATTTGGTGAAACTATAGTCCAAGGAAAATAAATTGCTATCTGAAAGTCCCATAGTTGGTGTATCAGAAAACTGGGATTCCAAGTCACTTATTTCTGGCCCCAATCCAAATGAAAATTTTGCTTCTAGAATTATGTTCATAGCTTTTACATTTTATGCTACAAATTTCTCTCCTTTTGTGTATCTCCTTGAACAGTCTTGTTTTCTTTCTTATACCCTGGTCACTGTGTCAACTGTCCTGTTTTCAAACCCATTAGTCATTAAGCTAAGAGATATTTCTTCCCATCTCTTGCACTGACTCTCCAGTTTGATTGGCAAGCTTGTAAACCAATACTAGCCTTGACCATGCACACACATGCACGTATGCATGTTACACACACACAGGACAAGGAAACTTACCCGCCCCCCCACACACAGACACACATACACATCAGCACACACACACTAATGCCACAAGAGATCCTGCCTTGTGCCTAGGGACCCATCAAGCAGCTCATAGGAAAGTCTTCCTTTGAACTAATTTACATGAACTGCATTTTTCTATGTTCATCATCTTTAATGAAAGGGCCCTTTGCACAAACTGATCTGATGATGAGGTAGAAAATTCTGTGTAAAGTGTACCACTAAGTATGGTAACACAAGTCCATATAGACCACACAGTTCCCTGAAGCATAATCGGTGATCAATCAATACCTGAAACAATACTGATGGTTAAAAGACAACTGTTAGACAATAACTCCCTAGATTCCCTGCCCCCCCAAACCCTACTCTTTCTGAGTTCCAAAACAGTTTGAGGACAGTTTACAAATCACTACCCATTTTTTCTCTTCTCCTGAAAAAAAAATATTATCATAACCTTTTTAAAAGGTTTTGTTTGCTCATAGTTTTATGTTTTTAATTTTGCTCAATTAAATTTGTTAATATCCTTAAATTTCTAGTCATAAAAGTAAGGTATTAATAAAGTAATAAAAGAGATTGTTAATTGTGTTGATTAGTGTTCCCTGAGGGAACTAATTCCTTCCTTGAACATTTATTTCTCAGTCCCAGCTGGTGGAAGATTTCCGAGAATTGCGGAGAACATTAGAGGCCATGAACATGTTCAAGGCCAACCCAATGTTCTTCTTCCTTCACTTCTCCCAGATCTTGATTTTAGAAACTCTGGCTTGGCTAATAGTGTGGCATTTTGGCAGTGGCTGGCCTGTGACAATATTCATCTCCTTCCTTCTCACAATTTCCCAGGTAAGCACATACCCTAAAATCAAGCAGTGGCTTTAGGGGACAATTCAGAATTGTTTCCTTCTCCCTTTAGACCTGCACCAGGTGCTTCCTGACACTTCCTGGCAAGCTACTAATCCACATTTGACACCAGCAAGTTACCACATCTTGCCAGGCCCCAGTCTTTTGTCTGTAAATCGGGATAACAATTTTTATGTAAATATTCTCTACTAAACAAGTTAACGTGTAAAACACTTAGCACAATGACTAGCATAGGAAATATTTAATTTATGACAGATGCTCGTCTTTGCCCAATTGTATCCATACCAGTTCAGTAACTGAAGTCGTTTCTCAGCCATGTAACACTCACCTTTATCTTTTATTCATCTTCCAACCAATAAAAAGAGAGAAAGGCAAATCAAGAAACAGAATCTTAACTACGGAGAACAAACTGATGGTTACCAAAGGAGAGGGGGTGGGGGGATGTATGAAATAGGTGATGGGGATTAAGGAGTGAACTTGTCATGATGAGCACTGGGGGTTGTACGGAGGTGTCGAATCACTGTATTGTATATCTGAAACTAGCATTACACTGTATGTTAACTAACTGGAATTTACATAAAAACTTAAAAACCTGAACTTATGGATTCCACCATAAATTGTAATCAACAACTGGCACCAGCAGAGCATTGGATAAATCTTTGTTGAATGAAGTGTGAATCTCTGAACACAGCTTTCTGTGAGCACAACACTGTGGGGGGGACACGAAAGGAAATGCACCTGGTTCCTTCCCTGGGGAAAAGAGTCTTCCACTGGGGAGACCGATGTTCAAACTGGTAAACATTCTATGTGACAGAATGACATCGGTGCCAAAGAGAGGAACCAGCATATGCTGTTAAAGCAGAAAGAGGCATTTAATTCTCATGGGGATAACTGGGGAAGGTTTTATGGAAAATTAATGTCAAAGTTAATTCCAGAATTTATGATATGTTATTTATTTATTTTTTGTAAAGTCAACTTGCTTTATTCCTTGAAAAGCAATTCTTTTGGAAACTGGAAAGGAAGCAAATATTTGTTTGGTGCTTAACATAAGCCAAGCACTTTGGAGGTATTTAAGTTTGCCAACAGTCCATGAGTAAGGTATTATTATCCCTATCTATCAGATGAAGAGCTGAGGTTCAGAGCTACTGAGTAACCTGCCAAGATCTGTGCAACACATACATGGTAAAGAACAGTTGAGAACCCAAATCTGCCTGACTCCAAAGGCCATACTCTTTGTCCTCCTCACTGGAAGATATGACAGTGGTAAGGAAAATGTTCTAGGCTGAAAGAACTCAGTTCACAAAGGCACACAAGTGGGAAAGAATGCAATGTGTGGGAAATAGAAAGTGAACTTGGCTTGGGGCCAGATGAGATCCCCCACCATTCTTCTCCAATGGGCTCCTGAATCTATGGGCAGGCTCATTGATTAATTTCTTCTTAACTCCTCAACCTCTCTAACAACAACTTAATCTCTTCTAGGTTCAGTGTTTTCTTCTGCAACATGACTTGGGACACATTTCTATATTTCCAAAGTCCAAGTGGAGCCGCTTGATGCAAAAATTTATGATGAGTCATCTCAAGGTACAGGATGTTCATGGAGCATGATGGAATTCTCAAAACTCATTTCCTAAGACTATGGTTACCAAATTTGTGTGCTGATAGGAGTAAAAAAAGTGTTTGTGCATAAATATATTTGCAAATAAGTATAAATACAATAAAAATGTAGATACCATATATATATATATATATATATATATATATATATATATATATATACACACACATATGACATTATAATATATATGTTAAAATTAGAATTTGGAATTTTTATGAGGGAAGGTTTATTTTTATTTAGGAAATTCCAACAGTTTTTTTTTCTTACACTAATAAAGTCTTTGGCCCAGTCCCTGGTACCCAATTAAGAAACCACCTTGGAAGAGAACAATTGTACCTTAATAAATGAAGAGGCGCTCTGTAAAATCATGAATGGGAATGTTTCTAGAAGGAGTCTGAATATTTACTGCTGGGAAGCTACAGGAATCTAGCAAAGCCCGATTTGTCTTAGAAGGACAGGTCTATGAAGAAATAGGAAAGGATGCAGAAGAGATAATAGTGACGAGAAAGAGAAAAAGTGGACAAGACAGGTCAGATGGCACTGTTCAAGAGTCAAGGGCTGCAAATCCCAGAAGGCTGGAAACAGCAGTGATGATGATGGCAGTTGGCCTTGTATCCCTGCACAAACTCCAGGAGAGCATATACTTTGTCCTATGTGCCACTATGCTGCAGCACCTATCAGAGTGCTTGGCACATAGTAAGCCTTCAATAGCATTTATTGAGTGGATGGATGGATGGATGGATGGGTGAACCAAGGTAACAGTACAGGACTGCTAAGAGTGGGTGCTAGATCTGACTCTGAAAAGGCCCCTTGTGTGATCTTGTCTGATATCTGACTCTCCATGTCCTTATCTCTAATATTAGGAGTTAAACTGGATGTCTGCTTTTCTAGGACATTCTAGGATTTAGTGACTATGTACACTGGCCCAGACGGGGGTGGGGGGGGGGGAGGAAATGCCTCTGAGCCTTCCACTAAGCCAAATATTGCATTCAAGCCAGCTCATTTTAGAAAAAACTCATAGGCACTTTTGTTTTGTCTTAGCACTGTTGTTTTATATTGAACTGGAAGATACTTAAAATCACTGTCTTATCTATCCTCTTTCCAGTCGAGCAAACAAAGTTTAAGTAGATTCAGTAACACTGAGTGGGATCTGGGTTCCTATTAGAATTATGTCTGTTACTCAAAATTGTTAGAATGAATAACATATTGTCATTTTATTTGATGTTTTATTTAACTGGGAAATTCCTGTAGGTGCACTGTTCTGCCCTCCATCCACTAGTGCTAAATTGACACTGTTTCTGTGTTCAATCAGAAATCTTTACCACAGAATAAAAGAAGGAAATCCCACAGAAAGAATTAGGTAATGGACCCTCCCACTCTCCCTCCCCTGTTTTGAGGAAGTCAGAGGGAAAAGGAGACTCATGTGACCTGGAGATAATTGACAGTTGATCTGGTGTCAGTATATATAATATTTCAAGCTCTACCCTTGCTGGTGCTTTAAAAAAAAATCATTGCTTTTCCATTGGTCCAAATTTGTACACTGCTCTTTCTCTATGAGTTGTGTTGCCAGAAACAAGTTTTGCACTAGTTGAAATGAACACAACCTTGATAACTCATGAACAGAGGAAGTAAATGGGAAATGCTCTAAAAGCTAATTGAGTGCACTGGGCCTTTTGCAGGCAAAACCAGCAATTTGTGAGCAAAATGAATACAGGCTTCAATCATCTGCAGCAGAGTAAACTACCTAGGGGAAGGAAAGTTGGGAAGGAGGGAAGTAACAAAGAAAATTATAATAGAAGCAGCAACAACTTCACCTTCTACATACATTACAATTTTAAATTTCAAAACTTGATTTCATGCCAATTTACCCTCCCCCATGTAAAAGCATAAATATATATTGAGATTTTGTTGGAATATGCTTTCACTACCTGTGCTAGTAATGGTGTATGTCTGGTCTTTGCTTTTGTGTGTGTGTGTGTGCAGCAAAAGAGCCCTTCTGAAAGTACACTCTGAAATGTCTGCACACATTTTGGACTTCTGTGCAATGTTCAAATCAAAATGGACTCCCTGTAGCATATTTTTCGACATCCCCTCCCCAACACCCAGCATGCCCAGTTTGAAAACTATAAGAATCAAGTGTCATTATAGGGACAAAGAGATAGAATATTTGATATTAATATCTGCCTTGAAAATCTGGCCTATCCTGTTTCTATGACTACATCCTAAAATAATTTTGGGGGGGGGAGTGTCAAGTATGTTATTTCCTGTAACATTTTTCTCATTCATTTCACAGATGAGGAAATTACCCAATGCCACATACACCCAGTAGCAGGGATTTGAATTCAGCCCCAAAATGGCTTTAGAACAATGTTTGGAATCCTTATAACGCACCAAGAAAGGACCTAACATGGAAATGAGGAATGACTTAGGGTGGTTCTTATATGGAATTTGGTACAGGGGCAACCTATTTGCATGTAGCTGATTATCTTCACTTTCAGCTGGATCACTATCCCTCACCTCCAGTAATTGTGGCTTCCAGACCGAGGGGTGAGGGTAGAGCCAGCTGCCTTATCACACCAATAATTACTCTGACATTACCAGTTTCCACAGATAGTCATTGACTGCAAGGGTACAGTCAAAATGTTAGCTCACAAAGGATTAAACTAACAAAGTGAATCATTGTTTATCACAGTGCCCTTGTTTCTGTATTGCTCCTGTTGGGTTGTATGTTTCATAAGTGTGGGAGCTCCATTTTATCATGTCTAACTTTATACAGCAAATACTTGGCTCAGTGTCTGATGCATGGGAGGTATTTCAAAATAAATAATGAACGGATAAACAAAGAGAAAGTGCACAATTGTAAGGGTGAGTGGGTGGTATGCAGTTTGGTAGGAGACGAGCAGAGTGCAATGGAGACCCCACAGGGGGAATGAAAATTGATGAGTACACCTTGAGTTTGACATATCATGAAACACCCACAAGGAAATGTTTGGAAAGTGATTTCCCTTTCAAGCATGAGATTCAGGGAAGAGATGTGGGATGCAGGAAGAGAGATTCCACCATAAGGATGGTAGGGAGTGTTAGTGGTAAAAAGAGACTATCACTCCGGAGGGATGATAACACGAGGGTTTGCTAAGAGAGGACTCTGCAATAAGACTAGAAGGCAATGCTCACATGATTTTCAAACATTCCCTTCCCCCTCTACCATGGATGTATAGTGTCTAGATGAGTGTAGTCCAACAGAAATATAATTCTAAGCCACATTAAAATGATATAAATCATTTTAAATTTTCTCATAGCCACATCTTAAAAGATAACTTTATTACCACATATATATTCAAAATATTATAATTTCTACATGTAATCAATATAAAAGTTGTTAATAGATATTTTACACTCCTTTTTTCATACCATGCCTCAAAATCCAATATTATACACATACAGCCATCTTAATTTGACTGGTCACACTTCAAGTGCTCAAAAGCCAGCATGTGGCTCATGGCTACCATATTGGACAGTGACGATGTAAAACATGTATAGGCCAGTTATTGAGATATATCAAATATGCAATAAAAACCAAATACTGCTTATTCTTATGTAATAATTTATGTAATAGGGGAAAGGAGAAGAAATTTAATATCTCAGTATGCCAACATTTTACATACATCATCTCATGTCTCCCCAAACAACCCATGGAGGTAAATGTCATTACTGCAGATGGAATAGAGCCTCAAAGAGGGTGAAATTTACCCAAGCCACACAGCAGTATTTATATATCCAGGGTATGAAACCACATTGATGTGCTACCAAATTCTTGCTCTATTAAAACCTTTATACTGTCATTGAGAGAAAGAAAATCATAAGCAACCTAATCAGAGATGATTTGAACTCGGCATCAGTTAAAATATTTTTATGCTCATTTATATTTATATGAGATCATTGAAGCCTGAACATGCAAGAATCTGAGCCAAGCCACCTACAAAATCATTTCAGATCCATGATTCTTTGAAATACTGATTAAAGCAGGATTCCTAGGACCGTTTTTTCCCGAGAGCTAATTAAAGTTTTAGAGTTGAATCTTCTTTATTTGTAAAATAAGAATACTAACTGCCCTTCCTACTTTCAGGATTTTTTAAATGAGGACCCCCACCCAAAATAAAGGATGGAAAAACATTTCATTTTACCGGTTTTTGTGAATTTTCATGATCAGGAGTTGCATTAGCCTGAATTTGTGTTCCTGGATCCCATGATTATTTGATTGTAGGCTTTGAAAGGCTCTGTCCAATGAGCCATTCTGTGACCCAGCAGTCAGGGAACAAGTTCCAGAAGCTCAGATATCTTACTTTGACTTTGGAGATGCATGCAGAAAACTCTGAGAGCGAAGGACATCCCAGGAGAGAAATCTTGCAGCTAATGAACCCTCTCTTCTCCTCAGGGCCTGTCAACATGCTGGTGGAATCACCGACACTTCCAACATCATGTAAAAACAAACATCTACCCCAAAGACCCAGATATTAATACAGGCCCACTTTTTGTGAATGGATATTTGAAGCCTGCCCAGGTATGTTTAGAGCTGCTGCAAACATGAGAAATGTTCCCAGAAGTGGTTCCTGGAAATGTCTATGGTCTTGTCCTGGAAGGATCGAGCTGAGGCTTCCCACTTCAAGCATGTTCTCAGAACACGTCTCCTTCTTTTATGTCTGGTATAGAGATGTGAAGTAACTGATTCTGGGGTTGTATGAATAGAAGAAGATGTGAAGCATGGGACTCTGTGACTTGAAAGGACATGTCGCCAACCTCCAACAGCAGGAAATATGATAACCCGTATCACTCTGCTTGAGCAATCCTGGTGATAGACAGATCCCTGCCCAGTGGCCCTCACTACTTGTAAGGCAACAAAAGTTAATGTTAGGTAGTGAAACCACATGACTGAGGTTGGCAATGACTTTCCAAAGTTGGACGAGGATGAGACATTCGCTCAGAAAAAAACATATCAGTACATCCAATAAGCACTAAATCACAAATATCTGAATAACTAGCTATCTCAACTAAGTCTAGCTCAGTGAGGAAAGGCTGTGCTGGTATTTTTAGTTCATGTTCATTTTGTTCGTTTAAACATGAACCACAGCCCAAATGTTTTCTAAGACACTTAGAGATCTCACCTCTCATTTGGACTTGTTAAACAATAGAAAAGGGAGGGTAAAGTCAACTCCAGAATTTTTCAGTTATTGATTTTATTTAGCCTCAACTTAAAATCATCATGTAAAGGACTATTACCAATTTTTTTTTTTAGGAGAAAGTCTTACTTCAACAAAGGAGGTATGAGGATAATCACAGAAAGATCTCCCCCCTCTAGGGAAATGGTAGATCCCGAGATTCCGGTGCTTAGGAAGAGGCTGCTATTTCCTAAAACAACTTAGGAGTTTTATTAAAAGTAAGAATAGCTCTGTCAGTTGCTGCCTGTGGTTTGTGCTACATAAACCAAAAGTTGTGCAACTTTTTGAAAATAAGCTTTCCCAGCTTTGGAAGACCCAATTTTCTTCTCCACTGAATTAGGAAACAATCCCTTGACTAGATTTTTAAAAGTCTCTGAGGGTGCCTGGGTGGCTCAGTCGGTTAAGCATCTGACTTCCTCTCAGGTCATGATTTCATGGTTCCTGAGTTTGAACCCCCACATCAGGCTCACTGCTGTCAGCAGGGACCCTGCTTTGGATCCTCTTTCCTATTCTCTCTCTGCCCCTCCACTGCTTGTTCTGTCTCTCTCAAAATAAATAATCTTAAAAAAATCTCTGGCTGCCATCACAAATCAGTTGCTTTTGACAATGGCTCCACAAACAAATTGGACTTGCCTGATGTTTGTGGACTCCTACGCTCATCAACAAAAGTGTGATACTTTGATTTCTCTAATCATCCCCACAGAGTAAGAAGGGTTTGCCTTACTGAATTTTATGAAGCAGGCTGCCCCTCCCCAGAAGTACCTCCTTAAGGCTATGTTCAGTATGCATGCTGCCTCTTCACAAATGGTGGAGGTCACCTCTCCAAGTTTTACAGTTGCTCGTCAACATCTCCCTAGACCCTAGGGCTCCATTTAATACAGTTGCAGAGCTACTACTGTCCGAGACATTGCTTGAAATTATTTAAACTCTAAAATTCAGTTGTTTTACATAAAAAATGGTTCTGATGAGCCCTGAACTTTTTCTTCATTCTCATTTTACTGTCATATTTCTACCATTTTCTTCAAACATTCTACTTTCCAGGTTCTGTGCTCATGTTCTGAAAGACTTAGAGTCCTCCTTTGGAGTGATACTCAAAATCAGTCCTCTGTTTAGGTGTGCCAGCTCCCAGGAATTTCCACCTGCTCTTTTCCCCATGTTTCCCACTACTTAAATGTCTGCAGGTTTGAGAGTAACTGGAAATGGTTCTTATTACATCATCATTATTCTATTTATTTTTACCTATCATAGTAAGAGAAGAAAAGGTCAACTCTGCCATCCAAATACAAAAAGATATCTATATGTAGGAGGGAAGGTATCAGCAGAATGGGGGACAGCAGAAATCAATCACTTCCCATAGTATTGTGACCAAGTGAACATACCATAAAACTATAGAGCAGATGTAAATTTTGATTCACTCATTCTTTCTTTCAACTGAACATTAATTGTATGTTTACTAGGTACTGGAAGTTTAACCATTACCTCTATGCCTCCCCTCAGGGTGTTTGCTGTCCTTGTGCACTAAGCATACAATAAATTAACTAAGGAGACTCCTCTAGAAACTGAATCGAATTACCAGCATTAAGATTTAGTAATATCATTGCACCTTATAAATAGTCCATCACAGTGTGAGATCCACAGTGAGAACACAAAGGAGAGAAGATGGGACAAATAAGAGGGGCCATGCCTATATCTTCTACACATGACTATTTGACAAATATCTGTTGAATGAATGAATGGAGATGGAGACTGAGCTTCAGGCAGACTTCTAAACACCATAGTGAAGAGAAGCTAGGAAAACCCATCAGAAATATTCCCTTTTGATCACCACTCCACTCCATAGAAGGACAAAAAAATTTCAAAATGGCTACCATAGGAATTTTTAAAAAATCACAATCCCCGTAGTCAAATGCAAGAATTACCCACATTTAATTAAAGAAAAAAGATGCTGCGATATTTTCCCTTATTCCAGTTCTTGTTCTTCTAGTGCCTCAAGTGTGACAGCCAACAAATTCTGACCATATGGCTCTTTCCACAGAGATTTTAAACACACACACACACACACACACACACACACAGAGCAATGTTCTTGAGTATTAACGACCACAAGCATTGTCTCTTATTTTAGTTTTATGCTCTCTCCTTTCAGAATGGCAAGAAGAAAATCAGTTACATCAGCTATGAAAAGCAGCACCTGTGTTTCTACATGGGTGAGTCTTTGGAGCCACTTTCCTTATCATACCGTGTCCTTGAAGCAAGCCGTTGTCAAGCCAGACGGCACAACAGCAATGCTCTCACAGAGAGACCGGGCCATGTTTTATTGTGACTTGGAAAAGTAGCATGTCTTATTTCAGACTTCCTGGGGGCAAAAGTCTGAAAAGGAAAGCAAAAAAAGCAAATAGGTATTTAAAAAAATTTTTTTTAATATTTATTTATTTTTGATAGAGAAAGAGTGAGACAGAGTGTGAGTGGAGTGGGGCAGAGAGAGAGATGGAGACACAGAATCTGAAGCAGGCTTGAGACTGAGCTGTCAGCACAGAGCCTGATGCAGGGCCTGAACTCACAAACCATGAGATCATGACTTGAGCCCAAGTTGGAAGCTTCACTGACTGCACCACCCAGGCATCCTGCAAATAGGTACTTCTAATGTGCGTCTAATGAGATAGTTCAAGAGGGATGAAGTCAGGATGCCAATCTAAGCCTTGCATCTGAGACTATCATAAGAAAACTAAACACCTGTCAAGAAGAAAAGAATAATGGTATTTTGATAGGGAGGAAAAATAGGAAAAGAATGCCAAAGCACTGACATTATGAAGCCAGAGAATATAGAAGCTCAGGAATAAACGGCACCTGAGAGCTACTGTGTGAGAGGAAGCGGGTTGCTCCCATGGTCTACATACAGCTGCAGAATGTGTGTGTGTGTGTGTGTGTGTGTGTGTGTGTGTGTGTGTGTGTGTGTAAGGTAGTAATTAAAACTACCCAAACAACAAAATGTATTGATATCCTAATGCAAACAGTCTAAATTATCATGATAAGTTTTTTTACAGAAAGCCAGTATTTGAACAATCAACTGTAAAGATATTTTAAAACACAAAGGAAACCTTCCATCATTCAAAGTATATTTTGTAACATAAAGGATTTTTAATTTCTAAACTGGTATCTTGTGTATCAAAAAGCTTTCAGGGTTCCTGGCTGGCTCAGTTGGCAGACCATGTGTCTCTTGATCTTGGGGTGGTGAGTTCGAGCCCCATGTTGGGTACAGAGATTATAAATAAATAAACCTAAAATTAAAAAGCTTTCAAGAGGAACAATAATAACTGTTAAGACATGTGTTCAGTTTCTCAGTGGAAAGTACAGGGCATTTCTAACCAATCTTTGAGGTTCAGTAATCCTGCAAATGTTTAAATGCCCACTTCATAAACACAAGTCACATGGAGCACCTGGTTGGCTCAGTTGGTTAAATACCCAACTCTTGATTTGGGCTTAGGTCGTGATCCCAGGGTCATGAGATTGAGCCCCAAGTTGAGCTCTGTGCTGAGTGTGCGACTGCTTAAGAGTCTCTCTCCTTCTTTCTCTGCCCCTCCTCTACTCAGGTGCTCTCTAAAAATCAACAACAACAAAACCACAAGTCACTGGAAATCTTTTATGATATTTTCACCCAATTTAAGTGAAAATCATATGTATGTACAAATATATATATAATATATATGCGTGTTCAGGCTTGAAAGAAATATATATAAACCTGAATATGTGTTCTGGCTTGAAAGAAAATAGGGAAGCTAAATAATTCTGACTATGATAAAATATCATAAGCAAAAATATTTTGCTCTTAACCAAAATCAAACCCATACCAACTCACAAAGAAAGTTTTTGTGGAACCCCAAGCTATGCTCGTCCTAAACATGCTTACGCATTTGAGAAATGAGACAAAATTAGGGCAGACCCCAAACATTTCCTTTAGATCAGTGGTTCTCAACCAAAAAAATACTGTCCTACTGGGACATAGACAAAAATGTCATGTTATTGCCCCCCGTACAGAGGCTGGGAGATAGGGTCCTATCCTGATTTTACTACATTCAAAGGAATGACTCTCAGGTCTTTGATAAAGGCATTTATGGGTTGTAGAAGATCAATCACAAAGAGTCAGGGAAAGTATTTTACAATTGTAAGTTTTCTAACAGAAATAGTCTAAGCCTGAGGCCTGCAGTCAGCTTTGGCTAGAACAAACAGTAAATTCAGTTGGCAATGTTGAACTTTCTCAGGCAGAACTGTAAGGGGGCTGGGGTCATCCCAGAGGCATGGCCTTGAACTGTTAAAAACTATGCTCATGTTTGTTGAAGTATCTCAGTGTGGAGGTTGGACCAAATCATTCATGCTAAGAGTTTGTAGAGTTTGAGAGTCAGAAACCCAGTATTGAGACCTAGTGGAGAAAGAGGGCTCGACTAAAGTCAGGACTCCAACACACTGCTTTGTGCTCTAGACAGCCCCCCTGGTCCTGGAGAAGCAGGTAAATAACCATCCGGTCAGAAAGTGAGTACAGGTTCTGTGTTTCTGCCACCTTGACATATTGTGACAGGGCCCATTCCTAAAATTGTGATGATGATGGATTCCATGGACCTTGAGAAAGCTTGAAATTTTGCAGCAGAAGCTCTTCTGGGTTGCTCCATCAAGAATGATTCAAATCTTCAAAGCTTCCTCTTTCTTAGTCTCTTTGATAGAGCTTGACCCAAAACCTGGTTCAGCCTCAGAGACTCAAAGAATTCCATGGAGTCCAGAAAGTGGTTGTGGATCTCCACTTTGCATCCCTTCTCAGGGGCAACATTCCAGGAGTACCATGTTAAGGAGATAGATTTCTGCTTACTTACATCATCTTTTACTCACCGTCTTTTCTTTGTGTTCTTTTTCAGTTGGGCTCTTTCTCCTAATGCCTGTGTATGCCAACCTGATGTCCATGGAAATGATGTACCTCCAAAAGTCTTGGGGGGTGAGTAACTTGACTCATCCTCTGAAGCTAGATCAGGTAGAAAAAGGGGTGGAAAATGCCTGGTTCCTTCTAAATGCAGCTTCCTTGAGCAATAAGGCATAAGATTTAGCCAGTATGAGAAGGGGCCCTAACCTGGGGAAGGGGAAATGAAATTGTGTCCAGGGCATTTAACTGTCAATTACTTTTCTCTGCAGGAGTTTGCCTGGGTCAGCAGCTTTTATATCCACTATTTTATCATGTTTGGCCCTTTTTATGGAATCTTCGGAACCATATTGCTCATATTTTTGGTCAAGTAAGAAAGCAAGAATATTCTTTTATTCCCATAACCTATATGATTCTCCTACATTCCTTATCTGAGATATTTGTGATTAGCAGAAGATTGGAACACCATGCCCAAGCTCCGTAGCTGAGACATTTCCATAAAAACGTTTTTTTTTTAAGTTGAAATAGTTGAATAAGAAGAGTCGTTTGAAAAAAGAGTTTGCCCAGTCTTGTCCTTTTCTTCCTACATACTTAATTCTCAATTGAAGAATTCCATCTGATCCCCAAGTTCTTTAGAATTGTAATCCAGTTGGACACCATAACCTCGCCAAGAATAATGGAAGGACAGTCTTTATGACTAGAGATTTCCCCAAAACTAAAATGGCTTCAGACTAAACAGCTCTCTTCAACTTCCCAATTTATTCCTCTCCCATTCTTTCACATTATTATCCTAATTCTTACATAATAATGCCATTGACAACTACTAGGCATCACAACTTTGATAAAGGATTTACCTGCATTATATTATTTGATGTAATCCTTGCACCTCCCTGTAATGTAGATAGATCATCTTCATTTTTCTGCTAAGGGATCGAAACCTCAGAGAGTTAGGTCATTTGTCAAACTTACAGAGCAAGTAGGGGCCAGTGGCAGTGCCACACCAGAACTTGAGCCAAGTTCTACCTGATGGCAAAGCCGAGGCTGTCGATCACTTTGCATATGCCCTAGGTATCCTTTGATCCTTGCACCAATGCTACAGAAAACTTTGGGGTCACTGCACTCATACATCAGGCTGCAAGTCTGGTTTTGTGCCCAAAACCCAGTGTGTCATCTCTACACATAAAGGGCCTCCGAAGAGGAAAACAAGTGTCCTCCATTTTATTGGAACCTTTGATTCCCTTCCATTTCCTCCAGTACTCAGCCAGATCTTCCAGCAGTTGTGCCAGCCCAGTGTTGGGAACTGAAACACCCAAGAAGTCATCACTTTCCCCTTTTATTCTCTGAAAGGTTTCTCGAAAGTCCCTGGGTAGCATATGTTACCCAGATGAGCCATGTACCTATGAGAATAAGCAAAGAGGAGAACCGGGACTGGCTCAGCGCTCAGGTAATGGTGGAGTTCCTGGGAAAAGGTCCTTCTGATTATACTGATTTAGAGTCTAGTTACCTCAGATGATAATAATTTATGCTTATGAAATACTTGCTAAGAGGCAGGCACTGCCCACTGCTTTGCGAGTGCTATGATTATTACCACTTTACAGACGGTAAAACTAAGGCATGAAGAAGTTGAGTACCTTGTATGATATTGCCCAGCTAATAAGTGGTAGAAAGCAGGTTTTAAACCTGGGCAGTCTGATTTCAGAGCCTTTGCTCTAAACTAAGGGTCAGTAAACTATGGTCCAAGGGCCAAATGGAGCTCGTTGCCTGCTTTTGTAAATCAAATTTTATTGGAACACAGCCATGCTTGTACATTTACATATTATATATGACTGCTTTCATTCTATAAAAGAAAAACAGAGTAACTATGACAGAGAGTAAAATATTTACTGTCTTGCACTTTATAGAAAACATTTGCTGACCTGTCTCCCACCCGACCCAGTCTTTCAAGTGAATCTGAGCTCTTAGAATCACAAAATGAATTTTACACCTAGATGGTCCCTGGAAGTCACTTCACGCCATTTTATAGGTAGAAAGACACAGAGAGGAGACATGGCATGCTCTTTGAGCATGCAGTTAATGATTAACAGAGTTATGATCAGTATAGAATCCCCTTGACTCCTAAGCCTTCCGGTGGTTAGGCCATGATTATACCACTTCCTTCTCCAAGCTCATTCCCAAATTCAGTGGACCTTGCATTAAAGCAGAGTATTGGTTCTAAAACTTTTTGGTCACGGACCACCTTACACTCTGCAAAGTTATACTCGTACAAGTTTTTGATGACCTCAATGAGCTTTTTTTTTTTTAATGTGGGTTATAGCCATTGATATTTACTATATTTGAAACTAAAACTGAGAATTTTTAAAAGTTTATTTATTAATTAACTTTAAAACAACAAGAATAAAGCCAGTACATTTTAAACATCAAACTGATGATGCCATTCTAGGTTTAGAGTCCTCTGGAAAAAAAAATCTATTGCACAAGCATCAGAAATTGGAAATGAAAAATGCAAATGCTGTATTAGAGGTATTCTGGGAGTAGTTTTGACTTTGCAGATCTCCTGAAAGGTTCTTAGAGAACCCTGGGGTGCTCTGAAGTATACTCTGAGAAACGCTGACATAGAACAACCACAAAAATGACATTCAAAATAGCGACAACCCCAACCTTAGAAAGGCAGCGAATAAAATGGCAATCATAAAGATTCTAAATCTTGGAAGCCTAGAGAAGCCTATGAACTCCTTCTCAGGATAATGGTTTAAATGTGTAAATAAAATACATTAGATTTCAAAGGAAACTACTTCTACTGAAATGCATTTCTATTCTCAGAACCCATGGTCGAACAATTAACTGCCTTATTTCTCACTTAGAAGTCCTTCAAATGTACTGTATGGAAATGGTATTCTAATCTCTACAGTCTCTACCCAAATCTTACAATCCCACTTCCCATTTGCCAGTCATCATTCGTGACACCTTAGCTTTCTGTATCCAAGGGCTGATGGTGACTTAGCCCCTCAAATCCCACATACTTCTTCATATCTATTGCATTGCATAAACTTCTTAGCAATATGTCTTATCATCTTTTTATTTATTTTTTGAAAAAAATTTTTTAACGCTTTATTTTTTGAGAGACAGAGAGAGACAGAGTATGAACAGGGGAGGGGCAGAGAGGAGGCAAAGAATCTGAAGCAGGCTCCAGGCCCCGAGCTGTCATCACAGAGCCCAATGCAGGGCTTGAACTCACGAACACGAGATCATGACCTGAGCTGAAGTCAGACGCTCAACCGACTGAGCCACCCAGGGGCCCCTCTTATCACTTTTTTTAAATTATAAAGCTATAATTAAAAGCCTATATAAATCATAAGCTCCTTGAGACCTGACACTGTGCTTTTTTTTTTTTTTAACGTTTATTTATTTTTTGAGACAGAGAGAGAAACAGTGTGGGTTGGGGGGAGGGACAAAGAGTGAATACCAAGCAGGCTTCTCACTGTCAGTGCAGAGCTTGACCAGGGGTTTAAACTCATGAACCGCGAGATCATGACCTGAGCTGAAATCAAGAGTTGCACACTTAATGCGCTAAGCCACCAGGGTCCCCACTGTGTATCTTTCTTATCCTTCAAAGTTTCTTACATAAAATAGATATTTGTTGACTAATTGACTTAAAGAGAATAAATAAAGGTTTAGTTTGTTTAATCTGACACGTGGGCTTATTTACATCTAATGTAAGCTTTTTCTTTTCAGGTCTTGGCCACCTGTAATGTTGAACAGTCCTTTTTCAATGACTGGTTCACTGGGCATCTGAACTTCCAGATTGAGCACCAGTGAGTGATAGAAACAGTCCATGATAAAAGGCAAAGGCTGTCACTTATAACAGTCCCCCACCCTCCATACAGTCCAGAACAGAGCCCTAGACTAGGGGTTTCAGAGGGAAAAAATGAATCAGAATTCTCTAAATTCTATTAACTTCAAAGGTAAGAAAGTGAAGAAAGAAAAGCATAAGGCGTAATAATTGAGTAAATGGAGGGAAATCTTGGAAAAATAACAATGACTCAGTTCATAGATTCCCAAGGACTTAGGAATTGGTGGTTGTTTTCTTTGCATGTGGTTTGTTGGCAAAACCCAAGAAAAATCATGATACTTGTGTAACAAAGTTATGTCGAAATTAATTTTTATTTTTAATATCAACCTGTATCTATATCTTTAGAGCCAAGGTTACAAAACAATCAACTGAAATCCAGTTTCTGCTGCAATTTCCAAATGATATTTGAACTACTTTACCAATAGGTAGTTATGTGCACATGTACCAAAGAAGGAGAAAACGATAGTACTTTGAAAGTCAATCGCGGCAGAATATTCAAGGAAGAGACTTTCCTATTCATCTTTCCTCTTCATCTAAGCTGTATCTGTGATAGAGAAGGAAAAAGTTCTTATACCTATTCATGGGATTTTCTCATCCTTTCTCTCATGGTATTCCTTTAAAATCTCGGCAAAGCAAGAAAGCTTATTATTCATATGTTATCAAAGTAAAGTTTAAAACCTAAAAAGTTCACCTGGCTGGTAATTAAAAGCCTTGAATAAAACCCATCTCTCCTCCCTTCTTATTCCTATCTTAGAACTTTCCCCCATACACCTTGACTAAAACTTACTGAATACTCACTTATTTATTGTACAGGAGTTAGAGGTATCCACAGAGAGAGACAGAGACAGAATTGGAGCGGGGGTTTCTCCAGCTCACTAGGCAATTAATTCCTAAGTAATCTCTACACTCAGTGTGGGGCTTGAACTTACAACCCTGAAATCAAGAGTTCCATGCTCCACTGACTGAGTCAGCTAGGCACCCCTCCAGCTCTCTAGATAATTCAGAATGGTAGAAAATCTTATACTTTCATATGACTTGGTCAAATTAATATATTTGATAGAGATAATTCTCTTAGGTCTTCCCAAACATTAGCCACCCACAGGGCTTACAGAGGGTTGAGAGATAAGATTGGAGTGTTCTGGCAACAGATTTTGAGCTTCCTGGAACAGAAGTATTGTACAACGTCAAGGTCTGCATTGCTAATAGAGTTTTATCCAATAATAGGGGAACAAAAACTCCTTCAAGTTGCTCCTTTGATCTAAGTTTTGTATCTCCTGTATCTGTTTCCCTAGTCTGTTTCCCACAATGCCATGCCATAATTATCACAAGGTGGCACCCTTGGTGAGGTCGCTGTGTGCCAAGCATGGATTGCAGTATGTGAACAAGCCCCTGTTGAAAGCATTTGGAGATATCACCAGGTATTTACAGAGTCTCTCAGCTCGTAGCTCTCATTTCCCCCTCACTGCTTGTCTCCACACTATTCACTGGCTTGTGAATCACTTACCCATAAGCTATTTATTAAGGGACATCTGTATGCCCAGCATGGACATGAGACCCTTCAGGGAACATCAACAATGCAATGTTAAAAAATAATTCTTACCATTTACCTACTGCCTTGTGGGCACTTCTTAGTGAAAATGCCTTGCTACCCTACTATTAAGTATCAAGCTTCTTAAAACCAGGGCTGCATGTTATTTAACTCTGTATCCCCTACAGAACCTTGACCTGCTTTAGAATTTATGTGCTGGGAGGGACTCTCAAATCATGGTCCAGAGTTGCAAAGTAAATGCCTACAGGGTCCAGGGACATAACTGTATGGATCAGGGAGGGGTGACTGACCAAGAGCAGAGAAACCCACCAGAACTGAAAGTCAGTACTCATCTTGGTGCATTCAAAGCTCCACAGAGAACATTAACAGCCTATGATCAGACTTTAGTAAGTTTCCCTGTCTTTTGGAATTAGGAAAAAAATTGCCAGTGTCTTGAATGAAGCCAACTAGGCCAGGCCTGGCCTGATCTGACCATTAGATGGTGCTCCAGTTACATACTCTTCACCATGCCCATCTTACTTTTCTGCCCTCCAGAGATCTGGCCCTTCTTCAGTTGCTACAGAACTCCCTGTCCCTTGCCATCTCCTGTCCTTTGTCCCCTTATCTTCTGCCTAGAATGTTCTTCCAGTCCATGGCCTCCCCTCATAAAACCTTGTCAATTTCCATCCCTTCTCCAAGGCTCATAAATGCCTTTTCCTCATCTTGGTCTTTCCTCAACCCCAGGACTCAACCTGTCACCTGCTTTTGCAGGTGCTCTAGCACAAGCTTCTCTTCACTTGTGAGCTTTATCACAATCATGAACAAATAACATCGTGGGTAATAAATTATTTAATACGTGTCTCCCAAGCTAGACGAGGAACTGCACATAGGTGGGACTCATGTTGCTCCTACTCACTGCTGTATTCCCAGAGCCTAGAAAAACACCTTTCACATTGTAAAATATGATGAGTGTGTAATAGGATGGGTTGGTATAGAGGTATATGCTTTATCTTACAGAGATTCAGAGAAGCTCTTTTTTAATGCTAGGGAAAAGGACTGTTGATAGTCTGGGGTACAAAAAAGAATAAAATGAAAGAAAAACTGAACCCCCTCCCTAAAGGAAATGTGAAATCATCTGCTAACATGCAATGCAGTGTATTTGTTTCCCTCCACTGGGCAACAGAAAAGACATCTTTCAGCCATAACTGAAAATGACAACATTTCCCTGAGCCAAGTAAAGGAGTGCATGGTCCATGGCACATCTCCATTTACATTAAAGTCTCATCTACTGATGATTTTGTTTACCTCTCCCACAGGGACTTGAAGAAATCTGCAACCCTTTGGATGGATGCTTACTATGAAACATGAAGCAGAGCATCAACCTTGACACACATGTAGCTGTGTCTCTGAAGGGGGTTAATGAATGTGCAAGAGCTCTTTCCTGCTTACCTGCTGGCGCCATAGGCATACCTGCAGTGCCAGGAGTGTGAACCCCAAGGGCACATGATAATCCCTTCCCTGAAGGTTTTCTCTGCAATTGCAAAGCAATGGAAACACAAGATGGTTAGGGTGCCAAAAGGGAAATGGGAGCCAATTTTCTTTATTTCTTCTATAGAATCTTGAACTTAGTCCTACTAATAGACCTAATCAGATCATCTCCATCACTGGGGCATATGCAAGGGAACCAGGCAAAAGTCTTACTGAGAAACTGGCTATAGGAAGAAGTGGGACAAAAGAGAGACCTCTGATGGACACTTGGGAAAACAGCACGGTTGCCCTTAGAAGAGAATGGTGTATTTAAGAAATTTCTGCTGACCATACAAATTTTTGCCTATTCCTTACTTAAATGTGTGAGCCTCTTTTTTCTCTAAAAATTAAACATAATTAACATTAAAGTCTCCTTAAATGTTTCAATCTTCACTTTGGATTTTTCTTATTGTAATGGCATATGTGTAATTATGGTGTGTATGTATTTTTCTTCCAACTTCTAAAATCTCTTAAGGAGCTCCCTACATCCAGGCCCAATATCCACTGACACAGGAGGTTAAGCTTCCGTATTTTAGCATTACTGGCCTTCTGCTAAAACATAAACCGGTCCTGAGTATAAGACTGATTTGCCTAATTCCTACCCACAAGAGCGGAAATACTGTGCCTTGCTATTGAGTAACTCTGATGAAGGAAAGAGATTTGTTTTCTGTAATGTAGGCCCCAGGCTGTGTCAAGGCATTTTCCAAGCTTAGCACCGAGTTATGCATTTCTTAAGATAAGAGAGTTTCAATGCTAGAAGGATGAGTGGACACTCTCAAGACCATACTGATGTCTGGCTTTGGTGCTTTTGCTCATCTGTTCATGGGGTCATGTTGGAGCTCACCCTAGCTGTGAGGAGGGAAAGCAAACAGTATAAACTCCCATCTGCAGCTCCAGGCAAGTCAGCATTAGGGATTTATCTGTTGTCTGAAATGCTACCAGGAAGCATTTCATTCCCTTACTCCAAACCCTGCAAAATACTCTTTTTCTTTGTTCTTAATTAAATCCCCAGGTTCAGGAGCACAGATCCTGTGGCAGAAGTGAGTGTTATGACTTGAAAGAAGCCACTGGTGCTGAAGCAGAGGGAGCAGGGGCCAGAGAGGTACAAGATGGGGCAATGAAGGACAGTATGTGAAGTGACTCACAGGTCCAGGGGAGTTAACCATGTATGTCAAAGCCAGGAAAGCAAGAACTGGTTGGGGGTGGGGGGAGGAGCATTGAAATGGTAATAATATTGAACAGGGAAGTTAAGCAGAGGATAGAAAGAAAGAAAGGCTTTATTGGTTTTATGATTCTTTGTAATATAAGCCCTAATGGATATGGCCATAACCCATATTCCACCTACTGGTGGATCTATAAGTGATTTCTCCTGCCGGAAATCAGGGCTGCAAGTGGGTGTGGGGGACAGTGGTTGTTTTCTCTGCCTCGTCTGGTCCAACCCCCAGAGGTGCTCAAGTCCTGTTTCTCCTCCTGGTCACTAGAAATAGCAAGTCGACTTCTCCCTGGACAGACTCAGTAACTCAAAGGCATCCCTCTCTGTGTTGAGACCAGAACACTTGGCAGTTGCCTGAATGGAGTTGGTTACTGTGGGACTGAACACATCTGGGAGATTTTGACACATTTTGTAGGGAAAACATGTGAAATTAGTTCAAGCAAGTTGCTAGGTAAGAATAAAAATTTATGGTGGGTAAACTTTAACCTGCTTAGGGGGTCCCAACTCAGTATAGTAGTCATTTTCATGAACTATCTCAACTGATTTCTCTCCCTCACCCTGTGCTGACAGGTATTTGCACTTGGTGAGGAATGTGACTACATTTTATTACCTGTTCAACAAGCCTCCTGGAGAAGGAGAACCAAGGCCTGTCACGTTCACAACTTCCCACAACACTGAGCACTGAGGGAGAATCTAGATGGTCAGTCCTCAGGGTATTTCATTTCTGTCCTCTCTGCTCTATGGCCGCTTGAATGAAGGTGGCTTGCCGGGCCACACTTCTGCATCTTTAAACTAAATGACTCCTGAGAATTGAATTACAGCCTTACCTGAAACTGTTCAATGGGTTTTCATGGCTCTTGGAATAAAGAGCCAACCCTCTGATGGCCAACAGACTTTGCCTGCATTGGCCCCTCCCCATTGCCCTCCCCTACCTTGTACCAGACTGGCCCTTGTTCCCTCTGCTTTGGCCCCAGTGGCTTCTTCCAGTCATGACACTTGCTCTGCTACAGGGTCTTTGCCCCTAAGCCCAGTGTCTGAACCCCTCTGTCACCCTCCCTGCCCTCACTTCTTCTCTCCTGGTTACCTGCCACTCACCTGCTGATCTCAGGGCAGCCTCCACACTAAAGGCCTATTGTAAGTCAAGGCCTATTGTTATACACTCTGTAACAATTACCACAGGTAAAATTGTACATTCATTTGTGTGATTCATTAATTTGTTTGTCTTCTACCCCAGCCTGCAATATCCATGAGAGTAGGGAGTGTCTGAGCTGTTGGAGACTACATAACAAAGATGTGTGGAAGGAAGGGAGGGAGGGAGGAAGAGAGGGAGGCAAAGGAGGAAGACAAGTATGTGAATGTAATTCTTTCTAATTTGATAGAAAGGAAAAAAATGTCATATATATGAAAAGCATTTCTATATTCTAACTCTGAATTATTAAAATTATCATCAAAACATAAGAACATCTACTAAGCAGTAAGTACTGAGCTACCCCCTTTGTAGACATTATTCCATTTAATCTTCATAATAGCCCCTTGGGGCACGTCCTATAATTAATCTCACTTTATAGAAGAAAAACTTGGGGCTTAGGCAGGCCAAACAACTTGCCTGATGTTATAGATGGGACATGGCTGGAGTAGTTTCAGACCCAGTGATGCCTGACTCCATAGTCAACCTTCATTAATTTCCAAGTCAAGGAATTCAAAGCAAAGGGGAATTAAGTGACATTAGTAGATACCGACAGTGGGCATTTCTGGAATAATTTCAATCACTTGCCAGGAGGTGATGGAATAAGCATTAAGATAGTTATCTTTTCACCTCAGCAGGAACAGGTGCCCCGGGGAAGGGAAGGCCAGAGGAGCATATGACAGGCACAGCACCAACTCAGAAAGGATTCCTGGTAAGGTGCCTGGGTGGCTCAGTCGGTTAAGCATCCAACTTTGGCTCAGGTCATGATGTCACAGTTTGTGAGTCTGAGCCCCACATCGGGCTCTGTGCTGACAGCTCAGAGTCTGGAACCTGCTGTGTCTCCCTCTCTCTATGCCCCTCCCCTGCTCGCACTCTCTCTCTCGCTCTCTCTCTCTCTCAAAAATAAATAAACATTGAAGAAAGAAAGTAAAATATACAGAAAGAGAGAAAAAGAAACGAAGGAAGGAAGGAAGGAAGAAAGAAAGAAAGATTCCTATTGACTCACTTCTACTCACCAGTCCTAAAAGAGTATCCTGCTCATAAAAAATTTCACTTGGGAGTGGGCAAGCTGAGATGTAAGCTTTCAGAAATGATAGACAATGCATCAGCTGTAGAGGAACAGGATGAAGAAACGGATTTGAGATTTTGTGGTGATTTAACATGAATTCAGCCAAAGGAAAATTCATCTTCCCTGTGGCTGTCTTCATATGGTCTTCCCTGAAACCCTATTTCCTCAAAAGCACCATTCTTCTTGGTAAAATGAGGCAGTGAGAACTTGCACGCACTGTCAGTTGGGCATTAAGAGTGACTGGAATAGAAGTCAGAACCCAGATCCTAATTTCAGCTCCTTAACACCCTACAGCGAAATTGGCCAGGTCATTTATACCCTCCTACCTCAATCTGTGTAACAGGTGTGCCTAGTATTAGCTGGCCCATCCATATCATAGTGTGACTGGGACAAAGGAGTAAGGCAAATGGAAGAGTTTCATAAGCTGAGAACACCCATTCTGATGCTTATTATTGCTATTATGTTATAATGAGGTTCCTCCAATCCCAGACCCACCAGAAGCAAGAGGGCCATAGAGTCACACAGAAACACAAGATGGACAGACACTTACTTAATCATTTTTATAATGACAGTGGCACCTTTCACCAAGTGAGAAGCTTATGAGTCACAAGACAGAAAATGATTTCTCCTGTTGTGACAAGTAACACCCTTGAGGCACTTTCCACATTTGGCTGTTAAATCCCCTGGGACCAGCCAAAATCTCCAGATCTCAGGCTGGAGGGATAGCAGAGAGCCAGAGGTTCTACTTATGCCAACCTCTGGTTAACTGGGTGACAGCACAAGCCTCACTGTTGAAAATCCTACCAGGGGCGCCTCAGTGGCTCAGTCAGTTAAGCGTCTGACACTTCATTTTGGCTCAGGTCATGATCTTATGGTTGTGACATCGACCCTTGTGTTGGGCTCTGTGCTGACAGTGTGGTGCCTCCTGGGATTCTCTCACTCACTCACTCACGTGTGCACCCGTACATGTGTGCTCTCTCTCACAATAAATAAATAAATAGATATATAAACTTTAAAAAAAGGAAAATCATACCAGATATAAGTATACCATTTGTTGTTTCAACAGGACATTATAAAGGACTCTCTTGACTATTTCCATGCTAATCATCAACTTTAAAGGTGCAGAAAGTATAAAAGATCGAATATAAAACCTCATGATGGCAGGAATATATTCAGGTACTTTTTCTTTCCCAACAGTGTTTATGGAATTTTACAAATAGAGATGTTGGAGAGAATCTTACAGTGAACATCTGAGTATCTATCACCTAAATTCAACATTAACATTTTATAAAACGCACCTCATTTCATTCCTATCGTCTACCTATCTATTAGTCCATCTGATTTTTGCATGTGCTTCAAAGGAAATTTCCAGGAATTTACTTTGAAAAATAAGCTTCAGATTATGCAAACCACAAAGTACATTCCTCTTCTTCAGTAAAGAATTGGTGACCATTGTGGAACAGCTTCATCTTTGAAGGGATTTTAAGGGAATTTTCCTATAAAGGAATATAATGCATGTAACTTTCTGAAAAATTATTAACTCAAAACAATAAACACCATGCACACATTTATTTTTCTTTGTTTTTCACTTATTCATATACATTTATTTTCATCACTCGCTTTCATTTAGCAATACTTATTGAGCACCTACTGTGCATCAGGCATTGGAGAGGTGATTTGATCAAGAGTGGGTAGACTGGTCTTTTGAATTTTACATTCTACTGGAGAAGACAGTCAATAAACAAGTAAAATGAAGAAAAAGCAAGATGATTACCCACAAACACATAAACAGGGTGTTGTAAGAGAGAATGATAAACTGGGGACTAGTTTAGATAAGGTGGTCAGGGGCAGGTGAATTTGAGAAGAACATGAAGGAGCCTGCCATGAGATTCTGATGAGCAAAATCATTAGAAACAAGTGCAAAGTCCCTGAGGTAGGAACGAGCTACTGTTTAAAGAACAGAGTAGAGGTGTGTGAGTCTGTGAACTAGTGCACCAGCTTTTTCCCTCACTTACAC
This sequence comes from Acinonyx jubatus, assembly GCF_027475565.1. Classification (NCBI taxonomy): domain Eukaryota; kingdom Metazoa; phylum Chordata; class Mammalia; order Carnivora; family Felidae; genus Acinonyx; species Acinonyx jubatus. The sequence continues at coordinate 13,503,382 of NC_069390.1, forward strand.
TTCAACTTCATTTTTAATGGGTCTTGTTTCTCTTGGTTTTTCTGCAGCATTCGAAAATAATTTCCTGGTTTTTGTACAGGCATGGTTTTCTCTGGGACATTTTCCCAGACTTAATTGACCGGGTTAAGTCTCTCTTGATAAGTTCTGATCCCCTGTGCATCTTACGGATACAACTTATTCCTGCCAGTACACCCACTACACTCATCATTTTATTACTGACCCACCCATTGTTTGGCATTGAGTGGGTGCTAGTAAATGTTTTCATGAATAATTAATTAGAGCTATGGTAGGTATGCCTGTGAAGTTAAACTGAGTTCACATTGAAACAAAATCTAAAATGCCAGGCTGGAAAATATATGCTTGGTTTAGTAGACTACGTGGGCCCACAGGGAAACTATGAGCTGGAAAGACCCTTCTGGAACCACACAAAGGGAAGATTGGAAGATGAGTGGCATGGAGGAAGGGAGACCAGTGAGGTGACTAATTCAAAAACCTGGGTGGGAGATGAAGAGAATGTGTATTCAGCTGGTGGGATAAATAATGAAATGGAAAGGAATGAATGGGACACATTGTAGAGGCTGGATCAATGGGACATGTCACATAATTAAACATTAGGGAATCTAGACAACCAAAAGTTCACGTTGCAGGTGGTGACATTAGCCAAGGGCTGACAAGTAGAAGAGAAGCAAAAGTGAAGGACTGCTTTTAAACATCTCGAGTTTATGCTACTGAAGGAAAATCTAAGTGTGAATGGCTAGCAGGTAATTGTAGAGAACACCCTTTGGACCTTGGAAGGGACATAAGGGCAAAAGATGCCAGCTCGGACATGGTCTTCAGAGAAGTCTCTGAGAAAAAAGAGTAGAGGGAGAGACTTGATTTGACAGAGAGTCTTAAGGATATTTTCAGCTGAGCTGTGGGGACAAATACAGGCCAGAACCCCTCCCCCCGCCCCCGCAAAAAAAAAAAAAAAAAAAAAAAAAGAGACGTACACTGGGTCCTCATGAGAAATACAAGGGAATGTCAGAGGCAGAAGGTGGGAAAGAAGAAAGGTTAGGGGAGCAGCTAGGAAACAAGTCCAATACAGAGAGAAGGCATCAGAGAGGAAAGCCTGTTTTGTTTCGTGGAACTTTGTTCAGTTTGCAAAGTTGAGTTTGGCTCATCTCAAGAAGAAACGATATATCCAAGCTGAAGAATGTGCCCTGAACATGTTTCCCTTATTCTAAAAGAAAGATTTTGCCAATGTTTCCAAGTTTGTCAACATTTATAAAAAGTAGACATAAGGAATCGCTATTTGCATACCACCCAAAGTTTTTTCTGCAATGGCACAGACACAAAATTAAAATGTTCATCTAAAACACCAGGGTAAATGGATAGGATGCTCACTGCCCAAGAGGGCCCACCCTGGACTCTGTTCTCTGGGCCCCAGGCAGCTGAACTGAGAGATGAGGGGATCAATATATCAGCATATGAGGATGACCTCATATGGGCTGGAACACATGAGCTGGAAAGTCCTGGTCTACACCACCTCAAGGGACAAGTCTGGATTTCATTGCTATTCTTGCAGACAGAAATGGGAAACAGCCCGTTTAGCTGTATCATTTATTAAAAGATCGAGACACTGCCATGTCAGTTGGTAAATAGCCACTACTCTCTACCTAACTCCTACCAACTCCCTCTCCTTGATCCCCACCCCTTCTCCCAGGACACACACCCCTCATTTGGCCCAAAATGGAGGTGGGTGAGTGGGGTGGTGGGTAGTAATTTTCCATACCTTTTAAGGTCTCTCCAATGTACTAAGTAAGTAGTTTATTTGCAAAAGACAAATGTCCTATCCAAAATAAAATGTAAACTCCAACCTTTGGATAACTTGAGCTTGAATATTTCAATGTTACCAACAAAATTTCCCAATTAAGCACAACGACCAAAGTCACAAAATGTTGCTACCTAATAATGAAAAACCGTAAATGATCTTACTGTTGCTCATGACAAGCATTATAAACATTCATAATAATTGCTGCTCAGAATCCAACTGTCATACTCGTGCTTTCTGTTCAGTATGAGGACCAAAAAATGCTTAACTAGCTGGAATTATTAAAGCCTGTAATTTGGAACCCTGCTCAAGGAGTTGGAAAAAGTTGCACAAGAACAATTTGGGTCCCTTTCTCATGGGGACAAACGCAAACATTGACTTACACTAAAGAATTAGTGTTCCGACACATGATTTAATGGGGGCATGACCAGGCAGAGCTGAGGAGGGAAGGAAGGAGGCTGCCTTAAGCCACAGTGGGGGGCTTCTAGCCAGAGGAGTGCAGTCACCAGAGTCCCAAACTAGGGTTCTTAAAAGTTACACAGCTACTAACCAACATGTGATCATGAGCATGCCTCTTCCTAGGGAGAATCTCCTTTATTGATACAGGATGAATGTATTTGAGGTTTTAAAAATACAATGCATGTTAAAATGATCAGAACCAGGCCTGGCACTGGTCAGCTCTCAGGAGTCACTGCATTGGCTTCCTGACTGTTCTCTTGCTTCCTCTCCTCTTCTGTTAGCACCTTTGAACTTGATGTCCTACCTACTGGGAATCTCCCAGATGTTTGCACTAAAGGTACCTATTCATCATTCTGGTCACCTTCTATCCACTCTAATTTAGGCACAGAATCCATGTGCCTTCCCCCCCCCCCCCACCATTGCCTAGATTCCCTAACCAGTAACTGTTTTCTTTCCTTCATAATCTTTACACCATCTGAAATTATCTTATTTACTGGTCATCTCATCTCACTGGAAAATAAGTTTTAATACAGAAGGCTGGAAGAGTGTTTCCCAAAGCAATGAGTGCATTTAAGTATGTCTTTGTCATTTACAAAGTGGAAGGAGAATTGGAAAATGACACCAGGTCCTTGAGAGCAGATGTTTGAAAGACTTGTCCACTGTTCTATCTTGCACCCAGAGCTGGTGCTGGATAAATACTTTTCTTGAAGGACTGCTTTTTTCCTCTTGAAGGCACCCACCACATCACACAGTGGTCCTGCAGAGGGTGCGTGGTCGGGGTCTGGCTGGAATTTCCGAGGTCAAAGCCTTCAGCGGTATCCAGTGGAGTAATATTTGGAGAAGGATGTCTGATGCCCACTTCAGAGATAACTGAATCCAATCCAACACATAACTGTGGAGAGCCAGTACAGTAGTTACCAGGTGCTGCGGTCACATGGAATATGGGCATGCCATTGTTCTGCCCCCAAGGAGTTGACAATTTCATAAAGAAGACGAGACTAATATAAAAGATAAAATTAAGATGGTCCAGGGCTGTCAAAAATGGTGGGAGCAAGGTGGGTGCCACTGGGCCCCTATGCAGGAGCTGCCCCAGTCAGGATGCAGGAGGGGGAGTCATATGGGATGATGGGGGGTTGGGGAGTTGGGGAAAAGGAGGATGGGTAACAGCAGCATGAGGAAAGTGGTTGGGGAAGTCGCAGAGTGGGGGGTAGGGTGAGAGATTTGGGAGAAAAAGTGGGGCGTTGGCGGGAGAGGGGCAATGGGGAACCGACAAGGAGGGGTTCAGGGGTATGGGCCTCACTCGAGAGGCGCCTCAATTGAGAAAAGGAGTTGGAAAAGCTGGAGGCAAATGATGCAGCGGCAGTGAATCCGCTTCCTTCTTACTGCGCATCTAGGATTCAAGATTCACGACCTTCCCATTTGAGGGCGTGTCTTTCTACCCGGAGTGCAGACGTGTACTTGGGTGAGTTCCTGCTGGAGAATGGCATCCCCACCAGCCCTACTACCTGGCCCAGAACCTGTTGTGTCTATGGATGAGCTGGAAGGAAAGGCGTCCCCTCCGACCTCCCCACATGCCCTTTGCCATAGATTATTGGGAAGTTCGGGCAATAATAATTATAATACTAACGTTTATTTAGCACTTACTGTGTGTCAGGCATTTACACATACCCTCACCAATAAATTGATACTATTATCTTCATTTTATAGGAGGGGAAACGAAATTACAGAGAAGTTAAGCAACTTGCCCAAGGTCACACGGATGGGGGTAGTGGAGGCAGAACTTGAACCCAGGAGTCTATCTTCGTAGCCAAGTGCGGCTTAGGCTTAGGCCCTGGCCCTGGCCCTGGCCCTGGCCCATCCCACTGCTCTGCCAGGACAAATGTCTTTGGGATTCCTCCTTCATCCTCATGTTCTTTTTCTGTTTTACCTCTTGGAGGTGGTGTTTGTTCGTTTTCATGGTCCTTGGCTAAGAACCCACCAGAGGAGGTGTGGCCCCTGTGGTAGGGCGCTCTGCCCAAAGCTTTCTGCAGGCTCAGCCTACAGGCTGATGGTCCCTGAGAAGAATCCCAGGAGATAGTATGGAACCAGGGGAACCAGCACCCAAGGAATTCTCCTGCTCTACTTTTTATTCATTTACTTTCTATTTATTTATAAAATTTTCAAATGCATAAGGGACTACTATAATGAACCTTCATGTAACAATCATTCGTCCTCCAAAAATTTTTTTTAACTTTGTTTATTTTGAGAGAAGGAGACAGAGGGAGTGAGGGACAGAGAGAGAGAGAGAGAGGAGAAGAGAGAGAGGGACACACAGAATCTGAAGCAGGCTCCAGACTCTGGGCTGTCAGCACACAGCCTGATGCGAGGCTTAAACTCATAAGCCGTGAGATCATGACCTGAGCCAAAGTTGGACGCTTAACTGACTGAGCCACCCAGACACCCCATGCTCTCACCCAATGTTAATGGAAAACTGAAGTGTTACTTCAACCTAGAAAGAATCTGACAGTATCTTTTTAAAACAAAGAAAATATCTTTAGTTCAGAATTTCAGACTTGCAAATTGATCTATGGAAATAAAAGTTCCAGTCTAATACGCCATATAGTTAAAGATATTTATTGCGGCGTTGTTTAGGAAGACCGAGAAAGTGAGTATTTCTCAATAGGGCTGTATTGTCGTAATTCCAAAATCTGTATCTATGGCTACATAACAAATTTCTACAAATTTAAGGTCTTAAAAACACAATTATTTTATTACACCTTTAGGGGTCAGAAATGTGGACACTGCTTAACTGTATCCTCTGAGATGCTACAATAAGGGTGTCAACCAGGACTGAGAACTCATCTGGAGACTCAGCTAGGGATGGATCACATCTAAGCTCCCCAATGTTATTGGCAGATCTCATCTCCTTGCAGTATTAGGACTGAGATTCCTGCCTTCCTCTTGGCCATCAGCCAGAGGTTGCTTCCAGCTTTTAAAGGCTACCCACAGTCTTTTCTGTGTGGTCTTCTCCACAATTCCTCTCATAACATGGCAGTAATTTCTTCAAAGCCAAGAAGCCATATACAGTTAATCAGTATATATAACATATTACATATACCATATGAAACAACATATCTTTTTATGCCCAAATCACACTGCTACTTTAAGAGTCAGTCTCTCCCTGAAGTTTTCCCAGTTTAGCACATGTTTACTGCCAACTTCTACCCCTGGAGGTAATTCCTTTTTTCCACTGAATACCCACAGGGCTTTCTTTGTAGCAATAAATATTTTATACTATTTACCACTTCCTATCTAAATTATTTACTTACCTCTAAGATGCTCACTATCTTTTATAAGGTGGCTAAACTACATTGCATTTCTGTGACCTTTCAACATCTGATATAGAGCCTCAGACACAGTAGGTATTCTATAAATATTAATGAATAAATGGTGATAAAATATAATAATATGGACAGCTTTCTAACTGGAATACGTTATCTCATTGACCTTTAACAAAATAATCCCCATTTTCAAATTATGAAAAACCAGTAATATCTATTTTCATGTTATGTGACTCAGAGAAGTTTTGAACAGGTTTATTCAAGCCACGTAACTAAGTGATGGAACCGGGGTTTTAATTTCAATTCCAGAGACTGCACTCTTAGTTTAGATGTACACACATTTCATATTAAGCAGCCTGGACTATGAGAAGAGGAACAAAGTCCATGCAAATGCACTAAAACAGCTAGTGGGTGAAAACTTATGAACCTCATGGACTCTCAAGGGATCATTTGGGGTCATTAGCTGTTTTAAACAGTCTTTTCACCAGTTCATAATGTTCTTCCATAAGCCCCAGCATGACCATCTTGGGTAAGTGGCTTCAGTTGCTGAAAAGCAGGGGGTCCATCCCTTAGGAGGAGTCCCCACTTTGACTCAACCCTGAAGGTTAAGAAATTCAAATTATAAATTTAAATTTTACAAGTTACATGAATTTCTTTTTTTGTTTAATTTTTTAACGTTTATTTATTATTAAGAGAGCATGAACAGGGGAGGGGCAGAAAGAGAGGGAGACACAGAATCAGAAGCAGGCTCCAGGCTCTGAGCTGTCAGCACAAAGCCCGACATGGGGCTCAAAATCACAAACCAAAAGATCATGACCCAGGTCGAAGTCGGATGCTTAACCGACTGAACCACCCAGGCACTCCAATAAGTTACATGAATTTCAAAGTTACTTGAACATTCCATGTCTCAGTTTTTCTCTCCATTATAATGTTAATAAATAGTAAAATTATGTTAATAATAGTCCCTAGTAGTTCCTAAATCATAGGCTGTTGTGAGGATAGAATTAGTTCAATAGACATGAAATACCCGATAAAGTGTCTAACACGTAGTTCACACTCAGTAAACGTTAGCAATTAGATTGATCATTCATTCACTGAACGCACATTTGTTGACAATATATGTTGTAAAAGCTATGCTAGCTGCTAGAATTGCACAAATGTATATGTTGGTCTCCTCTGTGGAGCATCTCAACACAAACAGATAAGAAGATTCTTTGAATTGCAAAATGAAATCCTAGTTACTGCAACAGAAGTTTTGAAATACTATGGGAGTCCAGAAGAGAGAGACTAACATTGGAAGAAGGAAGTAAGTCTTCCCAGAGAAGGGAGCAATGCAACCGCACTTTACTTTGATAAGCCATGGAAACACAAGGGCCAAAGAGAATCAGGGAGGGATGCAAAGCAGTTGAAAAATTAAAAATAGTCATATCTTAGAAAGATCATGCCGAGTAAAATTAAAAGTAAGAATGAGATTTATAACATTATGCAATTTTTGTAACACAAAGCATGCATGACAACTTCCGTTTTGCAAAAATACAAAACAAACAAAACCAACCAACCAAACAAACAAAAACACAAAATGGTCATGCAATATACTGAATGGGAGGGCAGAATTTAAAAACATGTTAAAGGGAGTTAAGATGGTAGGGGAACAGGGGAACCTAAAGCTTGCCTCCTCTCTCAAACACAGCTAGATAAACATCAAATCATTCTCTACACCCAATAAATCCATCTGAGGACTGAGAGAACAACACTGTATACCTACAAGAGGATAAACGACCACCTTGTGGAAAGTAGTAGCTTCGGAGATTTGATTTGGAGGAGATAAGAAACGCAGGTGCTGTGGAGGGGAAGGAACATGCTTATGGAGACTACTGAAAATTATTATAAGCAGCAGAGTGCAAAATCTGGTTGTAGAAGTCTGCACCATTGCTTGGTTCATGCCTTGCCAGTTTAGTAGTGCTCTGGTGGGGAAGAAGAGTAGAGACACAGGAGTGGGTCCTATGGTCTGATGATCCCCAGGGTCCCATGGGGGGAAACATTTCCCCTGCTTGGAGGGCATTTGGGAGTTGTGTCATTGCCTCTCTGGGGACAGAATTGGCATCAACATGCCGCACTATTCCAAAGCATAGGAATGGGGACAACAGCTGCATGGTCATGCACTTTCCTGGGGCAACTGAGCAAATGGCAAAAGGGCGGGGAACCTTGCCACAGAAAATCAGTGTGGGTCTGTGCTGTGCAAATCCCTAAATTTAGGTTTTGAAATCCAGCTTCATGACTGAGATTACAAAAACAAAAACAAAACCAAAAACAAACAGGAATATTATGCTTCCTGGCAGGTGGACAGCTCAGATGTAGACAGGGTGAAGACACAAATCTGAAGAAAGCTGGGGACACAGGAGGGGTGATTGTTTGTTTTCTGTGAGGGCTTCCTGAAGAGTGGAGGGTGTGAACTCTCTGCTCCAGGGATGAGAGAGTTGGGCAATGCCATTCCCCTCTCCCCACAAGCATGAGCACTGACCAAACTCAGTGAGTTGAAGAGTGCCACCAAGTGGAGACAGGAGCTACTTACACCAAGCTCCAAACCCCCTGCGCCCTGCAGGTGCATCTCCACTAGGGCAAGTTGGCCTGAGATTCAATGCAACAGGGCAGCATAAACCCCCAGAAGACCAGCATAGAACCCTTGCATGCGCCGCATATACTGGTCATCGAGTGTCAAAAGCTTCAGCTCAACGGAAAATAGGATCTAGCTTCCATTTTCATTTTTTTAAATGCTTTTATTATTTATTATTTATTTTTATTTTTTATCTAGCTTCTAGGGATGCAACAAAGCCATTCCCAAGAGGGAAGTGTACTGCAATACAGGCCTACATCAAGAATCAAAGAAAGTCTCAAATACACAACCACACCTTATACCTAAAAGAGCTAAAATAGGCACAGTGAAGGCAGCAGAAGGGAAATAATAAAGATTAGAGCATAAATAGAGGATATACAAACAAACAAACAAAAACTGTAGAAGAGATCAATGAGAGTAAGATCTGGTTCTTTGAAAGAATTAATACAATTGATAGACCCCCCCATCCATACTTATCAAAAAGAAAAAAGAAAGGACCCAAATTAAAAAAAAATCACAAATGAAAGAGGAGAGATCACAACCAACACTGCAGAAAAACAATTATAAGAGAATACTATGAAAAAATTGTATGTCAACAAACTGGGCAATCTTGAAGAGATGGAAAAGTTCCCAGAAACATACAAACAATCAAAACTGAAACAGGAAGAAATATAAAATTTGATCAGACCTCTAATCAGCAAAGAAATTGAATCAGTAATCAAGAATCTGTCAAAAACACAAGGCCAGGGCCAGACACCTTCCCAGGATTTGCTACCAGACATTTAAAGAAGAGTTAATACCTAATTTTCTCAAATTGTTCCAAAAAAAAAAAAAAAAGAAATTAAAGGAAAACTCCCAAATTCTTAAAAGAATTGTCACTACGATCAAGTGGGGGTTATTCCTCGGCTATAGGGCTGGTTCAATATTTACAAATCAATCAGTGTCATGTGCCACATTAATAAAAGAAAGAATAAGAGCCATATGATCCTGTCAATAGATACAGAAAAAGCATTTGACAAAATACAGCATCTGTTCTTGATAAAAACCCTCAACAAAGTAGGGACAGAAGAAACATACCTCACCATCATACAGGCCATATATGAAAGGCCCACAGCTAATAGCATCCTCAATGGGAAAAAAATGAAAAACTTTTCCCCTATGGTCAGGAACAAAACAGGGATGTCCACTCCCACTATTACTATTTAACACAGTACTGGAAGTCTTAGCCTAATCAATCAGACAACAAAAAGAAATAAAACACATCCAAATTGACAAAGAAGAAGTCAAACTTTCATTATTTGCAGACAACATGACACTTTATGTAGAAAACCCAAAAGACCACCAAAAAATTGCTAGAACTAATACATGAATTAAGCAAAGTTGCAGGACATAAAGTCAACATTTAGAAATTGGTTCCATTGCTATCCACCAATAATGAGGAAGCAGAAAAAGACATCAATGAATTGACCCAATTTACAATTGCACCAAAACAGTAAGATACTTAAAAATAAACCTAACCAAAGAGGTAAAAGATATGTACTCTGAAAACTATAGAACACTTATAAAAGAAACTGATGAGGATGTGAAGAAATGGGAAAAAAATTCCATGCTCACAAATTGGAAGAACAAACATTGCTAAAATATCTAGGGTACCCAAAGTAATCTACACATTTAATGCAATCCCTATCAAAATACCAGCAGCATTTTTTGCAGAGCTAGAAGAAACAATTCTAAAATTTTTATGGAACCACAAAAGACCCCGAATAGCCAAAGCAATCCTGAAAAAGAAGAGCAAAGCTGGAATCATCACAATTCTGGACTTCAATCTGTATTACAAAGCTGTAGTCATGAAGACAGTATGGTACTGGCACAAAAACAGACACATAAATCAATGGAACAGAATAGAAAATCCATAAATGGACCTATAACTATATAGTCAACCAATCTTTGACAAAGCAGGAAAGAAATGGAATGGAAAAAGCCAGTCTCTTCAACAAATGATGTTGGGAAAACTGGATAGTGACATGCAAAAGAATGGAACTGGACCACTTTCTTACACCATACACAAAACTAAATTCAAAATGGATGAAAGACCTAGATGTAAGATAGGATCATCAAAATCCTAGAGAACACAGGTAGCAACCACTCTGACCTTGACCAGAGCAACTTCTACTAGACATATCACTGGAGGCAAGGGAAACAAAGGCAAAAATGAACTATTGGGACTTAAGGAAGATAAAAAGCTTCTGCACGGCGAAGGAAACAATCAACAAAACCAAAAGGCAGCCTATGGAATGGGAGAAGATATTTGCAAATGACATACTTAATAAAAGGTTAATATCCAAAATGTATTAAGAACTTAGCAAATTCAACACCCAAGAAACAAATAATCCAGTGAAGAAAGGGGCAGAAGGCGTGAATAGGCACTTTTCCAAAGGAGACATCCAGATGGCTACAGGACACATGAAAAGATGCTCAATATCGTCCATCGTCATGGAACTGCAAATCAAATCCATGATGAGATATTGCCTCACATCTGTCAGAATGGCTAATAGGAACAACACAAGAAACAACCAGGGTTGGCAGAGACGTGGAGAAAGGGGAACCCTCTTGCACTGTTGGTGGGAATGCAAAGTGGTATAGCCACTCTAGAAAACAGGGCGGAGGTTCCTCAAAACATTAAAAATAGAACTACCTTATGATCCAGCAATTGTACTACAAGGTATTTATCCAAAGGATACTAAAATACAGATTCAAAGGAGCACCTGCATCCTGATGTTTATAGCTTTATTATCAACTAAAGCCAAACTACGGAGAGAGCTCAAATATCCATTAACTAATGAGTGGATAAAGAAGAAGGGGTACATATATACAATGGAATATTACTCGGCCATCAAAAAGGACGCAATCTTGCAGTTTGCAATAACATGGATGGAGCTAGAGAGTATAATACTCAGCAAAATAAGTCAGTCAGAGAAAGACAGCACATAATTTCATTCATGTGTGGAATTTAAGAAAAAAACACAGATGAACATTAGAGAGGGAAAAAGAGACAGGGAAACAAACCTTAAAAGCCTTTTAATGATAGAGAACAAACTGAGGTTTGCTGGAAGGAGTTGGCTAGGGGATGGGCTAGATGGGTGATAGAAATTAAGGGGGGGCCCTTATAATAATGAGCCCTTTGTGTTGTTGTATGTAAGTGATGAATCATTGAATTCTACTCCGGAAACCAATATTGCACTGTACGTTAACTAACTAGAATTTAAACAAAAATTTGAAAAGAAATGTTCCATAGTATAAGGCAATTTTGTATTTTAGTTAGGTGGTCCTAAAACAAACAAACAAAAATTAATGCTCTTTAAAAAAAGCATGCATAAAATTTAAAGAGACAGAAAACACATCATGAACACCCAATGGTGATTTTGCATCATCAGCGGGGGGTGGGGTTGGGGGAGCAAAGACCAAACAAAATATGCAGAAATTTGCCAGCGAACATTGCATCTGAAATTCTGGAAGGGTCAGATCACTGTTGGTAAAAAAAAAAAAAAAAAAAAAAAAGCATCACATTATTTGATATGAATTCTCAAAGGTAAAGTTATGAGCAGTGTGCACACGTGCACAACACGCACGGACACACAAGTTTAAATGTCCAAATGGGACATCAGGAAAACAGGAGCTTCAAGCCTGAACTAGCCTACCTGGCCCACTTACGCAATTATAAACTGGTGCCCCTTCCCCTGGACAAACTCAGTTGTAACAAAGCACACAGATCACAGCAAGCAGAGTGGAAGCTGGATGTCGGCACCACGAATGCCCTCAAGCAGGGCACTCTTGCTCAAGATGCAGCTGCACAACCCTACTAGAAGGTCCTGCAGATCAAGCCTCCAGAAAAATCCTGAGCAGCCCTAACCCACACACACCATGGAGGAGCAAAGGCACAGAAGGTACAGATAGAGCGCCCCCTTCTGGCAAATCCAGGAGCACTGAGCCTCAGAGGGGGAAAGTTGCCAATATCAGCCTCCCACGTCAGAGCATTTCCTGCACTCAGGAAAGACTGTCTCTTGCAATGGGAGATAACATCCCATCATCTTCAAATGGAATGTCTACGGTGCTGCTCTGCTCTAGGAATTCCCATGACTTTTTTAACTTCAAATCATTTTCCCCCTGGCAAAGACAACGTAACCCATACTCTGCCTTTCTTTCTCTGGCCTAGGATCTTTATGGAGAAGCTACACCCACATTCTAAACTGGAAAGCATGGGTGGATGTTAACATGTGGCAAAGGGAGAAGAGGTAATGGGAAGAAATGGAAGATGAGATATGGAGGGATTAAAGGAATAAACAGCCTGAAGTGGTAAAGAGCAAATCCTAATCAAAGTGGTTTCTTTACTTAATACAAAAGATTAAACATCTGAAAAGGACTTTTACATCCATTTACATCCATAAGTTAATGGGATCTTCGCAACAATCCTGAAGAATCAATATTAAAATCATGAGTAGTGCTGGAGGAGGAAGAAGGGACATCACGAAGGGCGGGATGGGAGGGATCAAATCTCAAGGTCGGGAGGCCATGGCTGGCTCCTTACCAGAGGAGAAAGCATTTTTAACTGTAGAAGGACATAGCAGGCACTCAGACACTGCTAATAGGGTTGTAGACTTTGCAGACAAATGGATCTGGATTCCAGCCAGCTAGAGATTTGGAAAGTCCGTAGTCATTCTGAGCTAATTTTCTTATTTACAAAAGGGGATATAATAATACCCACATCATAGGGTTACTTGCAGGGATAAATGTTTACAAAGTGCCTATAACCATTCAATAAATAGAAGCTACTATTCATTCATGTACTCAATTAATATTACTGAATGCTTTTTTGAGTCAATCACTGATCCAAGCCCAGGGTACAATGTTTGGCAAGAGACAGACACGGTAATTGTCCTCATGAAACATACAGTCTTGTGGGGTACACAGGCAACAACAGAATAATTGCCAAAATAGGTATTAATCATAAATTATTCTAAGTCACTCTATCCTACCACTTTTTCACTATGTCTCATGTCTCATGTCCTTCCTTCTTTAGCTTACCTTCCATGGTCAATCACCATTGCAATGCTCTGGGAACACACTTTCAACACCTTTGTCCCTCTCTTGCTTTGTCATATTCACTTGGTTAAAGCATAGCTCTAATCCAACCCGCTGGACCCTCTGCACTGTTACCCATTCAACTAACAGAAACACAGGCTACCATGTTGGCTGGTCCCACTCTATCCTCTCACCACCCCAAAGCCCCTGCTGCTATCTGGCAACCACACTGCGTGTCCTCAGTCCATCCTCTCTCTTAGCCAACTGTTTCATCCCATCTCTTCTCTCCTCCAACCTCTAACATGACTGCCCCATCCTTCCTCATAGCTAGAGAATCCGGTTATTTCACAGAAAATTAAAAAGAACTTCTGCAATTTTTCTTGACCAAATCTTACCCGCCTGCCTGATTCTCTGTCCGTCTACTCCTAACATCCCTCCCACGCTCACGCTCCTATTTAAAGCTAACCTCTCTATTTGCACACCAAATCCCATCTCTTCTTGCCTAGTCATGAACATCGTTGTTGGCATTTTCTCCTTCCTCTTTTACAGCTTCAGCTTCCCCCTTTCTCCTGGACCATTCCCATCCGCATCCAAATGTGCTGCTCTTTCTCCCAATATTAATATAACACACACACCCCCAAAATCCTTACTGGTCCATCCCTTTTCTTCTCTTTACAGCAAAACTCACCGAAAGAGTTGTCTAAACTCACTGTGTCTAAATTTTTTCTTCCCATTCCCACTTAAATCTACTCCAAACAAGTTTTTGTCACAACTGCTTTTCTCAAGATCACCAGTAACTTCATGTGGCTAATCGCAATGCTCAATCCTCAGTCCTGAGCTTACCTCACCTTTCATTAGCACTTAACACAGTTGGTGATTCTCTTAGACCTCAAACACTTTCTTCACTTGGCCTCCAGTTGCCTGGTTTTTCTCTGACCTCCCTAGCTGTTCAACCTGCTTCACTGGTTCCTCCATATGTCCTTGACCTCTAAGTGAAAGAGAGTCCTAGGGATCAGTCCTTGAATCTCTATTTTTATCCATAGGCATTCGTGGCTTTAATACCATTGAATACCATCGATTCCCATGACTTCCAAACTTATATGTCTAACCCAGATCTCTCCCCCTTTTGAGTAATTATACTCAACAATTACTCTACACCTCTACTGGAGTATCTAATGGATATTTCAAATTTAACATAAATGTTGCAAATCCCCAGATAGTCCCCCTAAAACCTGTTCCTCCTGAACCATTTCTGATCTCATTTACCAGTGATTCCATGATTCCAGTCTCTCAGATCAAACACACTGGGGTCATCCTTAATTCTTACCTTTCCCCACATTCAATATGTCAGAACATCCTCTCAGATACAGTCTCTTCTTTTGCCTATATCTTCAAGATATATCCTGAATTCTATTGCTTCCCACCATTTCCTCTGCTATGACCCTGATTTCAGCCAAGCTACAATCACCTCTCCTTCTGTATCTTTGTAATAATCGCCTAACTTACCTCCCTGCTTCTGTATGTATCCTCCTACAAGCTATTCCCCACACAGGAGCCAGAGGAGCATGCTAAGACAAGTCAGATCTTGTCTCCCTCTCTCTGCTTAAGACCCTCTAATGGGTCCAAAGCCAAGCTCCTTACCACATGCTCCAGGGCTACAAGGCTGACCCTATCACCTCTTTAACCCCAGCACCAACCACCCCATGTCCCTCACTCCATTCCAGCCATCCTGGCCTCTTGCAACTTTTCCAAAATGCCAAACTTGCCTCTGCTCCTGGATCCTTACCCTGGCTGTATTCCCTCTGCCTGCAAGTCTCCCAGATATTGGTCGTCCTCACTCCCTCACTTCCTCCAGGTCTTTACTCAAATGTTGGCTTCTCACTGAGGCTTGTCCTGTATACCTCACCTAAAATTCACCCTCATATACACACATTCCCTTACTCCTGTCCTCACCTTTTATTTTCCTCCTTCAGAGGAGGAAAATTACTAGAATTTACTATGTATATTTGTTTTGAATTAAACTATGAGCTTGATGAAGACAGAGATTCTTGCCTGTTTCATTATTACCATCTATCTGGAGCCTAGAACAGTATTTAGTGCACAGTAACTTTGAAGGAATGAATGAATGAATATGGAACCTGAGTTTCCAGTAACTTTAGTAATTTCTCCCAATTACAAATGTGACAACTAGTAAGTGTCACAGCTAGAACGCAAGCCTCTTCTCAGGACGCCCATGTTTTCAAGATGGTGACCTTCCCAAGCCAGGATAGAAAACTCTCCATGCCTGTTTGGAAGAGGCTTCCCAAGATTCCCATTCTTCCTGAATTCTCGTAAAATATTTATAATCCTATGAAATAAGTTTTCCCGGTGCTCCTGCTAGGACTTATTATTCATCTTTAACTTAGTCGATCCAAACAGAAGAAGAGTTGCTGCCCTATGAATAAAGAAGCACATAAACAGCTCCCTAAATTCCAAGTTGCAATTAACAATTCCAGGGAGCAAAGTGACTTTATATACACCAAGACAGCCATTACCAACCCTGCTATAAGTACTACACCCACAGAGAAGACCAGGCCTTATCTCAATTCACAAGGCCACCACGAAACGAAAATCCATTCGTGGAAACTGAACTTGATATAGCTCTCCCCTTCAGGGCACCATTATCTAGAAATTCAGTGTCCTCACTGGCCTGGGAATTTTATATTAAGCTGATAGAATTTCCACATTTGCTAAGCACTAAACTGTATGCAAGGCAGTCTATTCTGTTGAGAGACAGGTATAAGATAAAAATAAAAAAATAATACCATTTTGAAATGTATTATGTGTTGAACTAAGAGCTTGGTAATCAGTATATCATTTAATCCTTGCAGCAACTCTGCAACATGGTATAATGTCCACATTATGACTAGGAGCTAAGTCAGCTCATCTTCCTACAGGCCATAGACAAATAAATACCACAGTGGAAATTCCAATCCAAGTCCCGCTGACTCCATGTGTCCTTACCTAGTATGCCAGACCAGCTTTAGCTAAGATGGTTAAGAAGTTAAGAGGGGGTAAAATTCAGACTCACCCCTTGTTCCCAGAAGCTGAGATTTCCAACAGAAAAACATCTACCTCTGATTTTTTGTGTGTGCTGATCACTGGAATGATACCTGTCAGGGAAAACATGTATCCTCTATGCATAAGACATTTGAATTATGTTTGAATTATAGGAAAGGTTAAAAGACTGATATGAGGTAAAGGCAATCCCAAGGGGAAGAGACCTAACCTGAAAAAAGAGAAAATCTTGAATCGACTAAAGCAACGATCTTCATATGTACAAGATCGAAGGTACATACACATCCCCACTCTGCAGAAGAGATCAATAACTATACCCTAACAGGAGGACCCTCACACTAAACTCCCACACATGCCATCTGTTTGGAATTGTTAAAGGGATAAAGAGAGCATCAGCCCCTAAAGTTCTCTCCCTTTGACCTGAAGGCCTCCATCTTTTTATCTTAAGATCTGAACTTCCAGATAGGCAATGGGTTAACAACTTGCATCTAAAAGCTAAAAGCCCCTAGGAAAATTACAATCTATAAATCACACCTCACTCTGTATTGATTTACTCCCTTGGCTTCTTCTGACCCAGCTGAGAGCTAGCATCTGATGCACAGAGTATTGATGGGGAGGAAGGAGGGGGAAGGAAGAGGAAGAAGTAATTGTAGAACCTGAAATAGACCCCAAAGGGGCAGGTCTGAGTGAAGTCCTGAGGCTGAGATGTCTGTGAGAGCTTAGACACAGGAAAGGATGAGACCAATGCTAGGAAGAAGGAATCATTACAAGGCACCGAAACCCAATTCAAACCAGCCTAAGCAAATTAGGGAATCGACTGGATCATGTTTCGGGTCTAAACTGTGAAGTAGCTACATGTGCAGGCTTTGCCACCACTTTGTCTGAGGTAAGATCTCTGCTCAAACCCTTACTCACCATAGGACCTTGAGCGTGTTACCTAACTTCTCTGGGCCTTACTTCGATCATGTGGGTGAGGCCACGATGATAAATTCATGCCTACTTCATTGATTCGTTGTGGGGATTGGGTAAATCAACACATGTGTTATGGGTTGAATTATGCCGCCCAAAAAAGATACACTGAAGGGCTCACCCTCAGTACCTGAGAATGTGACCTTATTTGGAAACAGGATCTTCGCAAATGTGATCGATTAAGATGAGGTCATACCGGAGTAGAGTGGGCCCTTTATCCAATGTGACTGCTATCCTTCTAGAAGGGGAGAAGGGACGCGGGGACACAGACACAGGAGGAGAGCACCATGGGTTCTTGGAGGCAGGATGTGCCACAGCTGCCAGACAAGGAACACCTGGAGCTACCAGAACCTGTAAGAGGCAAGGAAGGAATCTCTCCTTCAGGTCACAGGTCGCGTATCAGTCTGGTTGGGCTGCCGGAGTCAAATACTGTGGACTGGGCAGCTAGAACAACAGAAATTCGTTTTCTGGCAGATTGGAGGCTGGAAGTTCCAGATCAGGGTCCAGCAGGGTCAGTTTCTGGTGCGAGTTCTCTTCCTGGCTTGCAGGGGGCCAACTTCTCACGTGGCAGAGAGAGAGCTAGAGACTCTCTTGTGTCTCTTCTTATAAGGACAGTAATACTATCAAACCAATGGCCAACTCTATGATCTTATTTACCCATAACTACTTCCCTATATGCCCTTTCTCCTGAGGGTTAAAGATTCACATATAAATTGGGGGTGGGGGCCTAATTCAGCCTGTAGCCAAGAGCATGGCCCTGCCAACACCTTGAATCTGACTCTTCAGCCTCCAGAACTATGAGACAACACATTTGTGTTGTTTTCAACCGCCCAGTTCATAGCGATGGGTTATGGCAGCCTGAGAAACTTGTGAAACTTGTGAAATGCTGACACCAGTGCCTGGTACCTAGTATTTAAGACATGTCAGCTGTTATTATTACAACTCAGATGCTATTCAATCCAGGTCCTTAACCAACGTCATCAGGAACTTCTTTCTCTTCATCTCTCAGCTTTGCTTTCCTCTGGACTCAGCCTCAAGAGCCCTCGTGTCGACTCACCCTCCTGGTGCTCCCTGAGAACTCCAGTCTTCTAAGCCACCAGCCTAGGGGCTTGGCAAAGAGACACGCCTCTTCTGAGTCATTCTGGCAGAAGTCCTGGGACGGAATCTATTGGCCTAGAGGAGGTCACATGCCCATCTCTGAGCCAATCACGGCAGCCAGAGGGTGTGGTGCTTTGGCCAGACTTACCCACCCTGCAGCCATGGCTGGAGTCAGCGTGGACCCAGAATGGAGACAGTGGTTTGGAAATGGAAACTCAGGCTGCTAGCGCCAGAAGGGGTACCGGGATGTGGAGGAGGCAGAAACGACGGATAATCATCGCGTGGGATTGATTTCAGCAACCTGAAGTTTATCAACATCCCTGAAGTTTTCATTCTGTTCGCGGTACTATACTAGTAAGAATTACTGGCGATGAACCACGGAAACAAGGTTCATTAACTTAAACAGAAATGAATTTTCTGGGGTCTCTGCTAGTTCAGAAAGCTGGAGAATCAGCCTTGCACCCGAGTGAGCAATGCTAACCCCGGCCAAGGGCTTCCCTGTGTTCCGCCAGACAGAGGCCAAGGAGCATGGATGTCTTCGTCCCTCTTCTGGCTTCTGTGCAAGAGGTGGGATCCTTCCACCGACCCCCTTAGGATTCCCTCCACCAACCGAAAGAGTAGACCGTCTGGATGTTGAGCCGACAAAGAAAACGGTTCACCAGTTTCCTGCTCAATGGCAGCACAGGAGGGGTCATGACTCAAACAAGGCCTTGGAGTCTTCCAGAACCCGCGATCCAGGTGGGAAGGGACTGCTTCAGAACCAACCCACACCCAGGTCAGAGGGCAGGGCCAAGCCCACCCAGCGAGATACTTTGCCGGAACCAGAGAAAGTTCCACTGGAGAAGTGGCAGCGAGGCAACGAGGGGGATTTCGACGGGAGCCCAAGTGCAGGAGTCGGGGTAGAAAAAGAGGATTCGGGAAGAAGCAACGGCAGGAGTGAAGACCTGGACAAAAGTAAAATCAGGCAAATGGAACAGGGGAGCCTTTCTTGGTTCAGGAAATTTGTTTTGTAGCAGCATCTCAGTGCCTCAAAGATGGTCTTTCAAAACAGCTGTTCCCCAACAACTACTTAGGGCTTGAAATAAAGGAAAACATTCCCACGCCAATTCCGCACTCAAAATAGAAGCTGAAGAGACACAGAAATCCGAGGCCACTATGACAGCCCGAGTCCAAGCTTTTTATGGAACAAAGCGCTCCGTGGGCCCCGAAGGCCTCCCTCCTCCTCCTCACAACTCTGCCACTTGTTCCCCTGAGCGCCCTCCATCAAGGCGGCCTGGAGGGAGCAAGGGCGAGCAGCCCTCTGGGGCCAGCGCCAGCCTCCAGTTCCTCTGCACCCCTGCCAGCGTGCTCTTCCCAGGAAGGATGCGGTCCCCAAATAATGAAAGTCGTCTCCGGCTTTTACTGAGCGCTTGCCAGGGCTAGAGCTGTGCCGAGAGCCTCGCTCAGGTGACAGCCTCTTTGGTAGGTGCTGCTCTCATCCCCATTTTACAGAGAAGGAAACTGAGGCGGAGAGCTATGGAGTCATGTGCCCACGATCACTTGGAGAGGCCTGTCATCCTGCCTCACACCGCACCGGAGAATGCTAACTGAAATCTCTGAGGCATGGGACACTTGTCAAAGGCTGAGGGAGGGGAGGGGCCCGGGAGGGGGAGGGGCGAGCTGAAGGTTGAATACTTGCAAGGTGCCAGATTCTGGGCTGAGTACTCTACACAGTGAAGAAAATACAAGCAAAACCTATGTAGTAGATATACTACAATGTGAATGATTTAATGCCACGGAACCGTGCATTTATATATGGTTAAAATGGTACATTCTATGTTATACATATTTTACCACAACAAAAACATCTATCCGGTAATGTTATGTGGCAGGTTGTGCTCTGCCCGGGAGCCAGCGGCCCTGGGAGGCAGGCGGCATTTCCCATCCCCAGGGGACAATGGAGAAGTGGAAATTCCCAGAGGTTCCCAGAAGAATGGAGGAGTCCCCTTGGTCAGGGTCCCCCAGCTGGGGCCCACTTGCAGTTCTATTCTAGTCTGCTGTAGATAGTGGTATTAGCAGTGATATTGCGAGTTCTGTTAGTGTTAATTAGTCTCATTCATTACTGATAGCATTATTGGAAGAGATATTAGTCCTAATGCTCTCAGTACTCACTACAGTGCCCCCCCTTAACCGCTGCCTGGCTTCCCACGGTTTCAGTTATCCGTGGTCAGCCGCGATCATGCAATAGATGATCCCTCTGACACATCATCCAAAGGTCAGTAGTACCTAACGCTGGGTCAGAACGTCTACACCAGTCACCTCCCTTCATCTCATCACGTAGGCATTTTATCATCCAATATCATCGCAAGAAGAAGGATGAGTACTGTAAAAGGAAGATATTTTTAGAGACCCTATTCTCATAGCAATATGCAGATGTTATTTTAATTGTGTTATTTTATTATTTGATTACAGTTCATCTCTTACTGTGCCTTGTTTACAAATCAAACCTTACCATACATGAGTATGTGCAGGAAAAGCAGAGTATATATAGGATGAAGTATTATCAGAGGTCTCAGGCATCCAGTGGAGATCCTAGAACGTATCCCCTGCTGATAAGGGGGACTGCTGCGCTTAGCATAGATTTAGAAGCAGCCAGTGTGGTTTTGAGTCACAACTGCACCATCTATTAGCTGTGTGATCATGGGCAAGTTAGTTGACTTCTCTGTGCCTGCCTGCTCATTCTTAAAAGAGGGGTAATAAGAGTGCCTCTTTCACAGGATCGTCCTGTGGACTGAAATGAGATAGTTGGCCAAAAGTGCTTACAGCAGTGCCTGTAAAGCAGGCATGAAATAAAATATGCTACTACTAAGTTCTGCCGGAGGGAAATTGTCTCAAGGGGCTGTGCAACTGGCCTGAGGCCACATAACTAATGAAAGAGGAGAGTCTCATGCCTTTTCTGGCCACAGTGGAAGAAGGAGGATGTTCACGGGGACAACATGGTACTTCTCGCAGCCATCAGAGGACCATGACAGAGGGATTTCTGGAAGAGATCTTAGATCAGTGAAGGAAGGCTCAGATATCTTGCCGAGTAAGGAGCTCTCTGATAAATCTATAAAATTTAAAGCTATATAGACAGTCTGTCCACAAAATGCATACACGGGAAAGACGAAAACCTACAGCCAAGTTCCCAGGATTCTCAGATCCCTGAAGTTCACCCCCCATCCAGGGGAGCCCTGTGATAAGAACTCCCACCCTGGATGACCCAGCCCAAACCGCACACCCGTTTTGACTTAGAAAGAAATCTACCAGACAGGGTAGGGCAGCAGTTCTCATGTCTCATGTCTCTTAATGTCAAGGGACATTAAGTCCCTTGTGCCACACAAGAACGTAACTTCGTAACAGCCTTCCGCAGAGATTAGGATTCAGGGAGACACCCTATTTTGAGAATCAGGGGTTTCTAGGACTCGCCCAAGGTCACTCAGGTAAAAGGAGATCAGTGCGGGACCGGCCCTGGGAAATGACCCCACCTAAGGGGTCCTGACCCCATCCCATGGTCTCTCCACCTTCACACAGCCTAAAGATACTTCCAAATGAATTAAACTTTGAAAACTTTTCAAAACAGCTCTGCAAAGAAAAAACTTCTGCAGAGAAAAAGAAAACTAGAAGGGACTCCACCAAGATCTTAGTAGTGGGGGCTCTGAGAAAATGGGATGTAACCTTTTTGTTCCCTTTTACTTACTTTTAAATATTCTTCCAACTTTTGTGCAATAAATATGTATTCCATATGAGATCTTTGAAAGTAAATCTTCATTCAATATGTATATGTTCATATTTTGGTTTCCTGGGCAAATATTTCATTTAGAATATTAACCCACTTAATTTATATTTATCCTTGCTTTTTACTTTTAAAAAATGAGGGATGGGTTGGGGAACTGAAATGAATTTACTTGACAGTGAAGCATAACAAAGGTGGGATGGAAAAGTCTAGGATGTGATTAGCAACTCTGTGAACAAGAGCAGACGCAGACCTACAATTTTTAGACTTCTGTATTGAACTTGAAGAGACAAAGAAATTAATAGTGCAGCCTTGGATGATTCAATAAAGCGTGTGTTTTCAGATCTTTGGTGCTTTTATAAGAATGCCATTAAGAAGAAGAAGGTCAGGAAGACAGAAAAATGCCTGCATCCTGGGAGTGTGATAACAAAAGAATAATGAGCGAGCCCTACATCTGTCTAGCACTTACCAGTCCTCAAAGCCCATTTGGAATAATTAGCAATTGGAAAGAACCCAAATGGCCAACAATAGGGGAATGGCTAAATAAACAGTGGTCGATTAACTCAGATGGAATACTTCATAAAGACAGACAATGGTGAACTCCCAGACTCCGCTGATTCTGGAAATGTCTGTGTGACCTCATGTTACCTAAGAAAAAAATGAAACACAAAGTGGTGCCTTGGGACTCCAACAAGGCATTTTCAAAACGAATCACATTAGCTTCTCAGGCAAGATGGAGAAATGAGGGCTTCATTGTTGGAGAAAAGAACAAATGTCCGATTCCAGCTCCCTCAGAAACTGGCTGAGTAGCCAGAGAGAGCTTAAAGGCGATCCCCTATTTGTGTAGATAATGCATTTCTGTCTCTAAAATGTTTTAAAAGCCTGCGTTGGAAAATTAACTTGCATGTCATGAAGAGGATTGTCTTCTCCAAAATGAAAAAAATATGTAAAATCTCAAATACATCTTGCCTTCTTGAGACAATCTTTCTGGCTTTTTTTTCCAGCAATGCATATCATCTTTAATCCCACTCTTCTTTCCAGCTGAACCTGATAGCTGAAGGCTGAAGGTGAAAGACAGTTCACTATTTTTGGCATCCCCAACCAATTTCATTTTAGTGTCAGCATGCATCGAGTACTAAATACTAAATTTATTGGGACGCCTGGGTGGCTCAGTCAGTTAAGCGTCCGACTTTAGCTCAGGTCATGATCTCACCGTCTGTGAGTTCGAGCCCCACGTGGGGCTCGGTGCTGACAGCTCAGAGCCTGGAGCCTGCTTGGGATTCTGTGTCTTCCTCTCTCTCTGCCCCTCCCCACTCACAATCTGTCTCTATCAAAATATGACTAAAGGTTAAAAAAAGTTAAATACGAAGTTTATTATCAACAGCGTTAGAACTTAATTTTTTCAGGTTCCACACAAACCAGCAAACCATGAGTCAGGCATGAGGGTCTTGGTCTTGTTCTATCTGACATTTTTGTCTCTGAGATTCAGCAAAGAACAAATTCAAATAATGTAAGAACTTTTAGTACAATGCCTGACACATAATTTGTCCTCGGTAGATGTTTACTAAATTTTATTTTGGATGATAGTTTGAAGATTAATGGCAAATAATGGTGGAGACAGAATACTATTTTAAAAATAGAACAGGGGCGCCTGGGTGGCGCAGTTGGTTAAGCATCCGACTTCAGCCAGGTTACGATCTCGCGGTCCGTGAGTTCGAGCCCCGCGTCAGGCTCTGGGCTGATGGCTCAGAGCCTGGAGCCTGTTTCCGATTCTGTGTCTCCCTCTCTCTCTGCCCCTCCCCCGTTCATGCTCTGTCTCTCTCGGTCCCCAAAAAAATAAATAAAAAACGTTGAAAAAAAATAGAACAGTGTTAGCCTAGAAGAAGGTCCCTGCTAACACACACCAGGGGCTCCTGGCTTTGCTCACGGTAAGATTTTTATCCCTGCATCAAGCGGTGATATAAAGGTCAGACCATCAAATCTGTGAATGGTGAAAAGCCAAGAAGGGGAGCAAATGTCTTGGCTGATGGGAGAAAAATCTAGAATAATTTTGCCAAGTTCTAAGGTGTGGTTTATACATACCAAGATGAAAGTTGATGATGGCAATGGAAGACCTTTCACTTACATTCAAAAAGACTAATTGCCCAAAAACAGGTTGGAGAAAAGAGAACTTACTCTGGCATGTGCAGAAAGGGTTTAGGGACTCTGACTAGCAGGAAGTCCGTTGTGAGTCAGTTACAATCTGACTCCACAGAAAGCTAATATGTACTTAGAATGAGGGGCAAGGATGCTTTGAGAGTTTTGAGTTTAATTCTCTTAAACTTACTTTAAAAATGAAATCAACAGAATAGGATTGTGTTTGGAAGAAAGTGACCAAGATAACCAATGAGAGAACTCGTGGCTATATCATTTGCAGAATACTTTAAGCTTGTGGTAAAAAGAAAAAAAATCTCGTGGGGGATATAATAGCCTACTTCAAACACTACCAACTATGGAAGAAGAATTCACATTTACTCTATGGTCCATCGGGGTAGGATCAAAGATGAAGTGAAATGGCACAAGAGATCAGAACTTTCCAGAAATGAATCACATAGGCAGATAGTAACTTCGCCTGCAATAGTGGTCTTTGAATGTAGACAGGAGAATGGCCAGCTGGAAAAGAAGTAAGAATTCCAGAAGGACACGGTGAAGGGAGGCAGGTGCCTTTAAAAAAATAACTTCTGGGGCAACTGAGTGGCTCAGTCAGTTAAGCATCCAACTTCAGCCCAGGTCACGATCTCATGGTTCATGAGTTCGAGCCCTGCATTGGGCTCTCTGCTGACAGCTCAGAGCCTGGAGCCTGCTTTGGATTCTGTGTCTCCCTCTCTCTCTGCCACACTCCCCACTTGCACTCTATCTCTCTCTCAAAAATAAATAAACATTAAAAAAATAAATCTTGTTCTAATCTTGTGTCTAATGATGATTTGAATTTAAGTATGTGGAAATAAGTGTGTGTGTGTGTGTGTGTGTAAGGCTAAAACTGGAAGCAAATATAGAAAGATAAGAACAATTGACAGTTTAATGTGCATTAGGTTCCTGTTTCATTTATCCGTGCTCCATTCTTACGCCTTAAAAGAACTGTGTGTCTGTGTGTGTGTGATGTGTGTGTGTCTGTGTGTGTGCAAATAATAACCTAGACCAAAGAAAATATAAATTAGAGAAGGTCAGTTCGAGAGCAAAAAGCAAAGAACTACATTAGGATGCAGGTCACTTAGGTTCTTTGCAGTCAGTAAGTAAATAATGAATTTGGCACTGAGCTTCCTGGTTGCCAAAGCAAAAAGGGGAAATGGAACCAGTCACGTGATTCTCAATGTTCAGGAGAAGAAAACGTATCAGATCTTCAGGGCAAGCAAAACTTCTCCTGGCAGGAAGCCCTGAAGGAAATAGCTCCTGAGGGGGCACTGATTAATGTCAAATGCGGTATCCTTAACAAAATCCCTGCAGCCAACAGAATAATGTGAGCTTTAGTGCTGTTTTTGTCTGTTCCTAGAAGACCAAGAGTGTGACTGAAGGGTACAATGCAGTAGAAACAATTCTCTGTGCACTTGGAAAACATGGTTTGAAGTTTTTTTACGATCGAGATAACCTAAAAATTAGCAGTATCTAAAATGTATTTAATATACAGGATGGATGGGGCGTGTGGGTAGCTCAGGTGGTTAAGCATCAGACTCATGATCTCAGCTCAGGTGTTGATCTCAGGGTCATGAGTTCAAGCCCTGTGCTGGACACGAAGCCTACTAAAAAATGATAGATGACTAGCTTTCAGGCAGTCCTTTATATGCATTACTTCTCTAAACCATTTAGAAGTTTGAACTTATTCTTTGTGATAAGGGGCTAATCCTCTTTAAGTTTATAAGCAACCCCCCCTTTTTAAAAATTATTTTCCTTTAATGCACAGCATATTACACAGGGCCCCTGTCTTCTGCTGGGGATGTTCACTGTCTCCACACTGTCACCTACAGCAGGAGACATCATGGAACAGAGATCAGAAAAAACAAATGAGGGAAATGGAACCAAATGAAAGGAGTAGGAAAGGGAGGGAAGTTTCTACCACAAATGTATTTATTTTTTAATTTTTTTAAGGTCTATTTTTGAGAGAGAAACAGAGAGTGAGCAGGGGAGGGGCAGAGAGAGAGAGGAAGACACAGAATCTGAAGCAGGCCCCAGGCTCTGAGCTGTCAGCACAGAGCCCGACGCGGGGCTCGAACCCACAGACCGCAAGATCATGACCTGAGCTGAAGTTGGCAGCTTAACCAACTGAGCGACCCAGACGCCCCTACAACAAACAAATTTATTGAGATTTGCGCTTAGGATGAGAGGGTTTCCTCTGGGAAGTACCTCTAATCTATGAATCCAATCCTTTGAATCTTGAGACAGAACCCTGACAAGCAGAAATCTTAGGAAAGTCCTCAGTCCTTGCTCATTTCCTGGGACTGGCACTTAACCCCACGGCCACCTGGTCTGTGCCTCCTGTACCAGTTTCTTATCCACACAGGATGCTCAAGCCAGCTTCTCTTCCCCACCCAGGCCCTTGTCTGTGTCTGTCCACCTGTTCTCTCCACCTGGAACAGCCTTTTCCAAAAGACCTCTCCTCTGTTCCATTCCTGATCTAACTCATATGTCACCAATACCATGAGGACTTTCCTGACCCGTCTCAAGCCAGAAATCATGTCGTTTCCCTCTCTTTCTCTCTCCCTCCCTCTCTCTCTCTCTCTCCATTGCTTCCCAGAACACTCTCTGCCCCCCCTGCCACTTGCCACCATCCGCCTTGCGTGGCAGTCGTTTGTATGTCTGCACAGAAAGCTGTCTTCATGTGTCCATAGCAGGCACTGACTGCATGTGGGCCTTGCTCACGATAGCTACTCAGTGCACGTTCGAAAAAGGAGGTTAAGTTCTGTCTGAGGAATGGCCGGGGACGTTCCTGTTTGCCGTCCAAGAGGTAAACTTAAAAACAAAACAAAACACAAAAGGCAAAGTACAGAATACTGTAATGGTGCCACATTATTCACGGAGGAGGGAAAAAATGAAAATTTGTACACATACATACAATCGCACATAAATAGAAAAGTTCCAGAAGAATAGAGGCTCTATACGGCCTATACGTCCATGGGGTCAGGTAGCGAAGCAACGCAACAGGGCAGTTCCTGTTAGGAATTCCAGGAGGAAAGGAGAGAGAAAAAGCGTCCAAAAAAATATTTGTGGAAATAGTGTGCAAACTCCCCAGGGCATGTCAAAAGGAGAAGCACAAAGGTACTCACACCTAAACACATCGTACTCAAATGACCAAACGCCAGAGACAGAGGAAGTCTTGAAAGCAACAGAAGTGATTTACCTCATCACTTACAAAGGAAAAACAATTTGATTAATGACGGGTTTCCCATCAGGAACAATGGAGGCCAAAAGGTAAGGGAAAGACATATTCAAGATACTAAAAGAAAAGAACAACAAACTGTGACCAATAATTATGTAATCCTGTAAACAGCTTCCATTATTGAAGGAGAAATAAAGACATTTCCAGAAAAATAAAGACTGAGAGAACTCATTGCTAGCAGATCCTTCTTACAAGAAATATTAAAGGTTGTCCTTTGGGTGAAAAGAAAGGACACCATACTGTGAATTAGCATCTGCAAATAATAATAATAATAATAATAATAATAATAATAATAATAAAACAAAGAGCATGAAAAACTGTAACTACGTGGACAAATATAAAAAAAATAGTATACATGTATTCTTCTCTTTTCTTTTAATTTATTTAAAAGACATAAAATTATGTAAATAAATAATTATGTTAATAACTAATAATGAATCCAACACTGAGATGTTGGATTGTAACACATCTAAATGTCATATATATGACGATTATAGCACAAAGGAGGAGAAGTATAGGGAGTTACATGGAAGAAAACGTATTACATTTTACCCAAATTAAGCTAGTATTAATCTTGAATTAGCCACTAAGAAAATAACTTTAAAAACATAGCTAAAAAAAATCAACCAACAACTTCTAGTTAGGAAACAGATTATTGACAGGCCAGTAAAATAGCAAAATACAACTATCTGCTAGCTATAAGATGCCTTTGAAATACAGGCACATATTGTTTTAGAAGAGAAGGATGAAAAAGAGACACAATGAGGACACTAATACAACAAAATCTTCTGAGATGATATTAATATCATAAGACATAAATCAGAGTATTACCACTTTTCCCATGGGGTGGTAAGAGCCCAGCATTAAAGGCAGTGATATCTGCGTCCAGCCCTGCCAAGCTTCAGACATTGGGCAAACAGGTGATAGTAAGACCTTCAGCAAAGCAAACACTCTATGTGAATCATCTCTCATCTGTGCCAAGCCCTATAAGAACAATATTATTACTATTATTATTATTATCCCCCCCTTTTCCACCGTATAACAGCCTGGTACACAATAGATACAAAATTCACTATAGTAACAGTAATATTACTATTCGTATTTGCTTAAGAAATTCTTACCATGTGCAAAGCACTATCCTAGGCTCTAAGGATATAGCGATAACTAAGACTAACGTCCCTAGTCTCATACAGTTTATGTCTAGTGGAATGGAAACAGCCAGAGTAAAACGTGACTACAATAATTAATCAGATAGCGATAAGTAGAACGCAAAGTACAACAACATAGGGGCGCGTGGGTGGCTCAGTCGGGTAAGCGTCCGACTTCGGCTCAGGTCATGATCTCCTGGTTTGTGAGTTGGAGCCCCGTGTCGGGTTCTGTGCTGGCAGCTCGGATCCTGGTGCCTGCTTCGGATTCTATGTCTTTCCATCTCTCAGCCCCTCCCTGCTCATGCTCTGTCTCTCTGTCTCTCAATAATAAATAAACGTTAAAAAAATAAAAAATAATAACTTTAAAGTAGAACAATATAATAGAATGGTTGGGTGAGTATAATTCAGATTGAGGAAATCATATTTAAGCTAAACTTGAAATTATAATTAAAGATATGAAGATCAGAAGAATACTGTTGTGGGTAGAGGTTGCAGTGCAAAGACCCTGGGGCAGGAACAAGTTTAGTATATTGGAGAGAAGGTCACTGTGGCTGAAGATGTGGTATGAGCACCAGGGGAAGTAGTATGATATGTGATTGGAGAGGTTAAGTGTGCAAAGCTCTGTAAACCAGAATAAGAGGTTATGTATTATTCTACGTGATAGGAGATGTTTGAAGGGTTTCATGTCAGTTAGTGATATAAAGTGATTTAAAAAAAATTTTTTAATGTTTATTTATTTTTGAGCGAGATAGAGAGAGTGCAGGCAGGGGAGGGGAAGAGAGAGAGAAGGAGACACAGAATCTGAAGCAGGCTGCAGGCTCTGAGCTGTCAGCACAGAGCCCGACACAGGGCTCAAACTCTCGAACCATGAGATCATGACCTGAGCTGAAGTCTGGCGCTTACCTGACTGACCCACCCAGGCACCCCATGATGCACATTTTTAAATAACATTGTCTGTCGTCTCAGAGAGGAGAACAGAGGGCAGGGAAGCAAGAACAGATGCAAGGAGATCATTCGGGACTCATTGTAGCAGTCCAGGAAAGAGGAGGGCAGGGTTGGTGAAGGGAAGTGGACAAATTTGAATGGATTTGGAGGTAGAGCTCATTTGGTGATGGGCTGGATTAGGATGGGGGAAGGGAGGGAGAGGAATCAAGGATGAGACTCAAGTTTGGAGCTTGAACAACTGGGTGGATGGCAGTGTTGTCTACCAAGAAGAGGAAGACGGGAATAACAGAACCACTCAGGGTAATGACAGAGAGGTGGGGTGGAGGGATGGAATCGGGGGTCCTACTTTAGCTATGGTGCATTTGAGAGACCTAGCAGGCTTCTTTAACTATTTACATCCAGGCAACAATATAAGCATGAGCAAGACAGCGTTCCCATCTTCCAGGAATTCACAAGCCTACTGGGGAGAAGAATGGATACATTAGAATTAAGAGAACTGCAGGTGCTTTTTGGAAAAGATAACAGGAAAGCCTGGGGGAAAGAGGGATAGGACCTACCAGGGCCACAGGGCACGGACATGTGGGGAGGTCCTACAGAGTAACAAGTTCTGAGTTCAAATTGTAAGCATGGATGAACTTGAACAAGCAGACTGGAGTGTGGATAGACTGCAGCAGAGGGAGGGAACTTAAACTTGAGTTTTTCTAGAAGTGAACCACGCCCAAGGAAGGTTGAGCAAACAGGCGCTATTAGGGTTTAGTGTGTGTTAGGGGAGGTTGATGGAAGACCCTGCAAGAGTAGGTTGGAACTGAATCAGGAAAGATTTGGAAGGCAGACTAGAGCCATGGCTTTCTCCTGAGGCCTTGAGTGGATGGGGAGATACACTTTTAAGCAGAAAAGTGACCTGCTTAGAGATATGCATTAAGGCCACACTGGTGACGGTGTTTGAAAAGTGAGGGTGATGATGGATGGCAGAGATGGGGACGGGCAGGAAGAAACAGAGCAGGAGCCCAGTTCCAAGACTATCTTATAGTTCAGGCGATGGTACTACATAGGAGACCATCATAGTCAGGCCACTGAGGATTCCTACAGAGCCACCCACAAAGAAAAACATAAACTGTATTAAGAAGGTGTCTGCGCATGCAAGAGAAAGCCGAGGGGGAATATCACAGAGGAAATGATTGATGATATTTGGGCCACAGAAGGGCAAGCAAAAAGTCAATGTCATATGGGTCATGCTGCTTAGAAGAGCCATGACATAAGGCCCTATAACCAGCGGCACACAGACCTGTTGGGACATAATGAGTGCCTACAACACGGGCTTACCAATGGCCAAATACCGGTCATATGCCATGGGAGCCAGGAGGAAACATTCAGCTACTACAAAAAGACCAAAGAGCCACAGCTGTGCAGCAGAAGCTGTGAAAAAGACGCCTTTTTTTCTCTGCGAAGGTATCACAGAGCATCTTGGGGGCAATGGGGGAAGAGGAACAAATATCCACAAAGGACAAGCAGCTGAGAAGAAAGTACATAGGGGTATAGTCTAGGATCAATGAGTATGAGAGTGAGTATCCCAAAGTTACCCCTCAGTGTGATGAAATAGGCAGAAGCATGACAAAGAAGACAAATCGGCTGATGAAGAGGGTTTGTGAGACCCAATAGAAGAAATTCAGCCTCTTCACAAGAAAAAAAAAAAAATATATATATATATATTCATAAAATTATGTTGTATGCCTTGGACATACAATGTGATATGTTAGTTGTATACCAACAAAATGATAAAAAAGTGAATTATTCAGGAAGTATGTAGCCGTAGCACTCTTTAATATTACCTTCGTATTTGGATTGGATGATTTACAAAGGCCTTTCACATCCACGATCCTCTCTGCTCATATAGTAGCTTACTGAGATTTTGTCACTGTAATTCTATGATTGCGCGTGTGAAATGCAGAATGCATTGCAATTCTTTATTAAAGAGCATCAGTTATGCTATTGTGATTTATTGGTTTTTGTGTCCTAGGCAGGGTGTGAATTCTATTCGTATGGTTGTTCAGCCTGGCACACATGAGGCATCAGTGTCCATGAGCTCGTAACTTGGGTCACACTTTTATTTTCTTCGGGTACAATATTCTTTCGACTATACTTCTGTGTTTCATTTTCTGAACTGTAGCAACAAATCTAAGAAATGACGGGATAAACCATGTTTTGGTGCAATTCTGAGACTCACTGAGAGCCACACTCTGTCTTTCTTTGAAGGGTTTCTTTGAAATGCATTTATTTTAGTCCCCTGACTTTGAAAGATGTCAGTCATTTCTAAGGCCCTAAAATATTTTGGCTTGTCTTGCTTGCTTTTCACTATGCTTTAGCCCAGTTTTGTGTCTGTGTTGGGTAATGACGTGGTCAAAATGCTATTTAATAAAGAGGAAATGGGAGTCAAAGAACACTACAGTCAATAATTAAGCAATTTTTTACATATGTCTCTTATGCACCTGCATTTTACTGGGTACTATTCACGTTGAGAGAGGCAAAGTCCACCTGGAGATTACAGGCTAGTATAGTGTAAAGAAAAGCAAAAAGATTAAAAAACATTTCCTGGGCGCCTGGGTGGCTCAGTCGGTTGAGCGTCCGACTTCGGCTCAGGTTATGATCTCGCGGTTCGTGGGTTCGAGCCCCACATTGGGCTCTGTGATGACAGCTCAGAGCCTGGAACCTGCTTTGGATTCTGTGTACCCACCTCTCTCTGCCCCTCCCCCACTCATGCTCTGTCTCGCTCTGTCTCTCAAAAATAAATAAATGTTTAAAAAAATTAAAAACAAAAATAAATAAAAACGTTTCCATAAGGGTGTAAAGGAGCATATTTTAGCAAGGGTAGTAAAAGAAAGCCTCTTTAAATAGGATAGAGGTTGGGAAAGATGAAAAAATTTGTTTTTATACACGGCTTTCCATGCAGTCTAGAGGTCACCTTTGGATCATAAAAGGAGAAAGGGCCCCACACAGTAGTAACAGAGGCTTCTGGGTATTCTAGCACACAAGGAGAGTTTGCAAGCTCATTGATCCTGACCCTCAGGATACCTTTCTCATTCCTTTATATGATGTAGGATTTGGGAATGTAATGCTTTTTCGGGGAGAAGTGATCTTTTTATTTATTTTTTAAAGTTTATTTTGAGAGATAGACAGTGTTTGAGTGCGAGCAGGGGCGGCACAGAGAGAGAGGGAGAGAGAGAATCCCAAGCAGACTCCCTGCTGTCACTGTGGAGACCATCGCAGGGCTCAGTCTCAGAAATGCTGAGGTCATGATCTGAGTGGAAATCAAGAGTCAGATGCTTAACCGACTGAGCCACGCAGGCGCCTTGGGAAAAGTGCTTTATTATAGGCTTTGAGTGCTGACAAAAGTGATCACTTTGGAGAATAGATTAAAATAGGTATCTTTCACCAGAGGACTCTTTGCTGCATAGATTTGTAAGATCTTCCGGGCACTTTATGCTGGATTGATGATGGTCTATTTCCTAGTCACCCCAGACCTTCCTGTGCCATGAAAACAGGGCCATACAAAAATCTGAGCAGATTGTCATGGTACCTCATGGTAGTACAATCTGATTGCTTTTTTGGGGGGGAGGGGAGAGCACACTGCTCAGGCCACAGTCCCCTTCAGTGGTGTGTGCACCATCCAGAAACTTCCTCCGTGGAACTTCTTCAGTCATTCTTGGGGTCTTATGTGGCTGTTCCATTTTCCGTTTCCTCCTCCTAGGGCAGTGTTGCAGGCCAGTCTTTAGCTCCTTTGAGTCTCTGCTCCAATGTCGTATTATCAAACAGGCCATCGGGACCTCTTTACCTAAAATAATTCTCTGCTCCTCCCATATCTCAACCGCTTACCTTTTCTGCATTATTATTTTTCAAGGTACTTAAAAACACCAGAATATCATTTACCTACTTGTTTGCTTATTGTGTGTCTCTCCCTGTAGATGATGATATTCATGAGAGAAGGATGCTCATGGCCATCACTTTATGCCTGACACCCCAGCCTGGCACATAGTAGGTGCTCAGTGTATGGTTGTTGATCGAATGACAAATATATGGTCAATACTATATTCTTTTATTCAGTGAATATTATATGTTGACAGACATAGGTTCAGCGATCAACTCTGGTTGTGTTTCTTTCCATGGATTATGGCTTATATGCAAATGACAAAATGCATCAGAATTGAATAACACACACATGCACATAAATAAATGTATGACTTTACATGGAGCATGCATGCAATAGTAATAAGAATAAGAATAAGAACTTATTCTATTTATATTTACAGTAGTACCTGAAATCATTTTAGAGGTATAATATCTCAACTACAGATAGAAGTCTTGGAAGCATTATAACTGACTTCCCACAGCAAGTTTTAGGTGTACAACCTTAACTTAAACTATTTCTCTTGGATATTGAGTTGTAAGGAGAATGACACAATGCCAGATAAACGGCTGGAGGACATTCATGTCAACCATGGTCCCCTGAGTAGACCTACGGTCTCTGCTACCAGGACACCCAGAGCTGTCCAGGTTTTTGTCCAGGTGATGTTTGGATCTACCTGACATACTTCTGGTGAATTTCCTAAGTCTCTTGCTTGCGGCTGAAACTCTGATATATTATTTAATTTTTCTTCGACAACAAAGTATTCAATAGTTATTATTCTTTTCTGTAATAATTTCTTCAATCAAATCTAAGCTTAGCATGAGTGATTTAGCATACCTCAGGAGAAGGGGAATAGATTAAGTTGGTGTTTTATTTCTATTTAAATACTAGTTGAGGCACTCAGTCATGCTTAAATGATTCTGTTTTGAGAACCAGCATAATTCCACTTGTGGAATAGTCCTGATAACAAATCAATGATAACAAATATCATTGATTGAACTTCCACAGTGTAGGAGGAAGCATATTATGTGCTTTCCAGAATTGTCACCTCTGATGTCTCTGTTATTATAGATATGCACTCAAGTAAAATACAGCTGTTTCCATTATTTTAAAGATGAACATGCTCTGGTAGTCAGTGTCTACTGCTGCATAACAAATGGCCACAAAGCTGGTAAGTCCTAACCACACAAATGTACCACCTCTCATTTTCCCTGGGCCTCGTTTCCGGGTCCATCGTGGTCTGATTCTCTGATCAGGGTCTCACAAAGCTGAAATCGACATGTTGGCAGGGCCTGGCTCCTTTCTGGAGGTTGTGGGGAGGACTTGTTTCCAAGATCACTGATGTGTTTGAGAAAATTCAGTCCTTGTGGTTGTAGGACTGTGGTGCCTATTTCCCCAGGGGCTGTCGGCCAGGAGCCTCTCAGCTCCTTAGGACTGCCTGCCTTCCTTTTGTGGTCCCTCCAGCTTCAGACCAGCAGTGACTCATCTAGCCCTTCCCACATTTCCAGCCTGACTCTTCTGCTCTCAGCTGGAGAAAGCTTGGGACCCACCAGCTCATCTAGGGTCATGTCTCTTTGAAGGCTAACTGTGTCTCATAGTGTAACATAATCATATGAGTGATATTTCATCACATGCAGAGACTCCAGGGATCAGGGCAAAGATTATGGATCTTTAGAGGATCATTTTGGAAATTCTGCCACCAACAATGATATTCTCACAATAAAAGCCTATCCTGAAGAACGGTATTCTGCAAGGGGAAGAATTGACATTGAAGCTTGTCCTTGTTGATTTGTGGTGTGTGTGTGTGTGTGTGTGTGTGTGTGTGTGTGTGTATTTTTTCCCCTGGGCCCTCCGTTGTATTTTTTTTTGTTTTTATGCTAATATAATTTGAAAGCACACATTAGTACAGAATATTCTTTAATAATAAGACTATTTTATACATTTGCTGAGGATCTATGCTATGTGTTTTGCAAATATTTCATTGAATACAGTTTCCATTTGTGGTATGAGTTACTTGATTCATTTTATAGCTGGAGAATTGGAGGCTTCAGGGAGCCTGAACCACATGCTTCAGATCAAGGCATCTTCTAAATGATGCAGGTACTGCTGTACCACATTCTGAGTCCCCCAAGCTCCAGTCTTGTCACACAGTCAGGGGAAGGTCATTATTGGTACAAGGCTTACCATTCTTTATCCCCCTCAGTATTTCTCTGGGTTCACGTTTGCTTATTCCAGACAAAAATAACAACAGCATGATGTAGATAGTTATTATTTAAGATGACAATCCTGGTAAGTTCTGTAAAATGATATAACTAAAAATAATTTGATCTAAAACTGCCAAAGGCAATCGCTTGTGCTTTTCCATGCAGTGCACTTCGGGAAAACAGTGTTTGCATTGATTCCAAGGAACACTTGGCATTAATTTTAGTGTGTTTTCATTTTGAAATCAGTATTTCAAATTACTCTTTGAGTAAATTAGCTTGACTACAAGGTTCTTCCAGTGGAAAAAGCATCCTCATTTTCTCAACAACTCAGAAAATAGAGGTATATGCTTAGTAGGACTTTTGATGATGTCAGTTCAAGCCATTAAGATATGACCCTTGACCCATTAGAGTGTTTATTAGTGAAGAGAATCATGCATAAACAAAGAACGATATTTGGTGGCCTTTCTTTCTTTCTTTCTTTCCTTCTTTCTTTCTTCTTTAAACTCAAGTTAGATAGCATACAGTTTTGTCTTGGCTTCAGGAGTAGAACCCAGTGATTCATCTCTTACATATGACACTAAGTGACAGAAGAGAGGCAAAAGATACTGTTAACATTCAAAAAGAGTGATTATTTTTGTCTGAAACGGATCAAGGAAGGCTTCCTGGATGAGGTTATAATTAAGCAATACCTTGCAGAACAGATGGGATTTCGACTTCCAGTATTTCAGTATGTGAGAAGGGAAAGTCAGGAGGGTTGTAACGAAGTGGGTGCCTGTGGGTCTGTGTGGGAACCGTAAATCAGTGAGTCTGTTTGAATCTTATAATGCTCCTATAATGAGAAAGGAAGCTGTCAGTGTAGGTCCTGCAACACTGAAGAAGCTATGTTAAAGTGAATCCAGACTTAAATCATGCTGAGATATCGCTGTGACTCTGAAGTTTATATGGAAATGCAAAGGGCCCAGAATATCTCATTTAATCTTGAAAAAAAACAAGCCATGGGCGCCTGGGTGGCTCAGTCGGTTAAGCATCTGACTTCAACTCAGGTCACGATCTCGCGGTCCGTGAGTTCAAGCCCCGTGTCGGGCTCTGGGCTGATGGCTCAGAGACTGAAGCCTGCTTCTGATTCTGTGTCTTCTTCTCTCTCTGCCCTTCCCCCTTTCATGCTCTCTCTCTGTCTCAAAAATAAATAAACGTTAAAAAAAAATTGAAAAAAAACAAGCCAGGTAGAAGGTCTCCCTCTACTTAACAAAACTGTAGTAATTAAGGCAGGATCAAGAATAGACTAATGGCCCAGTGGAACAGAGTGGAGTGTCCAAGTATATTAATGAATGCATGCTAATACCTTTATTGTTAAAGAATATACAGACCCAATATATGGATGCTTCATTTATGACAAGGGGGACACAGTAAAGTATTGGGGAAAGAAAAGATTGAGAAAAAATGGCGTTTAATCCATTGGATGTCCAAATGGGAAGAAAAGTGGAATTTTATCCCCCTCTCACAACACACATTAAGATTAATTACAGATTATTTGGAGATTGAAATGTGAAAGGCAAAGAATTAGGGGATCTAGAAGATATTGGAGAATATCTTCATGATGTATAGTAGAAAATTAAAAAAAATATGCTCCAAAAATGTTAAACATGAAGAAAAATATTGATTCCCTGAACTATATTAAAATGAAGACTTAGGTTTTACTCTTAAGAGCATAAACCTGGAAGCCACAGCAAGGGAAATTGTTATTTATAAGGCATATAGGTGACATATCTGAAG
This sequence comes from Acinonyx jubatus, assembly GCF_027475565.1. NCBI lineage: Eukaryota > Metazoa > Chordata > Mammalia > Carnivora > Felidae > Acinonyx > Acinonyx jubatus. The sequence goes on from NC_069390.1 coordinate 13,540,923, forward strand.
AACATGAATAACTATATAACTTTTTTTTAAGTTTATTTAATTTTGAGAGATAGAGACAGAGCATGAGGAGGGGAGGGGCAGAGAGAGAGGGAGACACAGAATCCGAAGCAGGCTCCAGGCTCCGAGCTGTCAGCACAGAGCCCGAAGCGGGGCTCGAACCCACAGACCATGAGATCATGACCTGAGCTGAAGTCGGATGCTTAACCGACTGAACCACCCAGGCGCCCCTCTTTATTTATTTTCACCTTTATTTATTTTGAGAGAGAGAGAGAGAGAGAGAGAGAGAGAGAGAGAGCAAGTGAGGGAGGGGCAGAGAGAGAAAGGGAGAAAGAGAGAGAGAGAGAGAGCATGAGCAGGGGAGGGGCAGAGAGGGAGCCACAGGATCCGAAGCAGGCTCCAGGCTCTGAGCTGTCAGCACAGAGCCCCACGCGGGGCTCAGACTCATGAACTGTGAGATCGTGACCTGAGCTGAAGTTGGATGCTTAACCGACTGAGCCACCCAGTAACTATTGTTAACTTTTAAAGAAAGACAATCCAGTGATGAAATGCAGGCAAGACATTTCAAAAGCCAATTCAAAAAAGTGGTTATGAAAATGGCTTGTAAAGCTTGCAGAATTGTTCCATCTCTCTAGAAATGGCAGCTCAAGGCACGATGAGATACCATTATACACACACCATTATAAAATGGCTAATAGCGACTTTCATACACTGCTAATGGAAGTGTAAGCAGTGGGTTTTGGAAGACTTCTTCGATTATCGGTCCTCAGGAATATATATGCACCCAATAACAAAGAAATTTCCCTCCCAGGTATGTCCCCAAGAGAAATGCATGCTCATGAACACCAAAACACATGGCATTCGTTGGATGCCCATTGGAGAAAAAAAAAAATCACAAAGCGAAAAACTGGGAAAAATTCAAATGTCCAACAACAAAGCAATTGATAAATCATTTGTGGAATACTAACAGAATGGAATACTGGCATCCATAAATACATGAACTAGAGATGTATTCAATAAAAGATGAATTTCACAAATATAAAATGGATGGAGAGGTTCTATTTCCTGACTTGGGTGGAGGCTTGCATGCCTGGGCTCACATTGCAATAATTCAGTGAGCAGTACGTGTACGGTTTTTGCACTTTTCTGTGTGTTATTCATCAATATAAGTTGAAAAAATGTAGTATCAGGCTTGTATTTTTCGGTGAAATCTCTCTCAATTTCTCATTGAATATGGTGGAGATACTTCACACATTATGATTCTCAGTGAGTTCCCTATGAGTATCAGGAAAGGAAGATGGAATATCACAATGCCAAGTAAGCTATCCTGGGGGCTGATCTTCAATGGTAAAAATCTCTAGCTGAACAGTTGCAGAAATTCCGTGGTGCTTCTTATGGGGGAAAACTCAGCAGTTGTTACAACACCGTACTGAAGTTTACTCATTAAATGTTTGTTGTTGTTGTTGTTGTTGAAGAAGGAGGTAAGAAATTAAGACTTGACTCAAGTCAAGCACAGAGAGCAAATAAGTGGATCCCAGTGGATTTTTTAGAGTTTAAGGATAGTAATAACATTTTAATTTAATTCCCTCTTAACAAAATTCCCAAGGTATGGTATGTATTGGGACATAAGTTTTTTCAGAACAACAACAACAACAAAATGAGGTAACTAATTCTGGAAACTTCCAACCAAGTGAAAAGACAATGTGCTTTGGAGTGGAATCTTACCAGTTCCTTGGGAAGGAAACTTAGGAATAAAGTCAAGTGATTCCAAGAAAGTCTGCCCTCTTCTCTGTGTGGAGGCGCAGATGAAGGTGGGAAGAAGGAAAACAGGCTGAAAAAGAGTACAATTTATGCTCCGTTTTAATTTCAATTCTCGGAAGAAGAAAGGAGCTCCTTGGAATGTAAGTTTAAAGCATTCTTAAAAACCCATCTCTGTCCCTCCGTTTACTCTTCAAGAAGCTCAAAATAAAAAGATTGATGGGAAAACAAAAAGGACTGACATCTAAGATGTGTTTCTTCGGTACATAGAAAAATACCCACTTTCAGACCATAATTGGTTAGAATGTTGCAGCAAACCTAACATGCAATAATGTGAAATTTGCTAAGATGCACGAAGAGATTATAGTCAGGTGAAATCCCTCTTCAGATTCACTGGCTGCCCAGAACAGGGAGAGAGAGGCAGGGCCACCCTCTCTAGGGGTGGTGCCATCTGTATGGCATGCTGCCGTGCGTTATAAGCATCACGCTCCAAGCAGGGGGTACAAATGGGAGCACAGGTGCAGATGTTTGAGAGCGCTTGTACCTGAGCAAACCTGGACTCTTTACAGGATTTCCTGGGACCTCCTTACTCTCCTTGTAATCAACAGCTCTTTCACTGATAAATTTGCATACGCGTTTTGTCTGATTCTGCAGCCCTCAAACAACATGTAGGACTGGGTTGAGACTTTGAGACATCCGAGTTTCCCTCTTGGAGGAGTGACATCTTTGAAAGGGTGGATACCCTGTATTCAGATAGGGCAGTGTCTTAATCGCAGATAACTCTTTGGAGATACCAGGTCCTGCCCTTCAGGTATCACCTTCTACATTTGGCAGCCTTGATTGTTTGCTCTTTACATTTTTTTTTTAATTTTCATTTATTTTTGAGAGGGAGAGACACAGAGTTTGAGGAAGGGAGGGAATTCCAAGCAGGCTTCAGGCTCTGAGCTGTCAGCACAGAGCCTGAGGAGGGGCTTGAACTCACGAACTGTGAGATCATAACCTGAGCTAGAGTTGGATGCCTAACTGCCTAACTGAATGAGCAACTGAGCCACCCAGGCGCCCCTGATTGTTTGCTCTTTAAAATGGAGATAGCAAAATGTTTCTTACCCAAGCTTGGGTGGAAGTCAAATTGGCTGTCATTTGCAGAGCACCTGGGGCCGAATCTGATAAGTCTTGCATACTCTGAAAATGCTTGTCCCTTGTCCCCTCTCCATTGTCACCTTAAAGGTGTCGTCCCATGCAGCCAATCACGGATTTAGAACCGCAGGGTGGAAATTGATTGTATCTTTGCCACCATCTTTGTGGTCCTGGGTCAGACATCTTGGAGCCTCAGTTTTCTTATTTATAAAGGGTGAGGTTGGGGCTAGAGTTCTGTCCGCTTCTCAGAATTTCAGAAATCTCGAACTTCAAATGCATGGCCTGTATTTGTTACTCACTTTCTCCCACCTAGGCTTTGTATATTTCTTGCCTGTTTTTCTCCCAATCGATTGTAGCTATTTTTTTTCTTCTCTCTTTTTCTTTTTAAATGTTGAAATACTTTAAGGAATTACTTAGATTACTTTTGGGGGGGTTGCTTTAGATTATTATTTATTTATTTATTTCGAGGGGGGAGAGGCAGAGAGAGAAGAAGAAAGAGAATCCAAAGAAAGGTCCACTCTGAGCCCCAAAGCAGGGTTCAATCCCATGAACCATGAGATCATGACCTGAGCCAAAATCAAGAGTTGGACCGTCCACCAACTAACCCACCCAGGCACCCCTTATATATTTGTTTAATTTTAATTTTGATTTATTTTTTTTTAGAGAGGGAGAGAGCATATGCCCTTGAGAAAAGGAGGGGCAGAGGAAGAGAGAGAGAGAGAGAGAGAGAGAGAGAGAGAGAGAGAAAATCCCAAGCAGGCTCTATGCCCACCTCCCCTCTGGTAATCTATTATTTTATTTTTAAATGTCTGTACAATATTCCCCAGAATGACATACTAAAGTTTATTTACTGTCATGCTTTTTGGAGAATATTTATGTGGATTCCGTTTTTTTTATCATTTGAAGCAACAGTAAAGTGGACATCATTGTTTTTCCATTCTGTGTTTCTTCAGGGTAGATAAAAGTAATGGAATTTCTGAATCATCAGGTAATCACTTTTCAAAAAAAAAAATTCAAGAGATAGTAAAAAATTGCCTTCTGGAGGCCCCACCCCTGCAACAGCCAGTGATCTCCAGTGATCACCAGTTTCTCTCCCTGCTTTCTCAGTATATTTTCTCACTTCTCAATATCTTGTCAACTTGAAGGGTGAAATAGTATATGATTATTGTTTCAATTTGGTTTCTGTGATTATTGGGGATATTAAAGGGATATTAAACATCTTATATTTATTGGGACTGGGAGTGTCCTCTCTGTATCTTTTGCCAATGACTACAATGAATACTTGCTATCTTAGTGGATAATTTGTGGTAGCTCTTTGTGTGATCTGACTTTAGTCTTCTGTAACATATGTTTCAGTAGTTCTCCAATCTGTATGTCTTAATTTTACCCAAAGTATATGTTGGCATTTGTTTACTTAAAATTATTATGCCGTAAAGCTTTCAACCTTTTCTTCAGGTGATATTCATGTTCTGTTTAAGAAGTCCATCCCTGTATACAACAAATCGTAATGCTATTCTTTAGGGTTTTACTGTTGTATGTTTATAATAGAATTTTTCTTTTTAGTTTAATGATGTGGGTGGAATTTTAATACGATCTATTTTTTGAAATGGCCATCCCAATATTGTAATTAATCTTTACTTTCCTGACTGAAAGAAAATGTTTATTCATACTAAATTGGCATATATGTCTTGGTCTGCCTACGGTTTTTCTGTCTCCTGCCTATTTTAGTAATCATACCTTACTGGTTAAGCATGATGGCTTTATTTATGTGTTGATATCTGGAACAGCACATCCCGTTTCTTTGATTTTCTTTTTTGAAATGTCCTTTGCTCCTTTGAACATTTTTCTCTTCCATGAATTTAAACATCTGATTTTTTTTCATTAAAAATTATATTTTAATTTAACTTTTCCAATTGGTTGGAACTGCATTAAATTTACCAAATAACCTGGTAGGTGTCCTGGCCTCGTCAGCCTTAAACAGCCAGGATCAGGTTAGTAGTCTAATCCAACCAGCTTTTGACCCACTGCAATGAGGGAGACCATGCACACTTAGAACCATGGATGTCTCATTAAACACACAAACAAAAAAAAACTAGAGCTATTATAGGATTTTGAGAAGTGGGGAGTTTTTGGTGGAATTTCAATCAAGGAAAACTGAGATGAGCTCAAAGCAAAGCAAGGCTGTGTGGAAAGGGGCCAACATTACAACATCAGAACAATCTGACCCACAAAGGTAGCACAGGGTCCTGTTTCCATGGAAACTACAAAGGTAAACTAGGTGTAGAGTGCTGTACCCAGACATCCCTCTTGTGGACTTTTGTACTCGTGTGGGGGACTGGGACTGCTTTGCTCTGTCAGACTGACCTAGATATTCCAGACCAGAGTGGGGTGTTTCGTCTTGCTAATGTGATTTCAGACAAAAATTGTAGACAGTCTGTTTTTTCAGAAAGTAAAGTTTATCATTGAGCAATAAAGTATTTGTCACTACCTCCCCACCCCCCCCCCCCCCCACCCAAATGTTGTTAGGACACTTTCCAGCTGCAGCATATCTGTGGGAGAAATATCATTTTTTGTTCCCTTCATAATTGATGTATCTGTGTGTGCTATTCCAACCTGAAGAATGGCCACGCAGAGTCTTGCCGTCCCTGTTAGAGCTAATTTTTACTGTCTCAGGAGGAAATGAATCTTAATAAACACATAAAAATACAATAAATGTGTTTTTTTGACTGATCTAGGCAGTTCTTTCCTTGTACAGTAAAGTTAAATAATTTATATTTTTCTTCATATGAATCTTGAATGGTTTTTGTTAGGCTTATTTACAGCTATTTTATCAATTTGTATTGATGAATATAAGTTTTTCCGTTATAATTCATAGGTAATTATTATTGACTTTTTTTACACCAATCTTCTGCTACTTTGAATTCTTTCATTTTTTTCTAAAAAAATTATCTTTATTGGTTGACTATTTTACACTTTCTATGTGGATGACTATTTTGCTTGCAAATAGTGACAGTATTTTCTTATCTCTGTTTTCTAGAATTCTTACACCTTCTTTCTTTTTTTATAGTTTAGTATTTTGGATGTACCCTTCACTATACTGTTAAATAGCACACATTGTGAAAATACATAGTTTCTGGTTATAGTATTAATATTCCCAGTGCTTACCTTACACACATATATTCTCTGGAAGCTAGAAGAAGATCCTTTTTACCAAGTCAAGTAATTCTTTTTTTTTCCAGTTTGGAAAGTTTTTCTTTGTTTTCTTTTTTTTTTCTTTTCTTTTATTTTCTTTCCTTTTTTTCCTTTCCTTTCTTTTCCTTTCCTTTCCTTTCCTTTCCTTTCCTTTCCTTTCCTTTCCTTTCCTTTCCTTTCCCTCTCCTTTTCTCTCCTTTTCTTTCATTTTCTTTCTTTTCCTTTCCTTTCTCTTCTTTTCTTTCTCCTTACTTCCTCCCTCCCATCCTTCCATCCTTCCTCCTCCCTTCCTCCTTCCTCCCTCTTTCTTTCTTTCTTTCTTTCTTTCTTTCTTTCTTCTCTTTCTTTCTTTCTTCTTTCTCTTTCTTTCTTGCCACATTTTATAAGCTTCTTTAAAGAATTCTTTTGAAATAATTATAATGCATTGTCTTTTAATATGTAAGTGTGGTGAGTAATTTTACAGATTTTCTAATGGTGACCCAATTCTTAGTTCTAATTTTTTCTTTAAAACATTTAAACCATATTGCTGTTAAGAGTAAGAACCTTACTATATTTGCTTGGTAGCTTTTAGTTTAGTCTCTTTTTATACCAATGCTCCCAAACTGGACCTGTAGTTTCTCTTCTTGTGTATAATGTTATGCTTTTAAATAATTTAAAATTGTATGCATTATTAACGTTCTGTTTTTCTCACTCTAGAGAACAACACAACCAATGGCTGATGGGAACAATACAAGAATCACAGAATTTATTTTCATAGGTTTGAAGTATCATCCTCGGATGCAAGTCTTCCTTTTCTTGCTATTTCTACTTTTTTACCTTGTTACCATCACAGGAAACTTGGGTATGATTATTCTTATCCAGATAGATCCCCGCCTTCACATGCCCATGTACTTTTTTCTCAGTCACCTGTCTTTTGTGGACATCTGTTTTTCATCAGTAGTGGGTCCCAAGATGCTCACTGACTTCTTCACTGAGAGGAAGGCCATCTCCTTCCTGGGCTGTGCCTTGCAGCAATGGTTCTTTGGGTTCTTTGTGGCCATTGAGTGCCTTCTCCTGGCGTCCATGGCTTATGACCACTATGTGGCCATCTGTAACCCATTATTGTATTCTGTCTCCATGTCACAGAGACTCTGCGTACAGTTGGTGGTTGGACCCTATACTATTGGCTTCTTGAGCACCATGACTCACACAACGGCTGCTTTCCGACTTCCCTTTTGTCGCTCCAACATTATCAATCATTTCTTTTGTGACATGTCCCCCCTTCTTTCTCTGGTATGTGCTGACAGCCGGATCTATAAACTGTTGGTTTTCATTGTGGCTGGAGCTGTACTGGTTGTCAGTAGCCTGACCATTATAATCTCCTATTTTTACATCCTTACTGCCATCCTGAGGATCCGCTCTGGCGATGGGAGGCGCAAAGCCTTTTCCACCTGCTCCTCCCATCTCACCGCAGTGTCCATCTTATATGGGACCCTCTTCTTTATCTATGTGCGGCCAGGTGCAATCTTTTCTCTGGACATCAATAAAGTGGTGTCGGTGTTCTACACAGCAGTGATCCCCATGTTGAATCCTCTCATCTACAGCTTGAGAAATAAAGAAGTGAAAGCTGCCATGTGCAGAACGATCGTCAGGGGGAAGTTTTGCATAAGAAGTTAAATTCCTGTCTGGAATACAAAATAGATATAGGGCAAAGCTTCTAGACATGGTTAGTCTACCTGGTCATCATCCAAAGATGCTAAAACAAACCTGCAGACTTTGGAGTATGGCATCCTTGAAACGTTCAATATGACTTTTATTTTAAAAACTGTTTTTAAAGCTCCATTTCAATCATGTGCCTGTGGATGATAAGAATCCCCAGTCACTCAGAGTCAGAGTAATTCTGCTTCCTCAAACATTTTCATCATTAGGAATAGGATAAAAATCTAGTAAGTGTTGGAATCATCTAGCTATTAATAGTGTGGCACTAGTTAAACCAATATACATGTCCGGGCCAGGTGAGATTCATTGGAATGATATGCATGCTCCCTATCTCTAAATACAGAATTGAAAATAGCAAACAGGGCAGGTTACCTAGGTACAAATGATTTCTTTAACTAAAGGGACTCCTCCTATCTCATTCCTTTAAATATCTTTTATGCCTATTTTTGTATTCTTGTCTTCTAAGAATACAACGTCATGATCACTGCAGAAAAGAAACCCAAATATGGACAAGTGAAAGGTGAACAACATTGACAGCACAATTCTTGCACTCTTATTCATCCACCAAGTGACAAATGACAAGAAAGATGCCTCTTTACATATTTGATTTTGATGTTCCAACTACTACTTTAATACTTGGTATTTAGTTATTTCTATTTCTTTCAGACAAAAATAAATAGGCACTGTTTATTATAGAAATTATAAATAAAATGCAAACATGTGAATGAGAGAACAAGAAAATTTTAAAAAAGTCAGAGGCAATAGGTGTTGAGAAGTCAGAGCTAAAATGAAATTCAGAAAATATATATCCTATTTTCATGTTAGTCTTTTTTGGTTGTTCCAATAAAAAAAAAATACGACAGAATGAAGTTTAAAAAGATTTTAACACCTTTCTGTGCCTCAGAAAACATTTGAGCAATTCAAGAAGTATTATAATTATTTCAGGGAAGAGGTATTATTAATTATTATGATTTTTAAAAAGTGCCCTTTTGGTGCAAGCTAGAGTTTGCAGGTATTTGAGCCCTGATGGCTGAGCATGAACTAAAAATATAAAATTTATCTCTAGACCGTAGAAGACAGAGGGGGAAAAAGCAAAATGAAACATGACTCAGTAAGGATACAGAGAGAACTAGAGTGTAAATTTAATCCCAAGTCTGTGCCCTAATAAATTTCATGACGGAGTATGCTAGATACACTAATCGTTTCTTTGGCAGTATTGATGGAATGTTAGTGTCACAACCATCCCTTCCCGGGATTAGGAACCCGCTTTGAATATTGCAATTATTCTTGTTTTAAATTTATTTTTATGTTTATATATCTTTTTAATTCTCCAGTTAGCACACAGTGTAGCCTTGGCTTCAGGAGTAGAACCCAGTGATGGCACCCACTGTTCATCCCAAACAGTGCCCTTCTTAATGCCCATCACCCCTTTAACCCATCCTCCACCCTCCTACCCTCATCAACCTGCAGTTTATTCTCTGTATTTAAGAGTCTCTTATGGTTTGCCTCGCTCTAGGTTTTTATCTTATTTTTCCTTCCCTTCCTCTATGTTCATCTATTTTGTTTCTTAAATCCCACATATTAGTGAAGTCATACCTTTATCTTTCTCTGACTGACTGGCTTCACTTAGCATAGTACACTCTAGTTCCATCCATGTAGTTGCAAATGATGACATTTCATTATTTTTGATCACCGAGTAGTATTCCATTGTGTGTGTGTGTGTGTGTGTGTGTGTGTGTGTGTGTGTATAGTATATATGTGGTATATATATACATATATATATGTGGTATATATATATATATATATATATATATATATATATACACACCACATCTTTTTTATCTATTCATCTGTTGATGGACATTTGAGCTCTTTCCATACTTTGGCTATTGTTGATAGCCCTGTTATAAACATTGGGGTGCATGTGCCCCTTCAAGTCAGCATTTTTGTATCATTTAGATAGATTCCTAGCAGTGCAATTGAATTGCTGGGTCATAGGATAGTTCCATTTTAAATTTTTTGAGGAACCACCACACTATAGTTCTATGCACTAAGTGCATAGCCCTTAGCAATGAGGTCATAGAGTGGTTTGTGTTCAGAGGGAGTGAGCAGGTTATGGAGGGAACTGAATGCCAAGACAATGAAATGATATATAGGCTAGGAACAATCATGGTTTTGGTGAGGCAACTGTCTCAGACAGCACGGGCAAGCAACCTAGCTAGAGAAGCAGAATTAGTGCCAATGTGATGCTCTGAAAAGGATTCAGATTTTAGCACAGAAATTTCTTCCATGTAACTCACATTATTTATTGATTTTTGAAACAGTTAATTAGACGAAGGCTGGGATCAACAGTCTCAGATGTGTATGTTTGTGCCGCTGCTGATATAAGTGAGTTCCCTTTCTCTTGCTGAAAGGAAAATTATCAGTGTTTTAGTCTGTGCCTTTACAGCACAGATCTTGTAACAAAGGAAGGTTCTTGAGCTGAAAGGAACAATCCAAATGACAGCCCTGCCTTAGTTTAAAGCTAGGTTCTCTTTTCTGCTTATTATGGATCTTTGATAAGAAATACAATTGCTGAGAAGTCTGTTTTGCTTGCTGTTTGCTACGAGCATTGTGAGGCCTTTCCTGAATGTAACCCGCTGTGTAGTAGAATGGGTTGTAAACCTTCCTAAATGTAGTCTGATATGTAATGGAATGAGTGATTGTACATAAACTAACCGGCATTTCTCGCTTCTGTAAACCTGCTTGCTTAGCACATTCCTCACCTACCCTACCCCCTTCCCCCTTCCCCCTCCCGCCACAAGTAAGGGACAAAGCCTTCCCGCCAAAGGACAGACAAAGGACGCCCAATCAGAGAACAACAAATGTCCTTACTTTAAAATCAACTAATCAGGCCCCTCATAATTTGAAACCTCCCCTGTGCTATTTGTCTCTGTCTATAAAAACGCTGTACCAACCCTGATCGAGGCCTCTTGCGTCACCGGCGACGAGTGCGCAGAGGACCAGGTTGGAACCTGCAATAAACGACCCTTGCCGCTTGGCTTTGACTTACGACTCTGGTGGACTTTTGTGGGAGGTTTCGGAACTTCGGGCATTACAGAGCATTCCCTTGTTTTTTTCCCACTCCCATTGAGGTGTTTTTGTTTTTGTTTTTCAGTAGAATCTCCAATTTCTAAGTTTAATGCTATGGGGTACAAATACAAATCTGATCTGTTTTCTCTATAATATTGGACTAGGAAAAGTAAGCAACATTAAAAACAAAACAAAACAAAACAAAACTACAACAAAATCCCCTCAAACCTTTTTCACCCGAGTTATTGGGATCAAGGTAGCTTTGCTTCAGCCTGGGGTCCATGGGGACTTTTGTGAGTCCTGTGTTCCCTCTGGCATGAATGATGGGGCAATTAACACCTCTGAAACAATCTTGGAGAAGGATAGTGGACATAAGGGTAAGGCCAGGGAATTCATTCATGGTCATTCAGTGGCCACTCTGCATCTCAACACTAATCGATTCAAATCACAACCCAGCACCCCCCTCCCATAACACAGCTCTTGCAGCCTTGGGGAGCCGTAGTGATAAGAAATAGTGTGGGTATGGGGCACCTGGGTGGCTCGTTTGGTTAAGCCTCCAACTTTGGCTCAGGTCATGATCTTCTGGTACATGAGTTTGAGCCACACATAAGGCTCTGTGTTGACAGCTCAGAGCCTGAAGCCTGCTTTGGATTTTGTGTCTCCTTCACTCTCTGACCCTCCCCCACTCACCCTCTGTCTCTCTCTCTTCCTCAAAAAATAAATAAATAAATAAATAAATAAACATTAAAAAATTAAAAAAGAAAAAAGAAAAAGTGTGGGTCACAGAGTCTTAGATTTTGTTCACGTCGTAATGTCGGGAGACACCATCAGACAAGTTCCACCACGTTTTGTGTATAACTCAAACAACGAAAGTTTTAGAAATAATTTAAGCAAACGTTTTCGGTCAGGAAAGGGGATGCAGAATTGCTTATAAGTCCCTGTACAATTGAAAATATCTCTTGGTGAAGAACCTAACCTTCTGAATGGAATGGGTGCGATCAGGTCTTCTTTAGGTGCTTACAAATTCCCTGAAATCCATCGGGATCATCTGTGTAGACATTTTACTTTTGCCAAGGCTCTTGATATCTAAGAAACGGATCAATAGAACACACTTAGATAGAAGTGAGCCATCATCTGAACTCACGGATGGTGGGTCAGTAACCGCAATCTCCTTAAATCTCACTTGAGCAATTTCAGTGCCAAATGTAACGGGGCTGAAGGCAAATCTCGGGATGCTGTGGGAAGAGCACACCCATTGGTAACCTAGCAAAGAGCTCCCACTGAATGTGTTGAGAGGTTATGCGCCCTCCCAGAGATTCCAGAAATCCCTTTCTCCATAGTTGTACCACTGTTTTTCAATGATGAAGCAAAAATAATTTTTCTAATTGAGATGTTTCAATTTACTTAAGTTAATATGTAATTTAATGTATAAATTCTATCAAAGAGTCTTAGAACTAATAAGAATATAAAAATGTGCCTAAATTATAAAAACATTGTTTATTGTTGCTGCTAGAGCCTATATTTGGAGGGAGAGAGGCTTGTAAGTAAAGGAAAATTAGCTAGGGGTCAGTAATAATACTAAAAGTACTATATAAAAAGCAAAAAGCATAACAGAATGGAGGGACCTCCAGATGGACACATTTGAAATGGAACTTTGAAGAAAGAGACAGAAAGGTTTAAAATAGATGTCTGGAGAGAGAGAGAGATAACCTCTTCCACACGTTCCTGCCGCTTACCAGTGTGAGAGACAATCTAGGTAAAGAAAACCCCATCTTTTAACATGCTTAGGATTGTGTATGGGTATGAGAGGGAAGAGGGAGGAGAAGAGGGAGGAAAAGAGGGAGGAGAGAGAGAGAATTTAGATGGGAATGGCCCAGTTATAGTCACACTTCACAAGTAAGATTGCATAGTGCAAAATGCAAAATAAGAAATAATGTCTAATAATGCAGACAATGTAAACAAATATTTCTTAATATACTCATTTAGGAAATGGAGGTAACATTGTGTAGGGTACTTTGTTATTATAAAATTAAGAAATATGACACAGATAAGGGCTCTGAAGTTTGTGACTGATATTTCTAATATTTTTGCTTAGTCTAGTAAAATTTTTATATGATCATCTGTATAGATGTTAGAAAGGCATAGAGAACCATTGCTCCTGATCAAATTTTATGAAAGTAGTAGCCTAAAAAAAGATAAACGCTTCCTTCTTGCATGTCCTGAGGAAAGACTACTTTTTCACCAGAGTTTAGCACAATATCTGACACGAGTGATTCAGTAGAAGTTTCTTAAATCCATCTGAGGTCATTTTGAAAGGAATGTGCTGAAATTTCATTACTTTTAAGGCTGATATTAGCGTTTATCCAATTTCCTGTTAATAAAGATTCCCTCAAACTGACCTTCTATCCTGATTTCTTAAAAACCTAGTTTTCAATATTTAGGATTATTTTAGAACAAGAGGGTGAAGAATTTGTTTTGCGTCATGTGCTTTAGGAACACGACATGAACAATTTCACGTTAGTTACGAAATATATTTCATTTTCTTTCTCAGTTTTCAGTCGCCTATTGGCATGGTCTACGTGGCTATAGGATGTGTTCAAATACAAGGCAGACAGCTTTCCTTAATGAGATAGTATTTTAAGAATTCCTCCTCAAGGTGGAGCTAACCTTGGCCACTAGATGGCAGCATGAGCTCATCAACCACAATTACTTTGTCCACTAAAGTTTCCTTTAGTAATTGAAAGCGTTATTAAGAGGCTTGGAAAAGCTTTCAAAAGCCTGAAAAATAATTTTGAAGGGCTGTGAAATTATATACACATTTTGTGTGTTTGGGCCATAACACACAGCTCAGAGAGCTTACTCTGTCACCAAACGTTCTTACAACTCCTACATCTTCATAGCAATAATAAATAAAAAGTCTTTGTAACATTAGCTGCAAATACTTTTCCTAGTCCTTTGCAACTTTGAAAATAAATAAAATTGCATATTTTCATTTTTATTACGACTTCCATCTTTGAATATTGAGCACAGATTAGAATATTTGGCAAACATTTATTTTTGAGGTTTTGTGGGTTTTCATATTTGTATTTTAATCTAATTATTCAGGAATTTAAAAATATCTGAACAAGAATCCCCTTCTCCTTCATGAGATAATACTTCTATGTTAGTAATAGTGGCGATTATAAAATGCTCTTGTTAGTTGAGCTACTGAAACCCTCTTTAAGAACAGGTGATGTTGTAGGCTTTGTAAAGATAATTTTATTTTAAGACAACTCTGTAAGGTAGAAATTGTTCTCATTCAAGAGATAACGAAAAGTGAGGGTCATAGATGTGGAGTGGCTTGCCTGAGGCCACACGGAGGAAATAGAGTCAAATTAGGTCTGCTTGGTTCTCAAGCTCTCCTTTTACTGAAATGCCTCTTTTACTTTATTAGAAAATCTAGAGCTTAGGGGCGCCCGGGTGGCTCAGTGGCTTGAGCGTCCTACTTCGACTCAGGTCATGATCTGGTGGCTCCTGAGTTCTGAGCCCCGCTTCGGGCTCTGTGCTGATGGCTGGGAGCCTGGAGCCTGCTTCCGATTCCGGGATTCCGTCTCCCTCCCTCTCTGCCCCTCCCCCGCTCATGCTTTGTCTCTGTCTCCCTCTCTCCAAAATACATAAAGATTAAAAAAAAAAAATTAAAAAGAAAAAAGAAAATCTAGAGCTTAACGATGGCACTTGTGTTCAGTTGTCGGTCCTGGTGCCAGTGTCACCTGGTCCAACACCTACTTCTGTAGAAAGTCTGTTATTTAGTACGTCTGGTATTTTATGCCCTACTTATCATTTTCGGAATTTTTCTTGATACGTTTACTAGTGAAATGTTTTAGATGAATGCAGAATTGTTTTTGGAAATAAAAATGTAAATAAAAATCCTTTTGCAAATCCAATAAGTTCTCAACGGGAAATGTCTATATGAATTGCCAACTGGAGTAGCAGTTGATGTCTGTTCCCTGACATACCTTAGCCAATAAAAAAACAAGAACAAATCAAGATTGTGCTTTCATTTATAAGAACATAAGAGAGTAAGTTGAATTACTTGACAACCAAGTTTTGGTCCCCTCTGCACTCCTCACCCCATGTTATAGAATCTTGCAAACAGTAGACATAGATCAGGAAGGGTATCCAAAATATAACTGGTGGGACAAGGGTACTGATGTGTGGAAGAGAATACTGGTTGAAACAAGGTTCTGTCATGGGCTGTCCTCGCATCATCCTTCTAGTGGCTGGATGGCAGCGAAGTCTGGATTTGGAGTATAGGGGTTTTGTGCTCAGGGTTGTGGGCACTTGAAAGGCTGAGAGAAGATGCTGGAAGCCGAGCTATCCCAGCCTGAGTGGCGGGGCCCGGGCTGTGGATGGACTGGTGACAGCAGGGCGGTCCACCGACAGTGAAGCTTCTTGTCCTCCCGCTTTTAGGTAATTTGGCCTTAAAAGTACCTGGGGTGTTGTCTGTTGGGGAATTGCCCTCGGCAGGCCCCCTGGGAAAAGAACCATTAGGGAAGAATCTAAGGTTCCGCAAGGAATTGTGCGGCTTTAAGTTTAGCCCTTGCCGTCCCCTATGGAGACTCCTCCACTTGCAGGAAGGATGGCCTCATGCATTTGCCAGCAAAGCGGGCCTGTAAAGGAGAGACATATGGATTTGAAAGCCCCACTCCGGCAACTAAGGAGTGTATCTCTGGGCACAGGAGACTTCAACCCCTAGGCCCACCTGGCCCCCCGGAGGCATTCCAGATGGTGACTGAACCTAGTCGGTTCAGGTACAGAATGGTTCCTTAGTTCCTAGGTGCATTGTCTGTCTGAGAATGTGTGAGGCATGGGTTTCTAAGGCCCTATCGGCCCCTTCCCGGCACCTCTGACCGAGGCAAACACATTGTTCTTCTGGCCTCTTGTGGTTAGGAGGTCATGTCCCCATAACTGTTCCACTTGAGGTATTGAGAAAGGGAGGGCCTTTCATGAGAACAGCAAAGCAAATGCTTTATAGACTATAGATAATTATAGATAAACGCAGATGCATAATGGAATAAGGTAAGAAATTAATCTATAATCAAAGGGTATGCGGGAACATTATGAGAAAATCGCCATGTTATTTCTTAAAGGTTGACTACACGTAGGAACATTTTAGAATTAGGTAATGTTAGAAACACATAGATGACGAATGCTACAAGGAAATCACTAGCAAATATCGTACCACGTTTGCTACAATAAATCGGCCAGTTCAACGCACTGCTGTTGTCTGTGTCCATTTTTATTTCAGTTTTTTATTTTTAGCTTTTTATTTTAGTTTTGTTTTATTCTCACCGACGCCGTTCATCCTTCGGGGATCCCTGGACCTGTTGGAGCTGGACCCCGGCAAGAAGCAGCTATTTTCCAAAGACTATGGATGTATTTTGATATTTAACAGCTGGCACAGCCAAGCAATGTTATCCTGGACACTGCAGATGTCTGTTGCATTGACTGGGTTATCGTCCCTGTCTTCCACGATCATGGTCTTGTAAAAGATAGCGTCACACAAAACCACCGTAATAAAAGTAGCACCGATAAATCCCGTAGGTGGGGTCATTGCGGGTTTTGAAATTTAGTGGCCGAGATCGCTTTAGACTGCAGATGTCAGAAGGAAGGCTCGCTATGGTGGAGGTGATGTTTCAGCTAAAAATTGCATGAATTTGAAATAGTGTTCAATACCAATTTGATATTAAAACAAAAAAGCACAAAATAATATTTTTATTAATTTATCCTTATCGTCAGATAAAAATAGGCAAATCTTTTGCAGCATAGGGTGACTGCTCTGTGGTAAAGCTTAACATAGTGTATTTGTACCTTTCCTTTCTTTGTTCATTTTTCCTTGCCCAATATTAATCATTTAGGTTAAGAAGGAAACAGCTTTTAAGAGCACACAAATATGCATTAGAAATCAACCTAATTTTTCGCCTTTTCTTTGGTAAATGGGTTGGCCTTATGAATTTGAAATTCCAACTTTAGTCAATAGTGGTTATATCCATATAGCTAAAAATGAATTATCTTAGGTCTTTTTGACTTCAGAAACTAATTTTAATAGGGATTTAATTGACATACAATATACTAGTTTTAGGTGTCCAGCATAATAATTTGTTCTCTGTGTGCATTGCAGGATGGTTACCACAAGCTTTTTACATCCATCAGCACAGAGTTACAATTTATTTTTTTACAAGGAGAACATTTAAGGGCTACACTCTTAGCGACTTTCAAATATACATACAGTATTTTTGATGGTGGTCTTCCTGCTGTCACTACATCCCCAGGATTTATTTGTCTTATAACTCATTTTGTTCACCTTTCCAACTCCTGCCTCCGGCAATCATCAAACCACCGATCGATCACTTCTCTGTTTCTTTGAGTTTTTGTTTTTGTTTCGTTTTGCTTTGTTTTAGATTCCACATGTAAGTGAAATCATACAGTATGTGTCTTTCTTTGTCAGACTTATTTCAGGAAGTAAGTTTTATTTTATTTTAATTTATTTTAATTTAATTATTTTATTTTATTTTAGAGAGAGAGAGAACACAAGCAGGGAGGTAAAGCGAGAGTGAGAGAAAAATCTAAAGCAGGCCCCACACCCAGCACAGAGTTCGACTCAGGGCTTAATCTCGTGACTGTGAAATTACAACATGAGCTGAAATCAAGAGTTGGGTGCTCAACTGACTGAGCCACCCAGGCACCCCAGGAAGTAAAGCTTAAAAGGAATCTTAGGAATATACACCCTCAGGATTCAAAACAGTCTTACATAAAGGACTTAAAAGTAATTATGTGATAAACAACATGGGAAGAATTAAAATACTAATTTCCATTTAGCTTAATAAGTACAATTTCTAAAAAAAATTAGAAAATAGAAACATGATTACAAAACCCGCATTAACCAGTTCTTCAAAGAAAAAGATTCAACCAACCATCAGGAAGACAGTAAGCAGGGCCAAAGTTACTCCCCAAATTCTAACTAATGACCAATGCTTGTTGTAGACACTCTACCTAAGAAAACACGCATATAAAAAGCCTTAGCAATATTCAACCTATGAACTCACACTGCCATACAATAAAAATGGATTATTATCCAGACAACTCAAAGGAACCACATAATTTTGAAGTGAAGTAGCAAAGGAATCAGAAAAATATTCGAAAAATATTTGGAATTTCTGAAGGATCTCAGATGCGTTTGTTTCTGTGAAGAACACACAGAAAACCATGAAAGAGGTCCACTACTAAGTATTTACACAAAGAGTACAAAAATACTGATTCATAAGGGATACATGTTTATAGCGGCATTTTATATATAACGGAATATTACTCAGCCATCAAAAAGAATGAAATCTCACCATTTGCATGATGTGGATGGATCTAGAGTGTATCATGCTAAATGAAATAAGTCAGTCAGAGAAAGACAAATACCACATGATTTCACTCATGTGGAATTAAAAAAAAACAAAAACAGATGAACACAGAGGGAAAAAAAGAGGCAAACCAAGAAACAGACTCTTAATTACAGAAAACAAATTGAGAGTTGTTGGAGGGGAGGTTGGGGGAATAGATTAAATGAGAGATGGGTATTAAGGAGGGCACTTGTGGTGAGCACTGTTTGTTATATGCAAGTGATGAATCTCTAAATTCTACTCCTGAAACTAATGTTACACTCTATGTTAACTAACTGGAATTTAAATAAAGTCTTGAAACTAAAAAAAAAAAGAAATTGAAGGACAAATCTAAATGGTTTTCAGGGGAGAAATGGAATGGTCTTTCATATGTAGAGTCGACCAGAAGTTATTATCAAAGATTCAGGTCTCATGGAAAAATTTACATTGAAGGATTCAGGAGCACGCTAAGACATTCAAAACAAATCAAACAAAACCTCTTAGAGTAAGGAGGCTGTGTCACACACTGAAGTGCTTCCGCTTTCCCTCACTCGGGCTGCAACCTGTATTGACTCTGTTTGGTCAAGCTTTTGCTATTTGTATTGCAAATACAATGCTGAAGAATTTTGTTTTATTGCTTTTTATTCATTTCTGGGCAGTAAGAAATGTATCTCCCTTGCCATATGCTAACAGTTCAGATATAACATCTTTCCATAAAGTTTACTGATCCATTGATACATTCTCAGAAATTCTCTTCCAGCTCTTCCTTCCGATGGTTCCACTCTTTGTTTTGAGCGAAGTCCCAGGAAAATGAATTTACTTAGCAACCTATGGTCAATGCTGTGTCTGAGAAAAGTTCATTTTCTACATGCTTTGCCCTTGACCCCAAGATATGAATGCGAAAGAGAGACGGGAAGGGAGAGCTAGGGTCCTCCTGTGTCCCACCCTCTCTGTGCTACTCCAGTTTCCCAAGAGTTCCATAGACCTTCCTTGCTTAGCCTGGATATAGAGAGAGTGAAGAGACTATATCCAGTTAAAAACAAACATAATGACATGATCAGAAAACAGATCTCATCGGATTTACTTAGGATATGAAGCGAAACTTTGATTGTACCTTCCCTTAGTGGTCCATTCCCAAGATATGGCAGACTTTGGGGACACAGCAGCTCCCATAGCAGAGATGATGCAACTGGTTCAGGGAACTTTTATTGACTTGAAGACCCTGAACACATTTTACAGTGAGTGAGGATTCCACAGTTTCTTCTTGGAAGAAAAGAAACAGTAAACCCAAATGACTGTTGAAAATTCTGACCTGTTGTGCACGTGAAGGTGGCCAGATTAAGGGGAGGGGTGGAACACGACCAACTTGGCTTAGTTTTGCTGTAGCTCTTTGTGCCATCTTTAAAGAAGAAAGAGCCCGTTAGAATGTAAATTGACAGCCCCCAATCGTTTTCTGTTCTTTCGACCCGACTTTTAACAAGGTAAAGAGAACACACATTATTTTAAATGGAATTACAATAAATTCTATATTGGACTCATGGCCAAGATGAACATGATCCTCATCTTTGTTGGATGATGGAGAAGACCTAAGAAAAGATCATTCATGTAGAGAGAAACTTAGGTTTTGCAACTGGATCAAAACATACTCATGTAAGTAGAACATGGGACAGAGATGCTTTAGCAGAGGAAGAAAGGGGAAAAAAAGTAGCACAGAATTCAACTCACATCCCTGTCCACACCTTTGCTAAGGGAAGGTTATCATAGGTTGTGTTGACATTATGGTATTATCCTGGTGCTCTGAACATGAGGGCTGGTTGTGTTCCCCGCTCTGTGTGGTTTGATCTTTAAGGAGCACTGCATTCTATTCTAAACACCACATACAGCAGGGAAACAGAAATTAAAATGTGCATGGAAGGCTTGGGTCAGTTTAGAAACTATAGCTAACAAGGGATTGTCCTAGAGTTTTGGGCAACTGTCAAATGGAAGAGTGAGATGTAGTGTATGAAGGACCCTGAAGAAGTTCCTAGACTCTTGAAGAGTCCTCAGCAAGGGGTGAGTGTGGGGTGGACAGTCTGCCTGGAAATCCTCCCTTTCTCTTTAATTCCTTGAAGCAAAGGATATAATGTAGCTGCATTATTGGCCTCAGGGAGGCCTCACCAAAGTCGAATGATACATTTCAGATTGGAAAACCGGGGGAAAAGCGTCTAACATAAGTTTGGTGTTGGGCTCCTATCATTCTGGGCTAAGAAAACTTTTCAAAGAAAGTATAAGTAGTTTTCTGATCCCTGACATACACCTTCCCCTTGTTCTAAGTGGATACAAATTCTGAGAGAGAAAGACACAGCTTTAGTCTCATTGAACACACAAAGCAACTCAGGTTCGAAGAGATCAGCTGACTTAACCCAGTGCACCCTTATGGGGGGTGACAAAGGAAATGTGGAGGGTATATGGGTGGGATGATTTAGGCTCTTTTCCAGATTTCTTCCCTGTGCATTTCCATGCAGGTGATACTCAAGCTCAATAGTCTATTATCCTATGGGCTTCCCATTAGTGGCCTTTGGCTGTAACCTCAACATCAGGAGTAGGCCACCAAACAGGCATCATCCTGTACTCATAGTGGAATGAGTTTTGCATCTCTTTGAAAAGAGTAGAATTGTGGACACACAATTTCTGCAGTGTGACGAAGGAAAGAGCACAGTCTGTTTGGGCACGCACACGTGCAAAGCCCACCCCTGACGGTCACTAGCATCGTGAACATGGGTTGAGCTTCAATTTTCCTCCTATGTGAATTGACATAATCATAGTCAGCTTGCAGGCTTATTAAATGAAGTATGTAAGGCAAAAATACGAACACTTATTATACCCTTGTCAAGGTGCCCAATGAGACTCTCATAAGTAGTTTGCAAGCTCAATACTTTGTAAGCTTTCTCTCATGTTATCCTCACAGCAATTTACAAGGTAGATGTTACTATTATTATTCCTGTTTCACAGATGAGGAAAAGTAACTTTCCCAGGGTCAGAGGGACCCTGTCTTTAGGCTTGGATTCTAATTCCAAAGTGTGTATATCCCAAAAATGAGTGGCTGCTCACTTTCTCCACCTTGCCTCACTTTCACTCTCCTGCATCATTACACCAGGTGTACGCTCACCTGGGGAACTCAAGCAAAGTTCACTGAAGTGAGAGTTCTTGGACATATCTTCTGGAAGCTCTCTGCCATCAGTCATGCGACCTTGAGAAAGCTGCTTCTATTTTCCAGGTTTCTGGTTTCTCATCTCTGTATTGATAGATTTCTGCAGACTCTTAGAAGATGAAGGCTTCAGATCCAATCTTTTGCACTGGTCTATACTTCACTTTTGTTTCCTTGGCCACAACATGCAACTAAGTCATATCACCCGTGATGCTCTCCCAGCCACTGGTATATTTTTTCTGTGTCCCGTTTTTGAAGATATGTTCAGCAAATCTGTTGTGACTCCTCTGCTCTTCTTCTAGGGGAAACGGAAACCAGTCAATGGCTGGTGACAACTACACAAGGGTTACAGAGTTCATTTTGGCAGGTTTGAGTGACAACCCCCAATTGCAGGCCTCCCTCTTCCTGCTCTTCCTGAGTTTCTACGTCATCAATCTAACTGGAAACTTGGGTATGATTATTCTGATTCGGATTGATTCCCGCCTTCACACACCCATGTACTTTCTCCTCAGCCACTTGTCCTTTGTGGACATGTGCTTCTCCTCTGTTGTGAGCCCCAAGATGCTCACGGACGTCTTTGCGAAGAGGAAGGCCATCTCCTTCTTGGGCTGTGCTTTGCAGCAGTGGTTTTTTGGGTTCTTTGTGGCAGCAGAGTGTTTTCTCTTGGCGTCCATGGCCTATGACCGCTATGTGGCCATCTGCAACCCGTTATTGTATTCTGTTGCCATGTCCCAGAGACTCTGTATCCAGCTGGTGGTTGGTCCCTATGTCATCGGGTTCATGAACGCCATGACCCATACAACAAATGCATTCCGTCTTCCTTTTTGTGGCCCCAATGTCATTAATCATTTCTTCTGTGATATGTCCCCCCTCCTTTCCCTTGTATGTGCTGACACAAGGCTTACTAAGTTGGTAGTTTTTGTCGTAGCTGGAGCTGTTGGAGTCTTCAGTGGTCTGACTATCCTGATCTCCTACATTTACATCCTTGTCGCCATCATGAAGATCCACTCTGTGGATGGGAGGCGCAAAGCCTTTTCTACCTGCTCTTCTCACCTGACGGCCGTCTCCATCCTGTATGGTACTCTTTTCTTTATTTATGTACGACCTAGAGCAAGTCTGTCTCTGGATCTCAATAAAGTGGTGTCAGTGTTTTACACTGCAGTGATCCCCATGTTGAACCCACTTATCTACAGCTTGAGGAACAAGGAAGTCAAAGATGCCATCCACAGGACTGCTGCTAAGAGGAAGTTTTGTATGGCCTAAATTCTCATGTCGTCAGGAAATTGGGAGACAATTCTAAAAAGACAGACTAATTGTGTGGATTCCTAAGATTCCAGGCCATTTGTAAGTGTTGGGGGCTGGTTGGCATTCATTTACCCACTCATCTATCCACTTATTCATTTACTCAGTCAATATGGATTGATTAAGCCCTGTATGTGATTTTTTCCTCTGTAATATACTAATATTATAGTTCACATCTACCGTGTATTTAATTTTGCTTCTCTCAGACACCTCACAATCCAATTATTTTCAAAAAACCTTTATTATTTAATTTCAATTATTGTGTTTTGTTTTGTTTTTTATTCTGCTGATATATTTTCTCTCCCTACTGACTCCTTGATATGTGCAGTCCTTTGGGTTTTGCACTCCTACGTAGCTCCCATCAAAGGAATCTATTTAAAAAGGATGTAGAATTTTATGCTTAACCTTGTAATACACTAGTTTTTTTTTTTTTTTTGGAGTGACCTTGACACGAAGAACTACATATATCTCAGGGCCTAGAGATGGAATTGTGTTCAACTCTGACAGGTGGGTGGTTCACAAGGGCCATTTATAGTAACAGAGACTTCTGCTTCACTCTAATGCACTGAACACCAAAATAAGCTTCTGACAGAAGGTGCTAAGACTACATTTTTTTAGAACTCAATTTTCTGGAAGGTGTTGAGAGTATTATTACCTAAACTTCTGCAGGTTGGGATTTGATTGTGCATATGATGCTGCCAAGAATGTACAGAGAAATGCCATAGGTGAAGTTGGGCTCTCAGTCTAGATCTATCTGTTTCTCTTAAGGTCAGTAGGTTTGTAGCATCACAAGGGGGTTCATAGAGGCAGCTCAATTTGATAGTTATGAATTAAGGGCAAGATAAGTGCTGGGAAGACGTCAGGTCTGAGCACTGTGATGTACCATCGCTGCATATGAAGAATGGGCTCCCATGCCAGGGCCTTTATGTCCTCTCACAGACCCAACAAAGTGACTCAATTCTATCTTATCTTTTCTTGACATAGCTTTATCTCTGGACTTTGAAATGAAGACACAAAAAGCAGAGAGCTTCATGGAGGAAATGGATCAGCATTCCTAGATGGCCTTGTAGCCTCAGGGCTAAATCCTTGTAGAAATTTCCTCAGAATTTTAAGGAACTCCTACATCCAACTATTTGCCTAAAATGAATTTAGCAAAGTCGATTAAGAAGCTTTTAATGAGAGCCATGGGGGGCGCCTGGGTGGCGCAGTCGGTTAAGCGTCCGACTTCAGCCAGGTCACGATCTCGCGATCTCACGGTCCGTGAGTTCAAGCCCCGCGTCAGGCTCTGGGCTGATGGCTCAGAGCCTGGAGCCTGTTTCCGATTCTGTGTCTCCCTCTCTCTCTGCCCCTCCCCCGTTCATGCTCTGTCTCTCTCTGTCCCAAAAATAAATAAACGTTGAAAAAAAAAAAATGAGAGCCATGGTCTGTCTCCTGGTTGTATAGATAGACAACTGTTCTAAACTTTTGTGTACTTTTCCA
Source organism: Acinonyx jubatus (assembly GCF_027475565.1). Classification (NCBI taxonomy): domain Eukaryota; kingdom Metazoa; phylum Chordata; class Mammalia; order Carnivora; family Felidae; genus Acinonyx; species Acinonyx jubatus. Next base: position 13,565,154 of record NC_069390.1, read on the forward strand.
CATACAAAGTGTGATGGGTTATTTTCTAGCGATTATTGTTTAATGTGAAATCTCTGAAAATAGACAATTGATCAGTGAGCTCCCACACAATCATATCATGCTTTGTAGCCGTGGGGCTTTAGAGATCATTTACCCTAGCCAGATTACTGGCTCAGAGAAAAATGTCTTTTATTATCTTATGTGATACAAAAGCCCAAAATATGACTTGCTATCAAATTTATTTATGGTAGATTTATTTAAAATTCAAGAACTTTGTTTTACAGCGAGTTTCCCAGATGGGATCAAATTTCTCCAAGAGTCTTCACTGGAGATAGTAGAGAAGCAACATGATATAATAACAACAACAACGACAAAAAAAAGAGAATTGGAAAATGTCATGCATTCACTTATTCAACAAATAATTATTGAACTTCTTCTGTGTGCTAGGCACTGAGCCTGGTGTTGCATACAATGGTGAAAAAAACAAACATCATTCCTGCATCTACACAGTGGATAGGATAGCAGATCTAAGATGGTCTTCTGTTTATGACCTTTTGTGACATCTCAGTCAAGCCCATAATGAGGTACACAGAGGTAATGATAATATCCACCTTATTGTAAATTATCAGGAGGATTAAATAATGCAGGTGGAATCACTTCATAAACTATGAGCATATTTTGTTGCCCCCCCCCCCAATAAAGCTATTCGGTGAAAACAGCAGAACTCTGGAACCAACGTGTTACTGGAAGTGTGCCAGACCCCCCAGTATTGGTTCCTTTGCAGGATCTTAGGATGTAGTACTGTGAGGGGACACAGAGGCAGATGGGACAGTTACCTCAATTCTAATCCTAGAGCTATCACTTGAGTTTTGTGATTTTTCTGGGATGTCTTTTAATTTCACCAAATATCTAGGGATAATACTGCCTAACTTACTGAGGATTTGTAACCAGTTTCTTGAAGGAAGCTAAAGCTTACGGGGTGTACGTAGGAGGCAACTTTCCTATTTTTCGTCATTGCCCCTTCACACTCTTGCTGTGTCATCTCAGACCTTCCTCCCGCTCATTAACATTGCAGGCAGCTCTGGTAGGTTTTCCTTGGAAGTAAGAAACACAAGATTTCCTTTATTCCCCAAGTATTAGAAAATCAAGTGCACTGTCATGTCAGACGACATGCCCTTTCCCAGATTACAACATCCTCTCTCCCACGTCTCAGGTGCTAAAGTCTTGCTGTGGTCAAAGGGGACCAACCCAAGTCACTACTGGTGGCCTTTTCTCCCCACACTGCAGCTGCTGTGAGGCCAGTCCAGGACCAAAGCCAGGGTGAGAAAGAGGGCGGAAGGAGTTGGCTGGAACAGCTGGAATCTGGTGACAGATGCATGATTGCTGGCTCTGTCTTTCGGGGGATTCCTTTGTGAGTTCTTCAGAGTGAGAGCACCCCTCGACCCCACCAACCCGGACCCCTGAATTCCATCTGTTAGTCCTTTGGGAAGCCACCTCCCCCTCTGGCTGGACATTTATGGCTCCTCCAGCAGCTCCCTGGTTTCTGGTCTTGAGTCCAGGGTGATCTCACCTTGCCAGGAGGATGACTTTCCTTTTTAAGAGTCTTCCCTCTTCCTTGTGGCCCACGTCTGGCTCCAGGAAACACAGGCACTCCCGGGCCCTCCAAACTCTGGAAGAGAAGGCTCTGTCACTTGGCCTGGTAAAGGCATAAGGGTGCACATTGATGATTCTCTTTGAAGGAATCCTCTCCAAACTGTCCTTACCTCTTCCCCCGACTGCCTGCCTCTCCTCCAAGCTTAGGGACAGTAGAGGAAAGTGACCCAATCTGGTAATGCTGGAGGATCCAGGATCCAGGGTGAATGTTCCCACCCCTTGAGCAAGAAGATGTCCACACACTCTGCTTTAAATTTTTTTTTAAATTTGTTAAATGTTTGTTTATTGTTTTGAGAGAGACAGAGTATGAGTGGGGGAGGGACAGAGAGAGAGAGAGGGAAACACAGAATCTAAAGCAGGTTCCAGGCTCTGAGCTGTCAGCACAGAGCCTGATGTGGAGCTGAAACTCATGAACCACGAGATCATGACCTGAGCCAAAGTCAGCCACGTAGCCAACTGAGGCACCCAGGCGCCCCAACTCTGGTTTAAAACTCAGCAAGTTCAGGAGTGCCTGGGTGGCTCAGCCTGTTAAGCATCCAAATCTTGATTTCGGTCCAAGTCATGATCTCATGGTTCCTGAGTTCAGGCCCTGCATCAGGCTCTGCACTGACGGCTTGGAACCTGCTTGGAATTCTCTCTCTTCCCCTCTCTCTGCCCCTCGCTGCTCATGTGCTCTATCTCTCTCTTTCTCAAAATAAATAAATAAGTAAATAAGCATAAAAAAAAAACAAAAAACTCAGCAAGTTCAGCCACCTTAGCTTGTCCTTCATTCCATGGCCTCTGCTAAAACTCTGAGACAACATTTAGCATCCTGGCATAATTTAAATCAGATAATAAAAATTAGGTGCATAGTTTTGTGTCTTGCTATAACAAATGCTCAATAAACACAAGGTATATTACTATTGTGACATTGACTGAGGTAGTTTTTCACCTGTGACAATCCCTAAGTATTACTGCATGTAAAAAAACTTCTCTTTTATTACTAGGCATCCCATCAACAGTACTTAAAAAAAAGTATCTTACATTTTTTTTTTTTAGTTTACTGTGTGATTTCCCATTAACTGAGAAAATGTGCGCAATCGCAGTTATGGCTTATATTTGCACAGTACTGAGTTAAAAAATAAAGCTTTTATTTTTGCTTTGTTTAATTAATGAAACTCTTAGAAGCCTCATGCTGCACTCATACATGGCCATCCTAGAAACTTACATCCCTATTTATAATTTTCCTCCCCCCCCCCCCGCCCCAATATGGTTGGCTTCTTGGGACACATTCACATACTCCCACTAGGCCTTAAACAGGACGCAGTCAGCCAAGTGAGATAGTCACTGCTTAACCATCATAGGGATTATGTCTACTGATATCAGAAAGCCAGTGAATTGTGGGGAGTGCAGTGACTTATATACAGGACTCCACCATAGCTGGTGCCTTAGTTTACAATTATATCCTCCTTATGATAGCTCACCCTTCTTTGTGCTTTGGCCCCATGTGTGCTTGGGATAGAGAGAGCAGAAGACACCATTGGCACCTATGGGCTTTCCCAAGGTAGCATGCCCCAGACATCCCAAATTGTGGGAGGAATTAATCGATATAGTAAAAGTCATAGTAAAATAAACTGGGGAAGACTGTAACCTTATATGCTTCACATCCCCTCCCTGTGGTGATTTTAAAGATGTTCGTCGAAATCTGACATTAAATGAGCCTGTTTATATTCGATTAAGTCAGCGTTTCCCAAAGGCATTTGACAATGTGGCTCTTTGTGAAGAATTCTTGGTTAACATTCAGTAGAAATACTGTCCCAGGGTGTACTGTCTTGTAGGGAAAGAAAGGACAGGATCGGGATGCTGATATTTCCTTTCACCTGAGATAGAATTAATTGAGCTTGGAGAAGAGACAGAGCTTTGCCAATACCCTCTAGCTATGTCTTCCAAATATTTCTTAGTTTTTTGGGGAAAGGAATGAGAAGTACATGAAGAAGGGATATTTTGGGGGTTCAATCTGTGCTTTGAAAAATGACTCAGAGAATGACTGGCAAACATAAGCATAACACCAGTAAAACATGTTAAAACATAGGGGGATAATGGTGCATTTTATAATCTTAAAGTGGGTGTAAAAAATGATGGATTTGCCTACCTATCATGAAACTTCCATAGGTCAAAGAGTTAAAAGTCCTTTTTAAAAGGAGGGAAATATTTGTAGGAAATAAATACCTGGTACTTTTCTTATTAAGTATTTTTGTAAAGACCTCATAGATGTATGGGAAAAGGTTCTGAACGGAATATCAGAAGAAGGGGAAACCTTAATGAGAGTTTGGAAAGCATCTCAGCATGAAGACTATAAAATGGACATTACAAGAGCACCTGGGGGGCTCAGTTGGTTAAGTGTCTGACTTCGGCTCAGATCATGCTCTCACGGTTTGTGGGTTCGAGCCCTGCATTGGGCTCTGTACTGACAGCTCAGAGCCTGGAGCTTGCTTTTGGATTCTGTGTCTCCCTCTCTCTCTCTCGTTCTCTGTCTCTTGCTCTCAAATATAAATAAAATTTTAAAAAATTTAAGAAAATAAAAAAATGGATGTCAGAAAAGATTTTAACTATTGAATTAAAGGTTTTGTTTTTAGAAATGGCAAGAGGAATTTCAAAATATTGATCAAGTTAACTCTAAAATGTGCCTATAATATAATTTGAAACGACAGATACAGAATTGCTGGCTCTTTCTCTTGAGGGATTCTTTTGTGGGTTCCTTGGAGTAACCCAGTAATTCCAGTTCAGATAATTCATCCTAAGGAAATAATTCCAAATTCAGGGTTGTGATGGCACCTTTTACTCAGAGATGTGTTTGTTATGTATGTATACAACCTAAGTATCCCCTGGTTTCTTTGGCTAGTAGCTAAAAAGGGCATATGCCCTTTCAGGCCAGATTGTGATGGACTGAAACTCCCATCCTTATCGGTCACAAGAAATGTAGAGTGATTCCAGCGTGTCTTCTCCACGTGGCTCAGAGAGTCCCCAGGGGGAAGGAACATGGCCACTGCTGCTTTCCTGCCTTCACAGCTGCCTCAGGCTGCTTTGGCTCCTCCCACACCTCCTGATTCCCATTGCTCCAAGGCTCTTCTGCTTCCTGCTAGTGGCCACCCTTCCAAGACAGCACTGTTTCCTCCCAAACTTGCACACAGACCCACTTTATTCTAGGTTACCCTCAGCACAGTTGAGACCAGGCTGCAACTACGAATGAGACTTTATTAAAAAGTGGAAGTAGCCGGTGTGATTCTAAGAATGACTTGGGCTACAACATGGCTGCCCTGAGTCTTCACGTGGCTTGCTTTCTGGACTCCGGGCAAGGCAATCCCATGAGACAAAGGAGTCCTTCCACAGACCGTTTGTCTAAGATTTGGCCACTAGTCTGGAACAACGTCACATGTAAGCCCTCAGAGTTGGGTCTTGGCTGAGTGTATCCAAACTGAGTTCAGTTCTTCATCTACAGGTGTTTCCTGTAGAGTCTCAACCCAGAATTTCTTATGAGAATCTAATTTAAGGAGAGCACGCTGAATCAACCATAATTCAGAGAGGTACTATAACTTAAATTCACACTCAGAAAAGAATAATTTATCCCCAAAGAGTCATGTCTTTCAAACATGACCCATAGTTAAAATATCCATATACATACACACACACACACACACACACATATATATTTTTATAGTTTAACTACACGTCCCATAGTTAATATATGTGTGTGTGTGTGTGTGTGTGTGTGTGTGTAGTTTAACTACCTGCAATACATTTTGATTACTCAATTTCCAGGGACTGGCATGTGGGTCATTTCCAGCCTGGCACCTGTTTGTAACTTGCAAGCTAAGAATGGGTTTTATGTTTTGAAATGATCAGTTAGATCGAAAGCAGAGTAATATTTCATGGCCCTGGAAATTATTTGGAATTCCAATTTCAACATCCATAGATGAAGTTCTGTTGGAATGCGGCCATCTTTTGACATCAGTTTTTCAATGGCAACACCACTGGCATTTTAAGGACTGGATTATTCTTTGTGGTGGGCATTGTTCTTTGCACTGCAAGATGGTTGGTCTCATCCTAGCCTTTACCCATTAGATGCCTGTACCATCCCCACCCCAGTCATTGCATCAGAAATGTATCCAGCTATTCTCTGTGGGGCAAAAATGTGTAAGACAGAACCACTGGTTTGTGGCTTGCCCACGGCTGCTTCGGGGCTACAGGAACAGAGCTAAGTAGTTGTCACAGAGACAGTCTGCCCTCAAAGCCTAAAATATTTACATATTATATAGCTGTTTTTAAATGTTTATTTATTTTTGAGAGAGAGAGACAGAGTGTGAGTGGGGGAGGTGCAGAGAGAGGGAGACAGAATCCATAGCAGGCTCTAGGCTCTGAGCTGTCAGCACAGAGCCTGATGCAGAGCTTGAACTCACGCACTGTGAGATCGTGACCTGAGCTGAAGTCAGAGGCTTAACCTACTGAGCCACCAGGTGCCCTTACATATTATATAGCTTTTTATAGAAAAGTTTGGTGACTTCTGCTTTACTTCTATTCTATTCTATTATATTCTAAATTTCTTTAAATAATGCTGGCCATGACTTACTAAACTGATTTCACTGCCCACTAATAAGACTCAACTTGTGGTTTGAGAAACCCTATTCCCTTTTTTTAAAGTTTATTTATTTATTTATTTTGAGAGAGAAAGAGAGAGTCAGTGCTAGTGTGTGCAAGCAGGGAAGGGCAGAGAGAGAGGGAGAGAACATCCCAAGCAGGTTCTGCATTGCCAGTACAAAGCCCAACATGGGGCTCAACCCTACTAACTGTGAGATCATGACCTGAGCCAAAATGAAGCGTCAGATGCTCAACCAACTGAGCCACCCAGGTGTCCCTGAGAAACCCTATTCCTAAGCAGCTCTGAAAGGAACTATATTGATTATTAGATAAGAGCATATGCCTACACCCAAGCTTGGGTTCATATTTTGACCACGTTGCTTAATACTTGTGTGAACTTGGCCAAATTACTTAATCCTTCTGAGCTTCTAGAACCACATACATAAAGTGGGGATGATAATAATAATAGTTACACAGTTAATTTTTGTAAAATGATTAGAATGGTGCCTTGGTAAACAATGAGCATTAGTTGTTTGCTACTCTCATTGGTGTTCGCATTGTTCAGGGTCTTCCAGAGAAACAGAATCAACAGGATGGGTAGATAGATGGAATGAGATTTATTTAAAGTAATTGATGCATGGGATTGTGGAGGCAGGCAAGCCCAAACTCTGAAGGGTGGGTTCACAAGCTGAAGACCCAGGAAAGATCTGATGTTACAGTTCAAATCTGAAGACCATCAGGTTGAAGACTCAGGAAGAACTGGGGCTATGGTTCAAGTCTGGGAGCAGTCTGCTGTAAAGTTCCCTGTTACTCAGAAGAGGTTAGTCTTTTATTCTCTTTAAGCCTTCAAGGTATTGGATGATGCCCAACCACAATATGGAGGGCAATCTCTTCAAAGTTCAAGAATTTAAATGTTAATCTCATTCAAAGACACCCTCACAGAAACATCCAGAAATATGTGTGACCACATATCTGGGCGCTGTGCCCCAGCCAAGTTGATGTGTAAAATTAACGATTACATAGTTACCATCATGTCACGGTAAAATAAAGAAAAGTGATAATTTTTCAGAATACTGAAGAAGTTGGGAAAGGATTGGAATATCTATCTGAGGTTTGCTTAGAAGACTCATTATTTTGAAATATAATATAGTAACAATAAAAGTAAAATACAAAATTATAAGGAAGATGTTTTGAATTTGCATAAAAATCACAAATAACTTCTCTCTGAATTTCTGAATGGGAAACTTGAGTTTGCTTCCATGAGCACAACAGTTTTACCCCGGGTTTTTGGTTGAAATTACTATGAACAATTCCTGAGGCACAAATTTGAGTACTAATTTCAAAATGAATTTTTACAGCATTCCTGTGTTTAAAGGAACTGAAATTAAATTTAGAGAAAGGATATGAAAGCTGGTTTTCCTTCTTTTTGACAAATTCAAGATTGAGATTTCTCGTTATAACGAAAATGGACTTCCGATTCACTTTAAGGTTTGCCCATCATGCATTTCAAACTCCGATGAACCTCTAATGTGCCGAACATTCCCATGTTAGGCCGTCGGGCTGCAGCTTAGACATCAGTAAAATGATAATCAGACGAAAGCTACAGATGTATGTGGTAAATATGAAGGCCGATTCGGGAACCTACATGGAGCTACATTTTCCAGAGACTCCACCAGCCCCACCTATTTACCAACTCTTGCTTGAATGCGTCCCCATGGACACGTACCTGTCATCCAGCACCATGGTCCCTCATCCACCATGGGGCTGTGGAAGTGGTTGTTCAGGTGCCTGGCTTGGGCCACACTAGCATGTTGCTATAAGGCAGAGAACAGAACTGTGCTTGTAGGGCTCAGTCTCTGTGGGGTCCATGGGACACGCCATGAGACCCTCTCTGTGTGAACTGCGTGCTGAAAGATGCCGCAGGAGGCTGTCCACAGTTGGAGCCTTACCAGGCCAGGGGAACCAGCCGCCCCTTCTTCGTGCCCATATTTCTTGGCACAGCTCTACTCCGCCTGCTTTTTTAATTTTGTCACCACTGTTTCCCTAGCAGAATGCCTGCTACAGAGTAGGGACTTAGTTACATTGTTGAATGAATGACTGTAAACTGTCCAATATCTTATGTGATCATATTCATCCTTTTCTCAGCAGAAAATCTTTGCTTTGTCTTTGCATGTCTAAAATGCTGACTGACATTCAGAGCAGCGCTATTTACCAGAGCCCAAAGCTGGAAACAACTCAGCCATTGAAGGATGAGTGGGTTCTGAAATGTGGTGTGTCCATACAAATGGGATATTATCCAGCCTTGAAAGCGAGTAAGATTTTTCTACATGGTACAACACAGACGACCTTAAAGACATCACATTAACTGAAATAAAAATAAAAGGATATGACATGTTTTAAAAGCACTACATAGGGAAGAAAGGCAAAAAAAGAGACAAAATAAATAAATTATCTAACTTGTAGCAGTTATATTTGTGTGGTGAGGCTGGCCAAATATGATTTAAAAAAAAAATTCCATGATTATTAAAAAAAAAAACTACTAAAAAAAAACACGAAAAAACAAAACAAAACACACGAACAAAAAAACCTCTATGGGCCACCTGGGTGACTCAGTTGGTTGAGTGTCTTGACTTTGGCTCAGGTCATGATCTTGTGGTTCGTGAGTTCTAGCCCCTTGTCGGGCTCTGTGCGGACAGCTCAGAGGCTGAAGCCTGCTTCAGATTCAGGGTCTCCCACTCTCTCTGCCCCTTTTCCCTGCTCACGTTCTCTCTCAAAAATAAATAAACCTTAACAAAACAAAACAAAAAAGCTTCAGAGTGTCTTCAGAATGTCCAGTTAATTCTTTGCTGTCCTTTTCAAGGACAGTAGCTCTCCTCTTGTTTTATTTTTAATTAAGGCTGGGATTTGAGAAGAAATCTGTTTAACCTATTTATTATTCATTTTTGGCCAATAACACTGTTTTAAGCATTGTCTGGCCAATGTCTAGACTTCAAGGATTTAATTTACTATTTGCTGATGTAAAAGATCCATCACCATTCCTGCCCCATATCTTGATTTGCCAAATTTTATACCTGAGGGCCCTGTGCCATGAATTTTTCCACCTGATGAGTTGCTTCTAAAGGTTTTTAGGAGGCTGTGGTCCTCTGGATCCTTTGGTCTGAAAGAATGTGCAGGGGGCAGAGGGAAGGAGGAGAAAAGGGGAATCAGGCTGGGGAAGTTACATGCTAACAGTTTTTATATAAGTTTGTTTTGTAAAATTGAGATCCAGCTAATACTATGGCACATATGTAAGTAGCTATGTGGGAAGTTTGAGAGCATAAGGATCGTTGACAACATTGATAACGGACTGTTAATCTTGTCCCTATAAGATCAAGAAAATATTGAGTTGAGAAGATCACTGGATATGAAGTCAAAGAGTGGAGTTTTAGACTCTACCACTAACTTTCACTGTGATCCCCAGAACCTAACTTGCTTCTAGGAGGGCTTCATTTTCTTCATTAATAAAGTAGAATTATAGCCATGTATTAACAATGAAATAAGGGTTATTTATTGAAGCCAAATAGTAGAGAGATTTGTTGGTATTTATTATAACTATTAATCAAAATAACCAGAAAGATAGAGTCTGTATCCTTTGGGAATTTCCAACCAAATAAAACATGGCTAATATATAAATGACTACAATTTATAACAACATAAGAAGCAAATGGCTTAATGGAGGCTCAAAGGAAAGAAGGAAGGAAGAAAGGAAGGAGGAGATAAAGGAGGAAAAGAAAGAAGGAAGCTTCACACTGGATTAAGGGTGTGAATGGTTTCATGGAGAGGGAGATCCTTGAGATTGGCAGTGAAAGTAGGAGTTGGATGTCTAGTCATGGTGAGGATACCAAGGTGGTGAGCATGGTACAAGGAAGGGCACAACGATGTGACAGAAAGGATCTGATTTAGCTGAAATTATAGAAACTGTGAAGGAAAGTGTTGGGGAAATGGATAGAACAGATAGAGTCAAATTATGGCCTCATCAGTTTGGGGAGTTGGGCATTATTCTTTCTATTGCAAGAGGGCAACACTTATAATGGGTAGGGCTACCCAACTGGAGAGGGGGCTTAGTGGAGGATGGTCAAGAATGAGGAGTGACTGCGGGTTAGGGATCTAGTAGAATCTAGTGGAATGGCCTGGGTAAGAGGAGAGTGATGGCCACATAATGAAAACCACTATCTCTCTTAAGCTCTTACTACCTTCCAGGAACATTTTGTGCCTTATTTCATTTCATTCTCCACTGCAGGCACTGCTGTTTAACCTACTGTTACATTGGAAGGAACTGAAACAAGAGTTGTCATTTTTTTTTTTAATGGTATGTAGTGTATTTATTTTTAAAAGATCCACCTATAAATGGATCCCCAGAGTTCAAACCATGTTATTAAAGGGTCACCTGTATTTTAGGTTCTGTTATAATATAGAAATGTATTATATATAAATATATAAAATATAATACATTAATATTACAGTATATAACATATTATACAACATATGTAATCTTTGATTTTCTTACTGTACACAATATTTTACAGTCTATCAAATTTTCTTTTTTAAAATATTTATTTATTTATTTATTTATTCATTTATTTACTTTTGAGACAGAGAGAGAGACAGGGAGGGGAGGAGCAGAGAGAGAGAGAGGGAGAGAGAATCTCAAGCAGGTTCCATGCTGTCAGTGCACAGCCTGGTGCAGGGCTTGAATTCAAGAGTCATTAGATCATGACTTGGGCTAAAACCAAGAATTAGATGCTTAACCAACCGAGTTATCCATGTGTCCCTATCAAATGTTAGCTTGCAGAGTTTATTACATAACTTAGAAATGTATATATGTTTCCTCACCCTAACCTATGAAAGTTGACTATTGTGATTATTAGCTTCTTTTATCTACATTCACAAAGTTTACTTTTACTTGACTGGTGTAAGCCTTAAATATAGCTTTTTCAGTGTTTCCTTTTTCTTCTAGTTAGAAGTTTCCACATTTTGCTCTTTAGTCAAAATACATTGTTTTCTTTTTGTTCAATAGCTTAATTTATTCTCCACCCCCGCCCACCCCCCATCTCCCTCCTTCCCCTCCTGTCTGTCTCTCTCTGTCTTTCTCTTCATATCTAAATTGTTGCCACAGTATCACTTTATATAATTAGTTGCCCCAGCTGTAAAGAAAACAGTTTGAAATAACACATTCAAGATCAAGGGCTGGTGTTCACACCAAGAGGTGTCCGCATGCAAGACAGACATTCTTCAACAGAGCGAAGATGGGAATTACAGCCTTTCCTACAGCTTCTGACTTTTATAATTAATTTAACCTCCTGGGTTTGCCAGATTTTGCTAAACTTGGAGTAAACTTTTATTTTGTTTTGTAGGTCAGAGGACCTCACTGCAGCAAGACAGGATAGCTATCAAGAAAATGATAATGCCGGAAAGTGGCCCTCCCCCTGCACCGACTTACAAAGGAATTGCCCACCCCCAGGGTCAGCCCTTCTTTGCTGCCTCTCCTGTGACAGGCCCTGGGACCTGACTTTCAGAGTTGAACAGCAATCATCACTTGGGAAGTTTTCTTATTTAAAATTGCCTTGATTAATTAGCTCCTCTGAAACTTGTTTAGGAGTGAAATAAATACTTTCTTTCAAGTTCGGTAATTGCCGATCTCTGAGCGCCCAATCAATCTTAATAATGCCCAAGGCATCTTGTTAGAAAGTCACAAAATTGGGTCCTGAAGTCTCAGTCTCACACTGGCAAGAAGAGTTTGTTAGCATTTTGCTGCAATGGTTTCTCTGAAGAGCTAATTACTGGTTGCTCAGGCTTCAAACGCACTATCATAAAGTTTTTTCAAGTCACAGAGATGTTAGAAGTGAAAACAACCTTAGACATAACCTGGGCTGAGCCCTTTCTTTGTCAAGTGAGGAAATTGATCTCCTCAAGGTCGTGGGGTTAGAGGCACAACTCTGTCAAGAACCTGATCTTTTTGATATTTAGAGCAATTATTCTTTGTGGAGCAGCATTATTCTTGTTCCTGAAAAAGGAAGGGAAGGAAGAAGGAAGTCAGGGCAGAAGGAAGATAATGAAGGAAGAAAACTCAAATAGCTGTCACACCGGGAGGGAGTAGTAAACATTTTATGATTAACTCATGGCTATTTCCAAAGGATCTTCCATTAAAAAAAAAAGACCATTATGCTCTTTTGGAATTTTAGAAACTCATGATAGAGCAATAAAAGAATTTTTTGAAAGAGAGGCAGCACTTCCTGGTACTTCCTGATGAAGCTAACAAAGGGAAGGAAATAGTTTTGAACTCTCAGGGAAATAATGACGCTTGCCTTTGCCTCTGTTCTCTTTTCTACCCATTTTTTGAAAAATTGGATCTTTCTTGTGAGAGAGATTTGATTGATATAACTCTCTTGAATAGATATAGTTATGGAAATATATTTTATGTGTTTTCTTATATATGCAAACATTGCGCACACACACACACACACACACACACACACACAATACAGCAAATATATGACAGAGCCAACATGATACTAGCCTGGGAAGGGCAAAGGCCTAGAACCATGAGATGAGAAGTTTAAATGGATATTATAGTGCTGAGGTTCTAGACAAAAGTGAGAGAGTTGCAGTAAAAAGGCACATGGAATTATGCAAAAGAGCCATAAGGGACCCTGGTCTTATAGCATATGCATTCATCCACTCAAAATAGAATAGAGACATAAATGTAAGACCCGGAACTGTAAAAACTCCTAGAAGAAATAAAATAGGGAAAATGTTCCTTGACACTGGTCTTAGGAATAATTGTTTGGATATGACATCAAAAGCACAGAAAACAAAACAAAAAATGAACAAGTGAGACTACATCAAAATAAAACGCTCCTGCTCAGCAGCTTAAACAATAAACACACTGAAAAGGCAACCTATTTATTGGGAAAAAATATTTGCCAACCACATATCTGATGAGGTTAACAACCAAAATATGTAAGGAACTCGAACAACTCAATGGCAAACCAAACCAGACAACAACAACAAAAATTTAAAAATAGGCAAAGAACATTCATAGATATTTTCCCAAAGAATACATACAAATTACCAATAGGTATATAAAAAGATATGCAACACCACTAATCATCAGGGAAATGCAAATCAAAGAGGTGCTCTCACCACACATCTGTTATGATGGTTATTATCAAAAAGAGAAAAGATAACAAGTGTTGGCAAAGATGTGGAGGAGAGGACTCTTGTGCACTTTAGGTGAGAATGTAAATGGTTATAAGAATTATGGAAAGGGGTATGAACTTACTCTAAAAATAGAACTACCATACAATCCAGCAATCCCATTTCTGGGTTTGTTCATAAAAAATGAAACCAGTTCTTCTTCTCCTTCTTTTTGTTCCTCTTCCTCTTCCTCCTCCTCCATTCTTCCCCTTCTTCTTCTTCTTCTTCTTCTTCTTCTTCTTCTTCTTCTTCTTCTTCTTCTTCTCCTTCTTCTCCTTCTTCTTCTTCCTTCTTTCTTCTTCTTTTTCTTCTTCTTTTTCTTCTTCTTCTTCTTCTTCTTCTTCTTCTTCTTCTTCTTCTTCTTCTTCTTCTTCTTCTTCTCCCTCCTCCTTCTTTTTAAAAAGATGAAAGTTTACTGAATACCCTGTGAGGGACTAGTGGGCAGGAGAGACTGCGACAAGGCAGTGGTGAGGGGCCACAGTCATGGGCAGAGTGAGGAGGTGTGGGAAAGTATGAAATTCTCCATGTTTTGGTGACTGTGCCTGGTTGTAAGTAGCCCATTGGTTAGTTAGGTCTTATGGCTATTTCAAGGTGGCTCACTTAATGAGCCTATTTGCCTTCAGCTTGGTGGTCCCAGTGGGCCCTTTTGCCTTACTCAGGTTTCCATTGCTCAAGCCTGTTGCCTAAAAGTGACCTCCACATTCCCCCCTGACAGCTTGACAATTGACAAATCTTTGGCATTTGGGTGGGAGTGGCTTCAGTAGCTTCTTCCTGCTGAATGGGGGGGGGGGGTGCAGAAATGTCCCTACCTATGAGTTAACATTGGTAAGTTAGGGAATTTATAGATAGGAGTTATGAAAGGCAGAGGCAGCTGAATCCAGGGTAGACAACATGTCTTAATCTCCCTGAGTAGAAAGGATCATCTATTAGCTAAAAGATATGGCAGTGAAAGAGTTTCAGTACCAGGTGGAGAGACATCAGAAAAGATAACAAAATAAGATTATTATTATTATTATATAATTATAACATATATTATGAAATACATAATATATATTATTATAATATAATTATAACATAATGAGCAAAGGAAGCCCACACTGCAGCATTATTCACATTAGCCAAGACTTGAAAATAATCTAAATGTCCATCAATGAATGAACACATGAGGAAATAGTGATCATATACATTTAGTTTTAAAAATGAAAGAGATACCATCATCCATAGCATGGTTGAATCTGGAGGATATTATGCTAAGTGAAATAAGCCAGACATAGAAAGGCAAATAGTGCATAATTTTACATATATGTGGGATCTGACTTATATACAAAATCTAAAAAATGTCAAGTTCTAAGAGGGTATAACATGGTTAAAGGGGCAGGGATGTTGGGGAAAATGGAGAGATATTGGTCAAAGAGTGCAATATTTGATTTACGTAGGATAAGTGAGTTCCAGAAATAAGATATACAGGATGGTGACTATGGTTAGTAATACTGTATTGTATACAGGAAATTTGCAAAGAGGGTAGTTCTCAGATGCTATCACTAAACACACAAAAATGATAACTGTGTTAGGAGATGGATATGTTACTTAGCTTGATTGTAGTTATTGTTTCACTGTGTGTGTATACCAAACATCATGTTGTACATCTTAAATATACATAATTTTTTATTAAAAATCAAATTTAAAAGGTGTGTAGAGTTTTATTTTCTCATTTTACAAATCGTAAAAAAATGTTAGTACCTTTCCATATATATTTGGCAATGGTTACACTATTTATTGTTCGGTTTTATGCTTTTATATTGAAAAAATAATATATGTTCATGGTAAATATTCCAGTAAAGCATATGAATGAATCCACAATAAGAAGTGATCACAACCTAGACCTGCAGTTTCCTTCTTTAAATGGATCGACATTAATAGTTCTGGGTTGTTTTCCACAAAGTTTTTATCTTTGTAGGGACACACATGTATATATCTTTGCATGCACTGGCAAATGGAAAGATACCGTATACATTGTTCTGTGCATTGCTTTTTTTAATCTAAGAAACAACTCAGAGGTTATTATGTTTCAGTGTATTAAATAATCAGTTAACTAACTTCATGAATATTTATCAAGTACTCATGTGCCAGGTGCTACGTAGAGGGCTATGCCTGGGCAAGAGTATAGTACATTAGTGAGTAAAAACAGATGTAGACCCAGCTTTCTTGGAGTTTATGGTTTAGGAAAGAGACAGGGAAATACATAGTCATAAATTCATGTAAATTTTATAGCATAACAAGTGCTATAAAATAGGGACTCTTGGTCATGGATGCTTTGGAAGGTATAGATTCTATAAAAGTTTTGGAGCAGCAGAGCGTAACTAATGGAAGGTGCTTCTTGTTGAACAGATGTATGCATACACTGAAAAGTGGTATTGCTTTTATCCAGCACAAGGCATCAAAATTCTCCCTGCTAAGCTGAAGTTGGAATGTATTTTTTGGTTGTCCACGTATGGGTAAATATTCGTATAAAAAGGAAAAATTTTAAATATTCATTAAAAGTGTCATTAATTACATTTCCTATATTTTAAGTCCTGGCAAAATAATTTTTAATTCTTTTTTATTTCTATGATATAGGTAATATATCTATGGATGCCTCTTGCTAAAAAAGAATGTAACATTGAGGGGTGCCTGGGTGGCTCAGTTGGTTAAGCATCCGACTTCGGTTCAGGTCATGATCTCACAGTTCATGGGTTTGAGCCCCGTGTCAAGCTCTGTGCTGACAGCTCGAGGCTGCTTCAGACTTTGTGTCTCCCTCTTTCTGCCCCTCCCCTGCTCACTCTCTCTCAAAAATAAATAAACATTAAAAAAAATTTGAAAAGAATCCAACACTGAAGTAGAGAGAGGAAAAATGAAAATCCCTCAATCTTCCACTTCATATTTAACCCCCTTCAAATTCAAGATTCTTGTTATGAGATAGCAAGTACCTTCTCCTAACTTTCAAAATAGACTGCTGTTTTAGAGCAGTTATAAACTTACAGCAAAATCGAGTGGGAACTCCAGGAGATAACTGCTTTTTGACACACATTTTTCCCTTTACATTTGCCTGAAAAAGTTGTATTAAAATATCTGCTTGTTGGGGCCCTGGTAAAAAGCCAACTGGGTTGAGGCCCAGTTGGTTAAGCCTCTGACTCTTGATTTTGGATCAGGTCACGATATAATGGTTGGTGAGTTTGAGCCCTGCATCAGGCTCTGCACTGACAGTGTGGAGCCTGGTTGGTATTCTCTCTCTCCCTTCTCTCTCTCTCGTCCCCTACCCTGCTTGCTGTCTCTCTCAAAAAAATAAATGAATAAACTGAATTAAAAAAAATAAAATATCGGCTTGCGTTTACATTTCCCACAATTAAATTATCTTCCTCGGAGGTAGGGACTACATTTTTATTTGCCTTTGATTTTTAACATTTGCAAAGCTGATGTAGTTGCCACATTTTAAAAACTTATTTGTTTGATTTTTTTTTTTACTGAAGTATAGTTGACACAGAGTATTATATTTATTCAATTTTGAAATGAGTGACACGACTCTTTTAGTAGGGATAGGCTAGATTCTATTACATTCCATGTCCTTGGGACACATCATCTTTGCACTAATTGGTGACTTCAAGAAGCCAGGTTCCTTCCCTCTTTTGGTGTCACCATCACCAAAACAGGATAAATGTTGGGTATGGGGTTTTATGGACAGAAATAAGAACAGTGTGCCTCACTGTTGTTCACATCCCGCTGTTCCGAATATAGTCATGTGATCCTGGATCAACTGCACAATAGGCTGAGGGATGTGGTCTTCAGGGAGAATCTTGAACACTTTGAAGCTCATCTGTGTTCTTCTTCATGAACAATGATGCTGAAATTAGAACTCTTGCTCTAGCAGAGGCAGATAAATCCATTCAGGTGGCGGGGGGAAGGAAGAAAGAAAGAAGATAGAAGGTTAAGTAGTAGGA
This sequence comes from Acinonyx jubatus, assembly GCF_027475565.1. NCBI lineage: Eukaryota > Metazoa > Chordata > Mammalia > Carnivora > Felidae > Acinonyx > Acinonyx jubatus. Next base: position 13,582,610 of record NC_069390.1, read on the forward strand.
CTTGTAAAACATACAAAGTGCACTGTGACAAGTTCCCATTATACTGATTCTGCCATTACCTATCTTCACGGTCTTGGGCAAATCATGGAAGTTGCGATAATCACACGAAAGAATTGCTTTCCTCTGCAGTTGTGACAACCTGAACTAAAAGCACCACAAGGACCAGGAGTCGTTTTACTTTGTTCATGGTTGTATCTCTAATGATTAGCACATACTTAGATAAATGGTCCATAGGCACTTCTCAGTAAATATTTGGTCTATGGCTAAATGGGATGTAAATGATTTCTGACTCTGTTTCCAATGTGGTCTAAAATCAAATCCGTGAAAATTAAAAAGTGAAAGTTGGCTCAAAGTAATTTTATTCAATTATTCACCTCTGAGCACTGAGGTGTTCCTTCTACCATGAGACTGGAATGGAAGAAGTAGGTTCTGGAAAAGGGCATTATCAGGGCACATAAATTTAGAAATGTGGCTGTGGACACATATGTGGTTCAGGGAACATTCAATGGACAAGAGAGACACAGACTCCTTAAAAGATAGAAAGGGTTTTATCACTCGTCACTCTCCTTCTCCAGCTTCCTGCCCTGCGAAAGGAAGCCATTTTATAAGTACATTGTGCAGAATAAGAGTTAACCATTCACAAATACTGACAGTCCTTATGATTTGATGAAAGAAGATACCAAGCAAATGTCCATGAAATGCACGAACATGGGAAACAAAACTCACATTTTCTAATATATCGTAATAAAGTATTTGATGGAATGGATCTTGAAAAACAAAGACTGTGAAATGCTATACAGAATTTTGACTATGTACGAACTCATACATGAAACCAATAAAAAATTAAATATTGAGAGGTGCATAATATTTCCAGCACTCCATTACGGTTATTCATGGCTCATTCAAAAAGGGTGTTAGTGTCACAAAACCCTCTGGAGAACTTCGTGGAATTTTTCAAAGGTTTCTCTTAATCTGTGTATCTCAATTCTCTTCGAAGCTCTATCAGATCGTCATCTATTTTGCTTTTCCTTTATTTAATTGCTAGATTGCTACACATCAGATCCTCATGGCTCAATAGATGCATCCACAATTAAAATATGGCAATTTTCTCCTGTGATTGGTTTTCATTATGGCTGCAATGTATCCTCTGAGGATAGCATGACGAAGTAAACCAAACTCTGACCTTCAAATACAATGATCTTTTGGTTGGGTAGGTTAGCTATTATGAAGCAGAGAGGTATGTTTGAGTGTTTGGTATTTCCTCAGTGGTTATTTCTTCGAATATTTTTTGTGTTAGGACTTCTGTTGCTTAACATAACCATGCAATGATTGGGATTTGGATCGTAAATACATGTCATAGAATGTCTGTGTATATATTTCATTTCTCTCTTCATCCAGGCTCAACGCCTCTTGCATTTGGGAATATCATAGCAGAGCTTCCTTTCTCTAGTGGGTGGTTGATGGTATTGTCAATTTGTCTCCTTGCTTTCTTGTCATTATACTCTCCTCAGGGTGCTACAGGGTGAAACTTACCAAAAAACTAGTTACCAATTTCACGTTACCAGAAAATCTATAATTTCTACAATTTTAGTGCCTTATTTCCCCAAGAAAGATTTAAAACTCACTGAAATGTTCAAAACAGAGAAATTAAATAGAAACAATATTAATATTAATTCAAAATTTATATACTGATTATTATGTATGCTAAACAAGGTTCTTAATACTTGACATGCATTGACTGACCAAATGACTCACAGGCTTAAATGAAGTTGCTGTTCTTTTTCTGTTTTTTAAAAACACTTTTATTTCTTAAAGAAATGTTGTCTCATACTTTTTTCATTTTTCTCCACTGCGTGGTATTTAGGATATTTCTCCACTGCTCTACACAGGTTTTTCTCTCTTTGACTTGTTCCAAGTTTGAGTGACATAATATCCAGAAAATGTTGAGCCCTGTGCCTGGTATCTTGCAAACACTTAGAATTGTAACTATTCCTCTAATTAAGAGTTGAAGATTCAGGACAGGTGTCCCTGAGGACAGGTCCCTGATGGAACCGTGAGTTACTGATGTTCCACACTGTAGTTTGTACAGAGTACCTAGTACAAAATGCAGGGACTAATTGTGTTGATGGGGGATGGGGGGAGGGTGGGGAATGCCATATGTTAAATTTTGACTCGAAGCATGTGGTTTGAGTAGAAGCATGCAAGAACATTCTAGGCACAAGTAACTGCAGGCTTGAATCCAAGCAGAGGTGGTAACATTGCAGGCTTTTTCAGGCAGCAGCATGAGTTCTGAGGGTCAGCGTCATCAAGGGCATGGCAACGGTGAGTAGCAGAAATGGCTGAAGAGGAAGGATGTAATTTATGACCCTTTGTGTCTTGCATTGGACCTTGGCACATTATCAAGTTGCTCTATTGGTCTGAGGTTCTTGAAATGGACAGGTGATTTACAATAGGGTCACAAGCAACAACAGTAACATTTTTTTTTCTGATTTAGTTTCTACTTATACAAGTGCTAATGACCCTGCTCTAATCTGGCCAGTCACATTTTTGCGGGGGGCGGGGGGTATCTCCCCCATCATGCAAGAGTCTCTTACTAAAGTTGGAGAACTCATTCAGTGAGAATGATCCTATTTCTTCTTTCTATCCTTCCAAAAAATGGTCTCTGGCCCCTCATTCTTGACACAGTTGGGCCAATAAGCTGTGCCTTTTTGCAATCTCTGTATGGTTTCTAGCAATGCTAGGTGCTCTTTGATGGTTTCTGTCTCTCCCTTTACATTAGTGCCTTCTCCAATCTGTGCTAATTTGGGGACATTTTATTATTATGCCTCCACAACACTAGTCATAGTGTATAACGTCATATATTTATTTGACATCCCTCCTCCAAACTGCAGTAATTTCCACAAGAACAGGCATTGTATGTCTATTTTAATTTTTGCTTGTTTTTTTAAAAATTTCGATTGATATTTATTAAAACCTTTATATATGTTATCTCACTTCATCCTCACAACAGTTATATGGGGAAGACAAATTATTTCCATTTTATTGATAAGAAAACTGAGGTTTGGTGAGTTTAAGTGCCCTGCTCCTGGTCATACAATTAGTGAGCTGTAGACCTGGGGTTCACACTTAGGCAATCTCTGTCCTGGGTGTGCTTTTTAACCCTTATAAGTTCACTTAAGTCCTTACCTTGCCTCATAGTTGTATCTCTTTCAACATCTAATTCAGTGTTGGATACCCAAGAGTTGCTCAATGGATATATTTCAAATGGATGAAAATAAATATGGTCTGGTGTAGAGATAAAATTTGCTGTAACCATGAGGCTTTGCTTCTGTCTCTCAATTTCAGTTTCTCAAATGCTCTCAATTTCATTGTTTGCAAACAGGCACATTTTATTAAGTGGTACTCAATGTGGTTCAGAGCTAAAATTCAAAGGCCTTTTCCTTATTGTCATTATCACCATTAACATCATTACGGACTACAAGTAATTCTTGAGCATCTATTATGTGCAGACAATTCTATTGGTTATTCCTCTCTGCCAAATTCTGTTTGATCTCAAATACATCAATGAAACTCACAAAAGAAATGGACTTTCCAGGTCAATTGGGCCAAATATATTTGTGATAAATGATCTCTCCCTTCTTTATTCCAGAAATAAAACTGAGCCCTGTATTCACTTGGAACCAGAAAAGCGTATGAAGATTGGCTTTTCGTGGCATAGCCCCAAGGGAAGATCAGGCTTATATTTTGTCCTCCCATTGTTACCATTGACAAGAGGATTCCTGTGGAATGAATAGAAGGCACTTTTTTTTTCCCCTAAGATAATGTGAGAAATTCTGACTTGAGTTGAACTTCAAACAAAATCATTATTTATTTTCAGGAAGTAAGTATTGTGTTTAACTAGAGGAAAACGGTCAGGAAATCACTATATGGACCAACCGTCCCCACCCCACCCCCCTTTCTTGATATAATCAAACCAAAGCATAATTTGACTTTGTGAAATACAACAAGGTTTTCTTCCTTATTAAATATATTTGATGAGAAAAGCTGAAACGTTTCCAAATGTCTTATCTTTAGTTCCTGTCTTTTTCAGTGGAACAGGCAATTAGATGTGTACGTGATGGATGTTTTTATTCTCAGGAACCCTCTGTAGCTAGATGTAGTTGTATGTAGCCTGCCTCCTTATATCTTGCAGGAAACTTATTAGCCCTTAAAGTAGGTCAAAGTACAGGAATTAACTTCAGCCAATGTTTTCATGACCTGGAAATGTTTCCTTTCCTACATTAGGCAGTGCATGGGATAAGAGTTCCTTAAGAGAAATACAAGTTTATCTATCATCTCTCTACCTATCGTCTACCTATCATCTATCTATCACTCTATCTCTCTATCTATCTACTCTATCTCTACCTATTTGTATGTAATCTATCGTATCTATTTCTCTATGTATCTATCTGTACCTTTATCTGTATCTATTTATATGTTTTTTCACTTGCTTTAATATCTAAGATCTTTGTACAGAAATATAGATATAGATATGATGGAAGGTACATTTGGCCTGGAGGGGACTGAGAATTAAGAGATCAGTTCCTTGTGGATGACCACTCTCAGACACATCTACCTCTTAGAAAGATCTCCCTATTACAGGGAGGTGTTTGAGAGCTGGAGAGGGGGAGATGTTTTGTTTCTGCCCATCCCTTGGCTCTAACAAGGCATATAACCAGCTTCAAGTCTATGAACGAACACAGGTAAAGGTCAGAAGAGCTCTTTATTGTGTGTCTCCCTATATAATAACACTATTCAATATATTATGCATTCTATTTCACTCACTCTCTTCACAAGGATTCTTGGAAGAAATCATTTCAAAGTTGGTAACAAGAATGGTGATGTTTTGCCCAAACTCTTGGTTGATTTACCTGTCTTTTGGATGCTACTAATTTTATAGATGGGCTGCTAAAAAGTTTCAAGTCAAGTTTGTTGTCCCTACAGAACAGTGGGTAGGACTTTGTGCAATAGGTTCCATCCTTGCCTCTATGTTATGTCCTGGTCTTGGTTTTCCTTTGCCTTTTCTTATTTTATTATCTCATTTACCTGTGTCTTATATATCACCCTAAACGCCTTCGACCCTTTTTTTTTCTCAATTTGTAAAAGTGGGGACATACATATTCACATATGTTTATATTCATATATATGTTTATTTTACATTTTAATAACTGGAGAGGCAAACAGGAGAGTTGGGAAAGAAAAGCCTCTTGCAATTTTCATTCCCAATAAAATTCTGCAGTCGAGCCCAGCAATTTACCGGCTTGTATAAAAGCCACATATTGAAGAAGGGGAGGTTTCTTTGTGACAACAAATGAAACCCTAAGGAATCATAGCATAGGTGCAATTAGAAGTCCTTGGGAGGTGAAGCAAATTTTTCTGAAGGACAGATGACTGAGGTGAAGAAATTGTGAAATCATAGAGAACGCAACACATGATTTTAACGTCCAGCTTTTAAAGTGCTTAAGTACATCTGTGATCTTTTAACGGCCCCCTGAACTAAGGAGGGTAGGTGAGACAATAGAGTTTTGCAGCTTATCAGTTTATTTAACATTGTCAGCAGCAAGATCAGAACTCAGGTCTCTTGGTTCTTGGTCTTAAGCCGCTTTCAGGAACATACTTTGTAAAAATGACAGCCTTGAATTCTAAGGCAATTAAAGTGTCACTTATTCCAAGCTTCTTTTGCTTATTACGAAGAATTCCTACTTTGACAATAATTATAGCATATGTATCTATGCATGTGTTTATTTATGTATTTTAAAGTTAAAAAGTATAGATTCTTACCATCAAATAGATACAATTCCAAGAGAACAATCTTTATTTTTCTAGCTCAGTTGTAAGTCCATCACCTAGCATCTGAGCAAAATTAAGTTTTTTAATTTTTCCCTCAAGCATAAGAGATTTTTATTTATTGCTTTCAAAGAAATTATAGTAAATACATTTCCAAGGATATTCCAAAATATGCTTAGACTAATGAAAAGTATGCTTCTTCATGTAATTCTCTAGTAAAGACAAAAGGAGACAATGACCAGAAGAGAAACCAGATCCCTCCTTCAAGCTGCCTTTTTCATATCTTTCACGGGGTGCTCAATCACCCCAAGTGCAAAGAGAAAAAAGAAACAGCTCAATTGGAGTTGGAGGAGAAAGTCATTGAAAAATCCATGGTGACAGGGAATAAAAGGCACAGCATGGTGGATATAGTAAATGGTATTTTAATAGCATTCTATAGTGACAGATGGTAGCTACATTTTTGGCAAGCCTAGCATAAGCTATCAATTTGTTGAATCACTATGTTGCATACCTGAAATTAAGGTAACATTGTGTGTCAACTTTACTCAAAGAAAAAAATACGGTGACACGCACTACGTGATGAGCATAATAACTGAACTCCCGAGTCAGCATAGCACTGATTTCTCTGTTACCTAAAAAGAGTGATATCCACTGTAGCATGAACATATCTCACAGTGAACAACGTATATACATCAGTTGGGTTTTTCAGTGATCTCAAATGGCAAATGATAGAAGTTGATATACTGAAATGCTGACATAGTTATTCATCTTTCCACAGAAAAGGAACATAGACACCCCACATCGATGGATGAGAAAAATTTCACCAGAGTGAAAGAGTTTATACTTCTAGGGTTCACAGCAGACTTGTGGTTACAGAGAGTACTCTTTGTCATTTTCCTCACCATCTATGTCATCAGTCTGTCCGGGAACATCACCCTGATTTCTCTGATCGGTGCTGATTCTCAACTCCACACACCCATGTATTTCTTCATTGGAAATCTTTCCTTCCTGGATCTCTGGTACTCTTCTGTCTATGCCCCCCAAATCCTCATGACCTGCGCTGCGGAAGACAAAAGCATCTCCTTTGCTGGCTGCCTTGCTCAGTTCTTCTTCTCGGCTGGGCTGGCATACAGTGAGTGTTACCTGTTGGCCGCCATGGCTTATGACCGCTACACGGCCATCTCCAACCCTCTGCTTTATTTCCAGGCGATGTCTTCAAGGTTATGTACTGGTCTTGTTGCAGTTTCATACTTTGGTGGCTTTCTTAACTCAACCCTCATTACCAGTGAGACATTTACCCTGAGCTTCTGTGGGAACAATGTCATTGACGATTACTTTTGTGATCTACCTCCCCTCGTAAAGCTGGCCTGTGACGTGAAGGAGAGCTACCAGGCTGTGCTCTATTTCATACTGGCCTCCAATGTCATTACTCCCACTGTGCTCATCCTCGCCTCTTACCTCTTCATTGCTGCTGCCATCTCAAAGATGCGCTCCACCCAAGGCCGCCTCAAGGCCATCTCCACTTGTGGCTCTCACCTGACGGCTGTCACTTTGTACTATGGCTCTATTCTCTTCGTTTACTCCCGACCAAGTACCAGCTATGCCCTAGAGAGGGATAAAGTGGTTTCAGTCTTCTATACTGTGGTCATACCAATGTTGAATCCCTTGATTTATAGCTTAAGAAATAAAGATGTTAAAGATGCCCTGAAGAAAATGTTAGCTAGGGCAACATTTTCTTAAATGAAAATCTTGGGGAAACACGGCTATATCTTTTTTTCTAGATTATCCCCCTGTTACTGTTACTAGTGTAGACTCTCAGGAATGATGAAAAGAAGCCAAAAATAAAATTATTGGATAATGCAGAAACACTAGACTGCAATTGTCTTTTTATGTTGGTGCTAATGTATGTGGATACGTGCTTAAAATAGATGAGGCTGGGGCATTTGGAAAAACTGCTATGCCTGCCAGCTGGGGACAGAGTCCAAAATTCCTGGGATTCTGAGAAGATTGAAGGAGAACAGTTTTGTTTCGTTTTGTTTTTTAAATTTTCACGTGGCAGTTCATAAGTTACCTGTAAGTATATTTTAATCTCTAAGTGGGAATAATAAAATTGGTTATAGAATCAGTGTGATGATTAGATGGGTTGAACGACTTACTTCACATCATGTAGTTCATAGGGGAGGAAACAGGAATGCAAACCCAGAACTTCTGACTCCAAAGGTTCTTGCCCCATTTGTTGGGAGAAAAGAGTTGGGAAGTTGTAAATAAAAATTATATTGTAAAATAGCTTTAGAAATAAGTTTAACTTTTCTTTTCTCATTTCCTTCCTTCCTTTTTTCCTTCCTTCCTTCCTTCCTTCCTTCCTTCCTTCCTTCCTTCCTTTTTTCCTTCCTTCCTTCCTTCCTTCCTTCCTTCCTTCCTTCCTTTTTTCCTTCCTTCCTTCCTTCCTTCTTTCCTTCCTTCCTTCTTTCCTTCCTTCCTTCCTTTTTTCCTTCCTTCCTTCCTTCCTTCCTTCCTTCCTTCCTTTTTTCCTTCCTTCCTTTTTTCCTTCCTTCCTTCCTTCCTTCCTTTTTTCCTTCCTTCCTTTTTTCCTTCCTTCCTTCCTTCCTTCCTTCCTTCCTTCCTTCCTTCCTTTTTTCCTTCCTTCCTTTTTTCCTTCCTTCCTTCCTTCCTTCCTTCCTTCCTTCCTTCCTTCCTTTTTTCCTTCCTTCCTTCCTTCCTTCCTTTTTTCCTTCCTTCCTTCCTTCCTTCCTTCCTTCCTTCCTTCCTTCCTTTTTTCCTTCCTTCCTTCCTTCCTTCCTTCCTTCCTTCCTTCCTCCTGCCATGATACAAAGATGTTCTTGGTGATATACACAGGAAAGGACAAATATCTTAGAGTCACAGTGAGCTTCCAGTGAAAGAGTATTTTCCTCAACAATTAGAAGAACTGAGGGCAAAAGAATAGCAGTTGTACAGAGACAAAAGTGGAGATATAGATGGAAATAGATAAATAAAGAGATAGAGAGACAGATTTCAAAGAGGTTTATATCCACGAGAAGATTTATAGTGAAAATCTACTAGGGGAAACAATAATCGACAGCCATTAAGGTTCTGCGATTGTTTCTGTTTATTTGCTGGTTCAATGTGATGAATGAATTAGTGAGAAATTAGAGAACATGTAAACATGACTTCTCACATTCCTAATTTTAAGCCTAATTTTAACTTTACATATAAAATGTGAATTTGTACCACAGAAAAAAGCCCTACTGTTGGTAACCAAGTATATTCATTTGCTAGTGTTGCCAGAATGGGTGGCTAAAACAACAGAAATGTATTTTCTCACAGTTCTGGATGCTAAAAGGCCAAGATCAAGGTGCCATTGAGGTTGATTTGTTCTGAGCCCCCTTTCTTTTGCTTGCAGGTGGCCACCCTCTTGCTTTCTCCTCACACGGTCTTTTCTGTGTACAAGAAGCCCTCTTTGCGTGTCCAAATGTCCATGTTTTCTTTTTGTGAAAACATGGATCAGTTTGGAGTAAGAGTCACCCTAAACATCTCATTTTAACTTAATCACTTCTATAGAGGCTCTGTCTCCAAATACACATTCTGAGTTACTATTAGTCAACATGTGAACTTGAGAGGGTTGCCATTTGACCCATAATATCAGGGCTTAACAGGGGGTTCCTGGTGAATGAGACAGGGAAATGTAGCCTGGAAGCCTAGTGTAGACAAGGAAGCATAGTAGATCTTCTGGCAGTAAATATATATGTGTGTGTGTGTGTGTGTGTGTGTGTGTGTGTGTGTGTGCAAGTGATACACTCTAAACATTTTTAATTAGAACATTTTGGGGAGTTTCTATTATCAGACATATTTACGACTATATTGTGACTTCATGGTAAAAGAGTGAAATTTTAATTCAATATTTTTCATCATATCCTAATTACTATATCATCCTCATATTCTAAGCAAACTCTAATTGATTCTTTAGAGACTGAGATAGATATTGCTAGGCTGTTCTGTGGCAGAGGTCTCAAAGGGCTGTTGAGAAAATACATATATCGGCTCCAACAAAGTGTGCCAAAATATCAGAGGAGAGAGAAAAGCCTGTAACTTCCAGCATCTGTCCTTCCTGACCAAGGGTAAGCAACTGGAACCAGGGGCAGTTAAGTGGTTTGGCCTCTCATTGGCCTCAGCTCGATTAGAAGGCGGATACAGAGTTTGGCATGGCTCTTAAAGGATTATGGTTATGCCAAATACCACACACACACACACACACACACACACACACACACCCCTAAATACAATTCAGATTCCACTAATGGCATGCCTAACCTTCAGCTAGAATTTGAAGGTCAGTCTGGTAATTATGCCGAGTCATTGCATATTCACTTACACAGTGAGGTGAGCAGAAGAGAAGAGAGTTGATGTGCTTTTGGACTCTAGTGGTCATGGCACTCTGTGCTGTGCAAGCTAATAGTGTGTAATATTTTCACTTCTTGTTCCTCATTTTCAGGTGCTAGAGGGACACATTCTTCCCCTAAATTTTTAGTGTTCCAGTGAAGGGAGGAGGGAACAGGAGAATACACGTCTTGAGAAATCATTCTGTATAGGCTGCTTTGGCATGATTGGCTTGGACTTCTTCTGTGTCTTTTATTTCACATTCATACTTTCACTGCAATTTATTTCAAATTCAAGATAGATTTTGGCGAATCTTGATGGTTATGAGTGTGATGGTTATGAGTCTTTCTTTAATTATCTTCTTGCTAAGTGATACAGTATTCCGAGTCAGAAAAGTTCAGTTGAGGGTAAATTTGTCCTGAGTAGTTTGTACTAGGTTAGAAGTAGACAATATTTTGAGGAAAACAGCTTCAAGATATAAATATAATTACTCATTTATTCATTCTGGAAATATTTATTAACTGTCAATTAGTTGCTGGAGACAGTTCTATAAGCTGGATGCAGCAATAAACAAAGTAGAAAAATCATCTTACTGACCTGTGTCTTGCATGCTGGTGGGGAAAAATGGACTCTAAACAATATTCAGGAGTTAGAAGATGACACTAGGTCTTGTGGAAAATAGAACAGAGTCTGCGCTCACACCCTCATCTCTTTCAAGTCCCATTCAAATGTCATTTTCTGACAAAGACCCATCCTCATCCCTCTATTTTAAATCCCACACCCTCTAACCAGCAACGGCCATTGTCTTGTTTTGCTCAGACTCTGCTCTATTTTCCCCAAGACGATTTGTGTTGGTGTAAAGGCCAAAATCCTTAATATGGCTTCCATTAGGCTTTGTGAGCTGATAACTTTTCTGGCTCACCCACTCGTTCCATTTTCCACTCTGTCTTTACTTAACCTCTCAGCTCTTTGGGCTCACCAGTCGCTCTCTCATGTGAGGGCTCCGATATATGGAACTGCTCTCCTCTCTCTCCTTAGCCCTACAAGGGGCTGGCACTGGGGTCACTTCTCAGGTCTCAATTTCAATATCTCTGCTTCTGTGAAGACTTTGGTCAGTAGACCAAAAAAATTATTATTTTTTTCAGTAGAAGAGTAGTAACAGGCGCTGTCGGATATTTTCATTTGTATCCCAAATTATATTGTATTAAAAATGAGCTTAATAAGGCACAGATATTTTTCACTGTATAGACACATGATAACATAGCAGACGAAGTTCAGAGTAACTATTGAGACCGTGGACATCAGCCACAGGTTTTTATATTTCAATGTAGTAGCCATAGGTCACTGCCAAGAAAGCTATTACTTAAGCTTGAGCCAATTCAGAAAAAAGATTAGCGAACCAATGAACACCAACGTAACACTATAAACGTGAAGCTTCTGGGATGTGAGATGTGAGATTACTAACGATAAGTCAATTATGTGAGTAATTTAGTTTGGTTGACGTCCTAAATAAATGAAGACAAGTGATGAGAGAGGGTTGTAAGAGTAAGTTAAGCTCACTGATGGAGGCAATATAGGACTAAAATATTTCTCTCTGTGCTAATAAGATCCATTATATAGTAATAGATGGAGAAATGAATGATCTTCAGGATTCCAAGCTTTATCTACCACAGTGTCACTGATTAAGTCATGTCCTCTCTGAACATTGTCAGCTACATTTGAAAGATCAGAACGCCTAATATTTAAAGAGTGAGATACCTCTCTTTCTAACAAGCAGGAACAGTAGATCTTGGGGTAGAAAGTTTGCATTTGCATTTTCTAGAGTTATAAACCACTTCGGGCTTACCTCAAAGGAAAACGTTCTGAACATGGAGGTAAATCACAATCGTTTTTCAGTTTTAGCTTTCTCCCACTACCGTGTTATCTAAGTGACGGTCAGCTGGCTACTGGGGCATTAGCCCCAATTCTGTATGGTATTTTTTTTCTGCAAAGTTTTTATTTAAACTCACCTTAGCTAATATATAGTGTAGTATTTGTTTCAGGTGCAGAATATAGTGAGTCATCACTTACGTATAACACCCAGTGCTCATCACAACAAGTGCCCTCCTTAATGCCCATCACCCATCTAGCCCACCCCCCCCCACCTACCTCTAGCAACTCTCAGTTTGTTGTCTATAGCATGTTTTGAATTAGAGTCCTCCTTCTTTAAAAACTTTTTATTTATTTTTGAGAGAGAGAGAGAGTCAGAGCATCAGCTGGGGAGGGATAGAGAGAGAGAGAGGAAGACACAGCATCTGAAGCAGGCTCGAGGCTCTGAGCTGTCAGTGCAGAGCCCAACATGGGGCTTGAACCCACAAACTGTGAGATCATGATCTGAGCTGAAGTTGGAAGCTCAACCACCTGAGCCACCCAAGGGCCCCAGACTCCTCCTTTTTAACTTCTCCCTCAGAGCTTCAAAATAACTTGGAAGAATTCATGGCTTCTCAATAAATCCTTCACACCAAAAATTGTTTTTTTCCTAATGTTCAGCATTCACTATATCCAAAAATACCTCAGGTATTTATATAAATCTCACATCAATAAAACAAAGTGGGGGAAAACATTCTGAAAAAAAGGATTCTTAAAGATATTTTTATTAAATCAAGAAATTCAGTTTGCCAGAGGATTATAATGTTGCCTTGGCTAGGAAAGCAAAAAAAAAAAAAAAAATTACTTACAACAGACATAAATGGCTTAACAGCTGAGGGCACATACTCTTGATAAAGAAAAATCTGGGTTCAAATACCAGCTCTGCTACTGACCAGTTATATAACTTTGGAATTATTTCTTAAACTCCATGAGAATCACAATAGTACCTACTTTCGAAAGTTGTGGAAAGGCTTATGTGGATTGAGATTAGGATTTAAAATATTAACTGACACCGAGTAATATGTACGTATGCATATATACGTACATATACATATATACATATATGTACACACATGTGTGTGTATATATATACATACATATACATATATGTATATATACAGTATGTTGGTATTTGTATAACCATCAGCACAATGCCTGACATGTAAATTCTCAATAATATTTGAAGGATACTGAAATTTTTTGAGCACACACTATGTGCTTAACATTGGGTTGGGTATTTTCATGCATGTTTCCTTCAATCAATCCAATAACCTGTTGGGGACTTTATTTTTCTTGTCTGTTTGGTAAGACTAAGGGACTTGCCCTGCATTCAACAATTACTAAGTGAAAGCCTTACTAATTTCACAATCAGATTCTAACACCAATTCCCGTGGTCTTCCCAAGCGACAGACTGAAGTTCTATCATTCTAGGCAATCACAAATAAAAGTCCATAGATGTCCTAGTAATTACTGACTTAACTTATACCTTTGTTTATTTATTTCAATAGAAAAATCACAAAGTGATTTTTTTCCTCCTCAAAATCTTTACCAGGCTTTCTCCTCTGTGGACATGGAAGTAGGAAATCGCACCCTTCTGACTGAATTCATCTTGGTGGGTTTCTCAGCAGACCCACGGTGGCAGCTGATTCTATTTGGAATTTTTCTGATACTCTATTTGATGACTTTGTCGGGGAATATGACCCTGGTCATCCTAATCCGGGTTGATTCCCGCCTGCACACGCCCATGTACTTTTTCATCGGCAATCTGTCCTTCTTGGATTTTTGGTACACTTCTGTATACACTCCCAAAATCTTGGCTAATTGTGTCTCAGAAGATAAACGTATTTCCTTGGCTGGATGTGGCGCCCAGTTGTTTTTTTCCTGTGTTGTAGCCTATACTGAGTGTTATCTCCTAGCAGCCATGGCCTATGACAGGCATGCTGCAATCTGCAACCCACTACTTTATTCAAGTACTATGTCCAATTCTCTCTGTACTGGACTCGTTGCTGGCTCCTACTTAGGAGGACTTTTAAACGCCATAGCCCATACCGCCAACACTTTCCGCCTGAGCTTCTGTGGTAAAAACATCATAGACCACTTCTTCTGTGATGCACCACCATTGGTAAAAATGTCTTGTACAGATACCCACGTCTATGAAAAAGTCCTCTTGGGTGTGGTGGGCTTCACAGTCCTCTCCAGCATCCTTGCCATCTTGGTTTCCTATTTCAACATCCTCCTGGCGATCCTGAGGATCCACTCAGCCTCAGGAAGGTGCAAGGCCTTCTCCACCTGTGCCTCACATCTCATCTCAGTCATGTTCTTCTACGGATCCTTGCTCTTCATGTATTCAAGGCCAAGTTCTACCTACTCCCTGGAAAGAGACAAAGTAGCTGCTCTGTTCTACACTGTGGTCAACCCATTGCTCAACCCTCTCATCTACAGCCTGAGAAACAAAGATGTCAAAGAGGCCTTCTGGAAGGCAGCACAAACCATAAGGCCACAGAGATGAAGGTTATCTTTTTGCAGATTGTTCTTGTTGCATAATTTTCCAACTCACTGACTTATATTTATATATATGTTTCTAATCATTGCAGTTTTATGTAAATACAACAAATTATACTTAAAGCAATGTCACACTGAGGAAACTACTCTTTAAGTGTTTGCTATTATTTTGTGTGATTAAACTATTTCACATCTATTAAGATTGGGTTGATTGATGTTTCACAATATTGTGTTTTTGCTTCTTCTTAAATCTAGATTTACATAAAACTTCTCTTGATTATCTTTGGGGGAACCTTGGAAAGACAAGAGAAATTGAATAGTTTTTGTGCATGCAATTTGACTTTGAACTTTGGCAAGCAAATCGCTTTTCTTTTTTAATTTTTTTAATGCTTATTTATTGTTGAGAGAGAGAGGGAGAGAGAGATTGAGAATGAGATAGAGCATGAGCAGGGTAGGTGCAGAGAGTGAGAGACACAGAATCTGAAGCAGGCTCCAGGCTCTGAGCTGTCAGCACAAAGCCCGACGCGGAACTCGAACACGTGAACTGTGAGATCATGACCTGACCCAAAGTCAGATGTGCAAGCAAATTGTATTCTGTGGGGAAAAGATCTAGAATGGTTAAACCTCTGGAAATTTACTGAAGATTTTACAAATATTTATTTTTAGTAAGGCATTCTCTCACTATTTCTTCATAAAGCTCTAAGTGAGTAGACAGAAAATATCCTTCTAAACCTTGTGTCTTCTACATCAATTTAATATTGGGCACTATGTTTAAAAGTTGCTTAGGACAAGCAAACAAACAGCCAAAATATTTTTTCTACATGTTTGGAGAGATATGTGTCTCTGGAATTGTGGTGTATCGCCCCAAAAGAGTGGTCTCTCCATGGAGAATAGGATGAGTACTCTGCTTTCCACTCCTTCATTTCTACCACTGCACACTCCCCATGACGGAAAAGATGAACACCAAGTGGAACAAACCAAACAAATAAATAAACCCACCAAAGCCCCACTGTCTTCTAGACAAAATTTTTCTCCCCCACCCTCAGAAGATTTTAAGCACGACGAAACTTACAGCTGAATATTCAGAACATGGCAGAATTAGCTGATTTTTTTAAATACTCTTTACAACCACAGTGAAAATTAAGGATTATTAACTACATTTGACAAATGAATAGCCTGTGACTCACAAGTTAGTACTTTATTATTGAAAGACTATAGCTACTGTTGTAGGGAGCTTATTTATTTATTACTTATTTATTTATTTATTTTTAAGTGCATTTATTTAAATTCAAGTTAGTTCACATACAGTGTAGTCTTGGTTTCAGGAGTACAACCCAGTGATTCATCATTTACGTATAACACCCAGTGCTCATCCCAACAAGTGTCCTCATTAGTGCCCATCATCCATTTAGCCCATTCTGTCACTGATCTCCCCTCCAGCAACACTGAGTTTATTCTATGTATTTAAGAATCTCTTATGGTTTGCCTCCCTCTCTATTTTTATCTTATTTTTTTCCTTCTCTTCCCGTAGCTTCCTCTATTTGGTTTATAAATTCTACATATGAGTGAAGTCATATGATGTTTGTCTACTGACTTATTTCATTTAGCATAATACATTCTAGCTCCATCCAAGTTGTTGCAAATAGCAAGAATTCATTCTTTTTGATCGCTGAGTAATATTCCATGGCATATATACACCACATCTTCTTTATCCATTCATCAGTTGGTAGACATTTGGGCTCTTTCCATATTTTGGCTATTGTTGATAGTACTGCTATAAACATTGGGGTGCATGTGCCCCTTCAAATCAGCATTTTTGTATTCTTTGGATAAATAACTAATAGTGTAATTGCTGGGTCATAGGGTAGTTATATTTTTAATTATTGAAGAACCTCCATACTATTTTCAAGAGTGGCTGTTTGCATTCCCATCAACAGCAAAAATGTTCCTCTTTCTCCACATCCTCACCAACATCTGTTGTTTCCTGAGTTGTTCATTTTAGCCATTCTGACAGGTGTGAGGTGGTATCTCATTGTGGTTTTGATTTGTGTTTCTCTGATGATAAATGATATCGAGCATCTTTTCATGTGTCTGTTAACAGTCTGGATGTCTTCTTTGGAAAAGTGTCTCTTCATATCTTCTTCCCATTTCTTCACTGGATTATTTGTTTTTTGGGTATTGAGTTTGATAAGTTCTTTATAGACTTTGGACTATAGACTATAACTTTGGGTTATAGACTAACCCCTTATCTGATGTGTCATGTGCAAATATCTTCTCCCATTCCGTTGTTGCCCTTTAGTTTTGTTGATTGTTTCCTTTGGCGTACAGAGCTTTTTATCCTGATGAGGTCCCAATGGTTCATTTTTGCTTTTGTTTCACTTACCTCCAGACACAAAACTTGTAAGAAGTTGCTGTGGCTGAGTTCAAAGAGGTGCTTCCTGTTTTCTCCTCTAGGATTTTGATTGGTTTCTTGTCTCATATTTAGGTCTTTCATCCATATTTAATTTATTTCTGTGTATGGTGTAAGAAAGTGGTCCAGTTTCATTCTTCTGCATGTCACTGTCCAGTTTTACTTCACTATTTGCTGAAGAGACTGTCTTTTTCCATTGAACATTCTTTCCTGCTTCTTGAAGATTAGTTGGCCACATATATGTGTGTCCATTTCTGGGTTCTTCTGTTCCATTGATCTATGTGTCTGTTTTTGTGCCAGTGCCATACTGTCTTTGTGACTACACTTTTGTAATATAACTTGAAATCCAGAATTGGGATGCCTCCATCTTTGATTTTCTTTTTCAACATTACTTTGGCTGTTTGGGGTCTTTTCTGGTACCATAAAAATTTCAGAATTGTTTGTTCTAGCTCTGTGAGGAATTCTGGTGTTACTTTGATAGGGATTGCATTGGATTTGTAGATTGGTTCGGGTAGTGTAGACATTTTAACAATAGTTACCCTTCCAATCCATGAGCATGAAATGTTTTTCCATTTCTTTGTAACTTCTTCAATTTCTTTCATAAATTTCTATGGTTTTCAGCATACAGATCTTTTACTTCTTTCATTAGGGTTATTGCTAGGTATGTTATGTGGTTTTTTTTTGGTTCCAATGTAAATGTACTAAATGCTCCCAAAGACAAAGGGTATCAGAATGGATTAAAAAACAAAACAAAACAAAACAAACAAGATCCAGCAATAAGCTGCTTACAAGAGACTAATTTTAGACTTAAAGACACCTGCAGATTGAAATTAAGGGGATGGATGACCATCTATCATGCTTGTTAATGGATGTCAAAAGAAAGATGTAGTAGCGATACTTATATCAGACAAACTAGATTTTAAAACAAAGATGGTAACAAGAGGAAGGAGGCTATTATATCATAGTTAAGGTCTCTAGCCATCTAGAAGATCTAACAATTGCAAATATTTATACCCTAACTTGAAAGAATACATATATATAAATCAATGAATAACAAACACAAAAAACCGGTTGATAATAATACAATAACAGTAGGGGCCTTTTACCTCACTTACAACAATGGACATATCCTCTAAGCAGAAAATCACAAGGTACAATGGTTTTGAATGACACACTGGACCAGGTGGACTTAACAGATATTCAGAACATTTCATCCTGAGTACTCATTCTTCTTGAGTGCACCTAAAACATAGATCACATACTGGGTCACAAATAAGCCCTCAACAGGTACAAAAATACTGAGATTATACAATGCATATTTTCAGATCACAATGCTATGAAACCTGAAATCAATTACAAGAAAGAAGTTGGAAAACCCTCGAATACATGGAGGTTAAAGAACATCCTATTAAAAAAGGAATTGGTTAACTAAGACATTAAAGAATAAATTTAAAAAAAAATACTTAGAAGCCAATGAAAGTCCAAGATAGTCCAAATACTTTGGGATGCAGCAAAGGAAGCCCTAAGAGTAAAGTAAATTGAAGTTCAGGCCTATCTCAAGAAGCAAGAAAAGTCCCAAATAAACAACATAACCTTACACCTAAAGGAGCTAGAAAAGGAGAAGCAAATAAAGCCTAATGCCATCAGAAGTGAAATAATAAAGATTAGAGCTGAAATAAATGATGTAGAAACAACCAACCAACCAACCAAACAAACAAACAAAAAAACCAGAACAGATCAATGAAACTAAATGCTGGTTCTTTGATAGAATAAACAAAATTGATAAACTCTTAGCCAGACTTGTCAAAAAGAAAAGAGAAAGACCCAAATAGATAAAATCATGAGTTAAAGAAGAGGAATCACAACCAACACCACAGAAATACAATTATAAGAGAATATTATGAAAAAATATATGCCAACAAACTGGACAACCTGAAAGAAATGGACAAATTCCTAGAAACTCATGCACTACCAAAAACAGAAAGAAATAGAAAATTTGGACAGACCTACAGACCTATAACTAGTAAAGAAATTGAATCAGTTATCAAAAATCTAACAAAGAGTCCTGGACCAGGTGGCTTCCCAGGGGAATTCTACCAGACATTTAAAGAAGGGTTAATACCTATTCTTCTCAAAATATTCCAAAAAATAGAAATGAAAACTTCCAACTCATTCTATGAATCCAGCATTAATTACCTTGATTCCAAAACCAAACAAAGACCCGTTAAAAAGGAGAATTATAGGTCAATATCCCTGACGAACATGGATGCAAACATTCCCAAAAAGATACTAGCAAATCAGATTCAATGCTACATTAAAATAACTATTCACCATGATCAAGTGGGATTGAATCTGGAAGGGATCTGCCCCTTCCCTGGCTGCAGGGTTGGTTCAATATTCACAAATCAATCAATGTGATACACCACATTAATAAAAGAAAGGATAAGAACCATATCTCAATAGATGCAGAAAAAGCATTTGACAAAATACAGCATCCTTTCTTTATAAAAACTCTCATGAAAGTAGGTATAGAAGGAACATATCTCAACATCGTAAGGCCATATATGAAAGACCCACAGCTAATATCGCCCTGAATGGGGAAAGAACTGAGAGCTTTCCCCTAAGGTCAGGAACATGACAGGGATGTCCGCTCTCAACACTGTTGTTATTCATAGTATGGGCAGTCCTAGCCTCAGAAATCAGACTACAAAAAGAAGTAAAAGGCATACAAATTGGCAAGGAAGAAGTCAAACTTTCACTCTTCTCAGATGACATGATACTCCATGTGGAAAACCCAAAAGATTCCACTAAAAAACAATTAGAACTCATACATGAATTCAACAAAGTCACGGGATATAAAATCAAAGTACAGAAATCAGTTGCATTTCCACACACCAATAATGAAGCAGCAGAAAGAGAAATGAGGGAATTGATCCCATTTACATTGTAATGGGCACATTTATAAAATGCATTTAAATTAAAATTTTAGGACAAATATGTGTATTCACTTCAGCATTGTATTGTCTCTGACACTTTTGATCTTTCTTTTCCTCTGCATTCATCAAATAATGCCTCACTGGCTTCTCTTTTCATCACAGTATTCTTAATATTTTTTTAATTCTTCTATTACAGAAACTCTGGATAGCATAAGTCTCCAGACTTTCTTCACATTCCCATAAAGCACAGTGTGCAGGGGAAAAAAATAGGTAATCTTAGGAGAGATAGCAAAGCAAAGCTTCATCTTTTGTGATATTATAAGGAACATATGCATTTCTATTTTGCATTAAAACCCAATGCTGCTTTTTAAAACACTATGTTAATATTAGATTGAACCAATATTTTATAATATATAGTCTGATCACTAGAGTAAATCAAACAAATATAAATAAAACTTTTTCACTGGATTTCTTTGAGTAGAAAAAAAAAGGTGGTTTTTGTTTTGTTTTGTTTTTAAATATTTTTTAATGTTTATTTTTGAGAGAAAGAGAGAGACAGAGCACAAGCGAGGAACGAACAGAGAGAGGGGGGGACACAGAATCCCAAGTAGGCTCCAGGCTTGTGGGGCTGGAACCCACGAATGGTGAGATCATAACTTCAGCCAAAGTGGGACACTTAATCGACTGAGCCACCCAGGTGCCCCTTGTTTGATTTGGTTTGGTTTGGCTTGGTTTTTGTTTTTTAAAGCCAGTTTCTCAAGCTTCCCCTGAAGCAATGCATTTTCCCTGAGCACTGATTGAGAAATATATGTCAATTCAGACTTCCAAATGTGTTAACCGAAAGAGTTTTTTCAGTGCCTCTTTCACATCCTTATTCCTCAGACTATAGATCACGGGGTTCAACATAGGGAAGAGCACAGTGTAAAATGTGGACACCATTTTGTCCCTCTCAAGGGAATAGCTGGAACTTGGGCGAGAATAGATGTAGAGAATGGAGCCATAGTACAAGATGACAGAGACCAGGTGGGAGGAGCAGGTGGAGAAGGCCTTGCGGCGGCCCTGGGCGGAGCGAATTCTTAAGATGGCAGCGATGATGAACAAGTAGGAGGCAAGGATGAGCATGGTGGGGGTGATGACATTGGAGGCCAGGAGGAAGTAGAGCACAGTCTGGTAGCTCTCTTTAACATCACACGCCAACTTCACCAGAGGTGGGACATCACAGAAAAAGTCGTCAATGACATTGTCACCACAAAAATCCAATGTGAATGTGTTGCTGGTGAGTATTATTGCATTGACAAAACCTCCAGTGTAGGAACATGTAACCAAACAGATGCACAATGTCCTTGACACGGACTGAGCATAAAGCAGAGGGTTGGAAATGGCTGCGTAGCGGTCATAAGCCATGGCAGCCAACAGGTAACACTCACTGTATGCCAACCCAGCAGAGAAGAAGAACTGAGATACACAGCCAGCAAAGGAGATGCTTTTGTCTTCAGAGATACAGGTCATGAGGATCTTTGGGGTGTAGACAGAGGAATACCAGAGATCCAAAAAAGACAGATTCCCAATGAAAAAATACATGGGTGTGTGCAGCCGGGAGTCATTACAGATCAACACTATGAGGGTGGTATTCCCTACCACAGTCAGAGAGTACACACCAAGGAATACCCCAAACAGGACCAGCTGCATCGTTGGGTCTGTGGTGAAACCCACCAGAATGAACGCAGTCACCGTATGATTGCTTCTTTCCATGACTTAAGGAGATACCATCTACAAATGAAAGAGTGAAGAGTTTAACACCCTCAGCCGATACTACAGGAGATCCTTCTCTGTGATAGGACTGCGAGATGTGGTCAAGGTTATGGATTTTAGGGTAAGGGATATCAGAACAGGAATCTTGCCTGGCTAGGGCAGGAGATGGGAGTTTTTGAGTCTCAAAATATTCATTTCAATGAGATGCATTTAACAATAGGAAAACTTGAGTGATCTTGGGGGCTTATTCATTTTTTTAAGAAAATAGTTCTTGAGCCCCAGGTTCCATCTGAGCATTGGGATATAGCAATGAGGACAGTAGGGCTGACCCTTATTCTATGGAGACTTTATTTAGAAGGGAGGCATACGTAATAAATAAACAAATAAGTGTAGAAATATTTTCAGTTAATTTTAGAAATATTAAGAATATAAAACTGGATGGTGGAGTGAAAATGAATTGGCAGAGGAGCTAATTAAACTTAGACAGTGAGAGGAAACATTCCTTTCAAGTTGTTCAAAGTCCATGAGAGATGGGAAAGTCCCTGGGGTTTGGAAGGTGGTGACATTTGAAAACGGCACAATATACGACCCCAAAATATGGCATTTTGGCATATTTTTCTTTTTCATTAATGTTGTAGCATGTATCATTACTTTGTTTTTATTGACAAATAATATTCCTTTATATAGATATACCGTATTATTTTACCCATTCATCAATTGATGTATGTTTTACTATTAGTAATTTTTGCCAATTATGAATAATGCTGCTATGAACCTTCCTGTAGAAGTTTTGTACAGACATGTGTTCATTTATAATTGCTGAGTTACATGGTGTATCTATATTTAACATCTCGAGAAACTACAAAACTGTATCTCAGATTAGCCCTGCCGTTTTTCAATCACATCGGCAAAGTACATGCATTCCAATTTTTCCTTATTCTGATACAAATTATTGTTTTTTTGATTTTAGCAATCCTATTGGGTGTGAAGTGGTATAATATTGTGGTTTTGATTTACATTTTCTTTCTTTTTTTTTAATGCTTAATTTATTTTTGAGAGAGAGACACACACACACGCATACAGTAGGAGCCAGGGAGGGTCAGAGAGAGAGGGAGACACAGAACCTAAAGCAGGCTCCAGCACAGAGCCTGACATGGGGCTCAAACTTGTGAACCATGAGGTCATGACCTGAGCTGAAATTGGATGCTCAACCCACTGAGCCACCCAGGCACCCTTGATCTACATTTTCTTAATGACTAGTGATGTTAAGCATCTTGTCAAGTGCTTATTAGCTATCTGTTTATCTTCTTTGGAGAAAAATATTCAAATCTTTGCTCATCCATTAATTAGTTGTGTTTTTTTTGTCTTTTCTTTCTTGAATTGTAATACATCTTATATTCTGGATACAAGTCTTTGATCAGATATATGATATGCAAATATATTTTCTAATTCTCTGTTATCTTTTTATTTTTTTCATGGTCTCCTTTGATGTACAATAGTTTTTAAATTTCATAAAGTCCGATTTATCTTTTTTCTTCTTGTTTGCTCTTGGTGTCTTACTTAAGAAACCATTGCCTCACCCAAGTTCATAACAGTTTGCTCTGTTTTATCCTAAGTGTTTTAGTTTTAGTTCTTACATTTAGGTCAATGATCCATTTTGAGTTAATTTTTGTATATGGTGTGAGATAGGGGTCCAACTTCATTCTTTTGAGTATGCATATCTAGTCCCAACAGCATTTGTTGAAAAGACAGTTTTTTCCCCGCTGAATTGTCTTGTTACCCTTGTCAAAAATCGTTCATTATTATATGTTTCCTATTGTCCTTGTAACAAATTACTTTACACTTAATGGGTTTAAACAACAAAAATATATTATCTTGCAGTTTTGTAGATTAGAAAGAAATCCAACATGGGTCCAACTGGGCTGAAATCAAGAGGTAGGCAGGGCTGTATTGTTTTCTGGAGGCTGTAAGGGAGGATCCATTTCCTTGTCTCTTCCAGCTTCTAGAGGTTGCCCACATTCCTTGATTCATGGTTTCCCTTCTCCATCTTCAAAGTCAGCACCATTGCATCTGTATGGCCAGTCTTCCATAGTTACATCTTTTGGCTCTCAACTCTTGTCTCTTTGTACTTTTAAGGACTCTTGTGATCACATTCAGCCTAGGTGATTATCCAGGACTATCTACTTTTTTTTTAAATTTTTTTTTCAACGTTTTTTATTTATTTTTGGGACAGAGAGAGACAGAGCATGAACGGGGGAGGGGCAGAGAGAGAGGGAGACACAGAATCGGAAACAGGCTCCAGGCTCCGAGCCATCAGCCCAGAGCCCGACTCGGGGCTCGAACTCACGGACCGCGAGATCGTGACCTGGCTGAAGTCGGACGCTTAACCGACTGCGCCACCCAGGCGCCCCAGGACTATCTTTTTTTTTAATCAATTAATTAGTTTATAACAAGATTTAATGTACATTTATTCTTAACATATAGAACATACAAAGATTTTTTACTGAATAAATGGTATTCATTTAGCCAGAGGAAAAGGAGGAATTTACATGAAGTTTTTTTCTCTACTTTTTTTTTAACTACATTATCTTGAAATACGGATGTGGATTCTTAACACTGAAAAATCTTTGAAGCTGTGTTTTTTCCTTTTAGTTGCATTTTTTTCCCTTTTTTGCTTGTCCTGGTAACTGTTTTATAAATCAATCACTATGCAACCATTTCTACGTCTTGAGATTCATGAAGCAAGTTGTGGTCAGCTGCTCTCTTGAAATACAGCATGACTTCATACATACAGAAACTTGTACATTACCCTCTTTTCTTGTTTTTATTTTTGTTTTTGTATTTTTTTCTTGTGTGTGTGTGGGCAGGGGGGGACATATGGCCCTAATGAAAAAGAAACTAAAAATTCTGTACTTAAAAAAAAAATGAAGGTATGTTTAATGTACAACTTGTATACACATCACAGCCAATAAGCAGTAAAAAAATTTTTTTTTAATGATTATAGGAATTGTGAAGAACTGTCATGTAAAAGGTCAACGGGTAACAGACATGACAACAGTGGTGAGATAATCAGGATAATCTATTTTAAAGTCAGGTGATTTGCAACTTTAATTTCCACTTCCATGTAATCTAACATATTCATGGATTCCAGGGATTAGAACATGGGCATTCTGGGGAGACTTTCCCCTACCTACCAAAACCAGAGTGTGAAGATTTATTTCTGGGTTCACCATTCTATTCTACTGATCTTTATGTCCATCCTTCTGCCGGTACCTCGCTGTCTTAATTACTGTAACCTTACAGTAAGTTTTGAAATTGCTCTTAGCTTTCCTCTTTAAAGTAATTCTTGGGGCCCCTGGGTGGCTCAATCGGTTAAGCATCTGACTCTTGATTTCAGCTCAGTTCATGATCTCATGGTCTGTGAGACTGAGCCTCAGGTTGGGTCTGTGCTGCCAGCACAGAGCTTGCTGGAGATTCTCTCTCCTTCTGTCTGTGCCCCTCCCCCATGCACGCTGTCTCTCTCAAAGTAAGTAAATAAACATTTAAAAAAATAAAATAATTTTTATCTTCCTTCGGCCGCCCCGTATACTTTAGTTCTCTTCCACAGTTGCTTCTCTTTGTTCAAACTTGCATATAAAAAAAATTAGGTTTTCTCACTTCTTGAGATCTTCATTTCCTTATGAGCACCACGTCCTGTAATATTTATATTAAATATATTGTATGCTTTTGTTCTGTCAATCTGTCTTATGCCGATTTAATTCTCAAGCCCAGCCCAAAACCCTCAAGTAAAATTTTGCCTCTCCTACACAGTTTTCTTCCACAATCACAGACAGAGAAGCCTTTGGCACATTTATCATAAGTCCCAGTGAGACAAACAAATTGAGAATCAGAGAGAAATTTCAAAGTGGAGATCAATAAATTAATCCATCTGGTTATGTCAGGTAACAAAATATGTGATGTCATCCTAAGCCTTTTCGGTCTAAAAGCCTGGGACTAAACATTATTCTCTAGATTTTATAACTAGCCATGTACAATGTTTAAAAAGACACTTATCCCAGCTTGATATCGTTTGTAGTAATGATTCTCAATTTTATCACATTCAGAAACTTCCACTTTAAAACAAACATTTAAAATACTTTCTTTTTACGGTCTTAAAATGAAATTTGTAATTAATATAACCTATGTACAACATATGTGTATGCATGTATATAAAATATGCCAATTCGAAGGTAAAGCGATAAAAAAAGAAAAGTAGCTCATAATGTAACTCTGATAATAATTATAGGATTTATTCCAAAATAATGTGAATTTCAAGATGTAAATTCTGGAACACTTGGTGAAATAGAATCATCACATATGTATTAGTGATTCAGATATCAAGAGTGACATTTCCATTAGTGGTAAGATTTTTCTGACAAGGTGAATAATTCTTGATAAAGTTCCAAACAAAATTAATGGCAATCTTCCCTCAATTTTGCATTCTTAGGCGGGTTGACTTATAGTAAAACCTTGCAAAATATAGTGTATACTTGTAAAGTGGGGTAGATGTCAGACTGACGTAATTATGAAGATCTTTTTTCAAAGCACAAATGTCCATCAAGACACCAGATGTAAAGAGTGGGACAGTTGTTTTGGTTGGAAGTTCCCCATACATGCAAAATATTTTCATCCTTGTCTGCCGCTTATTATATAGGGCCTGTGATCTTTGTGACAGTCAAGAATCCAACCACACATTTCGAAAATGTGCCTTAAAGGATGTTATCACTCTGGGAAGAAACTCCACTCACTCCACAGCTTTGTATTTTACTTTGTAGACTTTTGTACCCTTTTTTTTTTTAATGCTTATTTATTTATTTTTGAGAGACAGAGAATGCAACCAGGGGAAGGACAGAGAGAGAGAGACACACAGAATCTGAAGCAGGCTCTGGGCTCAGAGTTGTCAGCACAGAGCCTGATGTGGGGCTTGAACTCACAAACCGTGAGATCATGACCTGAGCCGAAGTCGGAGGCTCAACCGACTGAGCTACCCAGGTGCCCCACTTTGTGACTTTTGTAGGATTCCTCTGGGAAAATGTGAAGAAATGGAAAATAACTGGAGAATATCTGAGTGGTAAATTTCCACTTTTCATGGGCCTACAGGGTTACTGGGGCCACACAGAGATAAGAGCCCATTAAGATATAAATTTCATGAGAGCAGGGATTATTGTCTGTTTCATTCATTATTATATGCTTATAACTAGAATAATATCTGATATATAATAGACATGCAATAAATACTGAGGGAATGAATGAATGAATGAGCAGCCCTGAGTTGGAAAAAGAAACAAACCAAAAGAATTGCTTTTCTGGGTGGCTTCTAAGAAATATCGGTGATGTTATTCTCACTCTTTATCGCTGGAGTCTGCCTGCCGTTGCAATGTTGTGAATCCTCCGGGAGTTGCAATGTGTTGCCTAATGTTACACATTTAAGGAGAGGAGCTGTAAACAGATCTACTCTGCATGCTGATGCCAGTGCAAAAACAAGTAGGGCACACGTTTCCTTGGGTAGAGAGACCGGCCTGAAGTGTTGAGTTCTATTTTGCCGATCAGATCACAGTCATCTGGCTAATTAATTGCTAACCAGCTAACATGTTATTCTTCCTAACTGAAGTTATGCTTTCCTATTATACCGTAAATCACGTATTTCCACCCGTAATTACTCGAATATAAAGTGTGTGTTTAGAGAGATCTCCTTGAATTCTTCTCAAAAATGCCATCTGATGCTATGCTTTGTTAAAGCATTTCAAGCGGGAAGAAATTTGACCTTTTTTGGATGCCCTTGGCCTTCAAGAATCTCTAATAATCTCTGCTACTTCATTCTGTTGCCCCAGTAGCTCTGTAGATACTAAGAATGTTTTTCTTTCCCTTGTCCTTTCCATACATGCTGATCACCTTTTTTTTTTTTTTTTTTGGTTTCATACTAAGATATGCTTTTTCTTCCTGTGAAGTCAGCAGTTTCAGAAGCTACGATAGGAAGGTGGTGAAGATACTTCAAAAGAGGCTTTTTCTTTAGCATCTATGATATCTTAGTATGCACATGACCATTGCCCTGGTTGTGAGGAACAAGAGAAAATTTCCATCTACCTCTAACATCTGGATCAGACAACTTACCTAAAATTATCAGCGACACCGTCATTTCCACGGGATTCAAATTGGCTGGCCTCAGGCACTTTTATTTCGCTTTCCGAATCCCCAGAGTTGTAGACTCCTGTAACCTCTCAGGATTTCATAAGCTTGAGAAATAACAAACAAGACAATTAAACAAAATTGTGTGTTGACAAATTGGGTATTATTTAATATTGGCGAATTCATTTTTTGAGACTGGGATTCCCTGGTGAAAATGTAATCAGTTATAACTTGCATTCTCATTTTCTCTTGATTTGAGTAGAAGATAAACTAAGCCTATATGTGCACATATATTACATATAAAATATATACTAATATACATACATCTGCATATTAAAGCACCTATGCTCAACAATACTGATATTTTTGTTAAGTGTTGAATACCTTTCTTTTGTCCTTCCAAATCCATTCTCCATATTTTTAAACTCCTCTTTTGCTCTAGGATACTCAGCCATATTAACTGTATCGGTGGGCTTCTTTGTTGTCTGTCTACTTCATGGATTTAGCCAGTGGTTATCATTAGTGGGGAACAGAGTGAGGTCCGAGTGGTTTTCTCCAGTCTTCGTTCTTGCAAAGATGCCACAGCAGGCTGCATCCCTAGACCTGGATCATAACTCCTGCCAGGTGACCCGTTTCTAAAGCCCTCCCTCCATTACTCAAGACTTTTCTGACTTCATGCAAAAATAAAAAAGGTGATAGATAACTCTCAGAAGTTACTGGTTTTAGAGTTAGTACACTATTCTTTGGGAGTTCCTTATACCATGTGCATTTCTTTGTAATAATCCCTTTTTAAACCCTCCCCAAATTAATCAGTTTATGTGTCCATCTGTTACTTGCCAGATACTGGTCCTAAAAGTAGTACCAGGAGATAATACAATTGGGATCGGGTTGTTCATGTATTTGAAGGTTGGACAGATAAACCCATCGTGGTGGGAAACGGGACAGTGGTAATCTATTGCATTTAGTAGCATCAAACTTACTTAAATGATCACCAGTGGCATCATGGAAAAAAGGACAGGCAGAGGGCAAGGCATTTTTTCTGTGGCACAGAGGCATGCAAATAGACATTATAAATATCATGTGGTGATTTGGCTTCTGCTGCAATTTAAACCTAGACTATCTAACTAAAACACAAACAGGTAGCCGGAAAGCCATATTGCAGTGAATAACTCTCAGAGACAAGATGGCAGGGATTTCCAAATATACCACAAACTCTAGGCGGTAACCAAGTGTTTTGCTCAGACATTTGTGGCAATGTCTCATGGATTAGGTGGTGCTTCAGATGTGAAGCATATGGGAAACCAACCAAGGTGAAATTTGTCTTGCCAATAAAAGTATTTTGTTTTTACTCGGATAAAAACTATTTCGGGATGTTCTAATAGGGAAATACAACTTACATAATTCTCTGACCTAAGCTGGTTTACAGCCACTGAAAACATTGACTAATGGTGAGGCACGGTTACTCTGAGGAAAGCCCCTGAAACTGAGCCAAGATTTACACCATACATCTTCCTCCAAGGCTTCTTGTGAATGGCTTGCAGCCATTTACGATGGTAATCCCACATTAGGAAAACAGATGTACCCAGATCTTGTGTGGGATGTTAGATATGGTTCTGAACTGACACTAATCTGCAGAGATGGAAAACACCTGAGGTACATACTTGCCAGGGACAGTAATTCAGACGACGTCAAAGATAACTTTGGCCTGAATGCATCTTTCAGTAGGTCCGGGGGAACTTGGTATACAGCTGATCGTTATTTACCCAGACCCAGAAATAATACTGTTATAGATATACAAAGTGAAACAGAATCCTCATTTTAGTTACATTCGCTGGCTCTTGGAATGAAGGTTATTAAATTCAAGCTTCAAGGGTCAAGTAGAAGCTGAAATTGCTCTGCTAAGTCAGTAAACAAAATTGCAACCTGAGGGGAAGTACAGAGATTAGTGTTTCCATCAAAGACTTGGAAGATACATGGGGGTGGGGATCCCAATTCATTACTCTTAAATCTTTTTTTTTTTTTTTTGGTCTGGGGGAAAGGGATTGAGAATCTGCAAGGTGGAGATCATGAATGAGCACATTACGCATAGACATTTGGAGATAAGATGCAGAAAACAGTAATATTCCCCTTGCAAAATAAAATGGAGGGAGTCAGTTTGCATTAAAAACAATTTGGAATCCTTGGCCTCCTCGGTGGCCCAGTCGGTTAAGCGTCTGACTGACTGCAGCTCAGGTCTCAAGATTTGTGGGTTTGAGCCCTGCCTCAAGCTCTGTGCTGACATCTCAGAGCCTGGAGCCTACTTCAGATGCCGTGTCTCCTTCTCTCTCTGCCCCTCCTGCACTCGTGCTCTGTCTCTCAAAACTAAATAAACATTAAGGAAAAAAATTGTATCCTCACAAATCTGTACTACTGAACAGGCTCACCCTGGCACGAAGCAGATGTCACCTGTGAGGGATAAACACTGTGTTTCGACATCACTGAGTTTGTGGGAGAGCCTGAGAGACTGGTTGGTTTCATTGTACCTGCAGGTGATAGATTTTGTTGGAAGACGTCGTAAACCCCTTACGTTCACACATATGTACATGATTCTACCCACACGTGCATGTATTGATTGGGAGGCTGCCACGAAGCAGGTGGCTGACGTGACATGCTCTGTGAACGTTAGTCCACTTCTTTCTCCACACACTCCAGTTTCTGCTTCACAGGCCCTTGCACAAATGGCGAGAGCAGCTGGAATGGCTTAACAAGATGGCTTCTTTACCAAGACTGATTTGGCTACTTCCGCTGTTAGGTATCCCAAATGCCAAGAGCAGAGATCACAACTGTGCCTCTGATATG
Organism: Acinonyx jubatus; assembly: GCF_027475565.1. Classification (NCBI taxonomy): domain Eukaryota; kingdom Metazoa; phylum Chordata; class Mammalia; order Carnivora; family Felidae; genus Acinonyx; species Acinonyx jubatus. The sequence continues at coordinate 13,613,321 of NC_069390.1, forward strand.
CCGTCATTTTCTGGGAAGATTGTGAATCACTTGGGTAGCAGGGTGATTCGGTTAGACTGCGTCTTCCTAATCCAAAAGTATAAAGTTAATGGCTTTCTTTCCAGGAATAATCACATTTTGGGAGATTTATTGGCTTTATCCACCCATTTCCTGCCAGTTTTTTTTTTCTTGCCAGCACCTGTAGATGTAGCCTTTTTCATGAACATGATATGTCACCAAACATTGCCTCTACCAAGAAAAAACCATTAAATGGCAAAGGAATAGTAACAATTTCCTCCAATCCACAGAAATAGTTGGCTTTACTTTCTTCCCCAACATTCGTAAGCAATTGTCCTGATCAAATCTTTAAAAGGCTAGATGAAAGCTCAGTCGTGGTTGGTAAGGTGTCCTCGCCTGTTTTAAAACAGCGGCCAGTAGATGGCTTCATTTTTCCCTTATCAAGAATGTACATCTCTACGAACCAAGGGGATGAGGTTGGCATGGTGCCTGTGGTGGCCGGGAAAATGAGCCTTTCAAACTCCAAGTATAGCAAGTAGAAGGTCCTGGCTGAAATACATTCCCTCATTTGTATCAAGGTCATGCTCCCCACAGACTGCTCCCAGCTGATGACCGAACACAGCAGGGATACCAAGGTAAGACTGTCTCTCTTAGGCACTGGATGCCTTTGATGGCTAATTTTGGCTCAAGTACCTCCTAGTAACCTTAATGAGCTTATCACAGACGGATCTAGGTCTAGGACGCCTTTTCCTCTCTTTCCTTGCCTCTCTTCTTCACTTGCGTTCAGATTTGCCTTGTTATTTAGTGGTACTTCTCGCTTCTGGCTCCTTGGCATTTTCCCTTACACAAGCACACCTATTTCCCCTAATAAAATCCTGGGACTCTTAATTCTATCTCAGTGTTTGCTTCTTGGAGGGCCCTGACTACCACAACTTCTTTTACTGTGGCATAAAATAGCACACAAGAATTTAATTTCCCTACTCATAACCTTATACGCAGTATATTTGGAATCAGTGTCCACAAGGGTGGAATACCCCAAAGGAACACCCAAATGCCCCAGAGGATTTAGCGTTATATTTCATAGTATCCCCTGGGCCTTATCTTTCAAAGGAAAAGTACTGCAACCAAATAAAAAGAAGATGACCAAAGCCTCAGACCTAATAGGAAGAAAATATAGACAGCTTACCCGCTAACTCTCATCCAGCTGAGGTGTTGAGAAAGAGTGAATGAACCAGAGTAATGCAAGAAGTGAGGTAGAAAGTTGACTCTTACAAAATATTGGATTTATTAAAATGTGTTTATCTAAATAATACATCTTAGAAAGCACTTTCTTTTAAACTTCAAACTTCACTTGTGATTTGAGTAATGAGACTCCCTTAGGAATACATAGTGTAATTATAAGTTACTATGGGAGATTTTGAATGTTTCACAGTCATGAACTGCAGATGAATCATTCCCTCTGTGATTAAAAAACCTTCCTGCCAAACTTAAAAATATTCGAAAACGTTTCCTGAAACACCGATGCCTCATATTTAATTACATGTGTATTATGTGTATAATTACATGTGTATTTGTATGTCTCTCTAAGATTATTCCTAGCTATGCTTTACCTTCTTACTAAGGCCTTACTGGTGTCATTTAGGCTTGATTCTGGAGTTGAGATACTTTTCTGTACACATTATGACTCTACAATTAGGCCAATGAAAATTAACGGTATCTGGGTATACCAATTACATTGGTAATTATTTGGAAAAGAGGACTTGATTGCTTCTCCTCAAAGGATTAAAATAGGAGTTCTTGATAAGGAGTTTGAGCATTTTTATCGTAGTTAAAAATCGGGATTTGTGACATTAGGATGTCTTTGTTTTGTTTTGAGAGAGAGAGAGAGAGAGAGAGAGAGAGAGAACACACACATGCATGTGAACGTAAGTGGGGCAGGGACAGAGAAAAAGGGAGAGAAGGAACCTTAAGCAGACTGCATGCTCAGCACGAAGCCCGACACCGGGCCCACTTCCTGAGATCATGAGCCTAAGATCATGACCGGAGCCAAAATCACGAGTCAGAATTTGAACTGACTGAGCCACCCAGGTGCTCCAACATTAGGATGTTTTAAGAAGGCTTATTACTTCAGTTTTACTTTTTTTTAACTAATGTTCTCTGGAATGATGTATTTTCTAGCTTCCCTTGATCAACATGCAACAACTGACTTTCTGTCACTGTAATACACCGATCAGATCTGTTAAGATTACTCCAAAATAATAAGATTACTCCAAAATATGGTTTATAGGAATTTTACTATTTTTCGTGAGAAATAGAGATCTTTTAGACAATGAGAGTCTGAGTTGGCATACATAGCTTTCCATTTTAGAACACTGTCAAAGTCAAATATGTTGGATCAGTCTTTTCTACTCTGCATGGAGCTCTTACATTTTGGGGGACTACTTGCCAGAATTTCACTTTCTTGCATTTTTATCTTTACCACTGCTTATCCCAGTAGAAACAAGAATATATTCGTGTTTCAGCGACATGAGTTGTATTTACACCACCTCACTTTTAAAAAATCAAAATTAGATGCAACTCATCATATTTACCCTTTTGCTTTATCACTACCTGTGTGTATCACCCGTACAAGTCTTTAAGTAGTGGGTAGTCATAGACTTTTATTTCTCAAATCGGTTCATCTTACTGTAGTTATTATTCTTTTTCATAAGCATGTGTTTTGATGCTCAGGATGTCACAATTTGGATGTAGAAGTTCTTGCAACTTCACCCTTGTAAAATAAAAGAGGAACTCTGGTAGGTATACAGAAATTTACAAAAATCGTATCTATGGAAACTTGACTGGTTTTTCCTTAATTGAGGGACACATGTAAGAAACATAGATTGGAGAGGTCTTGCTTGCTGAATTTTATTGTGCCAAGTTATTTCATGGGTGACTCTAGATCGTTGCACTAATGCTTGGGGGCAAAAAGTACGTATATAAATGCTTAAGAAATTCTGTTAAGGGAATAGAAAGTGATAATTTTAACTAATTCATTGTCGTAAAAAGATACTAAAAATTAACTTAGCACATTTGTTCCTGTTTTTAGAAAATAAATATTTAGATACTATTCTATATATATCAATCAGCCATAAATATTCTCATGCTAACGGAACGAGCTGTTTTCTCACATTATGAAAGTAGAGGAGAGTTTTTGTTTTTAAGATTTTTATTTGTTTTTAATCTAGAGTAACATGAAATTCAATACAAGTTCTTATATTTTATGTTTAAATTCTGTCTCCTAAATTCCCCTAATTTTCTCTTAGGTCTCTTGAATTGTCATGTATCAGGGTGCAAATTCTTTAACTTGCATTGTGAGAATTCTTCATCATGATGGAACATAATGGCAGCTCTTCTTGAAATATAATACCTGATCAACAATTGTCTTTGCATCTCCTCTGAAAGAGAGAGTCTTGATTTATTTAATGAGTTTATCCAGAGCCTCTTTCACATCCTTATTTCTCAGGCTATAGATCATGGGGTTCAACACGGGGAATACCACAGTGTAAAATGTAGAAACTATTTTGTCCCTGTCCAAAGAATAGCTAGACTGGGGACGAGAATAGATGTAGAGAATGGAGCCATAGTACAAGGTGACAGAGATCAGGTGGGAGGAACAGGTGGAGAAAGCTTTGAGGCGGCCTTGGGTGGAACGGATCCTCAAGATGGTGGCAATGATGAACAGGTAGGAAGCGAGGATGAGCACTGTGGGGGTGATGACATTGGAGGCCAGGAGGAAGTAGAGCACAGTCTGGTAGCCATCTTTTTTGCCACAAGCCAACTTCACCAGGGGAAGCAAATCACAAAAAAAGTCATCAATGACATTGCCACTGCAGAAGTTCAAGGCAAAAGTTCTTTTGGTGATAATAGAAGAGTTAATAAAGCCACCAAGGTATGAAGATGCTACCAAAGATGCACATAGCTTTACGGACATAGCCTGAGAGTAAAGCAATGGCTTTGAGATGGCCATGTAGCGGTCATAAGCCATGGCAGCCAACAGGTAACACTCACTGTATGCCAGCCCAGCAGAGAAGAAGAACTGACATACACAGCCAGCAAAGGAGATGCTTTTGTCTTCAGAGATGCAGGTCATGAGGATCTTTGGGGTGTAGACAGTGGAATACCAGAGATCCAGAAAAGATAGATTCCCAATGAAAAAATACATAGGTGTGTGCAGCCGGGAGTCTTTACAGATCAACACCACGAGGGAGGTATTTCCTACCACAGTCAGAGAGTACACACCAAGGAATACCCCAAACAGGACCAGCTGCATCGTTGGGTCTGTGGTGAAACCCACCAGGATGAATTCCGTCGCTGTGTGATTGCTTCTCTCCATGGCTCACCTAAGAGGAGAGAAAAATAGATTTCAGCTTGCATTATTGTGCTGAATAAATGGAAAATATACCGAATAAATAAATTATATATACTAGAGTTTAATTTTTAATTTTCAATTTTTTTAATCTCCTGACCATTTCTCTTCCCTGGACTCCAGACTCACAGATCCAAATACCTACTTAGCATCTTTTACAGGAGTTATACTGGAAATTTCAAAAAATACTGAATTCCAACAGTTCTTCCTCAGCCTGTTTTGCTCTCAGACTTCTCCACTGCTGTGGAGAAGTAATGTAAATGGCGTTATCCCTTTTTAGGGAAAATCAATTACTACTCTTGACTCTTCTCTTCCTTTCACACTGTAACCAACTAATCAGCAACATCTTGATTCTACCTTCACAATGTATCTAGAACCTGAAGAGTGTTTCCAAGCTCCAGTGGTTGCTAGGCTAAAACCACTCTGACCTCTCATGGGTGTTACCACAGAGCTTCTAATGGTTGCCCTGCTTCCTCCCTCCTTCCATCCTTACCCCACTTGGCTCTCTGAAAGAGGCAGGCAGAGTGATCCTGCTAAAAGACCGGTTAGACCATGTTACTCATCTGCTTCAAACACTCTGGTGATTTCTCAGCTTATTCAGGGTAAAGCCAAAATCCTTACAAAGGTGGGCTGGCTTATTGCCTCTCTGCTTCTGACTCCTACTGTCCGCTCCAACCAGGCCACCTCCTTTTAATTCTTAGAATAAACAGGGATACTCTGAGGCTTTGGAACTGCTTCTCTGCATGGCTAGGATGCTCTTCCTCAGTCTGTCTTTATAGCAAACATTTTTCAAGTGTTAATCACCACTGAAATTACCACCGTTCAGATGTTCCTGATCACCATATTGCAAGCTACTCCCCCGGCATTTCCTGTATCCCTTTTGTGCTTTATTATTCTCCCTAGCACTGCTCATTATCTAATGTTATGTAGTCTTTTCTCTTCTCTATAATGTTTTTAAAAAAGAAACAACAAGCCAAAGAAAGGGTCGTTTGCCCCCTGGGAAGCAAATCAAGATTTAATTACCCTTTCAACATACCCTAGGGATGTGACCTTTAAATTTAAAAAATACATACATTCTTGACAGAGAGAGAGAGAGAGAGAGAGAGAGAGAGAGAGGCAGAGAGACAGAGCATGAGAGGGGGGGCAGGGCAGAGAGAGAGAGAGGGATACTTATAATCTGAAGCAGGCTCCAAACTGTCCTCACAGAGCCTGACATAGGGCTCAAACTCATGAACCATGAGATCATGACCTGAGCAGAAATCAGAGGCTTACCCAACTGAGCCATTCAAGTGCCCGGGAATGTGATCTTTTCTTTTAATAGTCATTCTGAAATTCCCCAGATCAGCACTAGTGAAGTCATCTGCATGATAAAAGCCCTGTTTTTCCCTTTTCCCCAAAAAAGGTGTTCTTGCCTAACACAATCCTTTCTTTCTTTTGCTAATAACTTCCTTGCCCCACCCTCCTTCCTACAAAAATGTTCCTTTCTGGGCAGCTCCTGGGAGCCTCCTTGTACTTGCTGGCTGGGCTGCTACTTGACTCGTGAATCTTTTGATAAAGCCAATTAGACCTTCAACTTTACTCAACTGAATTTTGTTTCTCAACAATATACCCTTTCCTGCCTGTTTTTGATGGAAAAAAAAATACCAATTCAATGTTTATCTCATATTCACGTGTAGGTTATTATGAAATTTTATGGGCTGTTTTAAACGTGACACTTAATGCAAATGGAGAACAGTTGTACAGCTGGGCAAAATCTTTGAAAACACAGATCCATGAGACCTAGAAGAGAGTTTCATGTGGGAAATGCTTGAAAACTCCCGGACTCAATCTTCAACTTTCAACTTATTTTCTTTCTTTCTTTCTTTCTTTCTTTCTTTCTTTCTTTCTTTCTTTCTTTCTTTCTTTCTTCTTTCTTTCTTTCTTTCTTTCTTTCTTTCTTTCTTTTCTTTTTTCTTTCTTTCTTTCTTTCTTTCTTTCTTTCTTTTCTTCTTTCTTTCTTTCTTTCTTTCTTTTTCTTTTCTTTTTTCTTTCTTTCTTTCTTTCTTTCTTTCTTTCTTTCTTTCTTTCTTTCTTTCTTTCTTTCTTTCTTTCTTTCTGTTTATTTATTTATTTGGAGAGACAGAGAGAGAGAGGGAGAGAGAAAAATCCCATGCAGGCTCAGCACTGTTAGCACAGAGACTGATGCGGGGATGAAACTCAAGAACTGTGAGATCACGACCTAGGCTGGGGTCAGATGCCTAAGTGACTGAGCCACCCGGGTGCCCCTCAGCTTAGTATCTTCTAGTTTGATCGTTCTCTGGTTGTCATCATTATTTCAAAATCTGATTGTTTCTAAACCTAATGGTGAACAATATTCAGTATTTTATTTGGAGTCAAGCACTGTTGTTAGTGTTGCATGTACATTACTTTACACATTCTCATAACATCCATCAGAGGTATATTGACAGATTAATAGCAGTAATTTACAGACGACCAAGTTCGGTGTAAGTAAATAGCTAGTAAGTATACAATTAATAAGTGGTGTTGTCTTACTCCAGAGACTGCTAAGCCATCTCCTTTCATATTTGATATTAGTTAACAGTTGCTTGTGGGATCCATGGGTCTCTCTTTTTTTTGGTTATAACACCTTAACTCCAAACCAATAGGATAATGCTGACAGATTCAGATGCTGTCACACGTCGGGTCAGGTAAATGCTTCTAAGTAATACCAAATCACCTGGCAGAGTCCTTTATCTCATATTTACAGGCAATCCTGATTATGAGCATAGAAACGATCTACTTACCTTGCCCAGAACCAAGGCACTTAAACTCACAGGCCTGAAACTCAGTCACAGCCAACAAAGGACCATGTTGTGGATCCAAGTATCTTATATTTGCTCAGGATCCCCAGTGTATTTGATTCCTCAAACACCTCAGGGGTTTAGGCTTTGAAAGTGACTAAAAGGCAATTAACCAAAAAGTGTATTAACTTTTGTAGTAGATTCTTTTTTTTTAAAATTTTTAATGTTCATTTATTTTTGAGAGAGAGAGAGACAGAGCACAAGAAGGGGAGGGGCAGAGAGACTGGGAGACAGTATCTGAAGCATGCTTCAGCCTTTGAGCTGTGAGCACAGAGCCTGTTGTGGAGCTCGAACTCGGGAACTGTGAGTTCGTGACCTGGGCTGAAGTTGGACGCTTAACTGAGCCACCCAGGCGCCCCTTCATGTAGTAAATTTTTATTTAGTGCAAAAAAAAAGGGAATGGTTTTAAAAGTAATCATAATTATTGTGATATTTTGAGAAACTACTCTTTGTAAAACACCTTCACGGGAACTTTATTTGATTGCCAAACAACTTTATGAGGTAGGTATTACAGTTCCTATTACAGACAAGAAAATAGATCCAGAATACTTAACCAGCTTCCCCAAGGCAAACTTGGAAGTCAGATAAGTCAGGATTTAATTCAAGGCAGCATGATTATAAAATTCATAGGCTTTCCCCTATACCAATGCGTACTTTGGAGAAACATAATCTTTGAGTATCTATTCAGCTATGACCATAAAGCTTTAGAAGAGGACTTTATTACCCTGAGTGTTTATACAGATGGATTTTGCAACAAATATCTCCAGTCTCATTTTTCATCAACTTGTTACTCAATTTTTAAATGACAAGAAAGGTGTCATCTTGTATTGTCCCTAAAAGCAACATGTCAAGTTTTTCCATTATCATCCTAACAATATTTGCTGAATATTTAGGATGGCCCAGGCACTCCACTGAGTGTTTTATTTTTTAAATTTGTTTTAGCTTATCTATTTATTTTGAGAGAGAGAGAGAGAGAGAGAGGAAGAGAGAGAGAGAGAGAGAGAGAAAGTCAGGGAGGGGAAGAGAGAGAGGGAGAGAGAATTCTAAGCAGGCATTGCACTGTCAGTGCAGAGCCCTATGGGCAGCTCACACCCATGAAGGATGAGATCATGACCTGAGCTAAAACCAAGAGTCTGATGCTTTACCAACCGAGCTTCCCAGGTGCCTCTCCACTGAGTGTTTTAAAAGTCACGTCAGTTTAACCTTCATGATGATCTTGTGAAGTAGGAGTGATTACTATTCCCATTTTACAGATGAGCTATTTGAGATAGAGGAATGAGTGTACATACTTTGTTCAAGGTTACAAAATTTGAGGCTTAGAGAGGCAAGATTCAAGTTCTCTCACTGCATATCATCTGTCCCCAAATCTACATAGCTTTACAGCATTTACTATGTTTTAGATGGTCTGTCAGGCACTATGGACAAAAGAGAGAACTAAGGGATGGACCTGATTTCAAGAAAGGTGTAGTTTATTGGGAGAAACCCAGTCTTTGAAAACAAAGAATCGCCATAGGTTCTAATTGGATTATCTATCATCACTGATAGTGGGAGGCAGGCCAGACTGGAGAGCTGGGGAGGGGCAATGAGGGAAGTGTTATGTGTATGTGCTGTGGTAGGTTTTACACATGAGGGAGGAACGTATTTCTTGGCTGAAGATGCATGGAGACTTACCATGTGTGAGGAAGGGATTTCTGGTAAAGAAAAAGAAACTACAATCATCAAGGTATAGAGGCAGGACGTGGAATGGAGAGTGGAAAGTTGTCCAAAGTTTGTCAAATCTGTCCAGAGCATAGAGTGTCTTTTTGTTGGAATGATGTTAGATGAGATTGCACAAGGCTAATGCCACACTCAGAACATTCTTGAAGACAATGGCTTAACCTGGACCGATGTTAAAATGCTTAAAATGTTAGAGGCTATGGCAAAAACTTGGTGGTGTTCCGGAGGCAACTAGCACTGCCTGAATCAAAATGTGCCCAGCAAGTACAAATAATGAATGCATAGATACTCCACTCCACCCAAAATTCAAGATCAGAAAAATGAAGAGAGGGTGGCCCTCCTAAAAATGAAAGTGATGAGGGGCACCTGGGTGGCTCAGTCGGTTAAGTGTCTGATTTTGGCTCAGGTCATGATCTCCCGGTTTGTGAGTTCAAGCCCTGCATCGGGCTCTGTGTTGATAGCTCAGAACCTGGAGCCTCCTTCAGATTCTGTCTCTCTCTCCCTCTCTCTCTGCCCCTCTTCCACTCACTTGCACACACACACTGTCTCTGAAAAATAAATAAACATTTAAAAAATTTTAAAAAATGAAAGTGATGACTGGAGATTATAAAGCAAATCAGTGGGCATGGCTGAGTCAACAGTCAGTGCTTCTGACTCCATGTTCTGTGTTCTTTCTACTACAGTAAATTCCTGCTAAACATTCCCCCACCATGACAAAATCTGTCCTCCTTTTAGGCATTTTTTCTGTTAGTCATATCATGAAGAGAAGGGGCAAATAACTCTTGACTTCCCAAACTTCATGCCCTAACCCACCCAGTCCTCCGATAAAGATGATTGGTAGCCTAGTGAGATGGGGCATGGGTGGAATGGAGACAGTTTCATAGTGCAGTGGGACATCGGTACCCCAAGGGACACATTCTGGCTAGGGATGTCTATGTTCCTCCCCACGAACTCTGCACACTCACATATATGCATACGCTTCATTTGCAGTTCAAAGGATGTTCAATTACGAGATATTTACACTTGCTGTTCATTCTGCTTAGAACATTCTTTGCCTCCTTTAGGTGTGCAAAATATATCATCTTCTTAGAAAGGTCTTTCTTGATCACCTTCTCCAAAATTGTGCCCTGTGCACACCGCTCCCCCCTCCCCCCGCCCCGCCCCAGCACTTTCTATCCCTTACCCTGCTTTATTCTTCAGAGCAATTACCATCTGGGTTACCATATAACCGACTATGTTATTTCCTGTCTGTCTCTTTCCACTAGGATGTGAATACAAGAAGGGCTTGTTCTGTTGCTTGGTTTTTTTCACTGCTGGACGCCACTGCTTAAAACAACATCTACCACAGAGAAGGCATGAATAATATTAGCTGAATAGATGAGTAGACAGACTCCTCTAATTCTCAGAAGCATGTCAATTAAATCCACATTCTGGTTTGCCTTAATGATGGCATTTAAACCTTCGAGGACTTCTTTGTCATTCCACATGACCTGTAATCACAGAAATCTCTGAGCATTCTGTGCTAGTCACAGGCATGCAAAGAAAAATCAAGGACAAATAGTCAAAGAATACACAGTCTGACCACTGAAATACACACATTAATGGCACTTCAAAATAGATGTATTCGTGAGAGGGAAGGTTGTTTCCATTTAAGCAGCAAATTCTTTCATGTGGAAGAGCTACAAGGAGGCATGACTTTGAAATGAAAGGTGGCCACGATTTGGAGGGTAGGCCAAGCAGAGACAGCACTGGGCCTTTGGGCTGATGACAGGGATTCAAGTTTGATCTTACTGCTTACAGTTGTTGGAAGACCTTACACAAGTTACTGGATTATGCCAAACCTTGTAAAACAAGACTTTTAGATAGGGCTGTTGTAAAGACTGAAGAATATAATGTTTTTAAGCTGGTATTGGAAGGCCAGGCACATGAAAGATGCTCATGATGTCAGTGGCCCTCCAATTCAGAGAACTTAGCTATCAACTGCTATAGAGCTCGGCTGTAGTTTCTCTTAGACAAATTTTAGTAAGTCAGCTCTTATTAGAATGCCATTATTAGAACTTACTAGAACTGCTATTAGGCCAGCAGTCCTCCTTTACAGAGCTGTGAAGATGAAATGAACTAATATATATTTGTGCAGAGGCATTTTGCAGGAGAGCATATTTGGGGAAGCAATATGGGCTCTTGAGTGTGAAATACGGGGTCCACACAGACTTGAGCTGAGTTCTAATTCCAATCCTTTATAACCTGGTCACCTTTGAACCCTTAGTTAATCTTTCTGAGAATCAATTTCCTCATGTGTCGTGTAACACACTTTTTATCTGAAATAATGCATTTCTATAAGATTATGCAGATATTTCTGAAACACAATGTATTTTTAAGGAAATTAGAAGGTATTTGACATCCGATAATGGCTATTAGGGGTTGAGCATTAAATATTACATTGGTTATTGATGTCATATGATTATGAAGTAGCAGAATTGTCAATATTATGCAAAAGAGTAAAGAGAATACAATTGGTGGTAATATAGCCCCTCGTTACCTTTGCTGTTTTCCTCTGCTAGTCAAGCATACTCTCCTCGGGCACGAGCCTCTGTTGGTGACTCTGGCTGTCCTCCCTGTTCTGCTGACTTCTTTATTTCTCTGTCTTACGCACCATTGCTTTAACAATAATTATGGATGTATTGGGTCATTGGTATCTTTGGGAACCTGAACTCTGTGGGTCTTGAAAGTACTCAAACCTACAACACACACATGTACAACAAAAGAGTGCACATATTTCCATTGTGTTTTCCTGGAGATTAAACATGGACTGTAGGTCACAGGTTCAAGTTTTACTTTAAGAAAGGACTTCTCTGCTGGCCAGTCTTATGCAGAGACTACGGCAAGCTGCCAGTAAGCATCAGCTGTTATCTAACATTCTTTTTAAATGGATCTTCTGTCTTTCCATTCCTTGGGAAAAACATAAGTTTTAGAAGAAATTACACTTCTCATGATTTGCTTTGAACCTGAGTCTAGGGGGTTCTCTTATTCTGCCTCTAGGGCTCTTGAGGGCCTCGCAAAAACTTACTTCTTTGGGAAACAGTCTCAAAGTCATTTTTTTTCCACTTTCATGTCAATTATATAGTTTTATTTTTCCATTTCTTCCTTTATTGCAAATTTCCCTTTATCACCACAAATAAGAGAAAAAGCTGTCTTATTTATTTATTTTTTTCCTCTAGCTGTTTCAGAAATTCTATAAAATGAAGATAGGGCACGAAAATGAGGCTTTGGACTTCCTACCATATATAACAGAATGTAAACAGCTATTGAACTGTTGTGGGAAAAAAATAAATTTCTATGACAGCAGTAATCACTGAACCGCACAACTTATCAAAATGCATGGCAAGACCCTATTCCAACATTCTAATATTCAAGTCAGTCAGCTAGTTCTCGAATTTTCTGCAATAGTTGGTAGATCCTGCTAAAAGAAAACCATAGGCCCCAAATGGAGTCACTTATGTTAAGGCCCCATGTCAGCAACCAAGATTCGATGCCTAACCTAACTACAGTTTCAACTCTACTCCCCCTGCATCAGAAGGTAACCTTCAACCAGTCAGCGGGAAATTACCTGGTCAGCATCAGTGAGATACTCCTCCGGATAGACTGCTTCTTTCCATTGCCCATAGGAAGGTGACCTTGCCTAAAACAATATATTCTTTGCTAATAGTTTCCCTTTTCTACCTCCTTCCTACTTTTACACACTTCTTTTCCTACAGCTTCACAGAGCTCCTTTCTATTTGCAAAGTGATATGCTAACTCATGAACCTTTAAAAAAAGCTAATCTTTGATCTTTCAAATTACTCAGCTGAATTTTTGTTGTTTCACAATCTCAGGGGGTTTATATCCATGGAACTCCTCATGGTTTTGAAGCTTGGGGGAATGGCAAGCGAAGCAATTAAAACTATGCATGGGCAAAGTCAGGTCAACCTTATTTACTAAAGACTCAGAAATGTTTTGTTTGGAGACTGTAATTCCCCAGCGATAGATTTATTTGACCACAGTTTTTCTTCACATTCTATATTGAGCTTTGCTGAATCCATCCATATATGTAAAACAGATATGATCCATATATATAAATATAATATATATATTTATATTATTTATTTATTACTTGTTTTATATTTTCTATATTTATATATTATATTTTATATTTATATTATATTTATATTTTATGTTATTATTTATTTATTATTTATAAAATATTTTTATGAATGTAATATTTATATTATAAATATAAATATTAATATTTTCTATTATATAAAATAATATAGTATAAATATATTATATATTATAATATATAGTATAAATATATTATATATTATATTATTGTATTAATATTCTTAATATTAATTATTAATATCAATTATTACCTAATTACCAGTATTAATTATTAATAATTAATCATTAATTAGTATTCATTATTAACATTATATTATATTAATATATTATTATATATAATATAAATATAATATAAAATATTTTATATTATATTTATAAAATATTTTTATAAATTTTATATTATAAAATATAATATTTATATTATTTATAAAATATATATAAATATATAAATACATATAAATATATAAATATATATATAAATATATAAATATATATATATAAATAAAAATATATATATATATGGATCGACTACTGATAAACACACAGGTACCGATTTTGTAAGCAGCAGAAGTTAGGTCCCAAGAAGATGAAAGACACATAGCTTTCTGGACATAAGAAAAGTCATTTTAGGCCTCTGGCCATCTTGTGGAAGAATCTATAAGTCATTGTGTTCTGCTAAACAGTCATTATCAGGCCGGGAAATAATCTAATCATGCCAGAGACAACAAATCAGTGGTAAAACTCCCAGTGCTGATTCAAAAGTGAAGACTGCCCTGATATAGACTCTTGAATTATCTTTTCCAGATTTGAACCCCTGTGAGCCCTCAGATACCTCAGATACCCAAGCAACTGGAGCCAGTATATCGATGATGCAGACCTTTGCCAGCTCTTGTGACTTTGGCAATCTTATGATTGCCACCTGCCCCAATTCCACGTTGGATTCCCCATTGCATAAGCCCCTTGGTGAAGGTGTAGGCACCCTTAGCTTAGAACGTCTCCATTTTTATAAGTTCAGGAGGCACTGCTTTGGGAAAGACACCTGGTGTTCTCCTTTACTTGTTACAAGTAAAACCCTTCCTTTTGCTACTCTTTGGCTTTGCTGTGTTTTTTGGCTTCACATCCACCAAGAGGCTGACCAGTTTCGGGTAACAATATTTCCGTAGGCAGTATACTAAGTATATTTTCCATTTTCCCTTCTACATGGACTGCCATTCTTTGCCACTCTATCTTCTGCTCCAGGAGACCAACCTGTATGAACTGTATCAGTCAATTTGGCCACTGGGGGAAGAGCTAACAGGAGAAAAGAGATGGTTTAGAACGTGTATTCCCAGACTCTGTCCCTGCACAGCCAATCGAGGCCACATTAATCCCTAGATCAATGCCACAGTTTTTATCCCATCTTCCTCACGAAAAAATCTCTCTCTCTCTCTCTCTCTGTGCTCTGATAACGGCTCTTTCCCCTTCTCCTTTCAGGCCCACATGTAGTAAAATTCTGTGTCAAAGGACTAGTCTGTCGTTTGTGGCTTTTCCATACTCCATTCACATCTTTATAAATAGTCCCTCTATTAAGTCCTCTTCAATTTGGGCCATCTGATTCCTGATACGACTCTGACTGATATGGTAATTAATATGAGGAGTAGCCTAAAATGATACCCTTAAACTGGTCTCTGAGATTAGTTTGATTACATATTTAAAGAATGTGCAGATACATCATTTAAGAGGGAAATGAGACACTGGTAAGCCATGGCATGTAGTGGCATCATGATAATTTTTTACGTTATTTTTAATTTAAATTTTAGTTATTTACCATAAACAATGTTGGTTTCAGGAGTAGAACTCAGTGGTTCATCACTTACATTCAACACCCAGTGCTCATCACAACAAGCACCCTCTTTAGCACCCATCACCCATCTAGCCCATCTCCCACCCACCTCCCTCCAACAACCCTCAGTTTGTTCTCTATCATTAAGAGTCTTTTGTGGTTTGTTTCCCTCTTTACCTTTCCTCGTCCCATATGCTCATCTGTTTTGTTTCCTAAATTCCATGTAATGAGTGAAATAATGTGCTATTTGTCTTTCTCTGACTGGTTTATTTCATTCTTTCTTAGAGCTGAGTAATATTCCATTGTATATGTGTGTGTATATATATGTATATATACAGACACCACATCTTGTTTATCCATTCATCAGTCGATGGACATTTGGGCTCTCTCCATAGTTTGGCTATTGTTGATAATGCGCTATAAACATCAGGTGTTGTAGGCTCTAAGTTTCAAGCTCTCTTTTGTGTAGCAAAAGAGCGGGACGCAGGATGAAAAGTGAGAGATGGCTAATGTCCCGGAAAAGATAAGAGCCCCGAATAAGGGTCTTGCCCCATATTTATTAAGATCAGAAGGCTTACAAACATGATGGGCATGCACAAAGAGACAAAGAAGCTGGGAACATTAAGTTGGGGTTTTGAATATATATGGTGTTTGGGGTTTGGGTCAATATAAAACAAAATCCTGGCACTGGGAAGATGGGCAGATGGTTCTTAATGGCATACAGGAGGCACCATGTCTGTTACCTTAGCTACCCTAGGGGTAAGACAGATAGGGGAAATAACTTCAGGGTTAACAAGGCACCTTTTCTGTTGTTAACCATCTCCACTCTGGGCTGCTTTACCTTCAAACCAGCGGTCTATAACTCAATTTACCTGTTTACCTAACTTGGTCCTTCCCTCCTGTGAAAGCAACTTTCTGCTATGGTGCTAAATTGGGGTGGGGGGGCGGGGCGCTTCTGCCCTGAACGCCTAATCTTGCTTACCTCATATACCTTTGTATTGGGTGCCTTTGTGCCCCTCTCTATTCTGGGGTCTTTGCCCCTCCCTCTCTATTCTGGGGGCTCTGCACCTCCCTATTCTGGGGTCAAACTCTGGGTTTGAGTTTACCCAAACTTGGGTGTGAGCATCCTATGACTTTGTACTTCTTAATGCCTTGTTAACCCATTGGTATAAGCCCAGGGATTCCTAAGCTTATTCCCCACAATCAGGGTGCATGCGTCCCTTTGAATCAGTATTTGTGTATCCTTTGGATAAATACCTAGTAGTGCAATTGCTGAATTATAAGGTAGTTAGTTCTATTTTTAGTTTTTTTGAGAACCTTCATATCATTATCCAGAGTGGCTGTGCCAGTTTGCATTCCCACCAACAGTGCAAGAGTGTTCCCCTTTCTCCACATCCTCACCAGCACCTGTCGTTTCTTGTGTTAATCATTACCAGCAATGTCACAGCTTGAAGTGCAGTAAAAGAGCAAAGCACTGAAAAATCAACTGGTGTTAGGATTGATCACAACCACAATAACATTGATTGGAAAAATCATAGAGTCTTTTGAACCCCAAACTGTGATTACCTGATTCTTTTGAACCCCAAACTGATTACCTGATGGTAAACATGAAAGTGCATTTGGAAAGCTTCCACTGTGGGTTTGAGGAAGTTTCCCATTTCCATTAGTCCTTTAGGAAAGATATGGTTGAGCTCCAAGCCAGGGACTGATTGTGAGGACTGCAGAGAAGCAATACCAATGACATTGACCTTTGAACAACACATGTTTGAACTGTGTGGATCCACTTAACATGCAGATTTTTTTCAATGAAGACAGGACAGTGTTGTGAATATATTTTCCCTTCCTTGTGATTTTCCTCATAACATTTTTTTCTCTAACTTTATTGTAAAAATACAGTATCAAATACATAGAACATACAAAATATGTGTTTATGTTATCACTAAGGCTTCCGGTCAATGGTAGGCCATTAGTAGGTAAGTTTTTGGGGAGTCAGAATTTATATACTGATTTTTGAATATGTGTGGGTCAGTGCCACTAACCCCTGTGTGGTTCAAGGGTCAACTCTAAATACTAAACACTGCCAGAGATTTTATGGTAAGCTAAAATAATTGATGGAGGGAAGAATTGCGACCATTAAGCAATGGGATAGTGATATTGGGTAGACAAGGACAGATCCAAAAACAAAAATCCTTGCTTGAAGAGACAGTCCCTAACTTTGCCCACTTGAGGGAAATCGCTTTTCTCTGGACACGTTTTCCAATGACTGTGCTTAAGAAGTGGCCTCATGGGGGCAGCTGAGCGGCTCAATTGGTTAAGCATTGGACTTTGGTTGAAGTCGTGATCTCATGGTTTGAGCCCCATGCCAGGCTCTGTGCTTACAGAGTCTCTCCCTCTCTCTCTCTCTGTCTCTCTCTCTGCCCCTCCCCCACTTGCATGTTCACTCTCGTTTTCCCTCAAAAATAAATAAATGAATCAATTAATTAATAAAAAATTTTTTTAAAAAGTTTCCTTATGGACTTATGTAATTGTCAACACCCAAATTCACCATACCACATTGACTCTGCAATGAAATTAAATATCATTAGCCCAAATGAAGAAATCAAAGACTTTCTCTTAGAGGAAATTTACACTAAGAAATTTATAAGATCCTCCCTATCCGTATTGGCACAAATTCAGGAAGCATGCAGGAGATTGGGTTCTAAAAGTGATAAACCAAGGAGACTGAAATGTAAGGATTAATCAAGGCAAACTTATCACAAGTGGACCCATGAAGGATTCAGGAATTCATTGTGTTTCCTCAAGAACCCTAGCAATTTATGGTATAATTAAATACTCAATAGAATTGATTTTTTTTCCCACTGATTACTTACTGAAGATAAGACATTCCCAATGCAGTGATGACAAAATATGTGGTTAACATCAATACCATAGGTTTAGTTAATTTCTTCATAATGTTTATATTTAGTGTGCTAACTTCCTAAGATTACTTATATGCTTATTGTAATCTTTTCATGTTGTAATAAACTTATTTGGAAATCTCCTCAAGGTAAATTTACAAAACAAAAATGAATAAAAATATCTTCTCAGGCTGGCAGTCATTTCTTATTTGGAAAATAGAACAGTTTTCCTAAAGTAAATAAAACAGGAGAAACATGTCAAATGATTAATTCTCCTCTTTTATTATTAAACTTTTAATGTCAATATGACTTTTCAAACAGAAGTGTTTTTTGTCTTTTTTTTTGAAAAATGATACTCCTTCTAAAATTATTTTTTCAATTCTCAGCCAACATTAAATAACCCATTTTATGTTATTATTATGTATTAATTTAATACATGAGAATAATTCAAGAAAAATTTAATCTTATAATAATTTTATTCTAGTTAGTAAATGTATTCAATCTTCATCTGTTAAATCAAAGATTGAATCTGCATAGTTAGCTTTTCATTTAAGAATTATTATCTAATTCAGAATATCAGAACTACCCTTTTTCAATTGGTTGTTCTCTGGTGTTATAGCTGCTACTGATTATTATTAGTAGTAGTATTCCTCAGTGCTGACTATTTCTTTCTGATCTTTGTACAACTCTCAGTTTTACTGGCACTATTTGGAAAACATAGATCTTTATAGTTATTATTTGCTGCTTATACCAATAAAACATGGACATATTGATATTTATTTGAATTTCTATATACTTCTATGTATTTCTCTCTCTATATTTAATCATATTGCTATTTTTTAAAATCCAATCAAAATGAATATTTCCATTTCTTTTGTTTTATTGCTACCTTCTTTTTTATTTTTAATTTTTTAAACATTCACTCATTTTTGAGAAAGAGAGAGAGAGGGAGAGAGAGAGAAAGTCGGGGAGGGGCAGAGAGAGGGAGACACAGAACTCGAAGCAAGCTCCAGGCTCGAGCTGTCAGCACAGAACCCACCGTGGGGCTCAAACTCACAAACCACGAGATCATGACCTGAGCTGAAGTCGAACACTTAACCAACTGAGCCACCCAGGTGCCCCGGTATCACTACATTCTTACACTCTCTCTATATACTTCTCTTTTTATGAGTATCCTGGACTCCTTGGATTTCATTGGTTCAATATATTGCAATAAAAAGTATACTATTCTGGTTATTATCATGATTTTTCTTTGATACTCAGAATGCCACAACTTCAACCATACGGGACCCTTTAAGTCGGTTCCTTTTGTTCCTGTCCTTATTGTTTTAGAAGCATCTATGTTTTCTAGACACAACAGAGTATTTCAGGCACAACTTATTTATTTTCTCACTCTAAAACATAGACTGTCCTCTAAAAATTACTGATTCTTAAGTGGGCAGTAGTAGTAAGGATACAAATTTAGATCTTAAGTGTGTGAAAGTCATGCAAAATATCAAGCAGTACAATGGATTGTCTTCTCTGAGTATAGAAAGAGTGGCAGTCTGAGATGTATCTCTATACTGTTTTATTAACAGTGACTAGTGGATGGACTAATTGAGCAGGGACTGGGAATAAGACTAGAAAGTTAGTGACAAGGAGGTCTGAGAGAGTATATGGATGGAGCTCTTGGAAAGGACAGTGTGAAAGTTCTCGTGCTCCATCACAGATGTGAACTGCAGGGCACTGATTGCAGAAAAGGAAATCTGCACTGAGAATGTTGGAAGCCTGTTTCCCTATGTTTTCTCCTCATAGCTTTACAGTTTTAAGTCTTACATGTAAGTTTTTAATCCATTTTGAATTGAGTTTTGTATACAGTGGGTAATTAAGAGTCCAGTTCCACTCTTTTGCATGTGTATATCCAGTTTTCTCTATGTTTACTGAAGAGACCATCTTTCCCCATTGTGCGTTCCTTTGCACCTTTGTTGAAGATAGGTTGACCTTCAATGATCAGCCTTTTCTGGGCTCTGTATTCAATTCGATTGGTGTACATGTTTGTTTTTAGTCAAGCACCATACTCTTTAATTACAGAATTTGTAATCAGAGAATATGATGCCACCAGCTTTGTTCTTATTCAAGACTGTTTTGGCTGTTCATGGCCTTTTGTGGTTCTATATATATATATATATATATATATATATATATATATATATCTGGGGAAAATGCCATAGAGGTTTTGATAGATTGAATCTGTAGATTGTTTTGGGGCAGTATGGACATTTTAAAGTAGTATGGAAATTTTAACAATCTTTTTCTTTCCGACCCATAAACAATGGCTTTCTTTTTCATTTACTTACGTTTTTTTCAATTTCTTTCATCAATGTCTTTTAGTTTTTAGCGTACAGATCTTTTACTTCCTTGGTTAAATTTATTCCTAAATATTTTATTTGTTTTGATGCTAGGATAAGTGGGATTTTTGTCTTAATTTTCCTTTCAGATAGTTTGTTGTTAAGGTATATAAATGCAACTAATGTTTGCATGTTGATTTCTTTTACCCTGATGCTTTATTAAAATTTTGTAATAGTTCTAACATGTTTCTGATGGAGTCTTTTGGGTTTTCTCTATATAAGATCATGTCATCTTATCATCAATAGGATACCATATTGCTTCAAAAAACCTCCGGAATTTAGCGGCGCCTGGGTGGCTCGGTCAGTTGAGCATCCGACTTCGGCTCAGGTCATGATCTCACAGTTTGTGGGTTCGAGCCCTGCATCAGGCTCTGTGCTGACCTCTTGCTCACAGCCTGGAGCCTGCTTCAGATTCTGTGCCTCCTTCTCTCTCTGCCCCTCCTCTGTTCACGCTTTGTCTCACTCTGTTTCTCAAAAATAAATAAATGTAAAAAAATATGAAAAAAGACCTCCGGAATTTATAATAGGTCTTTGTGCTGACCATGGACCCAGACAATGTACATATTAATGTGAGAAAACCTTCAGCGCTTTTCGTATCACTTGTAAACTACACAAACCTATGAAAGTAATTGCTCCTTCTGGATTTCAGTCTAGTGGAGTCCTCTCTGTTTCTCAGAGTTGTGAGGCTCAAATATACGATAACAGATATGTTCCATGTATTGATTTTCCTTTGTATACTGAGCAGCTTCAATTGCAATTCCAAAGCCAATGCACTCTGAGAGGTTGACACCTGGGAGGGATCTACTCTGGGAGTCTCCAGCTTTCTCAAGGTAGAATTGGACATTCCAAAAAGTCTTGGATGCAGTACTTTTTAGATTGTTTTCAACAGTAGTTCTTAAAAGTTGGAATGCAGTAGGGAAAAAAGTGGAAGCAACAGTATGAAACTCCCTAAGAGGTTCAATATTTTGGGCTGTTTTGTGTAAATCCACAAATGTATCTTTTTTTCCCACTAAAAATGTTGGAAAATCAGGTGTTAAGGGCTCACCTGGAGAGCTTTTAAAAGTACCTATATCAGAGTCCTATCTGCAAGGATTATGATTTAATTGATTCAGGGTAGGTCTGGGCATTGATGAATAAACTGATAAATAAAGCCAAAGAAACTACAACAGCCATTCAGGATTTGAGAATTACCAGATTAAGTGATATCATTATGTGAAGGCATGATTTGACTCAGCTGGCTCTTTGTACATTGGAAGGACTTACTAATGTTAACTTTTTACTTCCCTCCCTTTCTCTCTTCCTTCCCTATTTTCTTCCCTTTTTCTTTTTTTTTTTCACTTCTTCCCTTTGGTTCCATAACAAGGGAGCAATATAGTGGTCTAGACTTTTTGTGTCCGTTTTAAAGACGCATAAGCTGAGGCTCATGAAAGTGAAGTGATGTGTTTGAGGTCACATGTAGGAAGTCCCCACGCTGGCCCTACTGTTTCCCTATGAACAGTTTGTATTTCATGACTATGCAATAGTACATGGTTCCAGAGTTTGCTATGATCATGGAAAGGGGAACGTAGGGTTCACATTTGCTATGTGGATAGTTGAGAGTACACTAGCATCATTAGCATCCCTAAATTCCAGTAGGTTCCAGGAAATGACTCTGTGTTTGGTCTCCGAACCCTGGATTTTACGTTTTGCTCTTCTTGCAGTGAATGCACTCACTCATATTTATGATGACTGGTATTAGGCAGTACTGAAGGACGAGGACACCCTGATCACTTGGAAGGGTCACTTTAACCTTGATACAGGTTCATCTGCAGAGCAGGGAGGGGAGGAGGAGCAACCAACAAGTGCATCAGCCAGGAATACCTCGGAACACATAATTAAGTTTTAATTACTGATCTGGGACATTATCCCTCAAGAATCTCAAATTCAGCCAAAGGTCCCGAAGCAAGGATACTCAGATGACTTAGGGGCTGCACTCTGTATGCATTCATCATCTTTACAAAAGGGCTGAATGGGATTATAGCACCATCTCTCATCGGTTTTTGTGTACATGAGTATGTGGTGCGGAGAGGTATGAAGCAGGTTATTGCTTTGCATTGGTTATGGCCTTCGGGTAGGTTTTATCTGTTGTGCCTATGATTACAATTGTCTATTAGATGTAAAAGAAAAAAGGTAGAGTGAAATAAAGCTATCAGTTATTTAACTAGAAGATTTTGGAATTAGGCAGACTAAAGTACAAATGATGGCTCAGCTAAATGCTCTGACTGAGAAAACGGCATAGTTTCTCTCATCTTCAATTGTCTCCTCTTCAGAATGGATCTAAGTACATTTTGGAGTTATTGTAAAGATACGATTTAATACCAGCAAAGTACCTACAAAAATATTTATCATGCAAATAGAGAATTATAATGCACAGAATTAATATCATTTTCTTCTTGGGTGATTTTTTCCTTTTCCATAAAGAAGTTTTTGTTTGTTTTGTTTTGTTTTGTTTTGCAGGTGGGGGTGGCGGGGGTGCCTGTTCTGAATATCACAATTTGTTAGCTTGTGTTATTGATGTTTACTAACATGGTATTCTTGCTGGAGTGTGGGGTTGGCTCCCTCTCAGAGCATGGCCTCCTTGGGCCCCTTGCTTTCACATTTTCATATTTGCCTCCTTCTCCTCCATGTTGCATCAAACCCAAACCCCCATTATTTGTTTAAAAGACTTTTTGAAATGGATGCCTGAGTGGTTCAGTCAGTTAAGTGTCCGACTCTTGGTTTCGGCTCCGGTCATTATCTCTGGGTTCGTGAGATTGAGACCCATGTCGACTCTGTGCTGACAGCATGGAACACGTTTGGGATTCTCTCTCTCCCTTTCTTTCTGCCCCTCTCCTGCTTGTGTTCTTTCTCTCAAAATAAATGAATAAATAAACTTAAAAAAAGACTTTGTGTAGCTAATTTACACTAAGTGGTAAATTATCATCTACAGTGCAGTTCGTAAACAATCTTAGTAATGCTTTTGCAAAAATATGATTAATTCTTTTTCTAGTATAATTTTCAAAACTCACCAATGGATTCACTGGCAAAACTATTTAAGGTCTTCCTGGTTAGCTTTTCCTAAAGTTTTTCCCTAACTAGGTGGGAAACAGGATTTTGTATGTTCAACAACCAAGTATGTTCAAAGGATGAAAGGATGAAAATGGTTCAGCAGAGGGTGCTCTCGTTAACTTTGTTCGGATGAATTAGATTAGGGAGAGTTTCCAAGAGAATGTCATACATGCCTAGTATTTAAAGGGCTGAATAGCTCTGAGTTTTCCAGGCAGAAAAGTTGGAAGGAGACATTTAGCAACCGTAGCTTTTTGCCTTGAGAGGTAAGACGGACGTGTGCAGTCAGCTAGGGGGTTGGTTGCTTGCTTGAGATGGCTGTATAGAATCTATAGGTAATTACCAACTATCCAGAGCTTTTCAACCTATATCTAATTGGGTGAGCTTGCTTCCTATTATAGGAGGTACGTTCACCTGCAAGTGTCTTTATTCCTCTTTTCCTTGTAATAGACTTGCAACTCTGTGTTCTGATAGGAATAGAAACAGATTTGTATCCTGGAAAGCAACAATTGAATGGATTCTAACTCTCTTTCAGCAGCTGTAGCCATCAAGTAACTAAAAATGCTGTTTGTGCACATAAAGGCGCTAACTGTGGAGCCAGTATACTTATGTTCCTTTATGTGAACAATTCTACATATGCATACATGCCTAGGGAATCAGGACTGTTACATTTGCCGTGGTTTTCTCACTGTAGACACAGCTATATTAGACACACGTGTGTTGTATGTATATTCACTAATTCAGTGATTTAGGACAAGTTGTTTAGCATCTTAAAGACTTAGTCTCTCTGCCATTTAGGGGAGTAGGTGAAGAATGCCAATAATTCATGATCTGTGCACTTGACAAGACTTTTGTGAGAATCACACGAATCATAATGATAATGGTAAACATATATTGAGTTCTTACTATATATGTCTAACTCTGTTTTAGGTGTTTTACTTGCATTATCTCATTTATCTCGTCCGTCAATTTTGAGGAGCGTGCTCTGCCCCAGTCCCACGGATGAGGACAGTTGGGCACAGGTCGGTGTCATGAATTGTGCACGGGCACGTGGCGGACCCACACGCGTCATCCTGCTCTCCAGTGGCACACTCCATCCACCTCACTACTAACGGTGCGATCTCCTGAGTGTGTGTCACTTTGTCAACAGAGAAACTCACTGTGGATGTCATTTACTGTCATAGTCACTTCTAGAATCACCAAAACGTTTCTTCCTTGCAACAGAACTTTCTTAGTGCTGTTTGAAGGGCCTGGGAGGAAGCTCTCAAACTCCTGCTCACTCCGTTTCCTGCTGCTCCAGGTGAACACAGGACTGTGACCTGATTCTCCCTCCTCTTTCCAGGTCCGCCCCTCCTGTATCCTTAGACTTCAGATTTTAGATAATTTAGTGTATCAGTTCACTGAATTATTTGATTTGAAAAGCCCTGATTCAAATCAAAATATAAGAAAGCCCTTTAAAAGACATTACATGTGACTCGATACTATTTGAGAAAGGATGTATTGCATAAAGTGGTCTTTTTCATGACCCACAACTACTTGGTTCTTAAAGGTCTTCCTGGTAAGATTCCCCATGCTCTCAGGGATGGGGCTGTTTTCTTCATCACAACTTGCCACTCGACTCTGAGCTCTGAGACTGTTGAAAATGTCTATTGGGTTTACCAGTGTATGTCCAGCATCTGGTACATTCTAGATTATTATAAAGGCATTTTTGAAAAAAAAAGAACGAAAAAAAAAGGAAAGACAAAAATGAATGAACAAATGAGTGAATGAATGATTGTCAGTTCTTCTGGCTGCTATAACTGCGCCTGCCTCTGGGACTCTTTCTTACCCTATGTATCTGCCTTAAGTCACTGCTTTTGATCTGTTCATGGCTGCAAGTCAGTTAGCCAAACACGCTAACTTAGTGCATAAATAAATTTAGAGTAAGTAGGCACAGGGTGGGAGATGAGGAGCTCTCAATGAGTAGACCTGGTAACTTTAACTTGTCTGGATCTTTTTCATTCATATGACTTCTCTGAAACAGTTTTTATTACAGAAGTGAATTCTAGATAAATGTAGCATGACTGTACATTAGTAGAACAATTAATACTGGATGTTATTTGTGGATTGGCTCTCGCATGTAGATATGGTCTTAAATTCTTTATACACATCATTTAATTTAATCTGCAAAAAATCACTTCTCCCATTTTTTTTACCTAATGAAACTATCCAAGACCCCACAATATGGAGGTGGTGAGGCTGGTAGAATTGGCCATTAGTGTGATCCATGACTGGTTTTGTTGGTGTGTGCAGTCTTCGTTCTTTGGGTGTCCAGGTGTCTAAGCAGGAGAAGGTTGTCTCAGAGTGATACAGAAGAATGTATCTGCCAATCTGTTCCTGCCATTACTTTTAGGTTAGCACAGGAAGCTATGCCCTTCCTTGAGTTTTACTTAAGTTCTACGTCATGCTGCTCTGTTGTTGGGTGTGGAGCAAGGACATAATTAGATCTTTTTAAAAAGGTAGGGCATGAGGAAGTCTTTGAAGAATGATTAGGTTTTGAACAGATTATAAACCAACCAAAGAGCATATTCTTGGAGAAAATTCAAGTATATCTGCTTAACTTAAAAGAGTCATTGAGTTTGGAAATCTTAACCTCATCAAGAGAATATGGCCTCCAAAAGTAGAAGAAAAGATTTCCATTTGTAGTACAACTCAGATACTCAAGATATGATTCCAGATCAAGACTTTTCTTTGCTTTCCTATTTATGTCTTAAATTTCCAACACTTAGATATAGGACATTTGATGTTTGTCTTCAAGTGGATGCTTCTGTAAAAAGGGGGTGGTTTGAAAAATGGATATGATAAAAACAAACTTCACTGTGACTGAATTTGTGTTCCTGGGCCTCTCATCTCAGCCAAAGATGCAGCTCATTCTTTTTATTATGTTCTTGTTTTTCTATTTATTAACAGTAGTGGGGAATATTACAATTATCACTGTTATTCAGATAGAACCTCGTCTCCAAACCCCCATGTACTTCTTCCTCACTAATTTATCCTTTCTAGATATCTGCTATACATCCACCAATGTCCCACAAATGCTGTCCAACATGGTGGGGAAAAAGACCATCCCATTCTCTAGCTGTGCTACTCAGATGTACTTCTCCCTCTCCTTTGGAATGATTGAATGTGTTCTCCTTGGGGTCATGGCTTATGACAGATATGTAGCCATTTGTCACCCTCTTCATTATACTGTCATTATGAACCAAAGTGTCTGTGTCCAATTGGCAACCATTTCTTGGTCCATTAGCTTCCTGAGCTCCATGGTTATCAATGTCCTCACCTTGAGTTTGCCCTACTGTGGGCCCAATGTCCTGAATCACTTTTTCTGTGAGGTCCCTTCTGTCCTGAGGTTGGCTTGCACTGACACCTCATTTACTGAGCTGGTTGTTTTCATCTTCAGTATTATCATCGTCTTCATTCCTTTTCTCCTGATTGTTGTTTCCTATGCCCGAATCCTTCTATCAGTCCTCAGGATACGGTCAGCCTCTGGAAGGCACAAGGCACTGTCCACCTGTGCCTCCCATCTGACAGTGGTGGTCTTGTTCTATGGAACTGCCATCTTCATGTACATGAGACCCCAGTCGAAGTCCTCCAGGGCTGGGGGCAAGATCATTGCAGTGTTCTACACTGTGATCACACCTATGCTCAACCCCTTGATCTATAGCTTAAGGAACCAAGATGTGAAAGGAGCTTTAAGGAGAGCTATTGCAAAACAGAAGACAGGAGGGGTCTTAATGGGACATAAAGTTAACTGTTAATCTAAGATGGCTGACTTCTGGATATGAAGTAAGACAATAAATAAGACCTTGAACCGTCAATGTTTGTCCTGCCATTCATAAAGAACACATAAAGCCAGCTGCAAACTCAGCAGGAACACATATTCTCCAAGGGCAAATTGCAGCTTTAATGTGCCAAAGTAACTTCTTTCATTGGGTGATTATTTGCTTACTCATTATGAAATTTTAGTTCTCTAAAATCATAGACTATCTGAAATTAATTGCTTGACGTTATAACAGTAAGATGAAACATCTTATTACTGCTGGAGGATCTAAAGCATATTCATATAGAGAAAAATCCTGAATTTTTAACTCAGGTGGAGAAATTCAGATAAGGGATTTTGGACACAACATTTCACATCTGTGTTAATTTGGTAGTGAACAAGGAAACAAGACTTTGCATCTACTTTGTGGTTTAGACCAATTTTGACTCCTTTACATACATACAGGCTTGCTTTGTAACAAATATATCAAAATATTGCTTCATTTAAAGTTCATGAGGCAGCCAGATCATGCAGGGCTGAGATGACTAATAAGGAGTAATGATTTATTCTTAGTAAAATGTGACACACACACACACACACACACACATTTGTGGAAATAAATGTTTCCTGTATTTTGAAGCTCTAAAAAGAATTGTTTTTTAAAATAATTATTCTTTGAATTAAGAAATAGAATATAATTTAGCATTATTATGCTTAATAACCGTATATATGGCCTTTGATTAACATGCCGTTAAATTAGCTACTCTATTTCAAAAATTTCCTCACTTATTTTTTTTACAATTTAGAAGAAAATAAAAGTGTAATTCCACTCTCAGATATTCAACAACTAAAATGCAACCATTTCGTCTACCTAGATATGAAGGTCATATAAAATCAGTAAATGAAGCATTCTTGATGGACTGGTTTAACATTGATTCAAAAAATAAAAGGCAAAATCAGTAACCAACTAGTCAAATTCATTACAAGCAGGGTGCTTTTTTTGTGTTATATGTGCCTTAATTTATAACTTTATATGTTTGCTTGAGACATGAATAAGGATTAGAAACATCTACTTCTAATCAACTTTCTTCTGAACAAAAGTAAAATTCGAAATTCTCTCAAATATTACCAAATAAGAAATGTAACAACATACTTGGTTGGCTATTTATGAGTTAGAAACAATATTAAATTCGTTTTGATAAAGGAACACGAAATGCCCAAAGGTACATCAAATGGAAAGCTTATTTTTTGCTTCACAAAAATTACCCATCCATTTTACTCTTCGGCTCCATAAATGAGTGGCAAAGTTAAAAACGCAGGAAACATTTGCAAAACCATTCTCACAAAGGAACACATAGCTGAAACATGTAAACAAATGGAAGTGAGTATTTTTGTGTAGTTTTCCTAAAATTGTTTTTAGACCAATTGTTTAGATCTAATCAACGTGTTCTGGTTAGTTTGTTTTGATCAGTAGCTTGGAGTTGGGCGGACAAAGGGTGGTAAACAGTTCACACAGCCCACGCCTAATTTAGTTCCCATCCAGACCTTTTCAAGACAACTTTCTTCCTTTCCTATGTTTGCTTCTTTTGACAGAAAAGGAAACTGTAACACTTAAAGACATTTAACTGATAATTCTATGTACAATAGGTTACCTCATTGCTAGAACAAACAACAATTTATTTTAAGATTAACGCAAATAGGGGCGCCTGGATGGCTCAGTAGGTTAAACACCTGACTTGGGCTCAGGTCGTGATCTCACGGCTCATGAATTCGACCCCCGTGTGGGGCTCTGTGCCGACAGCTCAGAGTCTGGATCCTGCTTCCGATTCTGTCTCATCTCTCTCTGCCCCTCCCCTGCTTGTGCTGGCTCTCTCTCAAAAACAAATAAACGTTTAAAAAATTAAAAAAAAAGAGTAACACAAATAATCATGAACCCAATTATTGGTCCTTCACAACATCAAATGTCCCATTGAATTACTTCCTCCCTACATTTGTTTGGCATGATGGTAACATGATGACAGCATAGCTAAGAAACATACTAACTAGCACTTTGTTCATATGTAAATAAAATTAAAGCCTAGAGTAAACAAAATAATCAGAGAATGTACTGTTATCATGAGCTACAGTCTCTCAGTACTTGGTTAATCAGTGCTTAAGGTACTATTGTGTATTATAAGGGACTACACTTGGAACGAGAATAATGAAATTACAATCGCACAGTTTTAATTTAGCTACGTTAATACGAACAAGCTATTCCATGGCTGTGAGCCTCATTTCCTTCATTTACCAAATGAGGTTGTTGTGGGATTGGATCATCTTTAAGTATCCATCAATCACGTCTTATAGCTAGCTACCTCTTTCTCTCTGGAATAGATGTATTCTAAATTTATCATCAAATTTATGTATAATAAACCTATCAGAATCTGTACTGCGATGACATTATATTTGCATTTTTTGGATTTGGTTGATTTGTTTTAAGGATAATAATGTAATGTTGAAAGACTTAAGGTCATCATGGTAAAACAGAGGATATAATAAACCCTGTTGTCCTACGTCATGTTATCAGCTTTCTTAATGAGTATCTTTTCTCTTAAAGTGAAAAACATTAATTTAGTGTTCTGGTTGGTAAAGGGCTGGAAGGGAAACACTGGAAGGGAAGAAAGTCACAGTGAACCTGATTATTCCTCCTTAATACCATTCTCTCAGTGTCATCCGAAAGCTAAACTATTTCTTTGACACCATTTCCTATTTTGCCTCTTTCCTTTGCTTATTCGTGATACAGCGACTCCTCCGGCCCATCTGACCTCGTGAAGATTCAGCTCACTGGGGTCGTAGGCAAATGTGAGTCTTTCAACAAATGCTTCATAATACAATCCTGTCTACATCCCAACTAATCAATCTCACCAACTCATCAGACTGCATGTAACCAAAAACCAGAGCTTTATACCGGTTCTCTGCTTCTAATTATGCCTGTCACTTTCTACAGAGCTGTACGCTTCTCTATTTTATAAAACCCTGGACTAAGAATAAAAAAAAAAAAATTCCAATCTCAGCCACTACTTACTAGCTAGGAGCATATCGGCATTCCATTTAAACGTTTATAACTCCAGTTTCATCATCTTAAAATATGAGGTCAGTAAAGTAGTCCTGTGAATTTCAAGATCTTATAGATAGTTTCAGTAGGTTTCCTGAGACCCAGAGTTGGGGCTCAGTTTTGGCATTTCTCTAGTCCGGGAGGGCGTGGTCATTCATTTGTTCAGTGAGCATGTGTTACTTACTTATTACCTTCCAGTGTTTGAGGACAAAAAATGAGACTACCTTAAAGTTTCACAGGCTCCCTAGGAAGCCTTTATATTAAAGGACTATGTACACAGTACCACACTAGCACGGAGGAAAGCTATCATTTATTAAGCCCCAAAGTGCTTAAATACCCTACTTAGATTTTTCTTATATTTTAATATCTGAACAAGGGCATTTTTAAGAGTGAGAAGTAACCGTATTGATACTTACTCCAAGATAAAAACAAAACTGCCTTGTGCCAGAGGGACAACTGGCCACAGGAACGCTATTCTTTTGTTCGTTCGTTCGTTTGTTTGTTTTTTGAAATATTTTTAAATTGAAATCTAAGTCGGTTAACATATAGGGTAATAATGATTTCCGGGAAGAATTTAGTGATTCAGCTCTTACGTATTACAGCCAGTGCTCATCCCAACAAGTGCCCTCCTTAATGCCCATCACCCGTAACACTATCCTTCTTAATTCTCACTGCAACCCGATACATTATTGGCACCATTTTGCAGATGAGGAAAAAGTGAGTCCAGGAAAAACCTACAGAAGTGATGATTGATTTGTGACATAAAACAGTGTTTTCTAGGTGGGCTAGTGGCCTTGGAAGCATTGGACTGGTTTTAGTGAAAGTATACAAGGGGGGAAATTGTCTTCAAACTGAGGACACTGAAGAGAAGGGTCTTGTCAAAACTCACATACCCTGTTAGCAGCAGAGCCTAGGTCTACAGCTCTTATTCTCGGGCTTTGCATCGCTCTTGATTTGGTTATTGGTGGCGGCAGTTTCAGAGAGATAATATAGTAACTGGATGTATGATGCACTCCTCATTGGCAGATGCCTGTCTTATATTTGTGTCCTCCAGAACCTGGCATACATCTAGCACTTACAAGTTTTTGCTGAATATATGAAGGGATGGATCCCAGGCTGAGTTAAGTCATCCCTTATACCAGTCCCATTCCCTATATGTTTAACTACATTTTCTCTGACTTGTCTTCAGAGTAGAGAAGCTTGCAACATTTGGACCTGCAATTCCTCATGACCTTGAAAAAAATATGCTTTGGTGCAATTGGCTCTTTATTTCCCCTTTCAAGTTTCGTCTCCCTTTCCAAGCAACATGTGAGACAATTTTAAATAAAAAACAAAGACATCTTGCTCAGCACGCTTTTAAAAAATATTAATTTATATTTCCTTCATATCAGAGCGTTAAAGGTTACAGATAACCCTACAGAATTCAAGATTGATGCAGCGAGTGGATGATAGCTTGAGTGGAGTCTGTTGGAATGGCATTTGCATTTTCTATCTACTGTCGCCACCCTTTTACTACTGCCATTTACCTGTGGTAATAACAACTTTCCATGTTTTGTCACTACTGAGGTTTCCTTCCAGTTAGTTTTTTGAAAGCAGCTTTCACGTCCTTGTTCCGTAAACTGTAGATCAAGGGATTCAGCATGGGGATGATAATAGTGTAGAACACAGAGGCCCACTTGTCTTGGTCCAGGGAGTAGCTGGATGTTGGCCTCAGGTACATAAACATGACTGTGCCATAAAAAAGGGTGACGCCAGTGAGGTGAGACCCACAGGTGGAGAAAGCCTTATGGCGGCCTTCAGCTGAGCGCATTCTGATGATTGCTACGAGGACGAAGGCATAAGAGATGAAGATGATGAGGATGGTGCTGAATTCAATGAAGCCACACAGACTAAAGAGCAAGATCTCGCTGATGTAAGTGTCTGAGCAAGAGAGGGCTAAGAGAGGTGGGATTTCACAGAAGAAGTGGTTGATAATATTGGAACCACAGTAACTCAGACTGAAGGTGAGGGAAGTGTGGGCTACTAAACTCACCAAGCCAGCCAGGTAAGAGCCCAGCATGAGAGCCACACAAACTCTCTTGGACATGAGAGTGCTATAGTGGAGGGGTCGACAGATGGCCACGAAACGGTCGTAGGCCATGGCGGCCAGGACATAGCACTCGGCATCCACGAAACCTACGAAGAAAGCAAACTGGGTGGCACAGCTGGAGAAGGAGATAACTTTGTGCTTTGTTAAGAAGTCAGCCAGCATCCTGGGGGCGATGGCTGAAGAGTATCCCAGGTCAACGAAAGAGAGGTTACACAGGAAAAAGTACATGGGGGTGTGAAGCTGAGTGTCTGTTATGATCAAGATAATCATACCAATGTTCCCCACGACATTGACCAGGTAGATCAGGAGGAAGACCACAAAAAAGATGGTCTGCAGCTGAGGGTCTTGAGTGATGCCCATAAAGATAAACTCAGTCACCATTGAGTGGTTTTCTTTATCCATCTTTTATATTTTATGTGTGCCTGGATTTGCTTTACTGTTTGAAGTGATTTTTAGAAATCTTCCCAGTAATCAGGTTCTATGACCCATAGGGTAACTCAAATGACTTTAATGAAAGTGATGGATATGTGCTCTCTCCAGGTACCCAGTGAAAATAGAAGATGGAAAATTCTGCTTCTCCAAAGACCTTGGTGTTCTGAGGTCATTTATCACATGCTACCAAATGTTTGACCTAATCTGTTCAGTTATCTGCGTTATTAATTAGTAAAGAAGAAAAGTCTTGAACGTCCCTTCCTTCTTCCTAAAACAAAGCAAATATGGACACAGATAATGAATAAACATTAACACTCATTACAAATAGGCACAAAAACAGACTGAACAACTGAGGGATCTCAAAGTATAACATATCACACACACATACACACAGACACACACACACACACATACACAGAGAGAGAGAGAGAGAGAGTAAAATACTTGGAGCAGAAGGTTAGCAATATTAAAAAAAAGCAGTGGATAATATTTTTTAAAAAGCCAGGAGTTACTGAGTGTTAACTATATGCCAGAACGTTGAGTGTTTCCACACATTACAAAAGTTCATTCTCACAACAGCTCTGTGAAGTAGGTACCTCTGTCATCTCTATCTTATACCTGAAAAGAATGAGGCTATATATTAAGGAACTTCAGCAAAGTCAGCAGCCAGTAAGTAGCAGAGCTGGGTCTGTCTGACTCTGGGGTTCACTTCACTTTATTGTGAACATGTGATATAATGTGATATGATGAAGTCACATCTCTTTATTTTTGCACCTGCATTTCTTTTTCCTGCCTTGCATACCATGCACAGACACAGAATTAGTCCTTTAGTCTCCCTAATATTTAGAAGCATCCAGAGATTTGGCATGGGAGTAATCAGGATGAAAACACAGCTGTGTCTTTGGACAGTTCTATTGACTAATGAACGGGTTGTTGCATAGCTCAGTTCAGAGTTAAGATTCAAGGATCCTTCACTAAGGGGGAATGGAGAAAACATTATCCAACTCTGTGGTCAGAAAGCTGCACGTATGAACTTTTTGTGCATGTATGTAGTTGGATTTATATCTGACCCGTTGAAGAATTCTGAGAAGGAAGTGAGCAAAACCATACCAATCCAAACCAAATCAAGCCAAAACATGAGGTAATTTAGAAATAAGTAGGATTCTCTACTAAATGTGAGAGAGAAGTCAGAGTGTATTGACTTTAGTCAATAGTTGGTTGGTTTACTGCTTAAGAAAGACAAGAGCAGAATAGTATAATGTCTTTCATTGGAACATGGAAATTCAGAACAGGTTATCTTAAATCCTAGGGTGGTGGAAGTAATGCCTCCACCTTTCAGTTTCTGCATAGAATATAATCAGGCACAATAAAGAAGGGGTCTAATAATGAATAATCAATACCATATATTTTCCTAAAAGTGTACAGTTTATAAAGTACTTTTTGATTCATTCTTAATATGTTGTTGAATGTGTGCATTGTTTCACACATTAAACCAATTAGGAAACAAAATGAAAAGATAAATCTTGAAGAAATTATTTGAAAAATATATTTTCACAAAGAATTTCTTTTTCCTAAGAAGTCACCTGGGTGGCTCAGTCAGTTAAGCATCCAAATCTTGATTTTGGCTCAGGTCAGCATCTTATGGTTCCTGAGATGGAGCCCCACGTTGGACTCTATGTTGACAGCCCGGAACCTGCTTGGGATTCTCTCTCTCTCTTTCTCTCTCTCTCTGCACCCCCCCCCCCAACTCATGCATGTGCTCTCTCTCTTTCTCTCAAAATAAATAAATAAACTTAAAAACAAACTTGTTCCCATAATATAAAAGGAAACTTAAAATTCACTAATGAGAAAACAAACAACCCAAAAGTAATGGGCCAAACACTTGAATAGACACTTCACCAAGCAAGATACATGGTGGGCAAATAAATGCATGGAACATGCTCAAATCACTTGTATTAAGGATACACAAATTAAAACCACAATAAGATATTTCTACATATCTATTAGAATGGTTAAAATTTAAGAAGATGAACCATATGAAGTGTAAACAAGAAAGTAGAGGAACTGGAAATTTCATTACTGTTAGTAGGAAGGTAAAATAGTACAACAACAACAAAAAATAGTACAACCACTTTGGAAAACACTATGGCAGTACAAAATTAAATATACACATATCTATTGTATGATCCAGCCATCCTCCCCCTGCAAAACAAAAGAAAACAAAACCAAAAAACATGTGGGAGCAACCCAAAGCCCCATCCATAAGTAATAAGAAATAAGGATAAGCACATTTTAGTATGTCCATAAGAGAACACTACTCAACAATTAAAAGAAACAAACTATTGATACATTAAACATGATGGATGAATCTCAAAAGAACTAGGGTGAGAGAACATACTTGATAAAAGAATATACCTTATATGATTCCACTTCTAAAAGTCTAGAGACTGCCAGCTAATCGATAATGACAGCCAATCAATGGTTGCCTGGGTACAGGTGTGCGTGGGGAGATACAAGAGGGAAGGATTACCAAGGGGCATAAGGAAACGTTTTGGCGTGACAGATTAGTTGACTATGTTGATTACGATGATGTTTCATGGCATATATACATATACTAAAACATTAAAATTTCGGCTTTAAATATATTCAATTCATCGTATGCCAGCTATCGCTCAATAAAGCTGTTAAAAAAAAGGTACTTGTCCTTACCTCAATTATACTCATTCTCATTACCTGCGGATGTGTATGTCACTTCGCAGGTTCTGTTAATGAGGAAACAAAAACAGGCAGAAGGGACCTGCAGTCACACAGTGAGTTAGGTGCAGAACTGGCAATTGAGTCTAGGACTGCCAATTTCATACACAGTGCCATGTTCATTTTTTCCCTCTCTGCTTCACACTGGAAGGTGAAAATAACCCATCCGGAAAAGAATATAAGAGGTCTCTGAGTGCTCCCATTTCTCAGTGTATTCTTTTACTTTGGCAAAAGGGAAAATATTCCTATTATTGATACTGGGATGACTCATTCAGTCTAACCTCATAATTTTAGAGAGGAAACAGATGCAAATCAAGCTTGAAAGTGCAGGACGTTACCAGGAGTTACAGGGGTGAGGGATGCCCGCTCAGAACACAGCACATGGGGCAGGGCTGGCTGATCTTCAGTTGGGCATGTGGAGACCAATTCATTTCACTCACTTGAAGAATGGGATTAGAAAATCATTCTGTGCTCCCTTACGGAGTCAAGGTTCCAGTTAAAAGAGAAGTGTATGGGAAGGGGTTTCACCAATCATAAAGTGCTCTGCCTGTTCTTGCTTATAGTGGACAGACAAGTCCAGCCTTTGCTACCTGCATTTTTTTTTAAATTTCTAACACATTACGTATCTTTTTTAGAGTCTCAGTTTTTCATTTATTGATGAGATTAATGCCATATTAATATCTTATTAATGCTAACTTTCTGCAAGAAAAACACATCAGTTAGAGTGTATGTATATTCTATTATCTATCCATCATCTATCAATTCTCTCTCTCTCTATCATCTATATCATCTATCTATCTATCTATCTATCTATCTATCATCTATCATCCATCTACCTACCTACCTACTTACCTATCTATCACCTATCTAGTGCTAAGATCACTATCTGTCATATGCTACACACAATGCATTTGGCA
This sequence comes from Acinonyx jubatus, assembly GCF_027475565.1. Taxonomy (NCBI): domain Eukaryota; kingdom Metazoa; phylum Chordata; class Mammalia; order Carnivora; family Felidae; genus Acinonyx; species Acinonyx jubatus. Next base: position 13,649,715 of record NC_069390.1, read on the forward strand.
ATTATGTCAGTGTTAATTAAGTTAATTGTGTAAGAGGATTTAATTCAGTAGATGATTTTGTGCTCACAACTCCCAGAAAAAGAGTTCCAATCCTTATCCACACAGGTGATGTACCATGGACTGCTTTAACTTTTAGTGAAGGAGTGATTTTTCCACAACACTTCCATTAAGTGCTAAACCAAGCAGAGACAGATGAGGCTATAAAATTCAAAATCAGAGTAAAGATCAAAGAAAACCATAATGGTTTTCTTTGATCTTTACTCTGATTTTGAATTTTATATATTCATACATACATATATATATATATATATATACACATATGTATATATGTATACTCTCATGAGAATACGTGAGACTATATATATACCAGTCTCTCTCTCTCTCTCTCTCTCTCTCTATATATATATATATATATAGCCTACGTGAGACTGGTATATATATAGTCTCATGTAGTCTCATGTAGCTAAACTTCAACTGATCTGACTCTTGAAGAAATGGTGGAATATTGAATAAATACGAATATTCCATAGTTAAACTCCATTAACAAAAAAGACCAGCAAAAGTATTGTCTTATGCAAGCTAATACAGGTCAAATATATTTTAGATTTCTACGTATCATCTCCTTTTGCATGTTCACATGAAAAGAATTCTAGAATAAGAGTCTGGGATCCTGGTTGTTATCCTGTTTTTTCCACTAATTAGGTGTTCAAACTTGATGAATTGTTGCATTAGATGCAGCTTCCTTATCTGTGAAAGGAATAGGGTGAAGAATCCAAACTCTACATGACTTTTCTACTCTAGTATTTTCTGAGTGCGTACTTATTGTGAAGTATCTAAAAGCCAAAGCCATAGTTTATGTCTACTTTTGAACATTTAAAATGGCATGGCCCCAATGCCAAGTAAAGCCATGCTCAGAGGAGCACGGGCAGGGTCATGCCCCATCCCTAATGGTCATGTCTTTTGGCCATCTGTCCCCATACTGACCTGTGCCCTGATTTGTTTTCTACCAGTTGGGGATAATGTCTCCTCTTCATTTGATGGGTACAATGAGCAAATATTCTGAAAAGAATCCAAAGGTGGTGACTCACGCTGGCAGCGGTCCCTGAACTTCTAGCTCAGCCACCTTTGCTCCTGTGTGCAGGAGGTTTTATCAAGTTTCAGAGTCACATACTATCCTCAGAGGAAAAGAGCTGACATGATTTCTGCACTCACAGGAGACTGGAAGGTCTGAGGAACGTCACCCCTAAGGAATTTCACTCCTTCCTCTTTCCATCGTAATGATAAAAAGAAGGAAACACAAGGGACTTCTTTTCTGCCACTCCAGTGTGGTGACTGATTCAAGCAGAAATGCATGCACTATTTTTCCAGCCCAAAGCTGCCTACTGGGTATGATTTTGATGCTAACTTAGGTCTGTTTGTTGATGCCTAGAAGTCTTTTCACAGAGGATGATAGAGCTTCCGTGTGATATGGATGGGCCATCTTTAAACTGGACATGAAGACAGTCTGGCATAAGGGTGGCATACAAGTACATAAGATGCATATGAGAGTTCACACACAAATTGTTTCAGTTTCCCATTTATATAAAGAAAAAGAAAATGAACAGTTATAAGATTCTCACTGCCTACCTGATATTTTCAAAAAATCTGCTTTATTTGGAAATGCTATTTGACTTGAGATAAAGTTTCATCCTAAAAGAAGAGATTCAAGAATAACATTTTTAAAAGAATTAAAAAAACCCTTTGTAATATCTTTTTCCATTTTTTGACTTTCAGCCCATATATGTCCTTAAACCTGAAGTGAGGTCTTATAGCCAGGAGATGGTGGATGTTGTGTGTGTGTGTGTGTGTGTGTGTGTGTGTGTGTGTGGTTTGTTTTTGTTGTTTTTGTTGTTGTTATTGTTGTTTTATCCAGCTTTGTACCTGTATTCTTAAATCTCATTTTATGATTAAAATTTAATTCCTAATAACATTGACATGTTCACTTTTTTATAAGATTTATTGATAAGTCAAAGCTTGATTTGAAATAAATATTCTCTCATTTCTCCAACTCATAATAATCCATTATATGGATGTAACATTGCTTATTTAAAGTATCCTGTTGAAGGACATTTGAATTGGTTCTGATCTTTTACTATTAGAAGAAAAAAAATGCAGCAATCAATATCCTTGGGCATATCCAGTTGTCTCAATAACGTTTCTTTTCTTTTCTTTTCTTTTCTTTTCTTTTCTTTTGCTTCATTTCATTTTGTCTTATTTTATTTTATTTTTGAAATGTTTATTTATTTATTTTGAAAGTGAAAGAGCACAAGCAGGGAAGAGGGCCAGAGGGAGAGAGAGAGAGACATAGAGAGAATCCCAAGCAGACCCCATGATCAGTGTGGAGGCTGATGTGGGGTTAGATCTCACAGTTGTGAGATCATGACCTAAGCTGGAATCAGAACTCTGTCACTCAACTGACGGAGCCACCCAGGTGCCCCAACATTTATTTTAAAAATTATCTTTTCCCAATTTTTTGAATTGAATTTTCATTTCATAGAGTCTATATTTGTATTTTTCTGTTCTATTCCCTTGTTTCTTCACCATTCTATACAAATCATTCTTCAATAATTCCTTTTTAAATTATACACTCCCTTATATATTTTACAACAGCAAATCTAGTCCCACCTCCACTTGTTTTCTTTTGTTTTTTTTTTCCCAGGTTTTTTATCCCAGAGATAAAGTTTTATCTCTCTCTGTTTTTTTTTTTTTTTAATTGATAATATGATAGTAGGAGTAGAAGTAGTAGTTTTTGTGTATGGTGTGGTAGAATGTGGCTACATCTAACACTGTCCTAATAAAGATTTAGTTAAAATGAAATGAGCCTCCAAAGCTTAACAAGAGAATTCTTCTTGGTTTTGCCAGATGATATAAGATCTATTTAGATGAAACTTTTGGTGGCTTGTGAGTAGTATGTAGGTATCCTCTGGAACAATGGATATATATATTCTCTCAGACCCCAATGACATATTTTTATAGCAAGTAGCTTATGTTGCCCCCTCTATGTTCCTGAAATGACATTCATAAATAATTTACCTACACACATAATTTAAAGAGGAGAAATAAAAAGAAGAGAATTTTCAATTTACAATAAAAAATTTAGCATTTATTTCACCATGTATTTATTTATGTATTGAGTATCTTATACCTGAAATAAACTTGAATACCCTGGGACATGGAGAGTTCTTTGTTGTTAGGGACTGTTTTGCACTTTGCAGGCTTTTAGCATTTTTGCCCCTTACCTACTAGATTCTATCCCCTTCATGTGACAACCATAAATTCCCATAATGTCCCCAGAGGAAAAACACCACCTCCATTGAGACCTTCTTGATTCCAAGCATCTGATATTAAATAATAATTCTCAATTAAGGGGTGATATAGTTTACTACATTAGACATCTAGCTTTCCACTCTTCCCCTAATAACTGATGCATTCTTTCTTTTGGCAAACAACACCACCAAGACTACTGTGCTGGTCAGAGTTCCCCAGAGAAGCAGACCCAATAGGAGATGGATATGTAAATCTAGATAAAAGGAGATTTAGTGTAGGAATAGGCTCATGTGGATATGAAGGCTGAGAAGTCCCACAATCTGTTGTCTGCAAGCTGAAGAACCAGGAAAGCCAGTGGCGTAATTCAGTCTGAGGCCCAAAGCTTGAAAATGGTATGGGGGTGTGGGGTAAGCTGAAGGTTCTGGTCTGAGTTTGAAAGCCTGAGATTCAGGAGTGCTGATGTTCCAGCAGGAGAAGATGGATGTCTCAGCTCAAGCAGAGAGGACAAACTCCCTCCTCCTCTGCATTTTTGTTCTGTTCAGGCCCTCAAAGGATCAGATGATGCCCACCCACAATGGCGAGAGTGATCTTCCTTACTCACTCTACTGATTCCCATGCTAATCTCTTCCCAAGACCCCCCCACAGACACATCCAGAAATAATGTTTTATCAGCTTTGGGCATCCCTTAGCTCTGTCAAGTTGGCTCGTCAAATTAGCCATCAGAAGTACCATATGCGTTATTCCCGATTAGTCGATCTTGTCCAGAAGACATCAAATAGGTCAATCGTCATTATTGTAGTTTATATGTTATTTACATTTATCACAGAAGGATATTTTTCACAAACTCTTTGCTACTTTTGGTCTGCGATGACACAAAATGGTTAGCAATGCTCATTCTGGAGTAATAAAAAAACATGTTTGAGTCCCAGTTCTGGTGTGTATTAACTATTTGGACAAGTCACTTCTCAAGGCCCCAGTTTACTCATCTGTGATGGGGGTGCTTAATAGAAATAAAAAAATGCATATGTTTAGCAGGACCCTTGGCAAATAATACACACTCAGTTAATATTAGTTGCTATTATTGCTTGGCTCTACTGTCTTCTGATTATGACCCAGGAGATGACCAGCTGGTTCATAATCCATATTAATATGTAAGCTCCTTTAAAGGGGAGGTCACATCTTTACAGGTTAGTATGGTCTCTGTTAGTTGATCAATAAATGTTTGTTGCCTGCTTACTAGGCTTTAGAGTCCCATGGTTCTTCATAAAAAGTTCATTGCAACCTTATCAATGGGTATCTTTTATGGCACCAACTTCACATTCCAGTATCCAGTGTTAGAATAATCTGAGTGCTCCATGGAGATCACTTTGCAGCCTAATTTCTGATGGTCCCCATCATGGTGGAAGAGAGATAGAGCATCATCTGGTACCTCCTTGAATGACAGTCAAGTGAGGATTAGAAATGAGTTCTGTTCTTATTCTGAAGCTCTTTGAGATTTCCTGCTCCATAGTTACCTCTGTGTGTTTCCTCCAATCAGCCCCTCACCATGATCCAGCTAGCATAAATTCTTGTAAGTACACAAAGTCCTTCCAGAAGGCAGAGGTAGAGCTAACCTACTATTTTGTGGATTCTTTCAATGCTCCTAAGGGTATCAGACCACAAGCTGTAGGGGGAGACAGAAGAAGAATGTTTAGTGGGGGTTAGAAATGCAGAACTGGAAATTCATTCTCCACTAGGCTTAGGTATCCCTAGGGCAAAGGAAAGAACTGTGAAGAGAACCTATGATTTCCTTAGATTCAGAGGGAAAAACAAGTAGATTAACATGAGATGACACGACACAAGGGATGCAGTCCCCAGAGACTGAAGAACAAGAAATATATCCTATTGAAAATAATTCAGAATGCTTACTCCAGTATTAGCCAGAGACTCTACAATTGGAAATAATTGCAAACAATATTACAGCCTCGGTGCAGCAATATATTTTATATTTTAAAATGTATTTTACCTTGATATAACAAATTGCAGTACTTGTTGTTAAGGGAAAGTAGGAAAGAATGCAAAGTAACTCTCTTTTGACAGGGAAGGTTATAAAGGGCTTTTTTCTTATCTCTGTAATGAATGATGCCGAAAGTCTATTCTAACTGTGCCTACTGCTTAACCTGGGAGCATTGATGAATATCTTCTCTGAGAAGGTTTGATGTGTGTTTATTTTTTTGTTTTTGTTTTTGTTTTGTTTTGTTTTTGGAGAATTTAATCATTAGAAACAAGTAAAAGGACCAAATAGAAGTCAAGCAGTCCACAAAGGTCAGGAAAAGATACAAAGGGTTCTGCCTGTTTAACTTACTGACCTGAAGAAAAATCCACAACTTTGTACATTTCCCCAATTAACCATATACCCAAATCTCCAGGAGCACTGAGAAGCTAAGAAGGTATGCTAAATTAATTCTCTGTTCAAATGGTATTTTGCTAATCAATAAAGCAAATTAATGAATGTAAATTCTAAGAAAGACAATTTTTAGCAACTATATTTTTGGCAATTATATTTTCTCTTCAGGAGATACACAGACTTTTTTTCTATATGTAACTAAACATATTCTAGCATATTACTGAAGCTCTGATAATTACAATATCAATTCCTCTGTGTATTAATGCTCACATCTGTTATTGAGGAGGTCATTCTCAATGATCTCAAACATTAGGAGAATGAGAGTTGCATTAGCTGGGTATAAATTAGACTCCATTGGTTTAAATCTGTGACTCTGGGAGAGTCACAGATCTTTTGCACCTCCCATTTCTCATGTAAACTGAAGATTATAATACTGCCTTCCTCATAGGGTTTAAATAAAATATTTCAGGAAAAATACTTAACACAGTGCCTGTAAAGCATAGGGAATGCTCAACACATTTTAGTATTTTAGTACTTTGCTCGTCATTACCTTTCTTTGTGTCTCTGCTATGTGCATGCACACACAATGTCTATAACATTTTATTTACTTATTTTTACTGTTTCTGATATAATAATCCTCTCAGGGAAATTTTTTGATTGCGATAAGAGAAAAAGATCCATTCCTCCTTTTTTTAAAATTTTTTTTAACGTTTATTTATTTTTGAGACAGAGAGAGACAGAGCATGAACGGGGGAGGGTCAGAGAGAGAGAGGAAGACACAGAACCTGAAACAGGCTCCAGGCTCTGAGCTGTCAGCACAGAGCCCGATGCGGGTTCGAACTCAAGGACTGCGAGATCACGACCTGAGCCAAAGTCGGACGCTCAACCGACTGAGCCACCCAGGCGCCCCCCATTCCTCCTTTTTAATTCCTTCTGGAGATGCTATTCTTTGAAGTTTAAATAGTAAGAGTATTTCAAGGAAGAGGACCAGGGCTAGACATCTGTACCATGAAATAGGGAGGGGGCAACGCAGTGTTGAGAAACAGCAAGTAATTTGGCATCAACCCAGGGTCATTCTAAGCTCCAAATTCACCACCAGTTAGCTGAGTTCATTACCTCATCCAACAAAAGATAATCTTATTAACACTCTTAGGGTAATATCTGCTTATCTCCACTGATTTGTAGTGATGCAAGGATAAGATAATGGGTACAATCACAGTTAGAAACTATTACAATACTGTGACAGACAATGCCAGGTTTATCATTGAACCCCTATTCCTATTCCAATGGAAACTAGCTGGAGCAGAGCATGGATAGGCACTTCTGAGTGTCGCACTATCTGTGAGAATGGGACCAGCTCCTGTGCTCTCTTCTCCCCAACTGTGCTCAAGAGATCCATTATCTCCAGTGTTAGCAGAGATACTGGGTTACTTTCGCCCCATGTTTTAATTTTAGACAGTATCAAATAACTTCCTGCTGTGAGTGAGAAATGATTTAACACTTTGAACTATGATTTTACAGCCAGCCCAGCACAGTTTTATCTATTGTTTAATACTCTGAGGTCATGGAAGGGGTAGAGGATTGGACTGGGAGTGGGGAAGAATTCCACTGGAGCTGTTTGTTACGTAAACTTTTACTTGGAATCTCCAGGCTGGGTTTTCTTTTTCCTTCTCTTTTCCCTTTCTCCCTTTCTTTCTTTCTTTCTTTCTTTCTTTCTTTCTTTCTTTCTTTCTTTCTCTTTCCTCCTTTCTTTCTCCCCTCCTTCCTCCCTTCCTTCTTTTCTTTCTTTCTTTCTTTCTTTCTTTCTTTCTTTCTTTCTTTCTTTCTCCTCCTTTCTTTCTCTTTCCTCCTTTCTTTCTCCCCTCCTTCCTCCCTCCCTTTCTTTCTTTCTTTCTTTCTTTCTTTCTTCTCCTTTCTTTCTCCTCCTTTCTTTCTCCCCTCCTTCCTCCCTTCCTTCTTTCCTTCCTTCCTTCCTTTCCTTCTTCTTTCTTTCTCTTTCTTTCTTTCTTTCTTTCTTTCTTTCTTTCTTTCTTTCTTTCTTTCTCTTTCCTTCTTTCTTTCTCCCTTCCTTCCTCTCTTTCTTTCTTTCTTTCTTTCTTTCTCCTCTTTTCTTTCTCCCCTCCTTCCTCCCTTCCTTCTTTTCTTCCTTCCTTTCCTCCTTCCTTTCCTTTTTCCTTCCTTCTTACCTTCTTTATTTCTTTTGCCCTGTATTTGGCTTTTTTACACTTTTCCAGGAGCGAATCTTATTTCCAGTTCAATTATCTGGCAGTGTATGATTCCCTCAATACAACACTGTAGCTGGAACATTCCATGTGTTGCTGCTTCTCATGCTTTCCAGTTCTGGTGTGATCCTGGGAATCTGAATGTTAGGTAGAGGGTCTCACTGCTGTGGCTTGCTCTATTACTTTCATCTGGGATGTCTATTAATTCTTGCAGTCTGATTCTCTAAATATTGGAGGGAATTATTCAAAGTTCTCAGTACTTAGAAAATACTTTTTTTTCCCCTCTGTAGATACTGATACTGGAAAATTCCAGTAGGTTTGCAAACATGCTAGTTGCATGGGGATTTCCTCTTTTTTCCCCCTTAGCTATCAATTTTTAAAGTTTCTCCCATCCCCAGGAGATTCAACTCTTTTCTTTTTATTTGGTACTTTTAACTAATTTTACTAGCTTTCACTGTTTTTAATTCATTCCATTAATACTGAGAAGTAGGAAGTGGTCTGAGTTCATTTTGCCATCTTTCTCCAGAAGTTGTGTCCAGAGACTATGTGTTAATATATCAATTAATTTATTTATCATAAATAATGAAAAGAGATACATCTTAAGGTTAAGTTCGTATAATTATCCAATAAACAGTTAATGCTAGACGTGAGCTAGGTTAACGTATATATTAAGTCACTCATCTCAAGGTCATTAGTTAGTAGGCAGTACACCTAGAACTTAGCAGAGTCTTTTGATGTCTTTTGACCTGACATCAAGTCCAACACATTTTTGGAATTTCTGTATATACATGTCAATAAAAAGATGTTTATGGCTCTTTCATGTTTATATCTGACCAAACGCCATGCTTCATCTTCTTGCAGCTGAAATGAGAAGATATATGAAAGAGGTCCAAGGACGAAATCAAACAGAAGTGACAGAATTTATCCTCTTAGGACTCTCAGACAACTCAGATCTACAGAGTGTCCTCTTTGGATTGTTTCTGTTAATCTATATGGCAACCATGGTGGGTAATTTAGGGATGATGGTGTTAATTAAGATGGATCCTTGTCTCCACACGCCAATGTACCTCTTTCTCAGCAGCCTCTCTTTTGTTGATGCCTCTTACTCTTCTTCTGTCACTCCTAAGATGCTGGTGAACCTTGTGGCTGAGAACAAAGCCATATCTTTTAATGGATGCGCTGCCCAGTTCTACTTCTTTGGCTCCTTTTTGGGGACTGAATGCTTTCTGTTGGCTATGATGGCATATGATCGCTATGCAGCCATTTGGAACCCTCTGCTGTACTCAGTTCTCATGTCTGGGAGAATTTGTTTCTTGCTAGTAGCTATGTCTTTCCTAGCAGGCTTTGGGAATGCAGCCATACACACAGGAATGACTTTCAGATTGTCCTTTTGTGGCTCTAACAGGATCAACCACTTCTACTGTGACACCCCACCCCTGCTCAAGCTGTCTTGCTCTGACACTCGCATCAATGGCATTGTGATCATGGTTTTCTCCAGTTTTAATGTCATCACTTGTGTTATGGTTGTTCTCATTTCTTACCTGTGTATCCTCATTGCCATCTTGAGGATTCCCTCTTTAGAGGGCAGGCACAAAGCCTTCTCCACCTGTGCCTCCCACCTCATGGCTGTCACCATATTTTTTGGGACAATTCTCTTCATGTACTTGCGCCCTACATCTAGCTATTCAATGGAACAGGACAAGATTGTCTCTGTCTTTTATACAGTAGTGATTCCTATGTTAAACCCCTCATCTACAGTTTGAAAAATAAGGATGTGAAAGGGGCCCTAAAGAAGATCTTACAGAAACACATACTGTAAAGCCATGTTATATATCATCCTGTTATACAGAAGAAAATACGTTTTCACATTAATTTTATTGTCTGGTTGCTTAAGCTTTGTGTGTTTGTGTATATTAAAGTTGATTGTTTAAAATGGGGGTATACTTCTAAATCTTCTGGTTTTTTAAATGTGTATTCATGGGCCTATAGGATGAATAAACACAGTGGGGGGAGGTTGGTGCTTGGTAAAGTATCAAAATACTTAGATTTGGCTGACTTGGGCTTACGATCCAATGTCAATATTTAGCTTTTCTTGATCTGATATCTATAATATGGGTACAACTGCAATAACAGAGTAGTATTTTCCTGATTTTGTAAATTAACTGGAACATTTTGAGGGTAATGATTCAACGTACTTTAACTTTTAACGTTCACTTCTCCCAGAGTTTCGTATAGTTTTCAATAAATGTGTATTGAAAGTAAATTACCTATCTTTTGTTCATGGTAGTGGGGCAGGGCACTGTCAATGTAGGAACAATGGGGGAACTGCCTTCTTCCATGAGATGGCATGTCAAAGGAGGCCGATGATTTGGAATCAGGTAAATGTCTACTCCCTATTTCTCTCCATCTCACTATCCCTTCGAGACCTTGAGGGAGCATACCAGTACTTCTCATGCTCCAAGTAAGATCACCTCACTCCCCACCCCCCAAATTGGTTAGAGACCACAAAGAATGTGTTAATTCACCATGTCCACTCTGAATAGTTCCATCCCCCTATAACTTCCACTTTCAAGTGTTAATCAACGTTTCTCTCAAAGATATTCAAAACTGTATCATGCTTGGTATCCTCCTTCCTGTTCCCTTTTATTCTGACTCATATGCTATAATATCTGTCCTTCCGTTGCTTCTTATTCACCAACCTGAGACGAGTTGCCCTTGATCAATATTCATCGCTACTCTCAGTGCCCAGCTGAAATTCCATGGTCCCTCAAACAACAACTCATCCTCAATCACCCTCAATTCCATACTCTACTTTCTCTCCATTCTGCACATCTGACTAAATCCCAACTTAGTGAAACTAAATTGTTTCTTTGTTCTGTCCTCCCTTGAAGCTGCTTAGTACAATTAGAGAACACCTCTCAGCATGCCATTCTCTGCTGCCGATCTTGTGTCATACTTCTTTCTTCAAAACAAAAACATTTAGACAAGATCATCCCCATCTTGCCGTCTCTAATCTTTTTACATATACTCTTATTCCCACTTGTCAAATGGATATTGTATCCCTTGCTTGTCCCTAAACCCAGTTCTGGCACACATTTGGAGCTTTCCGTAAATTTTACTTCAAAACACTCTACTGGAATGTTCTCATTTGTTTGTAAGCATCTTCTAGTATCACCCTTCTTAATAATTTCTTTGGCTGAAAGTCTTATCCAGTCACCAACTTGTTTCTCTGCTCTCTTTACAATGAATGTTTTCAAAATAACCACCTGTACCCCTCGTCTCTACTTTCTCAAATCCCACTGCATGTTCCACTTGTATTTCTGTACTGCCTCTCCATTGAACCCAGTCTTGTCAAGGACACATAAGAGCTTCACATTACTGTCTCTAAACATTGTTCTTCTGTCTTATGTTTACTTGGTATTTCAGGAGATTACAGCTTTTGTACTACTAGGAAGGTCTATATCTTAGCTTCACACCTATGTATCTTTGAGCTTAAAATATCCTTTTCCACATTAAGGTATAAATTGTGTTTCCTGCTACTTGTCCATAGTTTGTGCTTAGAAAAAAGAAATACACACCTTTATATCTTTAGCCATAATCCATTAAAAATTATTCATAGATATAGAAAACTCTGCCCACATTTAATGTATATAATTTGTTGCGTCTGGGCACATGTATACTTCAATAAAACAGTCAAAAAGCTATTAATGGAAAAAATAGCATGTAACACGTACTGGAGATATATATAGCAGGTAAAAAATTAAAGGTTCTAAATTCCCAAACTTAAATTCCAGTGAGGAAGACTTTATTTTCTATGCCAAATGTGCATGTATGTGTGCATAGGTGTGTGTGTGTGTGTGTGTGTGTGTGTGTACATGTGCACGTGTTTGACATGGGTATGAGTGGTATTTTGAAGAATAGTAAACCAGGTATTAGAGTAGGGAATGGTGGTGTCAGAGAAGAGTTCTCTGTGGAAATAACATTTGATCAAGGCTCGAATAAAGGTAATATCATCTGAATGTCTGTGGAAAAGCATTTCAGGTATACTTACAGTAAGTATAAAGGCCCCGAGGCAAAATTCTCCTCGGTTTGCCAAAGGAATAGCAGGAGACACATATGTGTGGACCAGTGTGAACAAATGAAAGGAGGAAAAGACATGCAATGAGGAAGGTGTTTGAGAAGAAGTGATTGATCAAACAAGCCCAGTAGTTCACCAAGTGTCTTTGGACTTCACTTTTTCTGATCACCCTGTGATAACTGTCCACACCCCGATTCCAGACTGCAAGCTGCATGAAAGATTGAACAAGATAGGTTTTATTGGCTACTCTCTCAGTATCAAGGATACTGGTAGATATTTGTTTAATTAATTAGTTAATTAATGCACCGAGAGAGACATATTCTAGTAGAAATGAAGAGCGATAACATTTTAAGTGGAATTCTGAGATGTGGAGGCTGGATCTGGTCCATTTCGTACCGTTTAATTTAGTGTTATGCTCCATGGAGTCTCAGGACCATGCAATAGCTTCTGTACTTCTCTATGTGCCTAAGTTACTCTCCAGGGTATAAGTTGTTCACTGGGGAGAAAGTAGTTTAATTACTTCAGTGAAGAGCAAATGTGTGTCTTAATTTTGGATTGGCACCTTTCAAGCTTTCGATTTTTAGTGTTTTGCAGAGACTAACTCTCAAGAGAATCATCACAGACTTGATGAGGTAGACCGTCTGCTTTCAGATTCAAAAGCAGCATTTTCTACTCTTCTTTGAATTAACCGTGTCTTAATTCTGTCATAGCTGGATCTCTTCCACCACTTGCATTTTCATCCCAGCTACAAATTTCACACTGTGAGAGAGAAAACTGGCATTCCTCCCAAAGCAAGAAAACAAAACTAAAAGTAAAAACAATTACTTCTAGTGAAGATCTCTTAAGGCCAAAGGTAAGACGGTTTAATTTATCTGAAAGTGTTCGGATATCGAAACGTTCTGAGACAACTCAAAAAGCATTCAAGTAATTAACCATCTCAATTATGATATGTCTGAAACACTAAATTTAATGTTTCAACTAAACAAATTTGGATTTTGTTTTTATTTCGATTTATTTCTTTGTTAATGTTTTTAAATTTTTTAAAAATGTTTTATTTATTTTTGAGACAAACAGAGACAGAGCATGAGCAGGGGAGGGGCAGAGAGAGAGGGAGACACAGAATCCGAAGCAGGCTCCAGGCTCTGAGCTGTCAGCACAGAGCCCGACGCGGGGCTCGAACTCACAAACCATGAGATCATGACCTGAGCCGAAGTCGAATGCTCAACTGACTGAGCCACCCAGGCGCCCCTGTTAATGTCTTTAATGTTATTTATTTTTGAGAGAGAGAGAGAAAGAGCAAACAGGGGAGGGGCAGAGAGAGAGAGAGAGAGAGGCAGAATCTGAAGCAGCCTTCAGGCTCTGAGCTATGAGCACAGAACCCGATGCGGGGCTCAAACTCACAAACCATGAGAGCATGACCTGAGCCAAAGTTGGACACTTAACCGACTGAGCCACCCAGGTGCCCCCTGGATTTTGTTTTTAGAAGAAGGCAGGGATTTAGGATCACTAATAACAAATCAGAATTTTATAGAATTTTCAGTATATACAGACACATACATATATGGATGTATATATACATGTATATCCATGTCTATACATACTTGTGTATGTGTAAAACAGAGAAAATTAATTTTTATAGCAAGAATGCCATATTATGCTTGTATATATACATATAGGCATAAAGTAGAGCTTTACAAAATTTTTCAATTGGTTATTTTACAGGGTAGGATTTCATCTGAATATAGAGATAGACCTGTTAAAAGACTGTTGTAATAATCCAGGTGAAAGATAATGTTGACTGAGGTCTTGGTAGGAATGCAGGTGGTAGGAGGTAGTTAATACAAATATTTTGAAGGTAGACCCAACATAATTATCTGATGGACTGGTTATATAACATGAGAGAGAGAGAAGAGATCAATTTCTTCAATATTTATTTAATTGCATCTGAGCAAATGAAAGTATAGAGTTGTCATTAATTTGAGATAAGGAATGCTATGTTTGGAGCAACTTAGGGAAGGGCCTGAGAAATTCAGCTTTGGGTTATGTTGAGCTGCTCTTTGATATTAATGTGGAGATGTAGGCAAGCAGTTGAACTACAAGTCTGGAGTTTGGAAAAGAGGTCAGGGCTGGAGACACAAATTCAGGAGTTTTAAGTATATAGAAGGTAATTACGTTGGCAAAATTGAATAATCACCCTGGTAGAGTGTAAATTGGAAAGAGAGAAAGATTGAGGACTGAGCTCCTCCAACCTTAAGACTAAGAAAGGAGAGGAGGAATAAGCAGACACTGAGAAGGAACAATCCATTTGGTAGGAGGAAAACTCAGAGTCTGGTGTCCTAGCAGATGAGAGAAAAAAGTCTTCTGAGGAGTAGTAAGAAATCAGCTCACTCAAATGTTATTGATAGATCAAAAAGATGAGGAATGAGAATTGACCATGGGGTTTGACAATGTAAACATCCCTGACGTCTTTGGCAAGAAGTGTTTCTGTGGAGTGATAGGGTGCAAGCCCAATCAGAATGGGCTTAAGAGAAAACAGGAAATGCAGTCTTGCACACAGCAAGGATATTCAACTGTATCGTATGTTTAATTGCCAAGGCCGATGCAAAGGAATTGGATCCTAGGAAGTGAAGGCAGTAGGGGCAAGTGGGGAGGAGAGAAAGTTGGAAGTTAGCGTAGGCTATGTATAAATAGGGTCAATCATCAAAGACTTCACACACACACACACACACACACACACACACACACACACTTTACTTTTAAGAAAATAGGTTACTGAGTTTACTTAAGGAAGTTTTCTTCACTGCAATAAGCAAATAAAGAGGTTTAATACATAGGTCTTCTGGGCATTTAAGAACTAATCTTAATTATAGCAGAGAATGAACTATTTTATTTTCCTGGTATTTTTTTTTCTTTGTGCAATTTATTTTCTTGGTTTCTTTCTTATCTTAGCAAACGAATCATCCATTCTGAGACAAAGATATGAGCAACCATACAACAGTGGCTGAATTTATTCTCATGGGATTCAGGGATCATCCAGAACTACAGTTTCTTCTTTTTATGGTGATTCTAGTCATCTATATGATAACTGTGTTTGGAAATCTTGGCATGATCCTATTAATCAAGAGTGACTCACATCTCCATACCCCAATGTGCTTTTTCTTCGGTAATTTATCCCTTGTTGACTTCTGTTATTCTTCTGTCATTGCCCCTAATATGCTAATGAATTTCTGGGTGGAGAACCCAGTCATTTCATTTAGTGCATGTGCCATGCAGTTCTTTTTTGGTTCCTTTGCTGGAATTGAGGGCTTTCTGTTGGCTGTGATGACCTATGACCGTTACGTGGTCATCTGCAATCCTCTTCTTTACACAGTCACCATGTCCCTGCATCTTAATGTCCTTCTGGTATTGGCTGCATATCTTGCAGGCTTTCTGAAGGCTGCCATTCACACAGGCTTCACCTTTCAGCTGTCTTTCCGCCACTTGAATGTCATCAACCACTTTTTCTGTGACACTCCACCCCTCCTGAAACTCTCTTGTTCTGATACACGTGTCAATGAAGTTGTCATTTTTGCTTTTGCCAGTTTTAATGAACTGAGCTGCCTCCCAATTATTCTCAGTTCTTATCTGTACATCCCCATTGCCGCCTTGAGGATCCATTCTGCTGAAGGGAGGCACAAGGCTTTCTCTACCTGCGCTTCCTGCTTGATGGTGATCACCATTTTCTTTGGCACTATTCTGTTCACGTATCTGCGCTCCAGCTCCTGCTACTCAAGGGACCATGACAAAGTGGTATCTGTGTTTTATACAGTGATCATTCTCATGTTAAATCCTTTCATCTAGAGTCTGAGAACTAAGGACGCCAAAGCTTCCTTAGGTAAAATTTTTAAAACAACCTATTCTTCTGTACTTAGAATCAACAAAGTGTGAGATTTTAGAACTCTGAAGGAATGTAGAAATGACTAAATCCACCTCCATTCATCCTGGTTCCATTTCATTCTGCAATGAGTTTTGTTGTTGCTGTTTTTGATAGTAGAGTTGGGCCGAATGTCTCGACATCCTGGAGAATATGGTTAAACCTCTATATGAATCCCACTAACTCCACAGAGCCTTTATGCTTGAAACTAATCAGCTATCACAATACAACTCCCTGTTCAGAGACATAAAACCCAGTGTAAAAGTAAATGAGATAAAGACTGAATAGCAGAAGGAATGACTCTTTTTTTCCTACTCCACAGCTCCATGATTGAATGGTGACTTATGTAACTTCCAGAGGACAGGTGATAAGGGGTAGGCTGAGCCAGAATTTGTCCAGAGGACTCGAAGAGGGCTTAGAGACTGCATTTTATCCCCAGTGAACTGGGAAAAATCATAAAAATATGACATCATAAAAATATGATGTCACATATGTAGATTGAGAGCCTCCTCAAAAAAAGAAAACTAATGGGGCACCTGGGTGGCTCGGTCGGTTAAGTGTCTGACTCTTGGTTTCGGCTCACGTCATGATCTCACGGTTGTGAGATTGAACTCCACTTTGGGCTCTGCCCTGACAGCATGGAGGCTGATTGGGGTCCTCTCTCTTCTTCTCTCCCTGCCCCTCCCCCGCTTATGCATGCTGTCTCTCTCTCTCTCTCTCTCTCTCAATAAATAAATAAAACTTAAAAAAAAAGAAAAGTTATTCTCTTATATCTGGTTGGATGATCTGTTGGATGACGTTTTATTCTTTTTAAAACAAGTTGTCTTGTTTGAAATTAAACATTTCAAATGATCAGGGCCCCCTCCAACTAACAATGTTAAAGTGACTACATTTTGGCTACTTACTCTAATATACTGAAAAACAAAACCAGAAGCCAGAAGCTTCTTGGTATGTTTGTGATAGTTACAAATAAATGTTTGGAGTAAAATAGCAGGCAGACCTTCCTTAGGGGGTACAGGATCAAGAAAAAAATCTGGCCACAAGGCAGTACAGAAGCATGACTCTTAGGCTAAAACTTGTAAGATGCTGCTCTTGTTCCTTTTGTTTTTCTATAGTTCCTAGATTTGAGGGTTTTATGTGTTTTCTTCCTTCTGTTTTTGTCAGATGGCCTAACATAAACAACATCGTCTTTTATTATCCTGTTCGGTTCAGTGTACCCGATCCTCTAAGAATATGCAATTTGTGATGATAGGAATTTGAAAAGTAAATGGTCCTATCCTATCCGGCTGGGTAAAAACTCTTTGGGCCCCTGTTCCAGAGAGAAAGCCAATAAATAGTTGCCTTGACAGCTCCTATTCGCTACTGAGAACTCTCTATTTAACTACTTCCCATCTTCCTCTTCTTCTTTCTCTTTCTCCTCCTTCTCTCTGTCTTTTTTTCCTCCCCTTGTTCCTCCCAGGCTTCAGTGACCACAGAAACAAAGACAAGAGAAGAGCTAAGAGATAAATCAGATAGTTTAATGGGCTCCATCTTTTTTTTTTTTTAAGTTTATTTATTTATTTTGAGAAAGAGAGCGAAAGCGATAGAGAGAGAGCAGGAGAGGGGCAGAGAGAGAAGGAGAAAGAGGGAATCCCAAGAAAGCTTTGCACTGCCAACTCAGAGCCCAATGCTGGGCTTGAACCTGGGAACCATGAGATCATGACCTAAGCTGAAACCAAGAGTGGGATTCTTAACCACATCAGCCACCCAGGAGCTCCTGGGTTCGTTGATGTAATTGTTAAACAAATTTCTAGTAGAGAATGGGTTTGAGGAAAATCTTAGCTTTCAGTACTAAAGCTTTTTGCTCTGCATGTTTATAATCTATAGTATAAGCTGGATCTCATAACATCATACTCTGGTATTAAACATGGATAATTTGATCTGCTCGATTTGAAAGCCAAGTTGATTGCTCAGTCATATTTTTAAAAAGTTTATTCCCCAGGAAATGTAGAAATTTGCAGTGAAGGTTCAAGGCAGTCTGACCAATGAGTGCAGCCAGAAAGTTGCAATTCCGGTTTTCAAGGCTACTGTACAACTGGGGAGCTCATCCTTCTCATCAAGATCCCCTGCCATTTTTCTGGAACAAACACTCCCGGGATTGCTGCAAGCCTTTGGTTAAGTCCCAGAGTTCTGTCAATGTTGATTTGGATATCTTTTGCCAGTGTTCTTGTTTCGTTTGCAGAGGAGCAGGGTTGGGTAGTTCATTGCTCTATCTTTCAGGCAGTTGATCCCTCTCTCTGTATTTTTGAGATTCATTTACAGTGTATGCACAATGTGTTCATTTTTACTTCTGTGCAGCATTCCATTGTATGGACATACGACCCTTTGTTTATCTATGCATCTGCCAGTATACACTTGAGTTTCTTTGAGGGTATGTGTCTTCTTTTCTCTTGGATAAATACTTCAGAGTAGAATTGCTGGGTCAGTTTTGTAAGAAGGTATAAGTTCCTCAGTGAATTTTATGAGAAATAACCAGTTTTCTAATGTAGTGAAATTATTTTGCATTCCATCAAGTGGCATATCATGAGAGTTCTAGTTGCTTCCTTTTGTCACACTCAATCGTTTTAGTTCTTACCGTGGAGGTGGCAACTATCCAGGTGTAGTTATAATCTGCATTTATTTGAAGATGATAGGTAACTGAAATTATTTTCTCGTGGTTTTTGACTATTCACGTGTTTTCATTTATGAAGTGTGGCTGCTACATTTTGTTGTTTATTTTGATCAGTGAGTTGTGGAGGATATTTTTGTGTTCTAAATACAAGTCCTTGTCAAAAATATTTCATATGAATATTTTTTTCTAGCTTGTGGCTTACCTTTTCATTATCTTAACATTATTTTTGAAGAGTGCATACTTTGAAATTGGATGGCATAAAATTTATATATTTGTTTCACAATTAGTGATTTTTCTGTCCTTCCTAAGAAAACTTTGGTAACCTTTAAGATCATGAAGACATTCTTTTATTTTTGTTCCTGGGAACTTGTAGATTTGGTGTTTACATTTGGTTCTATGATCCGTAACAAATTAATATTGAAGTATTGGAGTATAATGTGATACAGGAATTGAAGTTAAATTTTTCTACAGATTAATTTTTCCAGTGGCATTTTCCACTGAAACACCTTCATACCTTTGTTCAAAAACCCACTGACTATATATGAGTGGATATGATGAAATTTTGGGGTGATGGTGGGGTTCGTGGGGTCTGGAGCCAATGGCCAAGAAAGAATTCTTAACTGACATCTTTGGTGCAAAAAGATTTTATCAAAGCAAGGGACAGGACCCTTGGGCAGGAAGAGCTGCACAGCATACGTGGGGGTTGACTGTTTTATGGAGTCCTGGGAGATAAAGTCAAGAGGAATTTCCACAGAGACTTTCATATGCTAGAGACTCAAAGATTACCGAAGGCTTAGCTATTGTCAAGCCAAGGTTGTTTTTCCCTCTAGCAGAGCATTAACATTAAGACAGAAGGGAGTTCCTGGACTTTAGACCATTGATGGGATTGCTTTTTTCTTGTAAACCAGGAGAGACTCTTATGGGTTTAATCAGTTGTTTTTTGTCTTTTCCTTTGTCAGTCAGCAGCAAACCTATTCCTGGTGGGAGTGGTGTAGCTTGTATTTTGCCCTCAGCCTGCCTTACGCTCTCTCACCAGATACATTTCTGGATCCTTTGTTCTGTACAATTAATCTGTTTGTTATCTTTAGATCTACACATTGTTGTCAGTACAGTAAGTTTTTATTAAGTCTTAAGATTGGTTAGGCTAGATCATTCGATAATTTTTCTTCACTCTCAAAATAGCTTCGGTTCATCTAACTATTTTTTTATAGTTATCTCTCTAAATATTTTGGAATCAATTTTCAAAAAGATAAGCTTGCTGCAAGGTTGACTAGACTTGCATTAAAACTATTGATCAAGGGGCGCATGAGCCTTGTCGTTTGAGCCTCTGACTTCAGCTCAGGTCATGATCTCACAGTCCTTGAGTTTGAGCCCCGCATCGCATCAGGCTCTGTGCTGATGGCTCAGAGTCTGGAGCCTGTTTCAGATTCTGTGTCTCCCTCTCTCTCTGACCCTCCCCTGTTCATGCTCTGTCTCTCTCTATCTAAAAAATAAATTTAAAAAATGTTAACAACAACAACAACAACAAACTATTGATCAATTCAGGAAAAACTGACAACTTAACAACATCAAATTGTCCAATCCACAAGTGATATATATCATTCCATTATTTAAGTCTTTATTCCCTTTGCAGTGTTTTGTGATTTTCAGATTAAATCTCTTGTGTAGTTTTTATTATATTCAGTTCTAAGTAGTGTATGCTTCTGATGTTATTATAGGTAATATTTATTTATTTATTTTTAAGTTTTTCAGTTGTGGTTGTGTTAACAGAGAGTTAGGGGTCCCCAGAAAAAGAAAACTTTCCTGACACAAGAGAAGTCATTTTAGGTCCATGATCTGTGCCCTACAAACTCTACTTACCCAAGCATACTTCTGTTAGAATATCCAAGGAGGTGATAGAATAACAAAGAAATGCAAAAACCCCAGTAGTTAAGGATTTTAAGGGAAGAAAGGGAATGCAGAAACTAATAGTCTCTACCAGGCCAGGAAATAGCCTGGCCACAGGAGACACTGCAAATCCGTGGTAAAATCCCAGTGCTGTTTCAAAGGTACAGATAGACATAAAGTGCATTTTGTCGTTGTTGTTGCTGTTTACAGAGAGAGAAAGAGAGAGAGAGAGAGAGAGAGAGAGAAAGCACGACGCGCTAGTGCACAAGTGAGTGAGGGGTAGAGAGAGAGAATCCCCTAAGGGGCGGAGGGAGAAAGAGAAGCAGGACTCACCAGATGTGGAAGTGGAGCTCATGTTCACCTGTGAGGCTAGAACTCATGAACTGTAAGATCATGACCTGAGCCCATTTCAGATGCTTAACCCACTGAGCCACCCAGGCGCCCTAACTGAAGTACATTCTTGAGTTTTTTTCTGCAGGACTGAAACCATGCCCCATAGGGTTAATGAGGTTGAAACTAGCAGAAAATTTAATTTTTTTTTTTTAATCTTCACTTTTGAGAGAGAGACAGAGTGCGAGTGGTGAAGGAATAGAGGAGACACAATCTGAAGCAGTCTCCAGGCTCGAGCTGTCAGCACAGAGCCCAACGCCGGGTTCGAACCCATCAACCGTGAGATCATGATCTGAGCTGAAGTCGGACGCTTAACCGACTAAGCCACCCAGGCGCCCCAAAGGTAGCAGAAAATTTAAAGCTTGTTTTCTCAGGGAATTGATTTGGTTCTGTTGTCAAAAACTGCCCTCTGTGCTCCAGAGCCAAAGTATGTAACACGAAGACAGTTTGGAGATAAAGAAGGAAGATAATTTTTTATTTTGCCAGGCACAGGGGCTGCAGCAGGCTAATGCCTCCAGGACTGCAAGCCCACTGGGCGCTAAAGGCTAAAGGGTTTTATAGGAAAACACAGGCCACTTGAGTCTTATTACTAAGTATACATTGACGCCAGCGAGGTGGCAATATCCATACCCAGTTCCTGGAACAAAAGATTGTACAAAAAAGCAAGTGAAGGGGAGGGCAAAGCTTCAAGAATGAGGAAGGGAAAAGTTTAAAACCAAGCCTTGCTGAAGTCCAAATGTGTCTGTCCATCTTTCCATCTTTATGTTGCTTTTAAGATAAAAAAAAATGTTTATATTTTAGAGAGAGAGAGAGAGAGAGAGTGCAAGTGGCGAAGGGCAGAGAGAGAGGGGGACAGAAAATCCAAAGCGGGCTCTGTGCTGACAGCAGACAGCCTAATGTGGGGCTCAAACTCAGGAACTGTGAGATCAACCTGAGCTGATGTCTGACGCTTAACGAACCGAGCCACCCAAGTGCCCCCATCTATATGTTTCCGTAGCAGTTTCTGTTCCAGTCAATGAACAAGCAGGACGCTGCATTTCTTAGCTGAAATAACAAGCCCATCCAGTTTATACCAGCTCTCAGAGCAGCGAGTAGCCCCTTAACCCTGGTCAGACCCTGGCCTCTGCTTCATCGTAATGTTAAATCTCTTCTCTAGGAGGAGCACAAGCATCGCGAACACAGCATTCAATGTGTCTAGGCATGTTTTCTAAATACCCCTGTGCAAGTTTATGGCTGCTTTCACATGCAATTGAGTGGGGAAAGAGTTAGTATTAGGCAGGGAGAGATAAGGGACCCACAGGGAGGCAGTGTGCACCTGCAAGCTGGAGGCTGAAGGGGCAGCAGGGGTTTGGGGGAAACAAACAAACAAACAAACAAACAAACAGGATAAAGATATTCCTGACCCACCTGAGCTAGGTGCCATGCGTGGAGCCTCACAAACTTTCTGATAAGGTCCCAATAAAAAGTCGGGGACAAAAGTCCTTGCGGCAACCCAGTCGGACCCCTCTCACTCTTGAGAATTTTATGCTTTTCTCTCAATAAACTCTGTAGCTTTGCTCATTTTCTGTGGCCCCTGAGATTCGTTCTTTGACCCTGTCAAAGCCTTGCGTCTCACCACTGTCCTGTAACACAATGACAAGTTCCCCTTTTTGAATAGTCATCCTAAACCCTAATTAAAAAGAACCCACTCACCCTGCTCACAGAGTCTCCGTGATCTCCTTATGTGAGGTAAATAGTTTTTTTGTGTGTGTGTGAGAATGTCATCTGATGTAATCTCTATCTGTAATTCATGTTACTTTGGTGACAATTGGATTTCGCATCATAATATAAATGATTATGTATATTGATCTTGTAATCAAGTGACTTTCCCAAATACACTCTTAACTGTTTTTGAATATACATAAAACATACTTATATGACTTTATATGTACAAAATACATATATATTTAGTTCAGACGTACAACATAAGATTCAATATTAATATATATTGCCAAGCAATCACCACGATAAATCTAGTTAACATTTATTTTGCACCTTTTGAATGGAGATTCAATGCAAACTGTCATGTGATCTGAGACTAGCACAATTTCATTTTTTCCTTTCCAATCTGTATAACTTGATTACATTAAATTTAAAACTTCCAGCGTAATGTTGGATCTGCTATAACTTTTCCAAAGATAGCCAATGGAATAATCACAAAAACACAAGTAACAAATTTATAATGTCAGCAGGATGTTTTCAACCATCTGACTATTGTAGCACTTTTGTATCTATGTGGTTTTATTTTTTCTCCTTTTTTTTTTTTTAAATAATGTTTATTATTTATTTTTGAGACAGAGAGAGAGCACAAGCAGGAAGGGACAGAGACTGGGCTGGACTTGGCTGAAATTTTGCCAGTTTGCTTGTCCCAGATTGCAATTCTCTTTGTTTCCCGAATAAACCCACCTTTTGCTACTAAAGTAACTGGCAATGTCTATTTTTAAGATTCACACCAGGGTTTGGACATCTGACATCTGAAGATCAGAGCTGCCTCTCCTGTCTTTGGACAGCCTACACTTTGATTCCCTGGATTGTGTTGACTTTGATTTCTTGGATTGTGTTGATCTGGAACTAAGTGCACTGCAAGATACAGGCTAGTGAAAACATCTCTAGATTCTTTTATTCTCTAACAAATGCAGTGCCGATGTTCAAATATTCTTTATTCTACTTTCAACCCTCCTCGTATAATCACCAGTTTTACGAATCATCAATTTTATGAATGATCCTGGCTCTCAGACCCATCTTTCATATTTACCATGTTGATGAAGTTAACTCAATGGGGCAGATTGGTTCCTGTATGAATCCATGGTGTCTTCCCTTTAAAGGGCCCTCACTCCTGAATGATGCTTCTACTTCCTGTCCCCGGTTATGTTACTCTTCTGCCTTGTATATTCTTTCTGCTTCTCATCTCTCTCACTGACTCTGCCTTCCTTCCCTTTGCTCCCATTAGATGACTTAAACTCAGTGTCTATAGACACTGACGTCTTCTGATGAGAGTCCTCTCATCTTTACAAAGAATACAAAACTCATAGACTCATATTTTCCTTCTTCTATGGTATTAAAGGTGATGGCTGATTTCATCATCACTGCTAAAGATCTCAGTACTCAGTACCAAGATGGACATAGATGTTAGGCAGAGATTTTGGCCTCAAAGGAGAAAGTAGGATCTCAAAGCACCAAATTAAGGCTGTGCTCCTGAGGAACAAAACTATTTTAATTAGTTCTTCAGAATTATTTCTGAAATACTCTAGAGAATGTACCTGAGATATACATTATAAATGTTTCCACCTTGTTTTTACAAAATACAGAAAGTCAGCTTTTACGGGTAGGTCATTTTCTACATTTCTTCAGTAAAAATATGTTTGTTCTTGTGTGTGGAGATGAGTGCCAGTGTGGACCAAAAAAATTAATTTCCTCAATTGTACTTGATATTTCTATTCATATGCTAATATTTTGTAGTATGTCTAAAAATTCAATTATTATTTTTTTTTTGTTTTAAATTTTTTTAATGTTTATTTATTTTTGAGAGAGACAGAGACAGAATGCGAGTGAGTTGGGGCGGAGAGAGAGGGAGGCACAGAATCTGAAGCAGGCTCCAGGCTCTGAGCTGTCAGCACAGAGCCTGATGTGGGGCTCAAACTCACGAGCTGTGAGATCATGACCTGAGCCGAAGGTGGATGTTCAACCGACTGAGCCACCCAGGCACCCCTAAAAAATCAATTATTTTATTGAATAGATAAAAATAGTTTTAGGGAACAGCTTTTGAGGCACATTGTTTTCCAGTCATACCTTATTTTTGTAAAACATTGAGATATAATGGCCACAGCTGGAAGCGAAAGCCACATTTAAACATCATTTGTGCTTTCCAAAACAAATATGTTCATATATGTGTTTGTCGCTCAAAAAATGTAAACAAACAAACAAGCAGAGAAATCCCACATTCTTCTCCATATACTTGGGGTTTTTATTTACTGTTTAAATTCTACTTTCTCGGAAGAGACTTCTCTGAGTGTTTATCTAAAAGCATCCCATCTTCATATTTCTTTATACTCCTGGCTTCTAACTGGAATCACATTCTATAGGCTTGTCTATATGTTTAATATCTGTTCCTTCCCCTACAACATGGGCCTCATGAGGATGGGGAATTTGTTCAATGTTGTAAACCCAGAATTTAGACAGAAAAAAAATATATTTTCAGTCATGTGCATGTATATGTAAATGAGTGAGCAACTTTATTAAGCAGAGGGAATGATTCTTCATTCAGGACATGACTTGCCATATACCAAGAGATAAACCTACTAATTCAATGCTTTCTGAATAAAATGAAGACAGACCACAATGGGTTTCAGGTGAAAATGGTGTACTAAATATTTCTTCTATTTTGTATCTAAAATATAGGTTATCAGATCAGGGGAGACCCTAGAATCCCAACTTCCTTTATATTTTCCATTTGAATGATATAAATGGCTGTTTTTAATGTCTGTTTTTAATTCTTGTATTTTTCTTTTTATAAAATTTGAAAAAAAAAAATACCCAATATGGAATTGTCTCTTGCGAGAAGGCAAGTGTAAATGTAATTTCACACATACAAGTGAGAGCAAGAGCAAAAGTGAGAGAGAGAGAAGAAGTGAAAGAGATCACACGAGAGATACAGGACAAAAATATTTCTGTAGATGTTCTGATGTGTTTGTTAAAAGAGAAGAGAAATTTCCCAGTAGATGAATATATCAATGAGTAAATGATAAAATGGGTGGAATAAATGCAGAATCTGGATCAGATGGAACTCCTCACTTTCTCTAAGACTATCAGTTTTCAAGGGAGAAGAAAATGTCTTCCCCAAACCACACTACAGTGACAGAATTCATTCTCTTGGGACTCACAGACGACCCTGTCCTGGAGAAGATCCTGTTTGGGGTGTTTCTGGTGATCTACCTGATCACGCTGGCAGGCAATCTCTGCATGATTATGCTGATCAGGACCAATTCTCACCTCCAAACACCCATGTACTTCTTCCTTAGCCACCTCTCCTTTGTAGACATTGGCTATTCCTCCAACATCACTCCAAATATGCTGCACAACTTCCTCTCCGACCAGAAGACCATCTCCTATGCTGGATGCTTCACACAGTGTCTTCTCTTCATTGCCCTGGTGATCACTGAGTTTTATATCCTTGCTTCGATGGCATTGGATCGCTATGTAGCCATTTGTAGCCCTCTACATTACAGTACCAGAATGTCTAAGAACGTTTGTATCTCTCTAGTCATGGTGTCTTATACTTGTGGTTTCCTTAATGGACTCTCCCAGACACTGCTGACTTTTCACTTGTCCTTCTGTGGCTCCCTTGAAATCAATCATTTCTACTGTGCAGATCCTCCTCTTATACTGTTGGCCTGCTCTGACGCTTATGTCAAAAAGATGGCGATGTTTGTAGTCGCTGGCTTGACTCTGTCAAGCTCTCTCTTCATCATTGTCCTTTCCTACCTTCTCATTATTGCAGCCATCTTGAGGATCCGTTCTGCTGAAGGCAGGCACAAGGCCTTTTCTACTTGTGGTTCCCACTTGACAACAGTCACCCTATTTTATGGAACCCTCTTCTGCATGTACTTAAGGACCCCATCTGAGAAGTCTGTGGAGGAGTCCAAAATAATTGCAGTCTTTTATACTTTCTTGAGCCCAATGTTGAACCCATTGATTTATAGTCTACGGAACAAGGATGTGATTCATGCTATGCAGCAAATCATTCAGGGAAATCTCTTTCATAAAATTGAAATTTGGTTATCTGTTCATTTGAAATAAGTGTCTGTGATAATATGGGGATTAGAAATGAGTAACAGAGGGGTTCTTCCTGTGATAGAGTCCCCATTCCAAATTCTTTTTGAGGACCAACATCATTTAGTCTGTGGAACACTTGGTTAACTTAAAACAAACTCTCTTTTTTCTTAAGCAAGGACTTATGTTCCCATTCCTAGGAATCAGAATGTTGCTGATATCCAGATTTAGAATCCTAATTGAAAAAGTGTATTTGAGAATCACTGCAAAAGTACTCTCTATTTTGTCTAAATAATTGTATGCTTCCTTTTAAATTTTTTTTAATGTTTATTTATTATTTTGAGAGAGAGAAAGAGAGAGAGAGGGACAGAACTAGATTGGGGAAGGGCAGAGAGAGAGGGAGAGAGAGAATCCAAAGCAGATTTCAGGCTCTGAGCTGTCAGCACGGAGTCTGATGTGGGGCTCGAACCCACGAACCATGAGATCATGACCTGAGCCGAAGTCAGATGCTTAACTGACTGAGCCACCCAAGTACCCCCAAATTGAGCTAGTCTTTTTTTTTTGTTTCTAATTTTTTTAATGTTTATTTATTTTTAAGAGAGAGAAAGAAGCATGAGTGGGGGAGGGACAGAGAGAAAGGGAGACAAAGAATCCAAGGCAGGCTCCAGGCTCTCAGCTGTCAGCACAGAGCCCAACATGGGGCTGGAACACAAGAACCTGGAGATCATGACCTGAGCCAAAGTTAGACACTCAACCTACTGAGCAACTCAGGCACCCCTCCTTTTATTTTTTAGTTCTGAGAACCACTATTGCTTCCAGGAACCAATGTGTAAATTTCAGGAACCAATTTGTAAACTCAGTCTTGGCAAATCTCTTAAACCAAATGGTTGACCTCTCTAGTCTTTCTTTATGTGCTATTTATTTACTTCTATTTGTGATTTATTTTTTTCATTGTTTAACTCCTTGGGTGAAGGCCACTTCAGAAGTTCTTTAGAAATAGGATACAACAAAATCAACATGCACAAAAATAATCATATGTGTCATACAGCTGTACTTTACTGTGCATTTATATATCACTATTTATTTTAAATTTCAGATAACAAATCTGTGAGAAAATTATGCTCTCCATTTATACCATTTGGAGTCTTAGGCACAGAGAGATTAAATGGCTTTCTACAGTCATTCAGCCACTAAATAGCAGAAAGGCAAACCCCTTGATTCCAAATATTCTCTCTTTCCTATTCTCATTGTGGTTAAATTCAGCAAGCTGTAGTGCTGGGGGGAATGTTGGGGATAATAAAAGGATGAGGTTACTGCACCACATGAAGTCATGGTTATTATCATGAGGGTGTAATAGCTAATAATAGCTAACATGCAATTCCTCTCACATTCAGGTAAACATGATAATTTGTGTGCAATCAAAATAGAATTGTCTTAGTGTTTCATGGAAATCAGGCAGTTTTGATATATGGTAGATCTATTTAGACTATATTTTATGAATATGTTTTCCAGATTATAAAAGCACACATGTTCATTATAAATAACTATAAAATAAAGACAGATGTGAATAAATAACTTTTATCAGTGATATGTCTAAACCAATGGATAATTTGTGTTTCTGGTTTCTGTTTTTCCATGTTTCTTCTCAGCAATTTTAGATGCATATATATTATGATAATTTATAAGACAAAATTGGAATCCTATTCCAAATACAAATTTGAATGTTGACTTTCACTTGATAATGTAAAGTTTGCATTTCCTGCAGACTAAATATTTTTGATGAATACCATTTAAAAAGCATTTTTTTAGTGTTTATTTATTTTGGTGGGAGGGAGAGAGACAAAGAGCATAAGCAGTGGAGGGGCAGAGAGAGGGAGACACAGAAACTGAAGCAGGCTCCTGGCTTATAGTTGTCAGCACAGAGCCTTGACACTGGGCTCAAATTCATAAACTGTGACGTCATGACCTGAGCTGAAGTCAAAGGCTTTGAGCCACCCAGGTGCCCCCACCCCCCATTTTTTTTTAAGTTTAATTATTTATTTTGAGTGAGAGAGAGAAAGAGAGAGAGAGAGAGAAAAAGAGACACTGATGAGTGGGGGAGGGGCAGAGAGAAATGGAGAGAGAATCTGGAGCAGGGTCCTTGCTGTCAGTGCTGAGCCCAACAATGTGGGGCTTAACTTGCAAACCATGAAATTATGATATGGGCTGAAATCAACTGAAGAAGCCCCACAAGCACCCCAAGTGAATACAGTTTTTAATGTAGCTTAATACTCCATAATTAAATTATACTTGAACTTAATTACAAACATAACACATTGATTCTAGAAAAGCAAATGGAAAAATATGGAAACATCTAAGGAACAAAAGCAAAATTTACCTTTGATCTCTTACCTAAGACAGCTGCTTTCAACATTCTGGTGTGTTTTCTTCCATTTGGATTAACTTACAAACCATTATTTCATATCTATGCATCTTTTTGTTTTTAAGACTGACTCATATCTCTATGTACATATGTCTCTGATTGTTTCTTTAGGATCGGTCTTAGATGTATGATTGTTGAATTACATGTTTTGAACAGTTTTCAAGCTCTTGCTAAATTTTTTGATGTGTAGATTTCCCTCCAGAAAGCATCAACCATTTATACTTATGAGTAGTCATGTTTGAGAGTAAATATTTCACTATGTTGATATTAATATTAGGGAATATCCTCTGAGGGTATTTACTTCTTTGTTGTCTCCATAGCAATTCTTGGGAAGGAAGTCTGATTTTATTTTAACAGAATATTATATATATATATATTTCCAAACATTCTGACTACTTTACTTTTACCTTCATTTCTCTAAAACATAAATACTATAGACACAACTATTATCACATCCATGAATAATCTTTCTGAGTGATGGAATAAATGCAGATTTCTGAGATGGGCTAAGTCTATAAAACCTAGCTCCATATAGAAATACATCAAAATGATAGCATTGGTTGAGTTCTGGAGTTATCTACACACAGCATGTTTATAGGCAGGTAATCTTATAACTTGCTATAATGTCATTTTAGGACTTTGGAAAAAAATCCAAATGATTAAAATTTTATCAAATTATGTCCTATAAGTATAAATTTAGTACATAAATGCATGCATTTATTATTTTTATTTTTTCTTTCCCGTTCTTTTTTTTTTTTTAATTTAAATTCATGTTAGTTAATATATAGTGCAGTGTTCGTTTCAGGGGTAGAATTCAGTGATTCATCACTTATCTACAACACCCGGTGCTCAGTCCAGCAAGTACCCTCTTCAATGTAAAGTATATATTTAACAAATGAAGAGACTACATCAGTTTGATGCTCCCCTTTTACTTCTGATGATTCCTCATGTGAAGAATATTTACATTATTATTTGGAAAAAAATATATATTTTTGCTTTGTACTGTTCTCCACCCTAAATTTAAATAAGGTTATATCTCTATTATATTTTTCGTTGCCATATTTTATAGGACTATATTGAATTATTCTTGATACAATTCTGTTGTATGTTGTAATATCACATGTACCTCTTTTCCTCACATTTTAAAACCATTTCCTCCTACTAGCTATTAAGCAGCCTTTGTTTTTCCATTGATTTGTGACACCACCTTTATTGCACACTAAGTGAATCTGTTTCTGGCCTATTCTATTCCTTTGATCAATTGGTACATACATTTTGAACTAAATTCATATAATTAATGTAGATTTAAGTTAAGTGTTAATTTCTGGTAGACAAATTTCATCTTCATTATATGCATGTCTTTTGAATTCATGGTAGTATAGTGCAAATCAAATGCTTCTACCTATCTAACATTTTGTAACCAAGAAATTATGCATATGATGGCTCAATCTGGATAGCAGGTGCACCCACACACATGATTTCAAATATAGTGATATATGCAACACATATTCCTTGTAAATTATTGGAAAACATGGAAAAATATTTTAGTCTTCATAGTATTGTTATAGTTTGGTCCCCACATCTGATGGGGAAATGTCTGGAATCTCAGCAGTAGAGAGGTCTACTTTGGGATGAAAGGTTACTGATGGGTTAAGATTGTTGTTTTGTTTTGTTTTGTTTTGTTTTTGCCAGAAAAGCAAAGAGATTATAAATGAAAAGCAAAACATTTAACTTTGGCATATTAATATTGTGTATTTGTTAACATTTTTACACAAACGTTTATTTTTGTACCATACCAGTGTCCATAATACAACATTATTTTTCACTAAAGATATCTAAACACAGAATCTTATTCACAATTAGGTTGTCCTTTGTCAGTAACTGTCCCCTGAAAGACTGATGTGCCCACACATACTTCTCAACAGTGCATCATTTCAAACACGGCGGAAAAAAAAAGCCTACGTTGATTTGAATTAAAGTATTAGGGAAACCTGGGTGGCTCAGTCAGTGAAGCATCAAGCTTCAGGTCAGGTCATGATCTCACAGTATGAGTTCAAGCTCTGCCTTGAGCTCTGTGCTGACAGCATGGAACCTGCTTAGAATCCTCTCTCCCTTTCTCTCTGCCCCTCCCCGCCTGCTCTCTCTCTTAAAATAAATAACCTTAAAAAAATAAACATTAAGCTTTTAAATAATCAGAAGAAAACATTTCTGAGGTAAATTGCAGGGGAGAAATTCACAATGGAAGACCGTAGAACTATCTAAAATCAAGAGGCATATTATATTTCGGGAAGTATTTGCCCGAAATAAGATAAAGTGGTAATAAAGGTATTAACACATGATCCAAAGTACTAAAACACCATCATATAAATAAATGTTGAAGGCTATATGCAGAAAAGAGATAAAAATAAAAAAAGGCTAAAAAATTAATGAGTAAAAATACTAGTAACTAAAAATATGAAACAAATGCTCCAGTGCCAGTTTGCCAACTTCAAACCCAAAATACAATAATATGTTAAGATATTGGAACTGGGGTTCACCTTCGTTGGTGGGAACTCCCACACCCCCATTCAAATCACATGTCAGAACTGGAGAACTTATCAGTTTAGTTTAGACGGGGTTTTCTTTACAGATGAGTTGGAGCTGACCCCAGAGAGCCAATTCTTAAATATTCAGATTTGAAAGCCAGTTGTTAAATGGATCCTCTTGAAATTGGCAGGGGAGTGGGAGTATTTACAACAATGAAAAAATTGGCTAATGCCACCGATCAGGACTCCCCACCCCCCACCTTATCATTATACCAATGGTTATGCTTTCAGTATTTATCAGATTAATCTTATGTAGTTTGTAGCTTAAGGGATCATGGTCCTAACTGTGTCTATAGATAAACCTAAGGCACTAATCAATCATCAATAAAGAAATGATGATAATTTCAAACAAAATAATTGAAATAAGATACTTTTGTGGATTTATCTTTGATTTCAAAAACGACTGGCACGTTCTACATTATGGGTGTCAAGAAAACAATAATACAGTTTTTCTGAAAATCAATTGAACATTATGTTTTCAGGAGTCTTAAAAATGTATAAATTTACTCAGCGATTCCAATTTTAGGAATGTGCAAAAAGCATACTAAAACACTTGGGTGGAGAATTTGATTGTAATGTTTGTTTTATAATTGAGGAAAAAGAAATGAATGGCTTATTAAATACAGGCAGCCCTCACTTTGTGTGGCACTGTGTGAACTAAAACTTGTGCTGAATTCAAATGCGACCTGCTTTGCACAGTTCTCAAAAAATCTGTTATCACAGCTGCCCTGCATTTTGTAACAGTTAGGCATAAGCAGTTGCCAGAGAGAAAACTGTCTGTAAGTAACCAGGGCCTCCATGAGTGTTGGCTATATCATAAAGGAGAATTTGAATATCATGTGACTGATTTTTAAATTATAATGTTCTACAGACATTAAAATAAAGAAATTACTAGTTAAGGACCGGGAAAATGATTTTTACAGCTTTTTATGAAAAAAGAAGGGTGCATAATATATACATTATGATGACTTTTTTATCATAGAATTAAGGAAAAGTAAATCTTGTTCCTTGTATCTATGTACCAGTTTTCCTTGATGAACAACTATCTTTTTTATAAGAAAACAAGCAAACAAAAAAAACTACATATTTCCAGTATGATTCAGATCTCAGTTTATAAGATTAAAAGACCTGTATTTATTAGTGTCAGAATTTGGAAATAAAAGGAAAAGTACTGGAAAAGTAAGAAAAGTCGG
Organism: Acinonyx jubatus; assembly: GCF_027475565.1. Classification (NCBI taxonomy): domain Eukaryota; kingdom Metazoa; phylum Chordata; class Mammalia; order Carnivora; family Felidae; genus Acinonyx; species Acinonyx jubatus. The sequence goes on from NC_069390.1 coordinate 13,682,555, forward strand.
ACTGTTCTATCACTTATTGAATTGGAAGTTCATCTAGGTTCTTTTTAATTCAAATTTTATTATTTTTCTCCTTAAAAATATTGTGCTTTTGAATATATTGAGATTCTTCAGGGGTAAATAGAACCAGGCTGATTTGTTAGGAGTGGGGTGCAAGCAAGTCAATATCAATCTCTGTCTACAGTGTTTTAATGTGGAAACAAAACAAAGTTTGTGTTTAATTCTGAAGTTTACTTCTTAAAAGACTATTTCTTGAAATAAAGGATTTTTTTTTCTTCTTGAGCTGTAACGTTATCATCATAACATACTGTGACATTGAGATTAAGTGAAACACATTTCTGTTCCAATAAATTGTAACTGATGGATCAGTGTTTTCTGATGTTTTTATACCTACTATATTTTTACACACAGACAATGAAATGAACACTCCCAATGCTATTGGGGATGAAGGAAAACTTGGGTACCCATTTGCTGAGAGTTACCGTACACATCAAGACATCTAAAAGAAAAGGAAAAAAAAGTCGGAATAAAACTGAAATTCTACCCTAATAACTTTCTGTAAGAGGAAGAATACAAACTGCCAAAATATTAAAAGGAAGAGATATTAAATGTGTCACACTAGTATCAAGCTACATTATGCACTTCAGTAAAGACCAATTTCAGAGTATCAATCTGGAATAATCCTATGCTACAATTTAGTTGTAAAATACTAAAACCATGCTTATTAGGGTAGCTGTTATTTTACAGTAGTTTGTGGGTAGACAAGAGCCGAAAGGTAATATGTAGAATTATAGAACAAATTGCTGTCAATAATGAAGGGACAAAATGATAAAAGTGTCTTATGTAAGCAATAAAAATTCTAAATCAGGAAATGGGTGTTGTTTCCGTTAGAACTCACTTAGTCCCTTTCTGCTACTTTATTCTTAGTACATAGAAATGCAATGGATTTCTGCATATTGATTTTGTATCTTGTGACCTTACTGAATTCATTTGTCAGTTCCAATAGTTTTTGGTGGAGTCGTTAGGGTTTTCTACATACACTATCATGTCATTGTCAAATGGTGACAGTTCTTCCTTACCAATTTGGATGTCTTTTATTTCTTTTGCATGTCTGATTGCTGTGGTTAAGACTTCCAATATTATGTTGAATAACAGTGCTGAGAGTGGACATCCTTGTCTTATTCCTGATCTCAGGGGGAAAGCTCTCAATTTTTCAGCATTAAATATGATATTAGCTATGCGTTTTTCATATATGGCCTTTATTATGTTGATGTGTATTCCCTCTAAACCTTTTTGTTCAGGATTTTTATTATGAATGGATGTTGTACTTTGTTAAATGCTTTTTCTGCATGTATTGACATGATTATATGGTTTTTATCCTTTCTCTTGCTGATGTGATATATTACATTGGTTGATTTGCAAATATTGAACAATCTTTGCATCCAGAAATAAATCCCACATGACCACTGTGAATAATTTTTTAACGTATTGTTGTATTTTTGCATCTATGTTTATCAGAGATATTCTGTAGTTCTGTCTTTTTTTGCAGTGTCTTTATCAGGTTTTGGTATCAAAGTAATGCTAACTTCATAGAATGAATTTGGAAGCTTTCCTTCCTCTTCTATGTTTTGGAATAGTTTGTAAAGAATAGGTATAAACTCTTCTTTAATTGTTTAGTAGAACTCATCTGTGAAACCATCTTGTCCTGGACTTTTGTTTGTTGGGAGTTTCTGATTATCAACTCAAAATCATTGCTAGTAATTGATCTTTTCAAATTTTCTATCTCCTGATTCAGTTTTGGGAGATTACATGTTTCTAGGAATTTAGCCATTTCTTCTAGATGTCCAATTTACTGGCATATAGTTTTTCATAATATTCTCTAAAAATCCTTTGTATTTCTGTAGTATTAGTTGTTATTTTCCTCTTTCATTTATGATTTTGTTTATTTGAAATTCCTCCTGCTTTTTTTTTTTTTTTTGATGAGTTTGAATAAAGGTTTTTCAATTTTGTTGATCTTTTCAAAGAATCAGCTCCTGGTTTCATTGTGATCTGTTCTATTGTTTTGTTGTTGTTTTAGGTTCTATTTCATTTATTTTTGCTTTAATCCTTATTATTTCCTTCCTAACTCTGTTTTTGGGTTTTGTTTGTTCTTCTTTTTCTAGCTTCTTTAAGTGTAAGGTTAGGTTGTTTATTTGAGATTTTTCTTGCTTCTTGCAATATGCCTGTATCACTGTAAAATTCCCTTAGAACAACATTTGTCGCATCTCAGAGATTTTGGACTGTTGTGGTTTTTTTTTTTTTTAAGTTTATTTAGTTATTTTGACAGAGAGAGTGAATGCGGGAGGGGCAGAGAGAGAGAGAGGGAGAGAAAGAATTCTAAGCAGACTCCACACTGTCAGCACAGAGGCCAACGCAGGGCTCGAACTCACGGACTGTGAGATCATGACCTGAGCCAAAACCAAGAGTTGGATGTTCAACTGACTGAGCTACTCAGGCACCCCTGGACTGTCGTGTTCTCACTGTGATTTGTTTTATTTATTTATTTATTTATCTATTTATTTATTTATTTATTTATTGTCATTTTTATTTCCTCTCCTATTTCTTGGTTGGTCCGTTCACTGTTTAGTAGCATGTTATTTAATCTTCACGTGTTTGTGTTTTCTCTAGATTTTTTCTTGTGATTGATGTCTAGCTTCATAGAGTTGTGACCAGAAAATATGCGTGGTATAACTTCAATATTTTTGAATTTTGAATTGAAGCTTCTTTTGTGGCCTAACATGTGGTCTATTCTGGAGAATTTTCCATGTGCACTTGGAAAGAATGTGTATTCTGCTGTTCTGGGGTGGAATGTTCTGAGTGTACCTGTTAAATCCATCTGTCATTCAAAGCCATTTCCCTGCTGATTTTCTCTTTGGATGATCTATCCATTGACGTAAGTGGGGTGTTAAGGTCCTCTGCTATTATTGTATTACTATTGATACTTTCTTTATGTTTGTTATTAGCTGCTTTATGTATTTGGGTAGCACCGAATTGCTCAGCACTTTTTCTATGTTGTTCCCTGAAAAGCTTTGGCTGGTAGGCAGGGCCTATGGTTAGACCCAGTATCTGCCCCCCAGCTCACTGCTGGGGCTGCAGTAAGACTGGTCTGTGTGCTTATCTTGACCTCTCCCCAGGGGAGGAGTCACTTTGGTGTGGGGCTGGTTCCCATCAGGCTGCGTGCACACTATTAGACTTGTGGCACTGCTTTGGATGGACTGTGGCCAAGAGCATACTGAAGTGGGCACTTCAGGGGCTCCTGGGTGGCTCAGTCGGTTAAGCCCCCTTCTTCTGCTCAGGTCGTGATCTCACTGTTTGTGAGTTTGAGCCTGCGTCGGGCTCTGTGCTGACAGCTCAGAGCCTGGAGCCTGCTTCGGATTCTGTGTCTCGCTCTCTCTCTGCCCCTCCCCTGCTCATGCTCTGTCTCTATCTCAAAAATAAAGCATTAAAAATTTTTTTTTGGAAATGGGCAGGTTCATGGGAGCAGGGTGCCCGGAGCCAGCAACATCTGAGCCAGTCCACTGCAGGAGGGGACCTGAAGCCATCTGGGAAAACTTCTTCCCAGGCCAGAATGGAGGTGCTCATCTGTGGCAGAGCATGGGGGTGGAACACTGTTAGCAAGCTGGGTGGCGAGTGTTCCTGCTGTACTGGTTCCCACAGGTGCCCATGTATCTAGACTCGGGTTGGGGGAGGGGGGAGGGCAGTGATCTCCACCAGCTCTTATGTTTTTGGAGCAGTCTCCCAAATATCGCTGTTCCTCCAACACATGCTGAGATCAGTAGATAAATCTTCCCTTATACCCCATGCATTTTTCAGATTGCGGCTTCTATGCTGTCTCTCAGTAAGGATGTGTGTTATGATATCTTTTTAAAGGCAGAAACTCAGTTTTTTCCTTCCCTCCAACCGCCCCCCCAGAGCTGAGTCCCCTGATTTTTAAAGTTGTAGATGTTAAGCACCCCTGATTATAAGAACTCACTAAGTGAGGCCCTTTAGATTTTCAAAGCCAAATATTATGGGGATTCATCTTCCTCATGTGGATTTCCCATGTCTGAGGGGTCTGGTGTGGGGGGTCTGTTCCTCTCACCTCTCCCTTTCTGCCACATCCCTCCATCCTGTGGACAGTCCCACTGGTCCATTTGACTCTGGACTGTATTTTCCACCCTTCCTATCCTCTCTGATGTGGCTTCTTCTCTACATTTGGCTGTGGAGAGTTTATTCTGCCAGTCTTTGGGTCATTTTCTGGGTTATTTCACTGATGAGGCTATAATCTAGGTGTATCATGGGTTGAGGAGAGCCTAGGACCCTACTATGCACTGTCTTTCCAGAGAGTCACTGTCATCTTTTTAATTCCTGCCATTGAGGTGGCTGGGAAGTGGTATCCAGCTATAGTATTAACTTGCATTGTCTTGACAATTATAGATGTTGACATTCTTTTTCTGTCATTATTGGCCATTCATGTATCTTCCATGATGTGCCTATTCACTTCAGGATTTTTTTGAAAATGGGGCCGGTTATATTTTCTCCCTGAGTTGTAGAGGATGTGTATGTGTTCTGAATGTAGGTCATTTGTCAGGATTACTCGATGTGAACATTTTTCCTAGTCTGTGGTTTCCCTGGTCTTTGTGCTCCTCAAATCTCTCATATATCGTAACGTCCTCTTCCTCACTCTCGTTAGATGATGCCTCATGTGTAACACCTCAGTGTTTACAGGGGAAAACAGGCTTTCTAATAGGAATTCTCACTTTACTATATTAAAAAAGCAAAACTAACCTACCCTTATTTTATACCTTCCATAGTATTAAAACAGGTAGCTAATTTTTCTAATTGTGCTAAAGATCTCATGCACAGAACTAAGCAGTGTATGTATATGTTATGTAGGGATATTAACCCCAAAGGAGAATTCAGTTCCCAGAGCATTAAATTAAGGTTATGCCCATGAGGAACAAAGACTCTTTTAATTGGCTTTTTGGAATTATTTTTTAAATACTCTACAGAATATACTTAAGAAATATATTATAAATCTTCCCACCTTGTTTTACAAAACGTGGCAAATCAGCTTGTTACAGGTAAATCGTTTTATACATTGTTTACTAAAAATATGTTATGTCCTTTTGTATGGATACTAGTATCCCAACAATATGGAAAAAATTGCATCTACACACATTCCATATTCATTTTTCTTCATAGCATTTGGTTGTAACTAACATAATGATAGATATCTTTGTCTATGTATTTAAATCTTTCCATTCTCTTACTATATATGCTCCATGAGGTTGGGATGTTTGGTCACTGCTATAATCCCAGAACCTAGAACAGAAAGAAAAAAAAACAGTTTTTACAGTGTAAATGAATAAATGAATGTGTGAATTTTCAAAGCAGCAAGAAGCATTCTTTATTCTGCCAACTCTTAGCTAAATATCAATACACAATATTTATTTCACTCAATAAATTTTCTGAATGGAATTAAGCTAGATAGCAACGACTTTCAAGTAAAGTGCTGTACTAAAGATTTATCTTCTAGAATATATCTGAAACAATAGTGTATGAGAGTTGGTGGGAACTCTACATATCCAAATTCCCTTTTTGTCCATTAGAATGATGTCAATTGCCTGTGGCTTTTCACATCTGAATTTCATTCCTTTGGGTTTTTTTCTTAGTTTGTAAAAATCAAATATGCAGTTCCTCAAGAAAACGGGTATAAATTTATGAATATGTATATAAATAAAATATGTAATATTATTAAATTATTATGTATTAATTAGTATAAAATATGAATATACATATACACACACACACAAACAAAGGTGACAGTGTGTGTGTGTACATGTGTGTTTGAGTTACAAAGACAAAGAGATAACAAGAGACACAGAATAAAAATATTTATGTAGATAATGTAATGTATTTTTTAAATAGGGAAAATTCCAAGCAGATGAATATACCAATGCCTAAATGATAAAATGGGTGGAATAAATGCAGAATCTGGATCAGATGGAACTCCTCACTTTCTCTAAGACTATCAGTTTTCAAGGGAGAAGAAAATGTCTTCCCTAAACCACACTACAGTGACAGAATTCATTCTCTTGGGACTCACAGACGACCCTGTCCTGGAGAAGATCCTGTTTGGGGTGTTTCTGGTGATCTACCTGATCACGCTGGCAGGCAATCTCTGCATGATTATGCTGATCAGGACCAATTCTCACCTCCAAACACCCATGTACTTCTTCCTTAGCCACCTCTCCTTTGTAGACATTGGCTATTCCTCCAACATCACTCCAAATATGCTGCACAACTTCCTCTCCGACCAGAAGACCATCTCCTATGCTGGATGCTTCACACAGTGTCTTCTCTTCATTGCCCTGGTGATCACTGAGCTTTACATGCTTGCCTCGATGGCATTGGATCGCTATGTAGCCATTTGTAGCCCTCTACATTACAGTACCAGAATGTCTAAGAACGTTTGTATCTCTCTAGTCATGGTGTCTTATACTTGTGGTTTCCTTAATGGACTCTCCCAGACACTGCTGACTTTTCACTTGTCCTTCTGTGGCTCCCTTGAAATCAATCATTTCTACTGTGCAGATCCTCCTCTGTTAATGTTGGCGTGCTCTGACACTTATGTCAAAAAGATGGCGATGTTGGTAGTCGCTGGCTTGACTCTGTCAAGCTCTCTCTTCATCATTGTCCTTTCCTACCTTCTCATTATTGCAGCCATCTTGAGGATCCGTTCTGCTGAAGGCAGGTACAAGGCTTTTTCTACTTGTGGTTCCCACTTGACAACAGTCACCCTATTTTATGGAACCCTCTTCTGTATGTACTTAAGGACCCCATCTGAGAAGTCTGTGGAGGAGTCCAAAATAATTGCAGTCTTTTATACTTTCTTGAGCCCAATGTTGAACCCATTGATTTATAGTCTACGGAACAAGGATGTGATTCATGCTATGCAGCAAATCATTCAGGGAAATCTCTTTCATAAAACTGCAATGTAGCATCTCTTCATTATAATTACTGAGTGTCTATAATAACATAGTGGTCCCTTCACAGGACAAACCTACTACTCTACAGTCATAATGTAGCTTCATAAACTCTCAAACGCATTAGCAAATTTCTCCTCAAAATTAATAGCTTCAGGACAAATTGTTTTCATAGAAACTGTAATGTTGAAATTAAACACCATTTTCCTTAGCAAAAAATATCAGAATATAATTTGGTGTTATTCCAATAATTACATAAAATATTTCAATGTCTTTACTTATTTTAGGGTAAGTATTAGAATTAATTCAGTCTGATAGGAACACTGGAAATCCATCTTCTTTGATCATATGGTCTACAGAGGCATAGTAAGGTTCAAACTGGAGTGTTTAGGTTTATACTTAAAAAGAATATGAGAGGTGTCTGGGTGGCTCAGTCCGTTAAATGTCTGACTCTTGAATTTGGGCCAGGTCATGATCTCATGGTTGTGAGGCTGAGACCTGCATCTAGCTCTGTGCTGGGTGTGGAACCTGCTTAAGATTCTCTCTCTCCCTCTCTCCCCTGTCCCTCCACTACTCTTGTTCTAGCTCTCTCTTAAATAAATAAATAAATAATAAAATAAAAAATGTGAAATAATCTATTCTTCAATGAGTGATATAGAGCAATGGTTCTGAGGCCTGAGGAATCACTGGACTGACCTTGGGGAAATTTTAAATATATGGATCCTTCATTGTATTATGCTTTCTATGTATTTTTCCTAACCAATTTTGTAGACATCCTGATAAACTTTTTGTCTTATTGTAAATACTGTTTATGCTCCTTAATCTTGAAAATAAACTGTGAATACTTGCCTGTAAGTTTCCATAATTATGGATCCAAATCTATCATAGTATAATAGCAATGTAGGTATATTTTTTCATGTAGTAATTCTGACTTAGGTATAATTTATTCAGAGCTAATAGAATCTATCAATTGGCTTTTATAGACCTGAGAATGCCTTGGAACAGTCTAAAGATGAGTGGCATGTCTATATATTTCTGGAGGAAAACACTTGATGTTTACTTTGCTTCGTAAAAGTGTCTGTGACCGATTATTTGGCAGAGAAGGCTCTTTACACTGGTTCTCAAAATTTCTCTTGTGAAATTAATAGTAAAGGAGATTATATGAAGAGGTACCTAATTCATCCAGATTAACACATGAACGTATGCGTTATTAATTGTCTTAAATGTTTGGTATTCTAATATTGTGCACTCTCGTTTTAACTAAGACCACCGCACTAAACATTTATATAAAACAATTGCTGTATTTACGGTAATGTACTCAAATGGTTTTCCAGAACCATATTTAAATGACCTGCAGTTTTAGTAAGTTAGACTACATTTCTTCCATCTCATTGGAGTGAATAAGGCTGGTATTATCAAACATGGTTGCTGTACATAAAAAACAATATAGACAGATTATTAGGGAGCAACGTTTATTGGTGAGATGTCCTAAGCCAATGGGTGACATCTGTTTGTATTTTGTTATATTTTTCTCAATGAATTGATATTCATACATGTTCTTATAATTCCACATACAAGTTTGAACACTGATTTTCACTTGCTAGTATAACGTTTGTGTTTTCATATACACTGAAGATTCTCAATGAACATCACTTTTAAAGCAGTATAAATCATGAAATTCTATCATACTTGAACTTCGTTACAAAAACATTACATACCAATTGTAGAAAAGAAAGTTGAAGACTACGAAAGGATTTTTCCATTTTGGAATAAAATTCAACTTCAATTTTGAAATAAAAGCAAAATTTACTTATAAACTCTTACGAAAAATGTATTTGGTGCACTTTATCTGTGTATAGCTTTCTTTGCAAGCCATTATTCCATCATATTGTTGTATCCTATTATTGTTAAGACTGACTCATATCTCTACGAACATACCTGACTTTTTCTTAGAATGGAGAATTGCCGCATGAAACGCACCAAACAATCCTAGAGTATATCATTTAAATTCCTCGCTCCTTCATTGTTGCAACTGAAACTCTTAGGAAAGGATCTGTTTTAATTGGAACAGAAGAAGAATTGAAATACACATTTAACTAATGATAAAGGAAATGATTGCTGTGGGTGTTATTTCTGATGATTCCTTCAATGAAGATCATTGACCCTTTTATTTAGAAAAAGTTTTGAATTTTATTTTGCTTTGTGGCTTTTTGCATCCTAATATTAAATGTTAGCATCTCTTGTGTGTTATTAATAGTATTTCACGGCCCTTTGTTATAGGAATATCTTAAATTATTCTAAATACAATTTTGTTGCATGCTGTACTATTGTATAACCTTTTCCTTCATATTTTAACCCATTTCCTCTTAAGACTTATAAGAAACCCTTCATTTTTTTTAATTTTTTTTTATTTTTTAACGTTTATTTATTTTTTTGAGACAGAGAGAGACAGAGCATGAACGGGGGAGGGTCAGAGAGAGAAGGAGACACAGAATCTGAAACAGGCTCCAGGCTCTGAGCGGTCAGCACAGAGCCCGACGCGGGGCTCGAACTCATGGACCGCGAGATCATGACCTGAGCTGAAGTCGGTTGCTTAACCGACTGAGCCACCCAGGCGCCCCAAGAAACCTTTCATTTTCCAGGAAATCTGTGATTTTATCTTCCTTATATAATTAGACGCGTCTGTTTCTATTTCTTCTTTGACATACCTGTATATGTATTTTAACTTCTTACAATTAATGTAGGTTTAAAATGTTTTAATTCCTGATAAAATAAAATTCCATCTTCATTATTTTTCCCTTCAAAAATTATTACAGGAAATGAAAATCAGATGCTTCTAGTTATCCAATATATATATTTTAAAAGATAATTTATTTATTTGAGATATAGAGTGCGAGCAAGGGAAGGGCAAAGAGAGAGAGAGAGAGAGAGAGAGCATCCTAAGCAGGCTCAGTGCTGTCAGTGCAGAGCCGATGTGGTGCTGGATCCCATGAACTCTGAGACCATGACATGAGCCAAAATCAAGAGCTGGGCGCTTAACCGACTGAGCCACCCAGGTGCCCCTAGATAGCCAATATTTTTAACCTAGCATTTATGCATATGCTGGTTTAATTTATGAAATATATGAGAACATATAAATAAAAATCAAATGTGGCTATACATAAATACATATCCCTTTTAAATTGTTTGAATAATGTGGAAACACGTTGGTGTGAGTAGCCTTGTTAAAGTCTGATCCCCGTGTCTGATCGGAAGATGTAGGGAATTATAGCATAGAGAGGTCTGCTGAGGTGTAAAAAGGTGAGTTAAGTTTTTTTTGCCAGAAAGGCAGAGAGGTGCTGGTGGCCTATAAATGAGGAGCGAGAATGTGGTTTTATATATAAACACTGTGCGTTAATTAATATGACTTTTAAATGTTTATTTATTTTTGAAAGACAGAGAGAGAGACAGAGAGAAAGAGAGAGCATGAGGGGTGGGGAGCAGAGAGAGAGAACCACCCAGTATCTGAAGCAGGCTCTAGGCTCCCAGCTGTCAGCACAGAGCCCCATGAGGCGCGAGAATCCACAACCATGAAATCGTGACCTGAGCTGAAGTCAGATATTTAACCAACTGAGCTACCCAGGTATCCCCATTAACTAACACTTTTACATGAACCTTAATTTTTGTACTGTACCGGTGTCCAAAATGCTGCATATTTTTCAACAGATCCATAAACACAGAACCTTATCCTTAGATGAATTTTCCTTTTGCCAACAACTGTTCCCCCAACGACTGACATGCCCACACCTACTCCTCAACGGTGAGCCATTCACTGAAAAAAATTCTTGTTGATTACAATTATAATAAATATTGACAATTCAACAAGCAGAAGACAATATCTCTGAGATTAGTAGCAGTGTAAGAAATTCAAGATAAAAAGTTACTCTATTTTGATGATAAAATATTTAAAATAAGCAGCACTCAACAATTGAGCAACGATTTTGCCACAAACACAATAAAGTGGCAAAAGCATTAAGGTCTGATAAGTTCCTAGAAATCAGTTGGAGCACTGATCCCCAACATGTAAAGAAATGTTGCAAGTTGTGAATATAAATTTGCTAAAAATTTAAAATGCTAAAAATGGATGAGTGACAAGCTTGGTAATAAAACCATGAAATAAGACACCCTTTTCTGTATGTATATTGAAAAGAGTTCGAAAGGACTGGTACGTTCACATATTGTTGAGTCAAGGAAAATAATAATATACACTTTTTCTGTAAATCAATTTACCATTAAGTTTTTAAGAGTCTTAGAAAATGTTGGTCCACTTTGGGGCACCCGGGTGCCCCTGTTGGTTAAACATCCGACATTTAATTTTGGCTCCAGTCATGATCTCATGCTTCATGAGATCCAGCTCTACGTTGGGCTCTGCTCTGAAGGTGCAGAGAATGCTTGGGATTCTCTTTCTCCCCCACTCGCTAGCCCTCCCCCACTGATGCTCTCTGTCTCCGTCTTTCTCTCTCTCTTTCAAAATAAATAAATAAACTTAGAAAAATGTCCACTGTTATTCAACTCTTCCAATTTAAGAATATGCTGAAGGCATAATAAGACATAGGGGAGTGTTTTCATAAGAATGTTTGCTTTGGAATTGAGAAAAAGGCAACAAAGGCTTATGAAATACAGGCCACCCTCACATTGCAGGTTACCCTGTTCACTGAAACTTATGCAGAATGCAAATGTGTCCTGCTTCCTAACAGTCACAGTCACCTCAGCACTGTGCCAGGTGAGGATTGCCTGCCTTTTGTAACCCTTAGGCATGGGCAGATTCTAGACGTTAAAATGACAAAAGGACCCAATTAAAGAAAGGCCACAAGATTTTACAGAGAATTTTAGAAGGAAATAGGGTAAAATGATGTTTACAATATAACTTTGTTAAACGCTAAGATTAAGGAAAAGTAAAATTTGTTGTTTATATGCATATACTAATTTTTGAAAAGAAACAATTTCTTGTATATGTACAAAAAAAAGGCAAAAAAAAGGTATGTTACCAGTACAGTCCTGATCTTAAGATATAAACTGAAAGATCTTTATTACTGTTAGATTTCAAATAGGAAAGTGGGAAAAACAAGGGCTCCAAACAGTTCCCTAATAGTAATGGAAGTTGATGGTAATGCAGATTCCTTTCAATCCAAGTTCTTCTTATTTTTCCCCTTAAAAATACTGTGTTTCAGAAATCTAAGTGTCCATCAATAGACAAACAGATAAGGAAGATATGGTATACACACACACACACACACACACACACACACACATAATGGAATGCTATGCAGCCATAAAGTGGGAAAAGCTCATGTTCTTAGTGACAACATCGATGAGGTAGAAGGCATTATGCTAAGTGAAGTCATTTAGACTGAGAAAGATTTATGTGGCATCTCAAAAATAAAACAAATGAATAAACAAACGAACAAAAGACCTGTAGACAGAAAGAACACAGTCATGGTTGTCTGAGGAGCTGTTGGTGGGGAGATGGAAAAATGGATGAAGGGGACTGGGATATAGAGGCTTTGAGTTATGGAATGAATAAGTCTTTGGAATAAAAGGCACAACACAGGGAGTATCGTCAGTGATATTGTACTAGCATAGCATGGTGACAGATGGTAGCTACCTCGATGGTCAGCACAACATGACATATACAGATGGCGAATCACTATGTTGTACACCTGACACGAATGTAACATTGAATACCTACTGTACCTAAATAAAAAAATACACTGTGCTTCCAATTAATTTGAGGAAACAGACTATGCTTATGTACATTGTAGGGGTGAGGTTTGGGGAAAGTAAATATCAGTATCTTTGTCTGCATAGTTTTAATCAGGAAAACAATTTTTTCTTTGATGCTCAAAAGTCTATCAACCCAAAGAAAGTTCCACCAAATGAAGAATTCTTCTTGTGCTGTAACATCATCATCACAACAGCTAGAAGTACTGTGTCATGGAGATGAAGTAAAACAAATTTCGGTTCCAATAAATTGTATCTGATGCACCAATGTCCTCTGTGATGATTTTATATCTACTGTATTCACACATACACACAGTGAAATAGCACTCACAACGCTTTTGAGGAGAAAGGAAAACTTGAGCACCCATTTGGTGGTGGCGACGATACACGTCGCTACGTCCAAAAGGAAAGAAAGAAAGAAGTAAGATTAAAACTGTAGAAACTTATCTTCATGTAATAACCGATCAGAAGCTGAAACTTACGTGGAGAAAGATTTTCCTAAAGAGAGAAAAATAAAAACTGCTGAAATATTAAAAGGAAAAGATGTACTAAATGTGTCATATCAATGGTAAGCTATATTAATTCACTTAAGTAAAGCCCAAGTTCAAAAAGTATCAAGCAATCAGGAATATGGCTGTGCTACAAGTTAGTTGCAAAATACTAAACCCAAATTTCCACGCTTAGAATAGCTGCTATTTTAAAAATAGTTTATGGGTGGACATGAACGGAACAGCAAGGTAATATGCAGAATCACAGAGCAAGTAATTGTCAATAAGGTAGGAACAGAATCATAAAAGCCTTTAATGGAGGCCATGAAATTTCTATATCCAGAATGGGTTTCGCCTATTCCTATAGGTATCTGCTTTGATTAAGGAAAACTATTGAAACAAATGTGTTGGTTAATTAAGACGTCAACTATCAGATTCTTTGTGAAAATAATAAAGCACAGATGGTTTTCTACTCTGGATAAGTAGACATAAGAATGTACCAAAAACGAACGTATTGAAACAAATATGCAGAATTAGAGTTTTCAGCCGTTTTTGAGAAGATAATCAGCTTTCATTAAAGGAAACTATGTAGTATATCAAGTGAATGTAAATATTTGCATATTCAGGAAACATACTGCAAAGCCCTGCACTTTGCTAATAAGAATAGCTCAGTGGTGGTCAATATTGTGGACCTATGAGCTGAAAGGAAGGACTTCTCTGCAGACTGATCAAGGGGAAGGGAGTTCTTGAGTGAGACTAAACAGGGGACCCTGCTTAATTATAAGCAGCTGACTTTCGCTGCTGTGTTTCCCACCTGTCATCATCTCCAAACAACTGTCCTTTTCATGGCTGCCATTAGGATTCTCACCTGGTCAGAAGCTGTGCATATATAATCCATGTTAGTGTTACTCCAGAGAATTGCATTCAGGTACAACCAACAGGGGTTGCTTTTTCATTGTTTTGGCACGTTTTTGTTTTTTTCATTGGGAGACTGTCAAAATACACCTTTTCTCCATTGTGCCAAATTTCCTCCGAAACCCTGTTCTCAAAGCCTGCTTCACATATTTGTTCCTCAGGCTGTAGATAAATAGATTCAGCATGAGACTCACAAAGATACAAACCACTGCCACAATTTTCCCTTGTTCAACAGACTGCTCAGGGGCTGGTCTCAGATACATGCAGAATAGGGACCCCAAAAACATGGCGACAGCGATCAGGTGGGAGCCACGGGTGGAGAAGGCTTTGCATTGGCCTTTGCTGGAAGGGATCCTCATGATGGTGGTGAAAACGAAAATGTAGGAGATAAGGATGATGAGTAGGATATAAGGATGGGATGATGAGGTTAATCCCCACACACAAACAGAGCAGTCTGCTTTCTGTAAGGGTCTGATCCTGTCAGCATCAGGAGGGGTGGGGCAGCACAGTAGAAATGGTTGGTGATGTTTTGTCCATAAAAGGATAAGCAGGACGTCAATAGTACCTGCATTGTGCCCACCATAGTACCCAGAGGTAGGGGGCAGTGACAAGGCAGATGCAAAGGGGCCTGGACATTCTGCTGTTGTAGTGTAGGGGATGGCAGATGGCCATGTACCTGTCAGAGGCCATGGTGCCCAGCACGCAATACTGCATAGGCTGATGAAGGTTCGTGGAGAGAACTCTCGTATATTTCCTTTGACCACTCCCATTTCCTACTTAAAATTCTTCATCTAACTACTTCTCCTTAGCTGCTTGTCTTTCATCTTCTCATGTTTTTAAAACCAAGGTCTCTGGAACTGGGAACCAAGAAAAGAGAAGGGAAAAAAGATTATCCACATAGCTTTCTGGATTCCATCCTTGAAGTGTTTCTTAAAAATTTTTTGAGGGGAAGGAAATGGTTGCTCTTGAACTGCATTAGTTTAAGGCTGGAAAGAGCCCTGATCACATCATACCTTTGCTGTTACACTTTATTAGTAACAAATATTTTGTCAGTATTAAGCATCTAGTGAATAACTTCATCTGCTTGACCCTGTGGAAATAAAAGTGACCTTTAAATCAAATTTATGGAGGTACATATACTCACAATGAAAGATAGAAATTTTGATTGTATTTTGGCAGTGCGTGCAGCCATACAATCACAATTGCATGTTTTCAAAGCTGCTGAGGATGGGGAATGGGAACGGGGCACATAAAAGCACCACAGAGGTCAACCTTCTTACCAGATTCTGCCATTTTTATTTGAATAAGCAATCCTAGGTTTATTGCAAGGCTTTGGTTACTTTCCAAAAGTCTGAAGAAGTTGATTTGACCACTCTGCCAGTGTTCTCATTGATTTTACAGACAAACAGGTTTGGGAGAGGCCATTCCCCTGCTTTTAGGAAGTTGGTCGTTTTCTGTAGTATGTTTTTGGGATTTATTTAAGTTGCGTTAGTCAGGTTTTTTTAAATTTCCATTATATGTAAAAAAGGAGATTTTCAATAACATTGGGGGCCCTGCTCCTGGGCTACCAGGAAAGTTATTATTTAAAATTTACCAAGGTCCAGTGGTGCCTGGGTGGCTTAGTCGGTAAGCATCCTACTTCAGCTCAGGTCATGGTCTCATGGTTAGTGAGATCGAGCCCCGCATTGGGCTCTGTGCTGACAGCTCAGAGCCTGGAGCCTTTTTCAGATTTTGTGGCTCCCTCTCTCTCTGCTCCTCCCCCACTCACACTCTGTCTCTCTCTGTCTCAAAAATAAATAAACACCAAAAGTTAAAATTTACCAAGGTCCAAGTGAGTCCGCAAAGGCTCAAAGCATGGGTTGTTTCTCCCCTGAGCACACATCTATCTGCTTCATTAAAAAAATAAAAATAAAGAAATCACCAAGAGGAAGCATCCCAAACATAAAGAAACAAAACAAAACAAAACAAAAAGCAAAACCTTCCTGATTCCCCTAAGATTAAAGTCATGCAGCCATGCACATACTAAAAACATAAGATTAGGTTTGTAACTTTCTGGAATGTCCTTCATCATGGTAATTTGTAACTCCTTATGTAATATATATATATATATATATATATATATATATATATATATATATATGGTGTTCCCCCCCCCCGAGCACTCTCTTCTTTCTGAAGACTGTGTATCTTGGGCATCTGTCCCACCTTGAGCTCAAATAAAACTCTTTTCCTTTCTCTTCCAAATTTTTAAAAAGTTTTGTTCATTTTGTGTCCACATCTGGACATACCACAAATTGTTTGTCTATGTGTCTGCTAATATATGTTTGAGTTTCTTTGTGGATAAGTGTCATCTATTTTCTTGAATAAATACTTAATACTTGTTTCGTCACAGGTTAGTAAGAAACTGTAAGTCTATGAGAAATTTTAGGAGGTAGACCCATTTTCCAAAGTCACTGACTGACTTTATATTCCCTCAAGGGATGTATTAGGAGAGTTACGTTATTTCGCATTGTCATTTTTGTCTGTTTATTCTCAATCTGTTTTAATTCTTGCTCTTGAGATCGGTGTGAAGAAGCATCCGGATGTAGTTATAATTTGCTTTTCTTGACAATTATAGTGGTCGACATTTTTTTTCCCTGCAGTTATTGGCTGTTCAGATATCTTTTATGAAGAGCCTGTTCACTTCAGATTCTTTTTTACTGGGCTGGTTATATTTTCATCCCTTAGTTATGGAGGATATGCACTTATTCTGGACATAGATCCTTTGTCAGAATTACTTGAGGTGAGTATTTTTTCTAGTCTGCAGTTTTCCTGGTCTTGGTGCTCCTCAAATCACTCACCTATAGTACGTTCTTAGTCTGCAGTCTCACTAGCTGAAGTCACCTTAGTGTTCACAGGGAAAAACAGACTTTCTAATTGGAATTCCCACTCTACCATATTAAAAAAAGCAAAACCTATCTACCCTTGTCTTCCTTCTTCCAATAGTATTAAAACGGAGGGCTAATTTTGCTAATTGTGCTAAAGATCTCATGCACAGAACTAAGCAGTGTATATATATGTTAGATAGGGATATTGGCCTCAAAGGAGAATTCAGTTCTCAGAGCATCAATTTAAGGTTATACCTGTGAGGAACAAAGACTCTTTTAATTACTTTTTTAGAATTATTTTTTAATACTCTACGGAATATACTTAAGAAATACATTATAAATCTTCCCACCTTGATTTTACAAAACATGGTAAATCAGCTTTTTCCAGGTAGGTCACGTTCTACATTGTTTACTAAAAATATGTTATGTTCTTTGTGTGGAGATTTGTATCCCAATAAAGAGGAAAAAATGCACCTAAATGCATTCCGTCTTTATTTCTTTATTTTTCTTCATAACCCTTGCTTTTAACTAACATAATGATATATCTCTTTGTCTATGTGTCTAATATCTGTTCATTTTCCTACAATATATGCAGCATGAGGTTGGGGTGTTTGTTCACTGTGATAACCACAGAACCTAGGACGGAAAAAACAAATCAGACTTTACAGTGTAAATGAATAAATGAATGTGTCAATTTACAGAGCAGAAATAATTCTTTATTCTGTAAACTGTTAGCCAAGTAGCAAGAGATGAATCTCATAAATAAATGTTTCTGAATGAAATCAAGCCAGACGGCTGTAGATTTAAGGAGAAAATATGGTACTAAAGATTTATCTCCCATGTTATATCTGAAACAATAACGTATCATTGTTCATGGGACATTAGAAATGCAAGCTCATTTTTGTCCATTTGAATGATGCTAATTACCTGCACCTTTTCTTATTTAAAAAAAAAATCTATTTTATCTATCTATCTATCTATCTATCTATCTATCTATCTATCTATTTATTTTAGAGATGAGAGACAGAGCACAAGCACAGGAGGGGCAGAGACAGGCGGGGAAATAGAATCCAAAGCAGGCTCCAGGCTTTGGGCTGTAAGCACAGAGCCTGACACAGGGTTTGAACCCACGAACTGTGAGATCGTGACCTGAACCGAAGTCAGATGCTTAACCGACTGAGCCAGCCAAGTCCCCCAAATTGAGTTAATCTTTTTTTTCTTTTTAATTTTTTAAAGTTTATTTATTTATTTTTTGAGAGAGAGAGACAGAGCACAAGTGGGGGAAGGGCAGACAGAGAGGGAGACACAGAATTCAAAGCAGGCTCCAGGCTCCAAACTGTCAGCACAGAGCCTGATGTGGGCTTGAACCTGTGAACTGTGAGATCATGACCTGAGCCAAAGTTGGAAGCTTAACTGATTGAGCCACCCAGGCAACCTTTCTTGCACCTTTTCATTGCTGAATTTCATCCCACGGGTTTTCTTTTTCTCAAAGTGTGACCAAATTCAAATATGGAGTTCCCTGGGAAGAAAGGCATAAATGCATGAACATGTATATACATAAAATACGTAATATTATACATTAGTAGATAATAATTAATATGAAATGTGCATATATGAATATATATACACAGGAGACAGAGAAAGTGTGTGTATGTTTGGCATTTGAGATATAGGAGAAAAAGACAGTACAGTGACATGTACTAAATATTTGTGTAGACGTTCTGATGTATTGTTAGAAGAGAAATTTTCTGGTAGATGCATATATCAATGAATAAATGATGAAATGGATGGAATAAATGGAGACTCTGGATCAGATGGAATTTCTCACTTTCTCTGTCACTCTCAGTTTAAAAGGGATAAGAGAATGTCTTCCCTAAACCACACTACAGTGACAGAATTCATTCTCTTGGGACTCACAGACGACCCTGTCCTGGAGAAGATCCTGTTTGGGGTGTTTCTGGTGATCTACCTGATCACACTGGCAGGAAATCTCTGCATGATTATGCTGATCAGGACCAATTCTCACCTCCAAACACCCATGTACTTCTTCCTTAGCCACCTCTCCTTCGTGGACATTTGCTATTCCTGCAATATCACTCCAAATATGCTGCACAACTTCCTCTCCGACCAGAAGACCATCTCCTATGCTGGATGCTTCACACAGTGTCTTCTCTTCATTGCCCTGGTGATCACTGAGCTTTACATGCTGGCCTCAATGGCATTGGATCGCTATGTAGCCATTTGTAGCCCTTTACGTTACAATACCAGGATGTCTAAGAACGTTTGTATCTCTCTAGTCATGGTCCCCTATATTTATGGCTTCCTTAATGGACTCTCCCAGACACTGCTGACTTTTCACTTGTCCTTCTGTGGCTCCCTTGAAATCAATCATTTCTACTGTGCAGATCCTCCTCTGTTAATGTTGGCGTGCTCTGACACTTATGTCAAAAAGATGGCGATGTTGGTAGTCGCTGGCTTGACTCTGTCAAGCTCTCTCTTCATCATTGTCCTTTCCTACCTTCTCATTATTGCAGCCATCTTGAGGATCCGTTCTGCTGAAGGCAGGCACAAGGCCTTTTCTACTTGTGGTTCCCACTTGACAACAGTCACCCTATTTTATGGAACCCTCTTCTGCATGTACTTAAGGACCCCATCTGAGAAGTCTGTGGAGGAGTCCAAAATAATTGCAGTCTTTTATACTTTCTTGAGCCCAATGTTGAACCCAGTGATCTACAGTTTAAGAAACAAGCATGTGATCCATGCTATGCAGCAAATCATTCAGGGAAATCTCTTTTATAAAACTGCAATGTAGCATCTGTTCATTGTAATTACTGAGTGTTGTGGTGCTTTTAATTTTATCTTTCATCTTTCCCTTGCGGTACTCTCTCTATAGCGCCAAGTTAAATTTCTATCTCCTATACTTTTTTAAGTAACTAAATGTTTTGTTTTATTTTCTAGTGTTAGTTGGGTTTGTGGGTGTTTGGGCTAGCTTTGGCTCAAGATGTGTAATAACATAGTGGGTCCCTTCACAGGGCATACCTACTACTCTATAGTCATGATAGAATATCACATAAACTCTCAATGACATTAGCAAATTTCTCCACAAAGTAATAGCTTTAATAAAAATTGTAATGTTGAAACAGTATTTTCCTTACCAAAAAAATCTCAGAATGTAAATTGTGTAGTATCCAATAATTCCCGAAAACACTTTAACGTCTTTATTTTCTTGGGGATAAATATTAGAATTAATTCAGTTTGATTGGAACATGGGAGATTCATCTCCTCTGAATTATATGGTCTAGAGAGCCATAATGAGGTTCAAAATAGAGTGGTTAGTTTTAAACATTTTAAAAGAGAATTATGAAATAATTTATTCTTCAATGAGTGATATAGATCAATGGTCTTGTGCCTGAGTAATCACTATATTACATTGGGGGAATTTTATTTTATTTTTATTATTTTTTTTAAACGTTTATTTATTTCTGAGACAGAGAGAGACAGAGCATGTATGGGGGAGGGTCAGGGAGAGGGAGACACAGAATCCAAAACAGGCTCCAGGCTCTGAGCTGTCAGCACAGAGCCCGACGCGGGTCTTGAACTCACGGACCATGAGATCATGACCTGAGCCGAAGTTGGCCGCCCAACCGACTGAGCCACCCAGGCGCCCCGGGGGAATTTTAAATATATGGATCCCCTATAAGTTTAAGCTTTCCATATTTTTTCCCAACCAATATTACAGATATCCTGAAAAAGTTTTGTCTTATTATAAATATTGTTTATGCTCCTCAATGTTGAAAAAAATACTCTCAACACCTGCTTATAAGTTTTCAGAATCATGGATCCAGTTCAATCATAGTATAATAGAAATCTAGATATATATTTCATTTAGTACTTCTGACTTAGATCCAATTTATTCAGACTTAATAAATAGAGTCTATCAATTGGCTCTGTAGACCTAAGAATGCCCTGAAACATTCTACAAATGAGCGGTGTGTCTTTATCTTTCTGAGGAGAATACCTGATGTTTACTTTGGCTCATAAAAGTGTCTGTGACTCATTATTTGGTGAATAAGGCTGTTGCAGTATTTTCCAAAATTTCTATCGTGAAAAGTAATAGTAAAGAAGTTATATGAAGAGGTGCATAATTCAACACGTTAGCACATGAACCTACATGTTATTAGTCAAGCTGATGGCTGCGTATTGAAATGTAAGTTAAATTTTCTAAAAATTATCTTAAATGTCGGTGTTCTAATATTGTGTGCTCGGATATTAACTAAGATGGCAGTAGTAAATGCTTATGTAAAATCAATTCCTGTATTCACAGTAATGTATTCAAATGCTTTTCCAGAGCAATGCTAAATGACTTGCAGTTTTAGTAAGTTAGGCTCCATTCTTAGGTCTCAGTTGATTGAATGAGGCTGATTCTTTCAACAATGTTTGCCATATATAAATTAAAAAAATAAACTGATGTGAGGCAATGACATCTATTGGTGACATTTCCTACTCCAGTGGGCAACTTCTGTTTGTATTTTTTATCTATTTATTTATTATTTATTTATTTATTTATTTATTTATTTATTTATAAATTTTTCTTTAATGTTTATTTATTTTTGGGACAGAGGGAGACAGAGCACGAGTGGGGGAGGGCCAGAATCTGAAACAGCCTCCAGGCTCTGAGCTGTCCACACAGAGCCTGATGCGGGGCTTGAACCCACGAACCGTGAGATCGTGACCTGAGCCAAAGTCGGCTGCTTAACTGACTGAGCCACCCAGGCGCCCCTTCTGTTTGTATTTTATTATATTTTTCTCAATGATTTGATATGCATACATATTCTTATAATTCCTGAGACACAATTGGAATCATTTGCCCTATACAAGTTTGAATACTAAGTTTTCACTTGATAGTATAATGTTTGTATTTTCATACAGACTAAAAATTTTTAGTGAACATCCCTTTTAAAGTATTATACAGAAAATTCGACCATACTTGAGATTAGTTACAAGAATATTGCATATGAATTGTAGAAAAGTAAATTGGAAAATACTAAAGGGTTTTTCAATTTTGGAACAAAATTCAAATTAAATTTTGAAAAAAAAAAAGCAAAACGTACTTGTAATCTCTTATTACAATGAATTTGGTGCACCTTCTTTGCATACAGTTTGTCTTGCAAGCTTCTGTCATATTGTATCCTATTACTGCAAGGATGAACTCATATCTCCATGAACATGCTTGATCGTTTTTGCAGGATGGGGAATTGCTGCATTTAATGCTCTGAATATGGCTTTTGCTACTTTTTAAACTTTTTGTTAATTTTTTTCTGTGGGTAAATTTTTCTCTGGGAGTCATCAACTTAGTCATAAGCACTTATGACTAGTTATGCTTGAGCGTAACCAGTTGACTGTGCCTTTATTAATATGAGGGCATATCATTTAAGATTGTTTGTCTTCTTTGTTGTCTCAACTGCACTCTTACGAAAGGACTATGTTTTAATTGGAACAGAAGAATAATTGAAACATGCTTTTAAGTAATAAAAGACATACATCAGTTTGATGATTGCTGTTCATGTTATTTCTGATGATTCCTCATATGAAGAATATTTACATTTTTATGGGAAAATTTTTTTAAATTTTGTTTTGTGGCCTCTCTGCCACCTAAAATTAAATAAGCAAGCATCTCTGTATGTTATTAATTTTTCCTGGCCATATTTTGTAGGAATGTGTTGAATTTTTCTAAATAAAATTTTATTGCACACTGTGGTATTATATAACCTTTCCCTTCATATTTTAACCTGTTTCCTCTTTTTTTTTTAATTAAAAAATTCCTTTGAGTTAAGATACCGTGTAACATTTGTTTCAGGTGTTGAATCTAGTGATCCTTCCCTTACATACGACTCCTAGTGCTCATCACAAGTACTCTCCTTAATACCCATGCTTCATTGAAACCATTCCCCACATACCTCCCCTCCCGTAACCCTCAGTTTGTTGTGCATAATTAATAGCCTGTTTTCTGGTTTGCTTCTGTTTCTTCTTTTCCCCTATGTTTATCTGTTTATTTCTTAAGTTCCACATATGAGTGAAATCATATGGTATTTGTCTTTAACTGACTTATCTCATTTTGCATAATACTCTCTAATCCCATCCATGTCAGTGCAAATGGCAAGATTTCATTCCTTTTTATGGCTGAGGAATATGCCATTATACACACACACACGCACACACACACACACACACTAACTTCTTTATCTATTTATTAGTTGATGGGCATTCGGGTTCTTTCCATAGTTTGGCTATGTTGGTAAGGCTGCCACAAACATTGGGGTGCATATATCTTTCCAGATCAGTATTTGTATTCTTTGAATGAATACCTGGTAGCACAATTTCTGGATCATAGGGTAGTTCTATTTTTAACTTTTTGAGGCTACTTCATACTGGTTTCCAGAGTCCCTGCACCACTTTGCATTCCCACCAACAGTACAAGAGGGTTTCTCTTTCTCTGCATCCTCTCCAACATCTGTTGTTTCTTGGGGTGTTAATTTTAGCCATTCTGACAGGTGTGAGGTGGTATCTCGTTGTGGTTTTGGACTTGTATTTCTCTGATGATGAGTGATGTGGAGCATCTTATGTGTCTGTTAGCCATCTGGATGTCTTCTTTGGACAAGTATCTATTCATGTCTTCTTCCTAGTTCTTAACTGGATTATTTGTTTTTGGGTACTGGGCTTTATAAGTTTTTAGATATTTTGGATACTAACCCTTTATGAAATATGTCCTTTGCAAATATCTTCTCACATTCTGTAGGTTGCCTTTTAGTTTCATTGATTGTTTCCTTTGCTGTGCAGAAGCTTTTTAATTTGATGAAGTCCCAATAGTTCATTTTTCCTTCCGTTTCCTTTGCCTCAGGAGACATACCTAGTAACAAGTTGCGGTGGCCAAGGTTAAAGAAGTTGCTGCCTGTGTTCTTGCTAGGATTTTGATGGTTTCCTGTCTCACACTTAGGTCTTTCATCCATTTTGAATTTATTTTTGTGTATGGTGTAAGAAAGTGGTCCAGGTTCATTCTTTATGTTGCTGTCCAATTTTCCCAACATCATTTGTTGAAGAGACTGTCTTTTTTCCATTGGATACTCCTTCCTGTTTTGTTGAAGATTGTTGGCCAATGTAGTTGTGGGTTCATTTCTGGTTTTTCTGTTCTATTCCATTGATCCATGTGTCTATTTTTCATCACTACAGTTTTGTAATATAACTTGAAGTCTAGGATTGTGATCCCTGCAGGTTTGCTTTTCTTTTTCAAGATTGTTTTGGCTATTGCGTATCTTTTGGGGTTTCACACAAATTTTAAGATAATTTGTTCTAGCTTTGTGCATAATGCTGGTTATGTTTTCACCGACATTGCATTCAATGTGTAGATTACCTTTGGTAGAATAGACATTTGAACAATATTGGTTATTTCAATCTATGAGCCTGGAATATTTTTTCCCATTTTTGTATCACCTCAGTTTCTTTCATCACTGTTTTATAGTTTTCAGAGTACAGACATTTTACCTCTTTGGTTAGGTTTATTCCTAGGTATCTAATTGTTTTGGGTGCAATTGTAAGTGGGACGGATTGATTTCTCTCTCTGCTGCTTCATTATTGGTGTATAGAAATGCAATAGATATCTGTACATTGATTTTATGTCTTGCAACTTTACTGAATTCATGTATCAGTTTTAGAAAATTTTTGCTGGAATCTTTTTAGATTTCTATATAGAGTATCATGCCAATCTTCAAAGAGTGAAAGTTTGACTTCTTCCTTGCTGATTTGTATGCTTTTATTTCTTTTTGTGGTCTGGTTGGTAGACTAGAACTACCAGTAATATGCTAAATAACAGTGGTGAGGGGGGACATCCCTGTCTTGTTCCTGACCTTAGTGAAAAAGCTCTTATTTTTTTCCTATTGAGGATGATATCAGCTGTGGGTTTTTCAAATATGGCCTTGATGATGTTGATGTATGCTCTCTCCATCCCTACTTTGTTGAGGGATTTTATCATGAATGGATGGTGTATTTTGTCAAATGCTTTTTCTGCATCTATTTATAGGATTATATGGTTCTTATCCTTTTTTTTTTTATTAATGTGGTTTATCACACTGATTGATTTGTGAATGTTGAACCACCCTGCAGCTCAGGCATAAATCCCACTTGACTGTGGTGAATGATTCTTTTAATGTACTGTTGGATTTGATTTGCTTGTATCTTGCATATATATATATATATTTATGATATGCATCCATGTTCATCAGGGATACTGGCCTGTAGTTCTCCTTTTCCGTGGAGTTTTTGTCTGGTTTTGGAATTGGGATAATGCTGGCCTTGTGGAATGAGTTTGGAAGTTTTCCTTCCATTTTTATTTTTGGAATCATTTGAGAAGAATAATATTTAACACTGCTTTAAATGTTTGGTAGAATTCCCCTCAGAGGCCATCTGGCACTGGACTTTTGTTTGTTGGGAGATTTTTGATTACTGATTCAATTTCTTTGCTTGTGATTTGTCTGTTCCAGTTTGTATTTCTCCCTGTTTCAGTTTTAGTTGTTTGTAGTTTTCTAGGAATTTATCCATTTCTTCCAGATTGCCCAATTTGTTGGCATATAATTTTTCATAATATACTCTTATAATTGCTTGTATTTCTGTGGTGTTGGTTGTTGGTTGCTATTTCTCCTCTCTTATTTGTGATTTTATTTATTTGGGTCCTTTCTTTTTTCTTTTTTATAGGTCTGGCTAGGGGGTTTATCAATTTTATTAATTTTTTCAAAGAAAGCCCCTGGCTTCATTGATCTGTTCTATTGTTTTCTGTTTGTTTGTTAGTTCCTATATGTCATTTATTTCTGCTTTAAACTTTATTGAGCTTCTTCTTCTGACTGTAGGCTTTATTTGTTTTTATTTTTCTAGCTCCTTTAGGTGTAAGGCTAGGTTGTTTATTTGAGATGTTTTTCCTTCCTTGATAGGCCTGTAATGCTACATACTTCCCTCTTATGACAGCTTTTGCTGCACCCCCTGATTTTGGACTGTCATGTCTTTAGTTTTATTAGTTTCCATGTTTTTTTTTAATGTTTTTTTTTTTTAATTTCCTGGTTGACCCATTGATTCATTAGTAGTATGTTGTCTAATCTCAATGTATTCGTGGTCCTTCCAGATTTTTTTCTTGTGGTTGACTTCAAGGTTCATGGTGTTGGGGTCAGAAAATGTACATGGTATGATCACAATCTTTTTGTCTTTGCTGAGGCCTGACCTATTTGTGACCTAATCTGTGATCTATGTTGTAGAATATCTCATGTGTACTTGAAAACAATGTTTATTCTGGGGCGCCTGGGTGGCTCAGTCATTTGAGCATCCAGCTTTGGCTCAGGTCACTACCTCACCACTGGTGAGCTCAAGCCTTGCGTCGGGCTCTGTGCTGACAGCTCAGAGCCTGGAGCCGGCTTCGGATTTCGTGTCTTCCTCTCTCTCTGCCCCTCTCTTGCTCCTGCTATCTCTTTCTCTAAATAAACATTAAAAATATTTTTAAAATATTTAAAAAAAGAAAGAAAAGAATGTTTATTCTGCTGCTTTAAGATGAAGTGTTCTTAATGTATCTGTTAAGTTCATCTGGTCCAGTGTGTCATTTAAAGCCATGGCTCCCTTGTTGATTTTTCTGCTTAATCTATCCACTGATGTAAGTGTGGTGTTAAAATCCCCTGCTGTTATTGCTTTATTATTAATGAGTTCCGTTATGTTTGTTACTAATTGTTTTATATATCTGGGGGCATAAGTATCTACAAATGTTAGAACTTCTTGTTTGACAGTCCCCTTTATTATAATATTACAATAATATTATAATAATATTACAACAATATTATAATAATCTTATAATATAGAACCCGTCATCTCTTGTTACATTTTTGGTTTAAAATCTAGTTTGTCTGATACAAGTGTTGCTACTTTGGCTTTATTTGATGTCCATTTCCATGATAAATGTTTCTCTTTCCCATCACTTTCAATCTGCAGATGTCTTTAGGTCTAAAACAAGTATCTTTTTGGCACATAGAGATGTTAACCCATTTCATCTTAATATTTTTAAGCAATCCTTTATTATCTCACAAATGCATGATGTTATCTTCATTGTATAATTAGATGAAATACTTCTGTTTATTTCTTATTTGTTCACATCATTTAAAATACATATAGATGTAAATACATCTAACAATAAATTCTTACAATTAATATAAATATAAAATATGTTCCAATTGCTAGTAAAAATTCCATCTTCATTATTTTTCCTTATAAAAGTTTTTGTAGGAAATGCAAATCAGATGCTTCTAGTTATCCAAGATTTTTAACCTGGCATTTATGCATAAGGTGGTTTCATTCATGAAATACAGGAAAATATATACATAAAATTCAAATATGGCTATGCATACAAGACATATCTGCAGTAAATTATTTGAATAATGAATAAACATGTCTTGGTATGAATAGGAATGTTATGGCTTAGTCCTCACGCCTGACTGGGAGATGTATGGAATTATGGCATAGACAGTTCTGCTTAGGATGAAAGGAGATGAGTGAATTAAGACTTTTTTTTTTTCCAGAAAGGCAGAGAGATGCTGGTGGCCTATAAAGGACGAGCAAGAATGTGGTTTTATCTATAACCATTGTGCATTACTTAACACTTTTATATAAACATTTTAGTTTTGTAACATTGCCAGGGTCCATAATGCCACATATTTTTTCGCAGATGTGTAAACACAGAACATTATCCCTAGCTAAATTTCCCTTTTGCCAACAATTATTCCCCCGAAAGAACCGACATGCCCACACCGAGCCCTTAGCTGTGAGTCATTCAATCACTGGAAACAAATTCTGTGTTGATTAGAATTATAATAAATCCTGAATATTTCAACAATCAGAAGAATGTTTCTGAGTTTAATAGTAGTAGGAAAAGTTCACGACAGAAAGTTAATCTGTTTGACTATAAAATATTTAAAATAAGCAGCACTCCGGGTGCCTCGGTGGCTCAGCTTGCTAAGCATCTTACTCTTGGTTTCGGCTCAGGTCACGATTTCACAGCTTTTTGAGTTCGAGGGCCAGGTTTGCCTTTGTGCTGGCAGTGCAGCCCCTGATTGGGATTCCCTCTCTCTCCCTCTCTTTGCCCCTCTCCCACTCACATTATCTCTCCCTGTCTCTCAAAATAAATAAATAAAGTTAAAAAAATAAATAGGTAGCACTCAATAATTGGGCAAAGATTTTGCCACAAAGAGAATAAAGTGGTAAAGTGTTAAGGTTTGATAAGTTCCTAGAAAACAGTTGAATCACTAACCCCAACACATAAATAAATGCTGCAAGCTGTGAATGGAAGTTTGATAAATTTAAACATGCTAAAAATGGATGAGTAACAAGTTTGGTAATGAAAACATGAACTAAGATACTCATTTGTGGGGGCACGCCTGGGTGGCTCAGTCAATTAAGCATCCAAATTTGGCTCAGGTCATGATCTCACAGTTCGTGGGTTCAAGCCCTGCTGGGCTCTGTGCTGAGAGCTTGGAGCCTGCAGCCTGCTTCAGATTCTCTGTCTCCCTCTCTCTCTTCGCCTCTCCCCTGCTTGTGCTCTCTGTCTCAAAAACAAAACAAAACAAAACAAAACAAAACAAAAACATTAAAAAAAGGATACTCTTGAATGTCAGTTAAGAGAGTTCTAAAGGACTAGTACTTCCATACATTGTTAGTGTCAGGAAAAATAACAATTCACAGTGTTTCTGGAAATCAATTTAACATTAGGTTTTCAGGAGTATTAAAGATGTTTGTCCACTTTTATTCAGCTATTCTAATTATAAGAATGCGCTGAAGGCCTAAAAAGATATTTTGAGAGAATTTTCATAGTAATGTTTCAAAAGTCTATCAACCCAAAGAAATTCCACCAAATGAAGAATTCTTCTTGTGCTGTAACATCATCATCACAACAGCTAGAAGTACCGTGTCATGGAGATGAAGTAAAACAAATTTCGGTTCCAATAAATTGTATCTGATGCACCAATGTCCTCTGTGATGATTTTATATCTACTGTATTCACACATACACACAGTGAAATAGCACTCACAACGCTTTTGAGGAGAAAGGAAAACTTGAGCACCCATTTGGTGGTGGCGACGATACACGTCGCTACGTCCAAAAGGAAAGAAAGAAAGAAGTAAGATTAAAACTGTAGAAACTTATCTTCATGTAATAACCGATCAGAAGCTGAAACTTACGTGGAGAAAGATTTTCCTAAAGAGAGAAAAATAAAAACTGCTGAAATATTAAAAGGAAAAGATGTACTAAATGTGTCATATCAATGGTAAGCTATATTAATTCACTTAAGTAAAGCCCAAGTTCAAAAAGTATCAAGCAATCAGGAATATGGCTGTGCTACAAGTTAGTTGCAAAATACTAAACCCAAATTTCCACGCTTAGAATAGCTGCTATTTTAAAAATAGTTTATGGGTGGACATGAACGGAACAGCAAGGTAATATGCAGAATCACAGAGCAAGTAATTGTCAATAAGGTAGGAACAGAATCATAAAAGCCTTTAATGGAGGCCATGAAATTTCTATATCCAGAATGGGTTTCGCCTATTCCTATAGGTATCTGCTTTGATTAAGGAAAACTATTGAAACAAATGTGTTGGTTAATTAAGACGTCAACTATCAGATTCTTTGTGAAAATAATAAAGCACAGATGGTTTTCTACTCTGGATAAGTAGACATAAGAATGTACCAAAAACGAACGTATTGAAACAAATATGCAGAATTAGAGTTTTCAGCCGTTTTTGAGAAGATAATCAGCTTTCATTAAAGGAAACTATGTAGTATATCAAGTGAATGTAAATATTTGCATATTCAGGAAACATACTGCAAAGCCCTGCACTTTGCTAATAAGAATAGCTCAGTGGTGGTCAATATTGTGGACCTATGAGCTGAAAGGAAGGACTTCTCTGCAGACTGATCAAGGGGAAGGGAGTTCTTGAGTGAGACTAAACAGGGGACCCTGCTTAATTATAAGCAGCTGACTTTCGCTGCTGTGTTTCCCACCTGTCATCATCTCCAAACAACTGTCCTTTTCATGGCTGCCATTAGGATTCTCACCTGGTCAGAAGCTGTGCATATATAATCCATGTTAGTGTTACTCCAGAGAATTGCATTCAGGTACAACCAACAGGGGTTGCTTTTTCATTGTTTTGGCACGTTTTTGTTTTTTTCATTGGGAGACTGTCAAAATACACCTTTTCTCCATTGTGCCAAATTTCCTCCGAAACCCTGTTCTCAAAGCCTGCTTCACATATTTGTTCCTCAGGCTGTAGATAAATAGATTCAGCATGAGACTCACAAAGATACAAACCACTGCCACAATTTTCCCTTGTTCAACAGACTGCTCAGGGGCTGGTCTCAGATACATGCAGAATAGGGACCCCAAAAACATGGCGACAGCGATCAGGTGGGAGCCACGGGTGGAGAAGGCTTTGCACTGGCCTTTGCTGGAAGGGATCCTCATGATGGTGGTGAAAACGAAAATGTAGGAGATAAGGATGATGAGTAGGATATAAGGATGGGATGGTGAGGTTAATCCCCACACACAAACAGAGCTGTCTGTTTTCTGTAAGGGTCTGATCCTGTCAGCATCAGGAGGGGTGGGGCAGCACAGTAGAAATGGTTGGTGATGTTTTGTCCATAAAAGGATAAGCAGGACGTCAATAGTATCTGCATTGTGCCCACCATAGTACCCAGAGGTAGGGGGCAGTGACAAGGCAGATGCAAAGGGGCCTGGACATTCTGCTGTTGTAGTGTAGGGGATGGCAGATGGCCATGTACCTGTCAGAGGCCATGGTACCCAGCATGTGATACTCCATAAGGAGCAGAATCACAAAAACAAAACGTTGGGCCAGACACCCCATGTAGGAAATGGTTTTCTTCTCTGATAGAAAATTACCAAGCATCTGAGGTGAGACGTTAGTAGAATACAAAATATCCACGCATGTAAATGGGTGAGGAAAAAGCACATGGTGTTTTGCAGCCGTGGAGTGAACCTGATTAATGCAATGAATCCAACGTTCTCTGTCAGAGAGCTGAGGTAAATCAGGAGAAACACCACAAAAAGGATGGGCTGCAGCCCTGGTTGGTTTGTGAGTCCTAACAGGATAAACTCAGTTGCCTCAGTGCCATTTTGTTGGGGAAGTTTGTCCATCGTCATATTCTCTGATAAGAGAATAATTTTTCAGATATACATCCAGAAATAAATTGCATTCATTTCAAGACTAAAAGTAAATGGGCACTAAAACAAAGTCAGGTTTGGAAAGAGAGGTGTAAATAGGTTGTTAGTTGCCCCAGTGGTAGAGGAAGTGCAGCAGGTGCCTTGAAGTGGTTGGTGGTGAAATGGACAATATATTTGAAGTCCATGCACCTGCCATGCTGACTGCTTTGCCACTCTCACCCCACAGCTAGCACATACAGAATTCGACTTGCTCATGAGGCTATGTTATCACAACCACTGGTGCTCCAACATGGCTACTGCCATTGTCTGATCACGACACAAAGCTTCATCGGGAAATCAGGAGATGGGGTGATGCTCTGTTTATTGTTGTCAACAAGGGCAAAACTTCTGTAATTGGAGTAGAATATACTCTTGAGAGCCTGTTGTGTATGTATTGATGTTCAGTTTCTTCCTCATTCCTTCCTTATTCTCTTACAGCAACGTAGGTTTCTTGGTGTCTTTTCCATCTCATCTCCTTTCAAACCAGCCACTCAGAGTCTGGGTTGTTTCTTCACCTAATATCCCTTTTGATCTCATGGTCTCTTTTTATCTCATAATATCCCAATATCCATGATTATTTTATATTATATATGTCATGTTCATATTTCATTTTATCTCATGCCTTTGATTTCATACCTTATATCTAAACTATCAGGAAGTCTTATCTGCTATACCTTCCAAAGATTATGCATGGAATCTTAAAACAGCTTGTCAGCATTTTCTCTGCTGTCAGTTAGGTCTAAGATAAAATTCTCTCTCTAGTCCTTTTTCTTTTGCCACATTGTCCTTCTAGTGTTTTTTTTTTTAAACATCTTGAGCACAATCCTCTCTCAGGACCTTTGCATATGCTCATCCCTCTGCCTTGAAATTTCTTCTACCAGGCCTTTGAGTCACTCATGGCATCACCTCATTTAGATCTGTCAAGTTAAGTTCCGCTCCAAATAGCTCTTTAATCATGGACCATGATCTATTTTTCCTCATTTATCACTTCTGAAATGATTATTTATTTACATAAATAATTATTACATATTTTTTAATCTGTCCTCTATTAAAATGTTAACCACAGTAGGGCAAGAACTTTATTTTTTGCCACATCCCTAGAACCTGGGCCAATACCCACATCATTTGATACAATAACCATTAGTTGAACAAACGGATGAATCAATGAGGTATGTTTGCCAACTCACATCTGCTGATTTTTCATGATGTGTAGATGTCTCACCTCTGTGATGTACCAGTGTAGACTGAGTTGCTACAAAAATTCTAGCTACCATATCTGATTTGTTTTTATAACACAAACTAGTGATAATGGCATCTGACCCAAAACCTTTTTAATTGATGATTAAAATTTGCAGGTTGGACTGTTAGAAAGAGTTGGAAATTGACTCAGGACAGAAAACATAACTTGCCTTTAATTTTTAAAGCCAGGAGGATATTAAAAGTTTATACGTTTTAAAGAATAACTCTATTGCTTATAACAATGATATATTCACAAATATAACACTTCAATCAGCGATTACCAACTCTGGCTTCATGTTACGTTCAGATGGGGAATATTTGAGAGCATTGATACTGGGATCACAGCTCAGCTCAGGTGAGGTATACACATTGGCATATTTTTTAATAAACTTTCCACATGATTTTAATGTACAGCTAGGGTTGAAGCACTGAGTGAGACAGTTGTTATGATCTATCTAAACTAAATAAAAGAGGTTTTATCACATGTTTTTACCCTCTGCTGGTTTATAATTTCTCCTTAGAGAAGATCCTGATGTATCACCACAAAGTTTCCCTAAGTATAGAACTTGCCATCATCATGCACACAAAAATTTTCCCCATTAGTTTGAAGAAGGAAATACCCCTTCCTCTGACTTTAGCTCTAGTAGTATTCTGTTGGTTTTTAGAACCTTGAAAAGAGATAATCTTACCAAGAGTCTCCATGAGCCTAACTCAAGTTTTCTTGCATTCATAAATAGAAGGAAAAAGAGGTAGGCCTTATTATTAATGATCACACCATTCTGTTATTTACTGCATAAGGTCCAGGGTTTTCTTTCTTGGATACACGTGGAGAAACACTTACTGTGGAAGTAAATTTGGTATAGTTATAATCCAAATTACAAGCTGAAGTGAAGGAGTAGAAGAGAACTCATGTGTTCATATTCTCACTAAAGTGTTCAGTGTTCAAAAAATGCCAGCACAGATTTTGTTGAATGGCATCTAAGACTTTTTCAGTCACATGTCACATAGCATAGCCCACAATGCCATGGGCCTCCACCAGATGGGTGCTCCACGTTGTTAAGAGACCCTTCTTCCTCTGTCATTCAGTGCTCTCATTCCAATAGAAACATTAGTGAGAAAATGAGAGGAATGAGAGAAATCCAAAAGAAGAGAATAACTAAATGTATAAAATCATTACAGTTCAAATAACAGATTTGCCAAAAAGAACCACAATTATGCTTAGCTTAGGTAGGAATTAAAGTCTATGAACAATATGGGGACGGGGGACAAACAAACAAAAAAACCCTTCAATCCCTAATGAATCTTTTCTGATAACTTTGGTTAAATGGGATCCTTTAGCTCAAAAGTCAATAAAATCCATTGTAGTGTTGGAAAGGGACAGAAACACAGTAAAGAAGGAATTCCTGTATGACTCAGTAGAGCATGTGACTCTTGATCTCGGGGTCATGAGTTCCAGCCCCATGTTGGGCATAGAGTTCACTTAATAACATGTGTTATATATATAACACAGTAAAGAAAAGTATATTCCCCTTGAACAAAACAATTTAAATCTGTTTTGATCATTCTGGTCACAACAATGCCATCATATTTCAGTGCAAGCTTGAATTGAGTAAATCTATGAGAAGCTCCTTCAAGTGAATAAGGGGAGGTGTTCACATTTATGTTTTTCTTTCTCACCCTTAACCTTACACTCATTTACCTAAATCCTTTAAAAATTTTCTCTTAATAAAAAGTATAGGAAATCATTACAGTTGTATGGAGTGAAAGTACATTTTCTTGTGCGAATGTCTAAGTCTCTAGTCTTGGAGGAGGAAAGGTTAAGAGGGAAGGGTGAGGTACGGACTTTTTGAATTCCAAGAACTGGCTGAAGCTCGGTGTGTAAGTCTATTCTAAATCTTAGCTGTATTATGAAATTGATCTGTAACCAATTTCGAGATGGTTGCAAGGCCTGACCTCTTAACACATTACCAGTCACCTGCTGTCTTTGTCAGAAAGAGTCGGAGTCTGCCTGCCTATGGTTTTCTCTTAATGTGTCAATTTTTATAATCCCTGCTAGTTCCATTTTATGTTCAAAAGAGGAGATACTAAGATATCAAACAATATTAGGAGTTCTTGATTTTCAGACTTGCCTGTGGAGGGATAGTGATTTCCTAGCCTCCTGGAAGGTCCCCAAGGTAGGAGGATTCATACTTGGATGACTAACTCTGGATGACTCCTCTCTGAAGCATTCATCAGGAAATCACCTAGGGGACATCATTAGGATTCCCTCTGAAGGTCTTTACAAAAGTCACTTCTCAATGGATCAGATCCTCATTTATGGGTTAATCATTAAATGAATGCGGTATCTTTCATTAAATGCAAGAACACACGGTACCAATTTTGATACTGAGATTTCTCCTAGGGTAGGTAATAAGGTATTGCATTCTTTGTAACGAAAAGGTCTTTGTCGTGACTCTGCTCATCATATCCTCAGCTGGAATAGTTGTTTCCCCTTGTGAATGCCACTGGTGGTTTTCCCTGTCTCTCTTGTTGTACTTACTACTTTTGTAATCTTTCTATTTCTTTTATAAGATTGTCAGTGCTCTGAGGACAGAATTAATGTCAATTTCAGTTGACATCTCCGGAACAGATCCATACAATATTTTGGGTGCACAGTTGATGTTTAGTGGAGAGGTACTGAATGAATACCTAAGCAGTGATGCTAGGAGGAGCGTTGTGACTTAGTGGTATTCCATGTAAACAGCAGCTTGGCTCATTTTCACTAGGATCAACCTAAGACCATTTCTTCCTGTGAATTAAATAGCAAGTTGCAGGGAGTGAGTTTTTAGACTCTCATATCTAATTGAAAGGTTAGTTTGAATGAAACTAGTTCAAGTAGACTTGTTGGCATGGACTGCTTATACAACGGTAGGTTTAGTTTATGATTCCTGCTCATATAATATTTCTTCTTTGAATTTTATTTACATTATAATTTGAAATCTGAGTAAATTCCTAGTACTTCTGAGCCAGGTTCATAATAATACCATTATAAATAAGAAAAAAATAATAGTATTTTATCTTTTATATGATTGAGCCAAATTTTCCTCATCTGAAGTCCATCTACCATTAGTGCTTGACATAAAAATGTAGATTATGACAGAGAGAAAGTAAAGAGCCCAAAGCCTGGTACTTTGGCATAGGCATACTAATGAGTGAATAAAAAAAAGAAAAAGATGATTTAAGGCCTTAGGAAATAACTCTGAGACTGGCTCTCCTTGCTGTGGGCTTTGACCTTGAATCAACTTGTCAGGCAGCCAAGGCAAAGTAGACTGTGGGCCCACCTAACTTAAATAGTGCTCCTTGGACTTGACTTAATGTTCCAACAGTTTCTTTGGTTTCCATGGGGGCATGGGCTTTCCCCAAATTTCCAAATTTCCTTCATCTCCTTGTAGGGGAATGTGAAAATATCACACAAAGGTGGGAACCTGAGATGTGTTGCATCAGCGAGGCTGAGTACTACACAGGAGCATTCCCAGGTCATGTCTACAAGAGTCTAAGGGGCAGATTTAAGTTACAGGAGGGGCTGTAGTCCCTTGAAGAGCCAAGGTACAGCTGGGTCAGTAGGGAAGATTAGCAGGCTGTGTCCAGCCAAGAGAAATTAAGGACTACAAGATGCACTTGTCCTGGTAGAGGACAGCAGAGCAACCATGTAGATCGGAAGCCAAAGAAGGCCAAAGAGAAGCACAAACATAACGGATGCAGATCAAAGCCTCTTTTCACCAGTGATAAGAGGCCTCATAAGTCATAAAACGGGGGAAATCATTAAAATATGAAGGACTGGGCCTTTCCCTAAAGAGAAAGAGCAACCAAAGAGTTATTAACATTTTGATGGCTCTAAGTCCAAAGTTGCTTTTTTTTTTTTAAATTTTTTTTTTAACGTTTATTTATTTTTGAGACGGAGAGAGACAGAGCATGAACGGGGGAGGGCCAGAGAGAGGGAGACACAGAATCTGAAACAGGCTCCAGGCTCTGAGCTGTCAGCACAGAGCCCGACGCGGGGCTCGAACTCACGGACCGTGAGATCATGACCTGAGCCAAAGTCGGCCGCTTAACCGACTGAGCCACCCAGGCGCCCCAAAGTTGCTTTTTAAAAGAAAATCATACTTCACAAGTCTACATGCTATGGAATTATATCCTGACACAAGGATTCAGGTAACATGACAACTAAAGATAGATATTTTGTCATTAAATTTTCTTCTGAAAATATAAGAGAGAAACATGCAAAATATTTATTTACCAGTTGCCATGAACATGTGAAGAGTAAATAAAAGAACTTTACTCGTCAGGTGGGTCAAAAATCCTGCTAGGTGAAAAAAAATAAGCAACAACAAACCCTATATATACTCCTTGTCATTCTGAAAGTGCTTTTCTGCCTAGTTGATCTGTTGAGATGGGTCAAAGCTTGAATATATTATAATTATCCCTTATACTTTATAACACAGTATTAAATCCATGCTACCATCAAATCCTTCATGAAATATGCTAGTAGAAAGAAATTATGTTTTCATGTTTAGTTAAGATATTGTTTTTCCTCCTAAGGTGATACATTGTATTCATTGTGAAATTTGAATTGCTTACCAATCAACTGACCTATTGTTGAGACCTTGAATATGTTTTGACCATCAATTTCCACATGATACACTCGGTATACATGCTTTGATCGTTGAAATTATCTCTGCATTTTCTTAAATTCATCTGGGCAGATATAATTAACTGGTTTTGTAGCAGATTCACCATAAAAAACACACTGTATCTTGTTTTCCCCATCTCTGCTCAATGTAATTGTCTCCAGAGGAAGAGGTAGACAATTACAGGGAATTATTAAAGTTACATTTTCACATTTACTTTACGTTATCTGCACCTACAACACATTTGTGACTCAGATAGTGTGGAAGATACTCTCATCTCTTGAGTATTTATGAGGAATACAAGTCACTAGTGTGCTAAGCACTTTAAAATAAATATCCATCTTCATTACCACAAACAGGCAAAGAACATTTGACATTTACAATATTTCTGTGATGCAGATATAATTTATTTCTTAAGCTGAAAGTCCTGACACTCAGAAAAATTGAATATTTTTTTTCCTATGAACACAGAGCTAGGATGCAGGTAAAATAGTATTTGCTTAGATATTTCTCTGAGAACATTTCAGCCCATACGGACTTGTTAAGGCTAATAATGAATGTTTATGGGTAATTATGCTTCAGACATTGTTGAAAATTATAAATACACACACACACACACACACACACACACACACACACACACACACACACAGGTTTCTTATGGAGAAGACTGAACATTGAGGAGCACCAAAAACCTTTATAGTTTCCAGGCAAAAGGATTGGGTCCAGTACTAGATTGATAGTGTTTAATGGGATCAAAAAGTGGTCAGAGCCATGACTTGCTTTTTTCTGTCGTGCACTTCCCATTCATAGCATTTGTCCAAATTTGAAATTTTTATTAAAGAAATTAATTTTAACATTACATATTATTTTAAAAAAAAGGATCTTCCAATAGTTTTAAAGCAACTTTGCAAACCTCTTTGAAGTTTCTTTGGATGCCTACGATTGTTTTTCCCTTCTTTTTCTCCTCTTTCCCCTTCTTCTCAATTTAGGAAAGTTTGACTCAGGGTATTTCAAAGTCAAGGATATAATAATATTCAGAGGGAATGGGGATGAGAACAGGTAATCATTGATAACAGAGGCTTCTGGAACGCATGAAGAGATGAAAGGGTGTGCCAATTATGGTAACAAGGGCTGAGGCAGAGGTTTCTAAGTGACTCTGGAGGACAAAGTTTTAAAGGACATTTGGGATTCCATTCACTACATCCCCCACAAGCTTATCTAAGTAGGGTGAGTACAGATCGGTGAGATTATGGAAAAAGATTCTTGCTGTTGCCTGGCCAACAATACGAGACATCCAATTCTCTATGTGGTTCATGAACATGTCTCATCTCAGTCAGACGTGCTGACTGGCCATGGCTCTGGAAAGGGAAGGAGAGCACCAGGGCTATGTGTCTGGGTGACTTCAATTCAGAGGAAAGGAACAGAAAAGCAAGTCTAAGCCACATTTTCAAATCCAAGTCGACCTGCGATAATGTTAGTAATGATAATATCTGACTCATGTGCATAGTCCTCAGTTGAGTCATGATACACAAAGAGAGTCCTTTTAAGTGCCAGGCCAGAATCTTCTAAACCTAGCTATAGCCCAAATCTTTAACAAAATGAATAATCATTATTACTGCTATTACTTCCACTGCCACATTATTGAATAACTACTGTGTGCTGCTCTGACCTGGGTTAGGGACATGGCGTAAAACAACATTTCACTCAGATTGTTTGCCTGAAGGACATTTAAAGAAAAGACACAGAATACAGGCAAAGTTATGGAAACTGATCAAAGAAGTTGAATCATCTGGAGGCTAACTTCAGAAAGGCGTGTCCACTCCTTGTTCTAAAGTGACCAGGCAATGACTACAACCACCAGACTTGAGGGGATCTAGAAGCAGGAAGCAAATCCCGGCCAGTTTCTTTCCCAACACACAGCTCAGCAGGAGTTTAGCTTGGAAGGATGCAGCCACTCGAGCACCTTTGTTGTGAATCGGGGAGAGAAGGAGAAATAAATTGAGTTACTTTTCTCTTTCTCCCTCTTTTCCCTCCACTGGTTCCTCCCAGTGGCCAAACTCAGCTGACACTGGACACCAAAGGAGCTCTACGGATGTGATCCATCAGGGTTCAACTCCAGAGGGACAAAGGAAGGTAGAGAAGAAAAGGCAGTGGGTCAGGGTGGGAGAGGGTGACAAAGGGAGAACCCCAGCACATCTATATTATGTGTATATCCATAACATGCTCACAGTACATAATAACTACGGAGTATTAATCCTAGTAACAAGATAAAGCACAAGGCTCAGAATGAGTAAATAATGAGTCCAACATCAACCTAAGTTGATTGATCTTCCAATGACATTCCAGACTCGAAAACTTTCTGTGTGCGCCAGGCACCATTCTACCTGACAGGTTGTAGACAAGAGAACCTATTATTCCCCCAGTCAAGAAATAGTAAGACATTCAAGCATAATTTAAAATAAATGAGGAATCCCATTGCTTTATGATTCTCGAGAGATTTGATTCCCTGTTGATATTGGGGCATGGGCCAAAATCAGGTCCTCAAGGAGCTTGGTTAGGATTTGCAAAAGTATAAGTTAGTGACTGCACATTATCTGAATGATTTGCTGCTAGAGATAATTAAACCATAGGGGTTTGGTGCCTGTATGACAATTCTGTTATAAACTCTTCAGGCTAGAAGAACCCAAACAGTTTATAAACCTATAACAGTTTATAACCTCCTATCTGTGCTGTCCTTGGGAAATCACTATTCTTTCACAGGTAGGATTTGGCATTGTCAAAATATATTTTGGAATGTAGAGATAAGTATTTTAGTCAACAAAAAATCAAGTTATGGGCTGAAACATATGCTGACGAGTTAGCAAAACTGTTGTTATTGAGTTAACGATTTTCTAAGAGTACAAATATTTATACGTATACAACAAAGTAATAGTTACTAGACCAGAGAGAACATCCATTCCATATATAATGATTGATTGGCTCCATTTGGGAAAGCACTGTTCCAGGTGCCACTGAGGCTCTAGCTAGAGATTAGATAAACTCTTGTCCCTGAAAGTCACACTTGAAGTTGAGTCTTATGTTAGACCAGACCTGGATTTTTCACCTCATACAACAGTAGCTACAACTTCTTAAGTGTTTCCTCCATGTAAGACATATTTTAAAAGTTTTGCACTAATTTAAATCCCTCATATGAGGGAGTTGCTCCTTGAACCAAATTTTACACATGAGGAAATTAGACACAGAAAGATGAGGAACTTGGTCATGCCCCATGGCTAGGAATTGGGGGATGTGGCTTTCCTGCCAGGTGGTCTGTGGGCTCCCAGGATCTGTTCATTTTGATGACTTTCAAAATCTAACCCAGTATACTGTCTCTTACTTAATGAAGAAAATTAGGGAGTGGCATTAAACACTTTCTGGTTCCTTCCAAGATAGAAATGCTACTCGTTATAATTACAAGCATTTTATTGTACAATGCTCTACACCCCTTCATAGAAAAACAGCCACTCCCAGGTTTATAATCCACATGAAAGTTAATCAAAATGCATTTCATGAAGATGCCTTCCTAAATCTTTTCCCACTTCAGACTAAATTATGACCACATATCAGGAGACATCACCCTTCTTAAAATAAACATCAACCTTGTAGACTCTTTAGATGAATGGGTAGTGCCACCAGAAATATACATGACCAGAACCTCAGGGTGAGGGTGAATGTCAAGAGTGCAGAGCCTCAGGTACCCCAGAGACACTTCTGTCTCCCTACAAATACTTCCGTCTGAGTTTTCTCTGTTCTAACTATGTAGGGTGTTGTGATCTATTTCTTTAAAGAAAAGTTATCGTCGTATAGTGTCAGTTAAATAATCAGACATGTTCAAGGTTACACTGCATCATTAACCCACAGAAACAAAGAGATATTAATTATTTTGATGCTTGACTTATATGTTAATAGATATTTATTAAAAACACCATCCCAGCATGAAAGAATATTTGACTTTTATAATAACTGCTCTGATTTTACAAACTTAGAAATGTACAAAATATTTATGATTACATTGATTTAGGTGATTTGTCTTGGATTTTAATACCTTGGTCAACATGACCAAAGTCCACATGTGGAGAGTGGGATAATGCAATGGGCAAGATTATTGGAAAGGCATTTACAAAGTGCCTTAGAAAATGATTCCTGCCCGTTCTTGGATGCGTAGCTATTAGTAAAAGGCAGTATAACATGCTGTCATACCTGTGTGTGTGTTATTGAAGGAAGCTACTGGTTTTTACAAGATGGTATTTATGGTACATAAAAGTACCCTCCATAAATGCAGAAAGGGGAGATACACTTGAGGGTAACTTAAGTCTTGTCTCAGTTGTATGATTGCTATGATTATTATTCCACTAGGATCATTCACATGTATTGAAAACCCTAATCAGAATTTATGTTACATATTTTTTCTTATTTTATGTGAAAGTTAAAAGGAGGTAGAGTTACCATAAAATTATTATAAGGCATGGATCTGTTAACTTTTTCTTTTTTTCATTATTGTCTCCTCCTGGATACCAGGGGGACTTTTAATCCTATTGGTTTGTCTAATCTTTCACCCAATAAACACTTGATATCACGGATATATAGGTATGTGTATATTTTATACATATATATATATATATATAGATATGGTTTGCATATTATACATGTATCTTTTTTATATCAAAAACATGATTGACTTTATGCCTCATGAACCAAGTTTTGGCCCTGATTTTTGATAATGATACCCAAAGCAAAGGAGATCCTAGGCTGAGTCTTACATGTTCACTAAGGTTTGGTGATAGGGGACCACCTGAGTAGAGAAGACCCTAGGGAAAGGACATGAATTGCAGCATGAGGGAACAAACTGCTTGAAAAGATCTTGAGTTCGGGGAGGCAAGAGGACAAAAGCTAGTTCTATAGGGATATGCGGCATTCCCTCTAGCTGCAAAAACCACATGATGATTTATATTCCACATTAAAACTATATTGACAAACAATGGATTTCAATGTCCCAAAACAGCAACGTTTAAGGAAATTGTAAGTGAACAAACGTAATACATCTTGCAGAGAGATTAAGTCTTTTCAACACGAAGAGACTTGAAGAAAAGCATTTAAATATGACTGCCTTTATAAAAGGAGCTCTCTACTAATGTAGATGTTTAAACTGTCAATTGCAGGTACTAGGCTATTTCTTTATGGCACGTGAAACTTACAAGTTTCAGACTAGAACTATCAGATGACATGATGGGGGTAACAGATGCATGACCAAAGACATGCATCTCTATTTGCTTTCTTTCAGTCCCCATTTGAAGCCGAGCACACACAATGTTACAGACAAACTACACAAACTACACAGTGACTGAGTTTATCCTCCTGGGACTGACAGATCGAGCCGAGTTGCAGCCTGTCCTTTTTGTGGTCTTCCTGGTCATCTACCTTATCACAGTAGTTGGCAACGTGAGCATGATTTTGTTAATCCGAAGTGACTCAAAACTTCACACGCCCATGTACTTCTTCCTCAGCCATCTCTCCTTTGTGGATCTCTGTTACGCTACCAGTGTCGCTCCGCAGATGCTGGTTCATTTCTTATCCAAGAGAAAAGCCATTTCCTTCCTTGGTTGCCTTCTCCAATTCCACTTTTTCATTGCCCTGGTGATCACGGATTATTATATGCTGACGGTGATGGCTTACGACCGCTACATGGCGATCTGCAACCCCTTGCTGTACGGTAGCAAGATGTCCAGATGTGTCTGCCTCTCTCTTGTTGCTACGCCTTATATTTACGGTTTTGCAAATGGCCTGGCACAGACCATCCTGATGCTTCGCCTCTCCTTCTGTGGACCTAATGAAATCAACCACTTCTACTGTGCGGACCCACCTCTCATAGTCCTTGCCTGCTCGGATACGTATGTCAAAGAAACTGCCATGTTTGTGGTGGCTGGTTTCAATCTCACATGCTCTCTTGCCATCATTCTCATCTCCTACATTTTCATTTTCACGACGATTCTGCGCATCCGTTCTGCAGAGGGGAGGCGCAAGGCCTTCTCCACCTGTGGGTCCCACTTGACGGCTGTCACCATCTTTTATGGGACGCTATTCTGCATGCACCTGCGACCCCCTTCCGAGGCATCTGTAGAACAGGGGAAAATTGTCGCAGTTTTTTATATCTTTGTGAGCCCTATGCTAAACCCTTTGATCTATAGCCTGAGGAACAAAGATGTTAAACAAGCAATCAGGAAATTTGTCCAAGAGAAATTACTTATTAAATAGACAATTTGGTCACAGGTATGTAATATATCTTATTGTTTCACCAATAAATGAGCATTTAAGATTAACAAATCACCTTCTGTCATTGATTACTTTTCGACTTTTATTGTTCACATCTGGATCTTGAAAGTGTCAAATTATTTGCTAGTATTTATAGTTCCATCTCAGTAAATTAAAAAAAAAAACCCAAACCCTAGAAATTCAAAGACAAAACCAGAAGGCATTATTACTGGTTTATACATTAATAAATAACAGAAGTTTCTATGGATAATACTCATAGTGATACAAAGTTATAAAAGACAGAAGTACCAAATTATGTCAATGACCATATGTTTGATTTTTATAGTGCTTATTAATTTCCAAACTAATATGCAGAAGCTTCCCAACTGTAGTAGGTGAGAGGGTTTATTTTCTCTTTTGCTCTTTACAGTAATCACATAACAAAGAAGATCTTATGTATCTCTGATTATTACTCTAAACAATATTTAGAATGACAATACTGGTCCCGTGGAATCCTTAGTCATAAGGCTTTGATGGAATGGCGTATTTTCCTTAGAAGGTTTGTTTTTTTTTTTTAATCAATATCCACCCTCATCGTAAAACTGGTTTTGTGGTTTCACTTGTATTTCTTTTTTATCACAAACTATTTCCAACATGCATCAAAAAATAGGAAATATTATAAAGACCACCTGTGCAAGTGACCTAATCATTAAGGCTTCATACGTGCCAGTTTTCCTTCAAATATTTCCCAAACTCAGCTATTCTCAAACCGAGCCCTCCCCGCCTGATTCCATTCCTCTATTTCCTGCACTAATGTGTCCATAAAATTATATAATATTATTTTGGCAGATTTAAAATTTGTTATAAATGAAGTCACGCTATCCTACTGCAAGTTATTCTGTTTTCACTGAATCTTGTTAGATTCATCCATGCTGATTCATGGAGCATGAACTGTCACTGGTAAAGTCCACGTCAGTATATAAATATACCACAGTCTATCTATCCATTCTCTTATTGATGGGGGAATACATTTTCCTGTTCCTTGGTAATATGAAAATCTAGAAAACCATTTTGCTCTGAAATTCTGAATGTGGACGAGTTCAAGAGTTCCTCCATGTAAAGTTGCAAGAGGGTAATTTCTGGGTCATAAAAGAGTATCTTTACATTTAGTAGATATTGCCAAATTGCTCTACTTAGTGCTGTCTGAAAAACGGTGTGTGAAT
Source organism: Acinonyx jubatus (assembly GCF_027475565.1). NCBI lineage: Eukaryota > Metazoa > Chordata > Mammalia > Carnivora > Felidae > Acinonyx > Acinonyx jubatus. The sequence goes on from NC_069390.1 coordinate 13,727,302, forward strand.
TTGGTCTTTACTCCATATTCTTGTCAATTCCTATATACTGTCAGACTTTCAAAATGTTTTCCAATCTGATGGGTGTAAAATGGATTCTAATTTCTTCTTTAAGCTTTTGTGTTGTCATTACAAGTGAAGCGGAGTGTTTTTAAGTGCTTTGATACTAACGGAAAAGTTTTCTTTCAGTTGTATGTCTATATTCTTTGTTCATTTTTCAACTGGGTTATTTTATCTTTATTTTGTACATTTGCAATAGCTCCTTATGTATTCAGTAGTAGATACTAGCCTTTTGATGATATATGCAATGCAAATACTTCAACCTGTTTGTAGCTTGTATTTCACTTTTATGCATGAGATATTTGGTGGTATAGAACTACGTAACATAGTTCAAATGTTGATCTTCTCTTTATGGCTGTGCTTTGTATATTTTGCCTAAACAATTCTTTCCTATTATAAAGATATTTTCATATTTTCTTTCAATTCTTTAAAGTTTTACTTTTGCATATTTAAGCCTTTATTTTTCCTGGTATTACAAATGTTGCAATATAATTATTATTGTCATTTTATGAAAATAATTAATTTTTCCAACTTTTAAACACTCCAAATGGCTCTTATTAAGATTTTAGTAAAGGGGTGTCTGAGTGGCTCAGTCAATTAAGTGTCCAAGTCTTTTTTAAAATTTTTTATTTCTTTGATGTTTTTTTAATTTTTTTTTTATTTTTGAAGGAGAGAGACAGAGTATGAGCAGGGAAGGGGCAGAGAGAGGGAGACACAGAATCCAAAGCAGGCTTCAGACTCCAAGTTGTTGGCACAGAGCCTGACATGGGACTCAAACTCACAAACCATGAGATCATGACCTGAGCCAAAGTTGGGCACTTAACAACTGAGCCACTCAGGTGCCCCTTGTCTAACTCTTGGTTTTAGCTCAGGTCATGATCTCATGGCTTCATGTGATCCTGCTCCCCATCAGGCTCTGTGCTGTCAGCCCAGAGCCTGCTTGGGATTCTCTCTCTCCCTCTCTCCTTGTCCCTTCCCCCACTCATGTCTCTTTCTCAAAATAAATAAACAAACTTAAAAATTTTTAATTTGTTTTATTTTTTATTTAAAAAATTTTAACGTTTATTCATTTTTCAGAGACACAGAGTGACAAAGCACAAGCAGGGGGTAAGGCAGCGAGACAGGAAGACACTGAATCTGAAGCAGGGTCTAGGCTCTGAGCTGTCAGCACAGAGCTGGACATGGGGCTTGAACTCACAAACCATGCGATCATGACCCGAGCTGAAGTCTGACACTTCACCTGTTGAGCCACCCAGGTACTCCTAAACTGAAAAAAAAATAATTACAAAAAGATTTTAGTAAAAATTCTGTCATGTATGAATTTTTCATATTTGTATCAGTTTGTTTCATGGTTCTCTCCTGTGGGACCAACCTGTCAAAGCCTTTGTCAATGCAAACTATTTTTATAAAGATAGTTTTATCACCTCTCTTCTGAAAGTTTGAACATTAAGGAGTTTTCTTGAGGGATCTCTGACAGAAGATACCATTAAAATGTATAGAAATACTTTATTGTCTCCAGAGTTTATGTTCACTATTTTCTCAGAAGGCACAGGACACCAACTTCATTGAGCCAATGCTGGTGGCTATGAGAAGAGCAAGAAAAAAGTTATTCATAGTTGATATTAGATCTGTGTCCACTCTTGTATTCTGGTACTTGCCATCATATATCTTCCTTACTATGTCTTAACATATGTTTCAATTTGTCATCAGTGATGCATGCCTTGGTCATCTTTTCTTTCTTGCCCAAACTGGTCCAATTCCCAAGTCTGAATGCACTGTATCCAGATTTAAGAGTTCACAGAGAAAATAGCAACAAAAGAAGGGTGTTATAATTTTTCCTCTTCAGTAATTATAGGCGGTCCATTTTGTGCTGGACAATATGCATGTCCATCCATTTCATGGCACCCTACTTCTCATAATTGGCCTTTTCTCCCGAGACTACAACTTTTGAAAGTCAATTTTGTTGAAATTCCTCTCAGAATAGATTGGTTGGGCAGAACACAGCTCTATGAAGTCCAGGCCAATCTAGTTATTGATTTATTTGTTTTTAAGATCTTCCATACCTTACAAATGTTTGATTGCTTCATATACAAAAACTGAGAGAGATGCTTGTGGTTTTATTTCCCTTTGTAATTTTTTCCTATTTTGTTAATTTAAAAAAAAATGTTTATTTATTTTTGAGAGAGACAGAGTGCGAACAGGGGAGGAGCAGAGAGGGGGGAGACAGAATCTGAAGCAGGCTCCAGGCTCTGAGCTGTCAACACAGAGCCCAAGGCAGGGCTTGAACCCACAAGGGTGAGATCATGACCTGAGCCAAAGTCGGAAGCTTAACCAACTGAGCCACCCCGGCACCCCAGTTTTTTCCTATTTTATTATCTCATGTCCTGTAAAGAACTAGTGTTATTTCTTTTATCATTTTTTAATTTTTTATCCCAACTCTGGTGATTAAAATCTAAAAGTGCTTTTGCCTGATATTCATAGACTACCAGCAGTATTTTCCTTGTTTTGGGTTGGTTGATGCCTATTGTATATTTTTTTTACCTTATTTACTTTCAGGACCTAAGTCCTTCAAATTCCCGAGTTTCATATTTCATTGTGAATACACATACTTAGGTATATTTTATAACAATTTATTTTGCACTTAAAAATTTTTTTTTCTCCATCTGTTTTTACCTTTATCCAACCATGAATTAAATTGTGTTTTCTAAGTAACTTTGATTCATGACTGTCTCATCCCCTGAGTGTCAGCTCCAGAAGGCAAGGTCCATGTCTGCTTTTGCTCATTATGTTAAAGCCAGCCTATTCCCCAGACCTTGAATATAGATGGTTCTCAATAAATTTGTATTGTGCTAATACACTATTGTTATGCCCATTGCATTATGGCTATTTGAGTGCCAGCTCTACTCTATGCTACTTACTAACATGATCTTCAGGAATTCTTAACAAATGGAAACCTGATTGGGAAACTTTACATATGCTTGCCTCATCCCTCCCACCATGAAGCAGAAACTCTTTAAGGACTCAAATCTTTTGACTTTTGCATATCCTCTCTACATCGACAGCACAATGGTAAATACAAGGCTTTCCCTGAATGGTTTTAACCCTGTGAATGGATGGATGGATGGATGGATGAATGCATGCCACGAATCTTCGAGAATGTCTAGCATGGTGTAAGCTCGTCACATTTCTTTGCTAAACTATACATAACATGATATCAAGAACTGTCAGTTGGCTTGTTTTAATCTCAGGCTCACAATTTATTCTTTGCATCTACCGGGGAAACTTATTTAAGCTCTCCTTGCCTCGGTTTCCCATCTGTAAAATGAAGCTAATAGTATTAATGACCCAAGATGTTGTGTGAGGAATAACTGAACTAACATGTGTATAGTGGTAAGCCTAATACCTGGCACATAGTAAATATTCCATGCTTATCACCTGTAATTAGATACCCCCGTTCTGATGTCTTTTCTGCGGTTTCTTAAACAAATTAGTCACTTACACCACTTCGTCTCCCTACAGTTTTCATTTCTGAGGGAGAAGGAAGTGTGCTTGATAAAGCCGGAAGTTACCAGAGAGGGGAGAAGCAAGAGTTGTGTATTCATAGGATGAAGTACACATTGCACACTTCTGAAATTGTTCACCAAGTATCCATTGATAAACGATCATATCCCAGGGCCTGTGCTACCTGCGGGGATCTCAGTTCTTGCCTGTAGGGGTTTACGATGTACTCGTGGCAAAAGAGATATGGCAGGCAATTAAGCAGAGTGTGTTAGACAAAGAAGGGGGCAGATTCCTAAGAGCATGTTGAAGGGAGAGTTCAAACTCGGTTCTGCGGAGGCGGGGAAAGCATCTTTTGAGAAAACATTTGAGCCTTACCTACCGTCAGAGGCAATATAGCATTCACTCAATATATTTTATGAACTAAATCAAATTTTTAAATCATCAAAATAAAAAGTAGACATTGTTTGAAAAGTCATTAAAATGGTATTTGGCTCTGGGAGAGAGTGAGACTAAGAGAGCATAGTCAGGGATGACCCAGAGGCTTCTGGAATGCATGAAGAGATGAAAAGATGTGCCAGTTATGGTAACAAAGGCTGAGGCAGAGGTTTCTAAGTGACTCTGGGGGACAAAGTTTTAAAGGACATTTTGGATTCCATTCACTACATCCCCCACATGTTTATCTAAGTAGGGTGAGTACAGATTAGTGGGATTATGGAAAGGATCCTTGCCTCTGCCTGGCCAACAATACAAGGCATCCAATTCTCTATGTGGTTCATGAACATGTCTCATCTCAATCAGACGTGCTGACTGGCCATGGCTCTGGAAAGGGAAGGAGAGCACCAGGGCTATGCCTATGTGCCTGGGTGACTTCAATTCAGAGGAAAGGAACAGAAAAGCAAGTCTAAGCCACATTTTCAAATCCAAGTCAACCTGCAACAATGCTAGTAATGATAATATCTGACTCATATGCATAGTCCTCAGTTGAGTCATGATACACAAAGAGGGTCCTTTTAAGCGCCAGGCCAGAATCTTCTAAACCTAGCTATAGCCCAAATTTTTAGCAAAATGAATAATCATTATTACTGCTATTACTTCCACTGCCGCATTATTGAATAACTATTGTGTCCTGCTCTGACCTGGGTTAGGGACATGGCATAAAACAACATTTCACTCAGGACTGATTACCTGAAGAGAATTTAAAGAACGGACACAGAATACAGACAAAGTTACAGAAATCGATCTGAGAAGTTGAAGAAATATCTGGAGGCTAGCTGCGGAAAGCAGTGTCCAGGTGATGCCTACAAACCTCAGACCCAAGGGGATCTAGAGGCAGGAAGCAAGTTCTGGCCGCTGTCTTTCCCAACACACAGCTCAGCAGGAGTTTAGCTTGGAAGGATGCAGCCACTCTAGCGCCTTTGTTGTGAATGAGGGAGAGAAGGAGAAATAAACTGAGTTACTTTTCTCTCTTCCCTCCACTGGCTCCTCCCAGTGGCCAAACTCAGCTGACACTGGACACCAAAGGAGCTCTACAGATGTGATCCATCAGGGTTCAACTCCAGAGGGACAAAGGAAGGTAGAGAAGAAAAGGCAGTGGGTCAGGGTGGGAGAGGGTGACAAAGGGAGAACCCCAGCACATCTATATTATGTGTATATCCATAACATTCCCACAGTACATAATAGCTACGGAGTATTAATCCTAGTAACAAGATAAAGCACAAGGCTCAGAATGAGTAAATAATGAGTCCAACATCAACCTAAGTTGATTGATCTTCCAATGACATTCCAGACTCGAAAACTTTCTGTGTGCGCCAGGCACCATTCTACCTGACAGGTTGTAGACAAGAGAACCTATTATTCCCCCAGTCAAGAAATAGTAAGACATTCAAGCATAATTTAAAATAAATGAGGAATCCCATTGCTTTATGATTCTCGAGAGATTTGATTCCCTGTTGATATTGGGGCATGGGCCAAAATCAGGTCCTCAAGGAGCTTAGTCAGGATTTGCAAAAGCATAAGTCACTGACTGTAGTCTGAATGATCTGCTGCTAAATTAATTAAACCACAGGGAATTGGTGCCTATGTGATAATTCTGTTATAAACTCTTCAGGTTCTTCTATCCATGCTGTCCTTGGGAAATCATTCCTCTTTCACAGGTAGGATTTGGTGTTGTTAAATACATATTTTGGAAAGTAGAAATAAATGTTTTAGTCAACAAAAAAATCAAATTACGGGTTGAAACATATTCTAATGAATTAGCACAATTGTTGATATTGAGTCTAATGATTTTTAAGAGTACAAGTACTTATACAAGTACAATAGAGTAATAGTTATAATAGAAAGGAAACTAGAGAGAACATCCATTCCATATATGATTGATTGGCTCCATTTTGGGAAAGCACTGTTCCAGGTGCCAATGAGGCTCTAGTTAGAGATTTGATAAACTCTTGTCCCCGAAAGTCACACTCTGATGTTGAGTCTTATGTTAGACTAGACCTGGATTTTTCACCCAAATACAACAGTAGCTACAACTTACTAAGTGTTTCCTCCATGTAAGACATATTTTAAAAGTTTTATCTGAATTAAATATCTCATACAAGGGAGTTGTTTTCAGAACCAAATTTTATGCATGAGGTATCTCTAATCTTTGCTGACTCTCATAACCACCCATGGATACTGTCTGTTGCTTCATGAAGAAAACTAACAGGATGGTAGTAAATACCATTTTGTTTCCTTCCAAGTTAATAATACTACTCTATTATTTTATAATTATTAGCATCAGATCATGCAATACTCTGTATCCCCTTCAGGGAGAATTGGTCACGCTCAACTTTATAATCTATATTAATTTTTTAAGTGAATGAAAAATGCATTTGATGAAGATACTTTCTCTAAATCTTTTTCCACTTCAAACTGAACCACTGCCACATGTAAAGGAGACATAATCCTTGTTAAAGAAGACACCAACCTTCTACCTCTTTGGGTGGCTGCCTAGTGACAGCAAGCATCTACATGACAGAGTCTCAGAGTGAGGGTGAATGTCAAATCTACAGAGCCCCCAGGTATCCCCATAACTACTTCTGTCCACCTACAAACACTTTTCTGAGAGTTTTTTGTTTGTTTGCTCAAATCATGAACAAAATTGTGCTCTCTTCCTTTAAAGAAAAGTTATTGTCGCAAAGTACGCAATTAAATTATCTGAAATGATCAAGTTTGTATTGCCTCATTATCCCACAGTAACAAATAAATGGAGATTGTAATTATTTTGACTCTTGATTAATGTGTCAATAAATAGATATTAAGAATACCATCCCAACAAGAAACAGTACTTGTCTATTATGATAATTAATCTTAAGAACTTAGAAATACACAAGATAAATATGATTACATTCATTTAGGTGACTTGTGACATTCATTAAGTGACTTACATTTTATTACCCTGGCAAATAATTCCAAAGTCCAAAAGTGCAGCATGGGATAATGTAATGGAAAAGGTGCTGGAGAAAGACATTTACAAATTGCCTTACAGAGTGATCCCTCACCATCCCTGGCCTCATAGCTATTAGAAAGAGGCAGTGCAACATTGCCATACCTTAGTGTGTGTTTTTGAAAGGAAGTGTAGGTTTTCCACAATGATATTTATGGTACTTTTATCCTGCAGAAATGTGGGGAGATGGACTTGAGGGTATCTTATGTCTCATCTCAGTTGTAATATTACTATGATTATTCTGGTAAGATCATTTACATGTATTGAAAAACTTAAATAGAATTTATGTCACAGAATTTTTCTCAATTTTTGCGAGAGCTAAGAGGAGGTAGAGTTGCAGTTGAATTACTATAATGCATGGATATGTTTGTTAATCTTTTTTTTCATTATTATCACCTCCTCCCATATCAGGGAGTCTTTTAATATATTGTTTCCGTTAGTCTCTCACCCTATGAACACTTGCTATCACTGATATATAGGTATCTGTATGTCTTATACATACATATATATATACGTATATATACATATATATGTCTTATAAATAAATATATATACATACATATATATTATGTATCATACACATATCTTTTCTTATACCAAAAACAGGATTGACTTTTATGCCTCATGAACCACGTTTTGGCCGTGATTTTTGACAATGATACCCAAAGCAAAGGAGATCCTAGGCTGAGTCTTACATGTTCACTAAGGTTTGGTGATAGGGGACCACCTGAGTAGAGAAGACACCAAGGGAAAGGACATGAATTGCAGCATGAGGGAACAAACTGCTTGAAAAGATCTTGAGTTCGGGGAGGCAAGAGGACAAAAGCTAGTTCTATAGGGATATGCGTCATTCCCTCTAGCTGCAAAAACCACGTGATGATTTATATATCACATCAAACCACATTGCAGAAACAACTGACTGCAATGTCCCAAAACAGCAACGTTTAAGGAAATTGTAAGTAAACAAAAGTAATACATCTTGCAGAGAAGATTAAGTCTTTTCAACACGAAGAAACTTGAAGAAAAGCATTTAGAATATGACTGCCTTTATAAAAGGAGCTCTCTACTAATGTAGATGTTTAAACTGTCAACTGCGGGATTACTAGGCTATTCCTTTACGGCACGTGAAATTTACAAGTTTCAGACTAGAACTATCAGATGACATGATGGGGGTAACAGATGCGTGACCAAAGACATGCATCTCTATTTGCTTTCTTTCAGTCCCCATTTGAAGCCGAGCACACACAATGTTACAGACAAACTACACAAACTACACAGTGACTGAGTTTATCCTCCTGGGACTGACAGATCGAGCCAAGTTGCAGCCTGTCCTTTTTGTGGTCTTCCTGGTCATCTACCTTATCACAGTAGTTGGCAACGTGAGCATGATTTTGTTAATCCGAAGTGACTCAAAACTTCACACGCCCATGTACTTCTTCCTCAGCCATCTCTCCTTTGTGGATCTCTGTTACGCTACCAGTGTCGCTCCGCAGATGCTGGTTCATTTCTTATCCAAGAGAAAAGCCATTTCCTTCCTTGGTTGCCTTCTCCAATTCCACTTTTTCATTGCCCTGGTGATCACGGATTATTATATGCTGACGGTGATGGCTTACGACCGCTACATGGCGATCTGCAACCCCTTGCTGTACGGTAGCAAGATGTCCAGATGTGTCTGCCTCTCTCTTGTTGCTACGCCTTATATTTACGGTTTTGCAAATGGCCTGGCACAGACCATCCTGATGCTTCGCCTCTCCTTCTGTGGACCCAATGAACTCAACCACTTCTACTGTGCGGACCCACCTCTCATAGTCCTTGCCTGCTCGGATACGTATGTCAAAGAAACTGCCATGTTTGTGGTGGCTGGTTTCAATCTCACATGCTCTCTTGCCATCATTCTCATCTCCTACATTTTCATTTTCACGACGATTCTGCGCATCCGTTCTGCAGAGGGGAGGCGCAAGGCTTTCTCCACCTGTGGGTCCCACTTGACAGCGGTCACCATCTTTTATGGGACGCTATTCTGCATGTATCTGAGACCCCCTTCCGAGGCATCTGTAGAACAGGGGAAAATTGTCGCAGTTTTTTATATCTTTGCAAGCCCTATGCTAAACCCTTTGATCTATAGCCTTAGGAACAAAGATGTTAAACAAGCAATCAGGAAAGTTGTCCAAAAGAAATTACTTTTTAAATAGACGCTTTGGTCAGAGGTATGTAATATGTCTTATAATCTCACAAATTAATGAACATTTACATTTAGCAAATCACTTTCTGTCATTACATGTTCTTTGTCGTTCCTAATTTGAATATGGGACTTAGAAGACTATATAAGATATTTGCAAACATTTAAAGTGCTGTCTCAGTGAAGAAGGACAAATACTGCATAGCAACTGAAAGACAAGACCAGAAGGCATTGCTCTTGCTTTATAAATCAATAAAGAACAAAAGATTCTACCACTAAATTCATAATTGTACAAAGTCATAAAAAAAAACCCAGAATTACCAAATGATATTATGTCAACGATCACACGTTCAATTTTTACAGTGCTTAAGAATTTTCAAACTGATTTCCGAAAACTTTTCAACCATAGCAGGTATTTTTTTTTCTTTTTGCATTTCTATAGATCACATAGTAATAAAGATCTCTGGGTAATTCATATTACCCTAAGAAATAACTTTAGGGGTGACTGGGTGGCTCAGTGGGTTAAGTGTCTGACTATTTTGGTCCAGGTCAGGCTCTCCCTGTTCCTAAACTGGGGCCCTGTGTTGAGCTCTGGACTCACAGCAGGGAGCCAGCTTGGTATTCTCTGCTCCCTCTCTCTCTCCCTCTCCTCTATTCCCTCCCCTCTGTCTCTCTCAAAAATAAATAAACATTGAAAATAATTAAAAAATATTTATTAAACAAAAGAAATATCTTTAATTTTTTTTAACATTCATTTATTATTGAGAGACAGAGAGAGACAGAGCATGAGCAGGGGAGGGGCCAAGAGATGAGGAGACACAGAATCTGAAGTAGGCTCCAGGCTCTGAGCTGTCAGCACAGATCCCGACGCGGGGCTAGAACTCACAAACTGATCATGACCTGAGCTGAAGTCAGATGCTCAATGGACAGAGCCACCCAGGCACCCCAAGAAAAGAAATACCTTTAGAGTGATAATACTAGTTCACTGTAATCCTCATTCATAAGGCATTTGAGGGAATGGCATATTTTCCTTAGAAGGTTTTTATTTTTATTTTTTTTAATTCATATTCACCCTCATACCCTCATCATAAAAGTGGTTTGGTAGTTTCACTTGTATTTTTTTTTTATTATGAACTATTTCCAATGCATTGAAAATAGAAAATAATATAAAGACCTCCTGTGCAAATGTATCTAATCATTATTACGGCTTCACACATGCCAGTTTGGGTTCAGATTATTTCACATACTCAGCTATTCTCAAACTAAGCCCTCCCTGCCTGATTCCGTTTCTCTTGCCATTCCCTACACTCAACCCTGCTGTGAATTTAATGTTTCTTATCCCTATGTAGAGTTCTACACTTGCTGGTGTTCTTGTGTCCATAGAATTATATAATATATTTTTTTAGCATATTGAAAACTTGGCTATAAATGAAGTCGTGCTATCCTTCTGCAAGTTATTCTGTTTTCACTAAATCTTGTTGGATTCATCCGTGCTGATTCATGGAGCATGAACTGTCACTGGTAAAGTCCACGTCAGTATATAAATATACCACAGTCTATCTATCCATTCTCTTATTGATGGGGGAATACATTTTTCCTGTTCCTTGGTAATATGAAAATCTAGCAAACATTTTGCTCTGAAATTCTGAGTGTGGACCAGTTCAAGCGTTCCTCCATGTAAACTCCCAAGAGGGTAATTTCTGGGTCATAAAAGAGTATCTTTGCGTTTAGTAGATATTGCCAAATTGCTCTACTTAGTGCTGTCCCAAAAACAGTGTGCGAGATTGGTCTTTACTCCATATTCTTGCCCATTCCTACATACTGTCAGACTTTCAAAATGTTTTCCAATCTGATGGGTGCAAAATGGATTCTAATTTCTTCTTTAATCTTCTGTGTTGTCATTACAAGTGAAATGCCATGTTTTTACGTTCTTTGGTACTAATTGAAAAGCTTTCTTTTCTTCAGTTGTCTGTCTACATTTTTTGTTCATTTTTCAGCTGGGTTATTTTATCTTTATTTTTTACCTTCGCATTAGCTCCTTATGTATTCTGTACTAGATACCAACCTTTTCATGATATATGCAATGCAAATACTTCAGTCTGTTTGTAGCTTATGTTTCCCTTTTATGCATGATGTATTTGGTGGTATTTTAACATAGTTCACATGTTAATCTTCTCTTTATGGTGGGCTTTGTTTGTTTTGTGTAAACAATTCTTTCCGATTATAAAGATATTCTCTTATATTTTCTTTCAATGCTTTAGAGTTTTATTTTTGCATATTTAAAACTTTCTTTTCCCTAGCATTATAAATGCTGCAAAACAGACTTTAATTCTGATTGTGTAATGAAAATAATAAATTTTCTATCGTTTTTTCAATAGCCTGCCCATTTTTTTATGAGAATTCTATCATGCATCACGTTTTCCTATTTGTATCAGTCTTTCGCTAGGTTCTCTTTTTAAGGACCAAGTTGTCCATTCCATCATCATTGCAAGCTGTTTTTAAAAAATAACCTTACCACCTCTAATCCGGAAGCTTGAAATGTTAGAGTTTGTTGAAGGATCTTTGGCAGAAGACTTTAGAATATACAGAAATATCTTATTCTCTCCAGAATGTCCATTATTTTCTCAGAAGGCACATGATACCAACTTCATTGAGCCAGTGATGGTGGCTACAAGATGGAGAAAGACATAAGGTACTTATAGTCCATATTTGGTCCCGTGTCCACCCTCTTATTCTGATACTTGCCACTTCAGATCTTCCTTTCCTAGGTTTAACATAGTTTGCAGTTCGTCATAAGTTTTGCATGCCTTGATCATCTCTTGTGTCTTACCCAAACTGGGCCACTTTCCAAACTGGAAGCTGCCATATCCAGATTTAAGAGTTCACAAGGAAAATAGCAACAGAAGTGAGGTGTTGTGTTACTTTCCTCTTCAGCCATTACAGGTGGTCCATTGCCTGCAGGATAATTTGTGTATCCATCCATTTCGTGGTACCTTACTGCTCATCTTTGGCATTTTCTCCTGAGACATACAAGGTTTGGCAATCAATCGTGTTGAAAATTACTCTCAAAGGAAATGGGAGCTGAGCAGAGCAGGGTCTTATGAGATCAAGGTCAATCCAGTTGATTTTTTATTTTAAGATTTTCAGTATCCTACAAATGCTTTACTGTTTCAAATATAAAATCTGAGAGGGATGCTTGTGGATTTATCAATTTCTCTTCGTAATTTTTGCGTATTTTATTAGCTCCTGTCAGCTAATGAATGAGGCTTATCCCTTTTAACATTTTGTACGTTCTCTCCCAACTTTGGTGATTAAAACCTAAGTGTGCATTTTGCCTGATATTCAGATACCTTCAGCAGTATTTTTTATTCTTTTCAGTTAGTTGATGCCTATTATGTTCGTTTCTACCCTGACTTTCAGGCCCTGAGTCCTTTCAATTACTGAATTTCATACTTTTATGAATATACATGCTGATGAATACTTTCTAACAGTTTATTTTGCACCTAGAAAGCATTTACTCTGTGTTTTCTCCCCTTTCTTACCACGAATTAAATTGTGTTCTCTAAACTTTTTTTTTAGTTTTTTGTTCTACTTTTTATTTGATTAGAATACATTGTACTTTCTACTTTTAGTAAAGTTTTAAAAATTTGGAGAGATATAATGATTGAACAAAGTCATTAGTCATACTTTTCTTGGAACAATAAAAGGATTATAGAATATTTTAACATGGATACTCCTGCTTCTATCTTATATGGTGTCATGAAGAATGATATATGATTGATAATAAATTATCACTTAATAATAAACTGTTTAAATATTACCTGTTATATATGACTACAATTATAATTATATTGAATGTTTATCTAATTTATCTAGTTTATCTAATATTTATCTAATATTAATGTTCCTTTAAAATTAGCCATTTTTGTCAGTGACTCACTGTTCTCTTTGTATCCCCTTTTTATTCTGGGTCTAGTTTTCTTCTATATGATTTATACCTTTAATTAGTCATCCTCAATGACCGTTTGTGTGAGAGAAATTCTGTTTTTATTCGTCTGAAATTGCCTCGTTTTAACTTTAATTCTTGATGAATAACTCATTCGGGTACGGATCTAGATAGACTGGTATTTCCTTTCAGTACATAGAAAATTATTCTTTTTCAGGTCTGTCTTAGTGTGTTCCACAGAAGATTTTATTACCAGATCCTCTGTTATTTCTCTGTAGGTAAATTTTCTTCTTATGTCAAATTTGGTGTGTTTTAATGTCAGTTTTTTTCTTTGCTGAGTAAGCCCTATCCTCTGGGTATATGCTCGCATAGTATCACGAACCTTTACTGCATAGGACTTTTCACACCTCTAAGTTAATACTTGTATGATATTTGTGTGATTGATTCATGATTGTATCATAACCAGATTGTTGGCCCCAGAGGGCAAGGTCCATATCTATCTGCTTTTGCTCACTTATTTTAAAGCCAGTATTTTCCCAAACCTAGAACAGATGATTCTCAATAGATCTATGTTGAATTAATAAACTATCATTAAGCTCATTGCATTATAATTATGTCATTACAAATTCTACCACTTTTCATCATGATCTTCACAAATTCTTAGCAATTGAAAACCTCACTGCGTCTCTTTTCATGTGTCTGTTAGCCATCTGGATGTCTTCTTTGGAAAAGTGTTTATTCATGCCTTTTGCCCATTTCTTCACTGGATTATTTGTTTTTTGGGTGTTGAATTTGATAAGGTTTTTATAGGTTTTGGACACTAACCCTTTATCAGATACATCATTTGCAAATATCTTCTCCCATTTTTTAGGCTGCCTTTTAGTTATGTTGATTGTTTCCTTCACTGTGTAGAAGCTTTTTATGTTGATGAAGTCCCAATAGTTCATGTTTGCTTTTGTTTTTCTTGCCTTCTGCAATGTATCTAGAAAGAAGTTGCACTGGCCAGTGTCAAAGAGGTTACTCTGTATTCTTCTCTAGGATTTTGATGGTTTCTGGCTCCCATCTAGGTCTTTCATCCATTTTGAATATATTAGTGTGTATGGTGTAAGACAGTGGTCCAGTTGAATTCTTCTGTATGTCGCCACCCAGTTTTCCCAACACCATATGTTGAAGAGACTGTTTTCATCTTTGTCAAAGATGAGTGGACTATATGATGAGTTTTGGGTCCATTTCTGGATTTTCTATTCTGTGCCATTGATCTTTGCGTCTGTTTTTGTACCAGTACCATACTGTTTTGATGACTACAGCTTTGGGAGATAGCTTGAAATCCAGAATCGTAATGACTCCAGTTTCATTTTTCTTTTTCAGGATTTCTTTGGCTATTTGGTATCTATTGTGGTTCCATACAAATTTTAGGATTGTTTGATCTATCTCTGCCATGAATGCTGGTGGCATTTTGATAGGGATTGCATTAAATATGTAGATTCCTTGGATAGTAGGGAAATTTTAACAATGTTTGCTCTTCGAATCCATGAGCAAGGAATGTTTTTCCATTTCTTCCTGTCCTCTTCAATATCTTTCATGAGCCTTCTATAATTTTAAGAGTATAGATTTTTTAACCTTTTTAGTTAGGTTTTTTCTTAGGTATCTTATTGTTTTTGGTGCAACTGTAAATGGGGTCAATTCCTTGATTTCTTCCTGCTGCTTCGTTATTGGGATATAGAAATGCAACAGATTTCTGCACATTGATTTTATATCTTGTGACTTTGTTGAATTCATGTATTAGTACTAGCAATTTTTTAGTGGAGTCTTTCGGGTTTTCTACATAAAGCAAATAGTCAAAGTTTGACTTCTTCCTTGATGATATGTATACCTTTATTTTTTTGTTGTTGTTGTCTGATTGCTGAGGCTAAGGCTTCCAGTATTATATTAAGTAGTAATGGTGAGAGTGGGCATTCTTGTCTTTAAAAAAAAAGCCTCTCAGTTTTTCCCCTTTGAGGATGATATTAGCTGTTGGTCTTTCATATATGGCTTTTATGATGTTGAAGTATATTCCATCTATCCCTACTTTGTTGAGGGCTTTTTATCAAGAATGGATGTTATATTTTGTCAAATGCTTTTCCTGCATCTATTGAGAGGATCATATGGTTCTTATCTTTTTACATTACATTTTTTACATTAATGTATCACATTGATTGATTCATTGATTGATTTATGAATATTGAACCAGCCCTGTAGCCCAGGAATAAATCCCACTTGATCATGGGGAATAATTCTTTTAATGAACTGTTGAATTCAATTTGCAAGTCTCTTGTTGAGAATTTTTGGATCCATGTTCACCAGGGATATTGGCCTGTAATTCTCCTTTTTAGTGGAGTCTTTGTCTGGTTTTGGAATCAAGGTAATGCTGGATTCATAGAAAGAGTTTGGAAGCTTTCCTTCCATTTCTATTTTATGAACAGTTTGAGAAGAATAGGTATTAACTCTGCTTTAAATGTCTGGCAGAATTCCCCTGTGAAGCCATCTGGCCCAGGACTCTTATTTGTTGGGAGATTTATGATATCTGATACAATTTCTTTGCTGGCTATAGGTCTGTTCAAATTTTCTGTTTTTTCCTGTTTCAGTTTTGTTAGTGTGCGATTTTCTAGGAATTAGTCCATCTCTTCCAGATTGCCCTTTTCTTTGGCATATAATTTTTCATAGTATTTTTTTATAATTGTATTTCTGTGCGTTATTTGTGATGTCTCCTCTTTCATTGGAGATTTTTATCTATTTGGGTCCTTACTCTTTTCTCTTTTATAAGTCTGGCTAGAAATTTATCAATATATTCAGCCATCCAAAAAAATAAAAAAAGCAGACAGAGAGAGAGAGAAATCTTGCCATTTGCAATAATATGGATGGAGCTAGAATGTATAATGCTAAGAAAAATAAGTCCACTGGAGAAAGATAAATATCATATAATTTCATTCATATGTGGAGTTTAAGAAATAAGACAGATGAACAAATCGGATTTGGGAAAAGAGTACAAAGGGAAACAAACAACAATAGAGTCTTAATGGCAGAGAACAAACTGCGGGTTGATGGAAGGAGGTGGGCAGAAGATGGGCTTAATGGATGATGGGTGTTAAGGGGGCACTCGTGTGATGAGCACTGGGTGTTGTATGTAAGTGATGAATCACTGACTTCTACTTCTGAAACCAATATGGCACTGCATATTAATTAAATAAAATATTTAAAGAGTACAAATTTGAAGACAAAAGAAAACTGCACAGTGAAACTTTGCATATGCTTGCCTCATCCCTCCCACCACGGAGTAGAAACTCTTTAAGGACACAGATAGTTTGACTTTCTCTTATACTCTACATCGACAGTACAGTGGTAAGCACAAAATTTCCCCTAAATGTTTGTTAAGCCAGTGAATGAATGAATGAATGAATGAATGAATGAATGAATGCCAGTAAACCTGGAGAATGTTTAGCATGGTGTGAACGCATTGCATTTCGTTGTTAAAGTATCAACAACATGGTATTAAAGACTATTGAATGGCCTGACTGAATGCCAGGCTCACCAATTATTATTTGCATCTACCAGGGAAAGCTACGTAACCTCTCCTTGCTTCAGTTTACCCTCTGTAAAATGAAGAAAATGGTGCTAGTGTTCTATGGACTTGTGTGAGGAACAACTAAACTAAGGATTGAAAGGTGATTGCAGCACATAGTAAGTGTCCCATGCCTATCACCTATATTTAATGACCTTCATTGTGATTTGTTTCAATTGGGTCCTTAAATAAATTCCCCACTTATTCCACTTTGGCTCCCTGCAGTTTTCATTTTTGAGGGAGAAGGAAGTAAGCTCAATAAAAGCGCAAGTACCAGGGAGGGGATAACCAAGAGTTGCTGTGGATTCGCAAAACCAAAGAACACACGGCCCACTTCTTAAGTCATCCAGCAAGTATCTGTTGATCAGCGATCATATCCCAGGGCCTGTGCTAGCTGCAGAGATCACAGTTCCTGCCCATAAAGATGCAATGTAGTGTTGTCAAGAGAGATGTGGGCAGTAAATTAAACAGATTGTTTTAGACAAGGATGGGGGCAGGGCGCTAAGAGCACATGGAGGAGGGAGGTCAAACTCACTTCTGCGGAGGCGGAGAAAGCATCTTTTGAGAAGACATCCATTTGAGCCTTTCCTGCTGCCAGAAGCAACTTGGATCTGCTGGGAATGAGCAAGGTGTCAACTGTAGGGGAAGCTCAGTGAATATTTAAAGCCAGAGATGGACAGAAGGACAAAGTGTGACTGCAGGGTGAGGAATGGCAGCGACTTTCAGTTGAAAACAGAGTCCAATCTGGGGGAGCCTGGGTGGTTCAGTCGGTTAAGCGTCTGACTTTGGCTCAGGTCATGATCTCGAAGTCCGTGAGTTCGAGCCCCGCCTCGGGCTCTGTGCTGATGGCTCAGAGCCTGGAGCCTGCTTCGGATTCTGTGTCTCCCTCTCTCTCTGACCTCCCCTGTTCATGCTCTGTCTCTTCCGGCCTCAAAAATAAATAAACGTTACAAAACTTAAAAAAAAAAAAAAAGAAAAGAAAACAGAGTCCACTTGGTATGTGACGATAGGCATCAAACTCTACCCTGGCACTTAGGTACTACCTGGTACTGGGACGTTAGTCCATCCAAGCTCCTTTAGTAGAGCCTCTGTCTTTTTTTCTGGAAGTTCAGGATGGAGTCCCTTCCCTTTAGGGTTATTTTGAAGACATTAAATTACCTACTTAAAAGTTGTCCACACAGAGGAAGTCCTCACCAAGGAGTTTGCCCATGACCTGTGTGTGTCACAATGCTGTTTATGACTGTCCTTCCCCAAGACTTCGATGTTCATCAGAGGGGACATTCTGAGCATTCTGGATTTAAGAGAGGAAACAGTTTCAGTGTGAAAGAAAAAAAATGGAAAATCAGACCGTTGTCAAAATTTGAAGATGAGACTTTTTGTGTGCCTTCCCCAGAGCTCGTAGGGCAAATAGGAATTCTGACATTAGGGAAAATAAGATTGAGTCATCTGATTAGCTTTCTGATCCCAGGGTGTCCCAATTAATCCCCACAGGCGTGATTACCCATGTAACACACATCGCTGCTATTCTTAAATCCTTCTGAGACTTGCTTTAAGACCTGCCCCTACCTCCCACATCCTGGTATAAATGCAACAACATTTTACAGCTTGGAAAGGCCTCAGTGAACTTCCTCAATCAGAGGTGAAAAAATAGGGCATTTCACAATCAGAAGTAAGTCTTCGTGTTTTTATGTTCTTTAGTTTTAGTCAGGAGGAAATTACTTAAAGTGTCAAACTAAGGCACAACAGTTTGCTCCTTGTTTGCTTGAAATATGCCCATGCCATCCCTTCTGTTCTCAGGTCCTGAGTTTGAACCTCACTGAGTTTTCCTGACAAGAGGGTCATTGACATTTCCATTGATCTCCCTGGATAACATTTTACAGAGCTGTCACTGGTGCAAAAGAACAAAGAAAGGTAAAAGGTCTACTATCATAGAAAAATGAAAGGACATTTTCAGACATGGGGTGGAGCTTTCTCTAAGAGAAGAGTTCTTGTAGTTAGAGCATGGCAATCTATGAGCCCTTTACATCTATCTATCTATCTATCTATCTATCTATCATCTATCTATCTATCATCTATTTTTTGTGGGGGAAGATTTTGAGTTTGTGTATTAACTCTGGTTGAGGATCCATAGTTTCAATAAATATTTCATGAGACTTATATTTTAAAAAGGAGGAAAAAAGAAGCTTAAGCTCCATTTTTTCAATGAATTCTCCCTAAGAGTTTTATTTCTTAACTTTACAAACTATTTTTTTTCATAAAAAATCTTTTGTCGTTTACCTATAATTGAATGGGCTACAAAATTACTCTAGACATCTTGCCCATTGAGCTCTGTTACCCTCTAGCGCATTCTCAGTAGGGCTGAATCCTTGCCTGGGTGTTTTGGTTTCTTTTTTTCTTTTTTTTTCCTTAGTCTTTTTTTTTTTTCTTTTCACAGGAGTGAGGGTGATCTCCTTCTATATCCCCCGTCATCAGCTCTGTTAGTCTCTGTGTTCCAGGACCCACTCTGAACCCCCTGTTAAGAATGTTCACCTTTTGCTCTGGCCTTATACAGGCAGCTGGGTCGTCTGTGACGTCCTTTCTGTAAGCACACGCTATGCTATTCATTATCTTTTTATTTTTTTTTTCTTCCCATTTATCAGAACTTCTGCTCTACTTTCCAGTGGGTATTTCTGGATCCCACACAAGTCACCATCTCACGAATCAAGACTCTTTCAGTTCCCACAGGTATTCATTAAGTGACATGCGACACATGAGTTTTTCTACAAATGAAAGCCTTAAGTCCAAGTTCTATAGTGTCTATAAATCTGAAAAGCCCACATTCTGATCTTTTACTTTCCATCTTTCTCTGTCCTGGTGACCACTATCTACATCCTTTCTGAGGGTTCCTGGGTGCAAACAGATGTGAAATCATCTCCTAAGCCACCCTACTGACGTGTGTCATTTAAAGAAATACACTGTTTAGAGGGCAGTTTCCTGCTGGCCACTTCCTGAAGAGACACTGCCACTATCCACAAAGAAAGATCCCACACGGTGACTTTGCCTCTGTTCCTTCTCCTTCCTGGAACACCCTTCGTAAAGTAAGATTATTGCTTGTTCTTGTCCTCCTTCAGTTTGTTGCCAAAAAAGGTCATCTTTTCAGATGTACTTCCCTGATGTTGCTACTTAAAAGCCGAACACCTGCTTCACGAAATTCCATTTTTTTCCCTCCCTAACAATGCCATTTGAATCACCATTTACTTCCTTGCACTAATCTGTGTCTCCGTCCACTGTACGTGAAAGTTGGAAGGGCAGGGATTTTGAAGGTGGTTTTGTTCACTTTTGCATCGGCCGTGCCTCATCACATGATACTTATTTTATGAACATCTAGTTTGATATCCACAATGACTCTTGAGGGAGGTAGAACAGATATCATCATTCCCACTTACGAATGAGGAAATGAAGTAACCCACGGTTAAGGATCATTGCTCATTATCAGCAAGTGTTGTTAGTGTATTCAACAAATGTTAAGTACCTACTCTCTGGATAAAGGAGATAAAGCACAAAAAGACATTGCTGTTGTCTCTCTAAAACCTATACTAAAGTAAGTTTCAGTGACTCATTTTGAAATGAGACAAGAATTGGGCAGGGTTCAAAAAATTGAATATGAGAGGAAGGGCAAGAAAGAGAACATTTGAGAAAAAGGAAGATGAAACTAAGCACTGGTTATGATGTAAAGGAGAGCAAAAAACCCATAGAATTTGTCCTACTTCTGGATAGGTAGAAGTTGTGATTAACAACTTAAATACTAACCATGCAAAACTTACTTACTTATCAGCACATTATATATCTATATTGCTGTAGACTGTTCTCAAAATAATGAGTGAGAATTCATTTGATTAGATGATTCTTCACTCGTTTATTTGCTGTAAGTTTATTAGACCAAAGTGATTGTCCTTTTTAAAATTGTGAATCTGGGAACATCTGCATTATAATCTCCTGGTTACTTGTTACATATGAAGTTCCCCATATCCCACATGAAAGTATCTCACATAAACTTCCTGTAACTTTTCTTAAGAAGCCTTCCCAGCAATTGTTTTGTACACTAAATTCAAAAAGCTCTTAATTCTCCTGAGGGCATGACATCATGACAAGCTCCATTGGGATACAGAGATGAGTAAAACATATGTAATTAATCCATTTTTCATGCTTCCACTATTCTTTTCTTTTCTTTCCTAAAATTGAATCTGTAAATGTGCAATTAGAAGTCACAGTTCGATAATGAGCTGGACTTTGTCCCTGTCCCGGAGGAAGGAATATATGAGGAGTGGAAAGTAGATAGAATGAGCAGAAAGGTGATAGAATGTGCTACAGAGTGAGTTAGAGGTATGTAGGGTGTGCTGGATGCATAAAACATCTTGCACCTTATCGGATAAGTACAGTTTGAGAGGAAAAAATTTTGAAGGGGGAGAGGGGACGTGTAGCTCAGTTGTAAACATGGATAACGGAATAGGTATTATGTACAGTTATCTATAGGTATAGCTATAGGTGCGACTACAGTTATACAGAGAGAAAAATAATAGTAATTCCATACAAAGACAAATGAAATAATGGCTTAGCAGAAGCACAAAGTCTGTTTATGGTAACGTTCATTTTGAATGACACATGGAGATATTGAGGAAAATCATTTCAACAGTCAGAAGTAGGATTTGTACCTTTCTGTCTGCTTGACTTCCGTTGTTTCCAACGCAGGTCCAGACTCTCAGAAAATGTCCATCTCAAATGCCAGTGAAATAACAGAATTCATTCTCCTGGGGCTCACAGACCGGCCTGAGCTCCAACTTCTCCTCTTTGTGCTGTTTCTGGTTTTGTATCTTGTCACCCTCTCGGGCAACCTGGGCATGATGCTGTTGATCAGACTGGACTCTCGCCTCCACACACCCATGTACTTCTTCCTCACTAATTTGGCCTTTGTGGACTTGTGTTACACCTCAAATGCAACCCCACAGATGTTGACTAATTTCTTATCGGAGAAGAAGACCATCACCTTTGTTGGCTGCTTTACGCAATGTTACATTTTCATTGCACTTCTCCTCACTGAGTTTTACATGCTGGCGGCAATGGCCTATGACCGCTATGTGGCCATATGTGACCCTCTGCGCTATAGCATGAAAATGTCCAGACGTACCTGCCTCTGTTTGGCCACATTGCCTTATGTCTATGGCTTCTCAGATGGGCTGTTCCAGGCCATCCTGACCTTCCGCTTGAACTTCTGTAGATCCAATGTCATCAACCACTTCTACTGTGCTGACCCACCACTGATTAAGCTTTCTTGCTCTGATACGTATGTCAAAGAGCATGCCATGCTCGTATCAGCTGGCTTCAATCTCTCCAACTCCCTCTGCATCATCCTGGTGTCCTATGCCTTCATTATTGGTGCCATCCTCCGGATCAAATCGGCAGAGGGCAGACGCAAGGCATTCTCCACCTGTGGCTCCCACATGATGGCTGTGACTCTCTTTTATGGGACGCTCTTCTGCATGTATGTAAGACCACCAACAGATAAGACTGTAGAGGAATCCAAAATAATAGCTGTCTTCTACACTTTTGTAAGTCCGGTGCTTAATCCATTGATATACAGTCTGCGGAACAAGGATGTAAAGCAAGCCTTGAAAAATGTCCTCAGAGGAAATAGGTCACTAAGATGGGACTGACCCTGATTTCCAATGAATCGTCACTAAAACTTGGGCTCAAAATCTTTGTATTCTAATGATGTATTTTTATATTCTCTATGAATAAGTCTCAAATATCTCAGCTAAAAATCTCAAGTCTGGGGAAAAGAT
This sequence comes from Acinonyx jubatus, assembly GCF_027475565.1. Lineage (NCBI taxonomy): Eukaryota > Metazoa > Chordata > Mammalia > Carnivora > Felidae > Acinonyx > Acinonyx jubatus. The sequence continues at coordinate 13,749,877 of NC_069390.1, forward strand.
GAGCTTCACTTATAAATCTGCATTCTTGCACCTCAACATGTGGTCCATACACCAGCAGCAACAGCATCACCTTGGACTTTGTTAGAAATGTAGGAGCACCACGTTCTGCACCTTAGATGCACTATATCCAAACTTGTGTTTTAATCAAATCATAGGTGATTTGTAAACACATTAAATTTGAGGAGCACTGTTCTAATTGAAAACTCCCACTTAGTATGGCATGGAACATTCCTGTGTTCTTATTGTTTACAATGATGACGAGATAAAGATGTTCTCAGTTCCACTCCTTACGTTTGTTCTATTCTTCTTATTATCTATCTTTTGGGGCTAGGAGTGTTTGTGAAACACATCCTTCTGTCCTTCTTCTCTGAGTTACTAAGTAAACCCAAAAAGCATGGATCATGATAGTCTTCCCGTTCCTTGTGAATGGGACTGTCAGTATGGGAATGGAGAAGAGAGGAATAGGGTGATGTTTTGTTTTTTTGTTTTTTTTTTTTCACTAGATCTGAGTTTGTGGATCCAGTCTATGACCTCTGAACTATAGGGACCTACTTTTTCCCTCTGATCTGCAAGGCTGAATCTACGCACCCAGGTCTAGGAAAAGAAAGAATGCTTTCAGTATCACTTGGATGTGAAAAGTTTAGAAATGCCGGGCAATGTCTTTTTTCTTCATTTCTAGTTTATAAGTGAAAATTTGGATTATTGATTTGAGTGTTGCTTTTTTCTCATATAAACATTTATACCCTTTACCTAAACACTATTTTAGCCGAAAACTGCCAATTTTTGGTAATTTTTACATTCATTTTGCACTGTTTTCTTTTTTTTTCCAGCACCTCTTCTTTAACCTTTGAGCTATTATAGAAGATAGTGCTTAATCATTGTATATTTGAGAGTTTAAAAGATATTTCATTGTTACATATTTGTCATTTCATTCTGTTGCCAGAGAACATATGCCTTATGATTTTAATCTTGGAAATTTACTAAGTTTAGTGTTTTATTTATAAAATGAGATAAATTTATAAATTTTATTTATAAAATGAGAGATAATTGACATATAAGATTGTGTATGCTTACGGTGTACATTGTAATGATTTGATACATGTATATGTTACGAAATGATTATCACAAGACTGTTTGTTAACACATCTATCACGTCGCATAAACACATTTTTTTTTCCTGTGGTGGTCACGGTGAAACATTTAAGATCTACTCTCTTAGCATTTTCAAGTATACAGTACAGTATTGTTAACTACAGTCACCATGTTGTACGTTAGATTCCCTTGAGGTTATTCATCTTATAACTGAAAGCTTGTAGCCTTTGACCAACATTTCCCCATTTCCCACATCCCCCCCACCTGACAACCAGCCCTGTACCCTCTGTTTATGTGAATCTGACTTTCTTAGATTCCACATAAAAGTTAGATCATACTGGGCACCCAGGTGGTTCAGTTGACCATTCAACTTTTAATTTCAGCTCAAGTCATGATCCCTCGGTCATGGGATTGAACCCTGTGTCAGGCTCCATGTTGAGTGCGGATCTTGCTTGAGATTTTCTCTTTCTCTCCCTCTGCCCCTGGCTCCTGCGCGTGCTCTCTCTCTCTCTCTCTCTCTCTCTCAAAATAAACAAACACATTCAAAAAGAAGTTAGATCATATGGTCTTAGTCTATCTCACTTATTTCACTTAGTATAGTGCCCTCATCCAATGTTACAAATGGCAATTTCCACTTTTTAAATGATGGAGTAATATTCCGTTGTATATAAATACCACATCGTCTTAACCATTCATATGCAAATGGACACTAACATTGTTTCCGTGTCTTGAATCTTGTGAGTTTTGCTGCAATGAACGTGAAGGTGCACCGATCTCTTCAAGATTATGATTTCATTTCCACCGGCTGTACATATCCCCAGAAGGGGGCTAACTGGGTCATATGATAGTTTTATTTTTGATTTTTTGAAGAAGCTCCATACTGTTTCCATATTGTCTATATAGATTTATGTTCCCATCAGCAACGCACATGGGTTCCTTTTTCTCCACATCCTCTCCAGCACTTACTATCTCTTGTCTTTTTGATAATAGCCACCTAATAGCTGTGAAGTTGTATCGCGCTGTGGTTTTCCTTTGCATTTCCATGATGTTTTGCGATAAGCAGCTTTTCATTACCTATTGGCCATTTGTATGTCTTCTTTGGAAAAATTTCTATTCAGGCCATTTGCCCACTTCTAAATAGGCTTATTTGTTTTTGTATTAAGCTGTATTTTTTGTTATGTATTTTGGATATTAATGTCTTCTCTGATATATTGTTTGCAAATATTCTCTCCCAATCCATAGGTTGTCTTTTCATTTTGTTGATAGTTTTTTTTTTTTTTTTGCTGTGCAGAAGCTTTAAGTTTGATGCAGTCTAATTTTTCTTTTCTTGCTTGTACTTTTGATTTCACATACAAAAAGCCATTGCCAAGACGAATACCAAGGAACATTTTTCCTATGGCAGGTTTTATGCTTAAGTTATTAATTTATTTCAAGTTAATTTTTTATGTGTGGTATAAAATAGAGCTCCAATTTAATTGTTCTGCATGTGGTCATCCTCTTCCCAGCACCACTCACCGAAGAAACTCTCCTTTCCACATGGAGTATTTTTTAACTCCCTTGTCAAATATTAGTTGACCGTATACGCACGGGTTTATTTCTTGGCTCTCAATTCTGTTTCTTTGGTCTATATGTCTGTTTTTGGTACAGATAGCATCTTGTTTGTACTACTATACTTTTGTAAAATAATTTAAAATCAGAAAGTGTGATGCCTCTGGCTTTGTCCTTTCTCATGATTGCTTTGGCTATTTAAGGTCTTTTTGTTGTTGTTGTTGTTCCATATGAATTTTAGGATTATTTGCCTTGTTACAGTGAAAAATGTCATTGGATTATTTTATTGGAATTGCATTAAATCTACAGATGGCTTTGGGTAGTATGCACATTTTAACAATTTTAACTCTCTTTCAATCCATAAACACTGGGTATCTTTTTGTTTATGTCTTCTTCCATTTCTTTCATCAAAGACTTTTTGTTTTTAGATTTGCACAGATTTCTTTTTACTTTATTTACTTTGAGAGAGAGAGAGAGAGAGAGAGAGAGAGAATGAGAGAGAGAGAGGAAGAACTGAGCATAGAAGTGGGGGAGGTGGAAAGGGAAAGAGACAATTCCAAGCAGCGCTGCACAGTCAGCAAGGAGCCTGATGTGGGACTTGAACTCAGGAGCTGTGAGATCATGACACGAGCTGAAACCAAGAGCTCAATCTACTGATCTACTCAGGCACCCCAGTGGACAGATCTTTTCATGCTTTGGTTAAAATCATTCCTAAGTATTTTATTGATCTTGGTGCTATTGGATTTTTTTCTTTATTTCTTTCCCCAATAGTACATTATTAGTATGTAAAAATGCAACTTATTTTTTACTTGTTGATTTTGCATTCTGCATAAACTTACTGAATTTATTTATTAGCTCTAACAGTTATTTGGTAGTGTCTTTAGGTTTTCCTATGTATAAGATCTATCGTCTGCAAAGATAATTTTACTTATATCTTTCAGATATTGGATACTTTTTTTTTTGCCTAATTGTTCTAGCTTGGACTTCCAGTATTTTGTTCACTGGGAGTGGTGATTGTGGACACCTATGTCTTGTTTTTAACCATAAACGAAAGGTTTCACGTTTCCACCATTGAGTATGATGTTAGCCGTGGGCTTATCATAGATAGCCTTTATTATATTGATGTATGCTCTTTTTATACCCAATTTGCTGAGAGTTTTCATGATAGGACATTGAATTTTGTCAAATGTTTTTCTGCATCTATTGAGATGACCATATAATTTTAACCTTTTATTCTATTAAGGGATGCATCCATTTTTTCACAAACAACTGATCCCTGTGGAGACAGTGAACTATAAGAGGTAATGGGTACACAAGTGTCCATTTTAAGTACAATTTGGGAGTTTTGACAAATGTGTATCCATAGGACTGTCACCACTATTGATTGACATATACAGGATTTCATCACTTCCCAAATTTCCTTTTTATCCCTTTTATGACAATTACTTCCCTGCATACCCCGCCTTTGCTAATCACAGATATGCCTTTTTCTTGCTATATTCATATAAATGGAATCAAACCATATATAGTCTTTTGTGTGTACATTCTCTGAGTTGCCAAAATATTTTGGAAAATCATCCAGTTGATGTATAGATCCATAATTTGATATATTTTCTGTTATTGAGTAGCTTTACATTTTAAAAATGTACCACTATTTATACATCTATGTGTTATCAGAATTTGGGTTGTTTCATTAAGTGTCAGACTGTCTTCAGTATCAGGCTTAATTAAAGTGTAATGTCCAGGGCAAAAGAAAATTCTTCTACCAACCTGTTATAAACTCACACGGAACAGATGTGATTACAATTAAAAATCATGACTTTTACCTTGAAAGACCTCTTTTTTATTTCTTCCTCCCTTGATCTAGTCACCATGGATATAAAGTGATCACATATAGGTTATCTTGCCAGACTTTTTTGCAGGTAGAAGTGAACATTTTCTGTATTACGTTCCTATTCTACTTTGTAACTGACATTTGTGTGCCTTTCACACTATATTCAATCATAAGGCCAACAAATGAAATCAGGTTGTGAAGTTAGGATGATGGGTTAGAAGATAATAAGTTTAGACGTCTTCTAAAACTATAGAGCATTTGCCCTTTAATGGATGAAGCTGCTACTCAGGTCTCATCATTTGCTTCCATACTAGAATGCAAGCCACATGAATTCAAATTATATTGATCTTTAGAAGAATTTCATGATCTTGCAAGTAGTGCAAAATGTGTCAATTTGAAAACACCATGTCAACTAAAAGATATTTGTGGGTGAAATCCTACTCTATTTTTTTTCAATAAAGTCACTCAATATGTATTTATGACTAGCATGTTCTAGTCACTGTGCAGAGTGTTGTGTATATAGTGAATTAAAATTTTAGTTTCTTATTCTCTTGGAATTAATAGTCTGGAAGGGAAGACAAATCTTAAGGAAACAGTATTCATTGTACAGATAGATCAAACAATTCTAAAATTAGTATGGAACCACAAAGGACCTGAAACTGCCAAGACAGTCCTGAAAAAAAAAAAACAAAAAAACCAAAAACAAATCAAAACTGGAGGCATGATGATCCTGGATTTCAAACCATATCGTAAAGTTGTAGTCAAGACAGTATGGTACTGGCAGAAAAACAGACACATAGATCAATGGAACAGAAAAGAGAACCCTGAAATAGACTCACAACTACATGGTCAACTCATCTTTGACAAAGCAGGAAAGAATAGCCAGTGGAAAAAAGACAGTCTCTTCAACAAATGGTGTTGGGAAAACTGGACAGTGACATGCAGAAAAATGAAACTGGACCACTTTCTTACACCATACACAAAAATAAATTCAAAATGGATGAAAGACCTAAATGGGAGCCAGGAAACCATCAAAATCCTAGGGAATACAGTCAGCAACCTCTTTGACACTGGTCAGAGCAACTTCTTTCTAGATGCATCACAGAATGCAATGGGAACAAAAGCAAACATGAACTATTGGGACTTCATCAACATAAAAAGCTTCTGTGCAGTGAAGGAAACAATTGACAAAACTAAAAAGCAGCCTGCAAAATGGGAGGAGATATTTGCAAAAGACATATTTGATAAAGGGTTGTGGTACAATGCCTCCTTAAGGAATGTGGTGAAAATCTCAAGACAAGGGAAGGCAACCTGGCTATGTATATGTACATGGCATTCTTCATGACTCTGTAACATAGACTGCCCATTCAGACCGTGTGATACCATATACGGGAGACAAAGGAGCAAAAATTGTACAAAAGGCAACCCCTCGCTGTGCTTGGAGCTCAGCCTTTTGGGTCTTAGCCCACTAAGCTCATGCCAGCACAAATAAAAAAGCTGCTTCCTGGAAAGAAAAGCCTCCATGTCTCGACTCTCTATATGTAACTGGCCGCTACAGGATTATTATCCAGAATCTATAAAAACATCATCAAATTTAACACCCAAAAAACAAATAACCCAGTTAAGAAATGAACTTAACATCTTGAATGAACTCTACACAACTCATTATGCTATCCTGTCCACATGATTTTACTCACTGGGTGTTATAATTTAAGCATTTAATTCTGGATATGAAAGTCCTTTCAGCAAACATTCATTCAATAGCAATTGTATGGATAAAACACAATTTAGAACAGGAAAAATCATAAAAACATCAAAGACCATGAATTGAATCATTATTTTATGATGTTATTCATTGTTCTGTTTATCTGATGAGAATAAATTGTCGTCCATAATGCAAAAATTCCATGAGAATAAACTCCTAACCACTGAAAGGAATCAGCTCAAAATTATTACAAACTGATTCAGTCCCAAGGGGGAAATCCCAAGACTCTAATCAGCATAAGTCTGCCTAAGTTACTATTTCCTGGGAGTTTTCTCTTTTAGTAATATTGTCATTGTTTTTTCAGTATATGTTGAAGAATATCTTAGGAACAGGAGCTTCAAATTACAATTTGGGTATAAATGACTCCCGGCACCTCATCATTTGGACCACTCGTGTCTCCGAGAGAATCTTTCCTGGGATCAGGTAAGAGCGACAATTCTGACTTCTACACTTGCAGTTTCTCTTCCTGTTTTATTTTTGGATCTTCACCATAGGAGTTAGGTGGCCACGAAAGGAGCTTTCAATGTTATCTTAATTTCTTGGCCAGCTACAATGAGTTTGTATGTATTTTTATTTAGATTGGTCACTAGAAAATATCAAACTCTCGTGGGAATTAATGCGTTTACACTAATCAATTTACTTTGCAAATAACATTCTCTTCATCCATTCAATAGTTTAACACATATTGAATAACCATATGAGAGGGAGCACCTGATATTCTCATAATTTTTCAAAGAATAATATCTGTTGGGTCATCTAGGTGGCCCAGTTGGTTGAGCAACTGACTCTTGGTTTCGGCTCAGGTCATAATCTCATGGTTGGTGGATTTGAGCCCATGTCTGGTTCTGTGCTGATGGTGCTGAGCCCGCTTGGGATCCTCTGTCTCCCTTTCTCTCTGCCCCTCCACGCTCTCTCTCTCTCTCTTCCTCAAAAATAAACATTAAAAAAAAAGAACAATATCTGTTGGAAGAACAGTCTCCCCTCCAAAAAAATCAAATAATTGAAAAGAGAAAAAATTCAAGAAAGAGTTATTATATTCATTCTGGCAAAAATAAAACTCTTATAGAACTCAATAAATCTCTTTTTCAATTATTTGGGAGAGAAATGTTTGGGGTAAATTTAATTAAACTGAGACACATGGCTAATAATGGGTATAGGATTTGTAACTACATAAATCCTGAATCAGAATGTTATAAATGATGGGCATTTTAGAAATTATATAGCCAAAGTATGATATTGAATAGATGAGGACTCAAGTTCACAGAAAGAAAGTCGCTATATCAAGGTTAAATGATTGCTTCCTAAATTAAAACAAATAAAAAAAATTAGTGTTTATATGTTTGTTTGTTTATGTATTTATTTATTTATTTAAAAAATTTCATTTATTTTTGAGAGAGATCAAGAGACAGAGTGTCAACAGAGGAGGGGCAGAGAGGGAGACACAGAATAGGATCCAGGCTCTGAGATGTCAGCACACAGCCCAATGCGGGGCTCAAACTCGCTAGCTGTGAGATCATGAACTGAGCTGAAGTTGGACACTTCACAGACTGAGCCACCCAGGTGCCCCAAAGATCACTTTCTAAAAGAAGATTCAAAAGGGGTTTTGTGATACCATTGGCTGGTACAAAGCCATAATGTGTAACAAGATCTATAACAGGTTCATTCATTGTAACCAGGTAATGCACCCTGCTCTTAAATTTGTGAGACAACGGAATGGAAAACTAAGACAGAGGAAGACACTGGAGTTTATTTGGCAGAGTAGACAAGGAAGGTGCTCCTTCTGGGAAATTGATATTCACACGAGATGCATGGCTCCACCAACTACATGACCTATTATTTACTTGTTTTGCCATTTCCTACCTTAAAGTACCATTCTTTTTCCAGCTATTCTTGCAGGCTTATCTATGTCTTTATGAACAGTTGAGCTTGCATGCTTATTGGATTACTGACTCTAAACTTCAATAACCCTTCCTCCTATTTTGTGTGGCCCTATCCTTCGCTTCAATATCTCCGAGTCTCCCACTCAATCCATCTTACAGGAGTATGAAATGGCAACCCTATGCACATGGAATAGTTAGCAAAAATGAAAGCAGGTCAGTGTTATCCTGTTACCTTGAACATGTGCCTTTAAACTGGACCCTGAAGAGGGCAAACCATTCCCCAAATGGACATTTCAGCCACCAGGGTGTGAGATATCAATGACACTTTTGGAAGTGAGCTACACAGTTTGATTGACTGATTTTCAGTGGGAAAGTAAAATCTTGGAACTCCAAATTTTCACCAAATATTTACCATGTGTACCGGTTTACCATATGTGACACCTATTTTTTGCTCAATAATCCCTACTAAATTACAAAGTAATGTTTTGTTTTCTTGCTTTGTTACATAATAGGAAACAAATATATATGCATATCAATATCCTTGTGAGTCAAGTTCATCTGCATGAAAAATCTATGTAGTCTCTCTGTTATCTTGTTTATCTATGATCATTCCAATCCGGAGAAAAGCAATTTGACATTATTGAACCAGTGAAACCTTATGTTGAGAATTTTATTTTTCTTATGTTTCTTGAAATAAGGGACATAGATAAAAAAAAAAAAAACTCATTGCTACTTTCACTGACTTATTATTACCCAGAAATTTCAAATTGGACACCAAAGCCAGAGGGAAATCTTTAGGAAGATATCTGGTTCCCCACATCACTGAAATTTAATTATCTTTCTGTGTGGCATTTCTCATATGGAGAGAAAAACGTGCATGACTATTATAAAACTAGTTCAGCAATCTCTCCAATAATTCAGTATGAATTTCTTGGCATTCTATATTGATATAGAAGCTAGAAAATAAGAATAACGGAGGATAAATTTTGCTATTCCTTAAATAAATATCAAATAAGTGAGCAATCTTTCCAACTACAAGGAGTGCTGGGTACAGTAATTTAAATAGGGAGCTTTCAAGAGCAGTTCCCACAGCCATTAAACATGAGCCCAGAAGCGCAAGAAAACTCTACAAGCTTTGCTTATAGAAATAAAAATAATATATTAAGTATTCCAAAATTATTCAGCTACTTATTTCCAGTGGAATAAAAGGCTTTACTTCTAATGCAGCAGGTTTGGTTTGGAATTATCATAGAGAGCTACCAAAAATATTTAACATTTACCAACAGTATTTGTCATATGCCCATTTCAGATCTCAAATATCTTTTTTTTTAAAGATATTGGGAATCATGTTTCCAAACACTTTTGGCCTTTAAAATTTGAATCAGGCAAGAAACTCAAATTAGATGGTTTTGTTTTATTTTATTTTTAAACATTTTTATGTTTATTTATTTTTGAGAGAAAGAGAGACAGAGTGTGGGCAGGTGAGGGGCCGAGAGAGATGGAGACAAAGAATCCGAAGCAGGCTTCAGGCTCTGAGCTGTCAGCACAGAGCCTGACACAGGGCTTGAACTCACAAATAGCGAGATCATGACCTGAGCCGAAGTCAGATGCTTAACTGACTGAGCCACCCACATGCCCCTCAATTACATTGGTTTTAGAAACAGGGTCATGGATTGCAAGATAGGTCTGTAAAAAGACAGAGGAGAAGCAACTAGGGAAGCATGATTTTAAAAAGAATATGTAATAATTTCAACACAGATAAGTTAAAATATGTGGAAATTATATGAGAATATTTACAATATGTGGAACCTATGTTATATCCACATACATGGTAATTTAGCACATACCTTAACTCAAATAGACACTTAATAAGCAACCATAATTATTTGCTTGATATGATATGATGTGCAAACAGGGGCTAGTGTTTAGGGTCCAGCTGTACAGATCATGTGCTTGGGAGCAGAAAAGACTTGTGTCCACCTCTGATTGGTAAACAGAGCTCTGGTGTCATATCGCTTTCTATTTCCCTAGGAGTTCTTTGCTATTTTCTGCTTGCTTCCATTCCTTCCCATTCACAGGGGTCCTCTTCCAAGCTCTGTATTTCCCCCAAACAATTTTTTTTGAGAGCATGTATCAATGATAAATTCAAAAGTGCTTTAGTATACTACCAGTGGCACTACTGAAAGAAGGTGATTTTCCAAGTAGCGCAGGATAGATTTTACGTTCCTGTGTTTGGTTTTGCTATTGAGATGCAATCTCTGGTGCTCGTGTGGAATTAGGGTTTCTAAGTCTAACGAGAGTAGAGATGCTTCAGGCTCTTCGAATGAGTGAGCTCAGGAAAAGCTGCATATTCTTGCCCACCTTATATAACTTCACAATACATGCGGGCATCTAGAAGGCTCTGAGACTTCCTGCAACAGAGAAACCCATTTTCCCTTCTCTTTTTCAAAACACAGCATTCTTTGGGGTGCCTGGGTGGCTCAGTTGGTTAAGCATCCAACTTTAGCTCAAGTTATGATCTCACGGTTCATGAGTTCAAGCCCTGCATCAGACTCTGTGCTGACAGCTCAGAGCCTGGAGCCTGCTTCGGATTCTGTTTCTCCCTCCCTCTCTGCTCCTCCCCATCTTGTACTGTCTCTCTCTCTCTCTCTCTCTCAAAAATAAATCAACATTTAAAAAAACTCAGCAGTTTTCAAATTTAGTTTTACCATAGACCTATTTTGTTGCCTGATATCCAGTTGATCTGGTGCATACAGTTTTGAAAGTACTAATCTAAGAACTCTGGTGACAGCATGTTGAAGGTTTCTGTGTGCCCCATTCCCCCCCTTTCCTAATTGTAGTCGCTCTGTATTAGTTGCAGGTTCTTCTAGAGGTAAAACAAAACAGAACAGCATCATTGCTTTGTAAAACTGATGTGGCTGTGTGCATGGAAAGAAGAACTATAATCAAAATGTAGTCTCTTCTTCTTAAATCTTAGAGCATGCTTGCTGAACCTATTCAAAGGAGATAGTAGGGAACAGCAAATTAAATTCCTATTTCTCTTTTATATCTTTATTGCTTTTATTACCTGTCAAATGTAATATGATGAGCAACCAGGTGCTAGTATTTAGGGCATAGCTGTCCAAATCTAAAGATGAGATGAATGTCTTCATGCCATCAAAATGGGAGATTTACATGTACCATTAAGGTGAATATTCTCCAAATAGACTCATCTTTCTGGCAAGTGAGGAAAAAACACTTTTGCTATTTACACCTATCCTGATTCTCAAATTATTGTAGTTTGCTCTCAAAGACCAAAGTTGTAGAATTAATCCATAGAAAATTTATCCCTGCGTCTACGTGGAGTATCTTTGATTTCTCTCGAAAGCCTCCTGTCTCTGTGTGTACTGTTCACACTGTCTGAAAGTCCTCCCTACCCTCATCTTTCTAGAAAATTCTTAGTTATCCTCTAAGTCCCAGTTAAAGGGTACCATTCTTTGAGGCTATCCTGCCTCTCTGGACACAATTAATTAGTAACTGTTCAAATCTTTATTACTGAACTTATCACATATAATCTTAATTTTCTCTTCCTATGCCCCTTTTACTCTGAAGCTACCAACCAGCTCTCTCAAGACAAGCACTATTACCAGTCACCTTTGTTTCCCTAGGAAAGTGACTCACAGACATGCAGTGTCCAATGCGGTTTGTACTCAAAGATTATCTTATTATAATGACTAAATCATACAACATTCTGGAAACATCACTGAGTCGAAGTAGCTGACTTTTGAGGGTACTTGGTTCAATACCCGGGAACAGCTTACATACAGCAAATATAGCTGGTGACATTGCCTTTTCAGTGAATCAGGCATACAGACTTCTTTTTCTATGTTCTGGTTAAAGACAGGCTTAAAAATGAAATTATTCGCCAACACTGTGTATGGTAGGTTTCACATTAAGTAATGAATCCTCATACCTGTTTACATTTGGAAGCTCTTAAGATCTTGGAACATAGGGCTTACGTTATTGTGTAGTAAAAATTCCACTGGCCTGAGTGGCTGCTGGCTTTTTAACCTGGGAGTCACTCTCTACTTCATTTCTGTTCATCCTTATACCTAGCCCACTTCACTCATCCTTATTATCTAACTGGCTCTGAGAGGTATTTGAGTTCTGATCCCTTATCTTATTCAGTCTATCACGTACAATAACACGACAACATTGAGAATCCATGATGAAAATATATTCTCCCGACTCCTGGAAAAACAGTTTCTCATTTTATTCTTTCATTATAATTGATATTATCTGAATTGATCATTTTATCCACAAGCATAATCCACTTCTTTGACCACTTCTTTTTTTCCCCCAACCTAGGTCTCCCTTTCTCTAGTCATACAAATGCTTCTGAACGAAAATTCCTTCATTAGTGATTAATGCAGGGCTTTGCTATTTTCACATTTGGGGTCATTATCTTTGGTCTATTCACATATGAATGCCATAATATCCTGTACTTTATTGATATCACAGTGAAACAGGATCCCTTTCCTTTAAATCACTGTAATTTGGGGTTTTCACCTACAACCCATAGGGAGTGTAATTCTCAGAAGTTGAACTTCTACATATGCATGCACTGTTGACTTGCAGAAGTGTTTCCAAACACATGTCACCATTGCATCTGGAACCATTCCCAGGCTCCATGATGAAACCTGTGATTTTATAGAGAACGGTAAGCGACTGTTGGTGGTTCAGTCCATTTTTAGGCAGACTTTGGGTCATAAGGCCCCCATTCTGAAGCAAGCTGGTGTCACATGAGCCATTCTCTTGGGGACCATCTGCACATTACACACCTAGCTTCTAGGGGCCACCACCTTCTTGAAAGTATCAGTTCCTGCAATCTCAGATGCTCATCATAGTCCTGCGTGAGAGTGATTGAGAGTGTGAGACGGAGGAGAAGGGGAGAAAGAGAGAGAAGAAATATATGATGGACTTCTCATTCACTTCTTACTTTATTTTAATTCATCCACGTGAACAATGCTGGCAGCTAAGAAAATGGTCAGAGGAAATTCCACCTTAGTGACCGAATTTGTTCTCCTGGGATTAACAGATCGTCCAGAGCTTCAGCCCATCCTCTTTGTGCTGTTCCTGGTGATCTACTTGATCACCGTGGGGGGGAACCTTGGGATGTTGGTATTGATCAGGATAGATTCACGCCTCCACACCCCCATGTACTTCTTTCTTGCCAGTTTGTCTGGCTTGGATTTGTGTTATTCCACGAATGTGACTCCCAAGATGCTGGCGAACTTCTTATCAGAGAAGAAAACCATTTCCTATGCTGCTTGTTTAACCCAGTGTTATTTTTTCATTGCCATGGTGATTACTGAGTATTACATGCTAGCTGTAATGGCTTATGACAGGTACGTGGCCATCTGTAACCCTTTGCTTTACAGCAGCAAGATGTCCAGAGGGGTCTGTATTCGCCTGATTGCTGGTCCCTATGTCTACGGCTTCCTTAGTGGCCTGATGGAAACCATGTGGACGTACCGCTTGACCTTCTGTGACTCCAATATTATTAATCACTTCTACTGTGCTGACCCCCCCCTCATCCAGCTGTCCTGCTCTGACACTTTCATTAAAGAGACGTCCATGTTTGTGGTAGCAGGATTTAACCTCTCCAACTCCCTCCTCATAATTGTCATCTCTTACATCTTCATTCTCACTGCCATTCTGAGGATGCATTCTGCTGAAGGCAGGCACAAAGCTTTTTCCACCTGTGGTTCCCATCTGGTGGCAGTGACTGTATTTTACGGGACACTCTTCTGCATGTATGTTAGACCTCCCACGGACAAGTCAGTGGAGCAGTCTAAAATTATTGCTGTTTTCTACACTTTTGTAAGCCCTATGTTGAACCCCATCATTTATAGCCTGAGGAACAAGAATGTGAAGCAAGCTTTTTGGAAATTGATGAGAAGAAATGTATTTTTGAAATAAAGTTACAATGTATCCTTCTTTATAAATTATAGAGGGGCGCCTGGGTGGCTCGGTCGGTTAAGTGTCCCACTTTGGCTCAGGTCATGATCTCATGGTCTGTGAGTTCAAGCCCCGCGTCGGGCTCTGTGCTGACGGCTCAGAGCCTGGAGCCTGTTTCAGATTCTGTGTCTCCCTCTCTCTCTGACCCTCCCCCGTTCATTCTGTCTCTCTCTGTCTCAAAAAAAATTATAGAAAAGATGTACTTATGAGAACTGGATCCAACTTTAACTGCATTTACAGTAAAGTCAACTTTTAATCTACAATGAAAATCTGCAATCTAACGACAAAGCATGAAAGACAGAGGTACAGGAGATTTACAGTTGTATAGGAGATGTGTGAGTGTGCATTGAGTGTGTAAAGGGTTGGAGGTTAGATATGTAGGTAGGGTGGATAATTTCTCTTATATACGTTTACACTTTTACATTTGTAGCATCATATGTTCCTTTCACACTAAAAATTATTCCTTCTTGTAGTAAAACATTCAATCTCTACAGAAGAGTACAAAATAAAAGATTTTCCTCCCTTTTCCCCCCACCATGATCTTCCATTGTCTCTTTTCAAAGTTATCACTATTACTGGTTTCTTATGTTTTTGGAAAATTTCTCTATATCTGCAAACCAATGTATGGCTATATATGTACATACACACATAGTTGACTATCATGAGCTAACTTTTAGTAGTTTTTAATACTATACTAATTGCTAAGCAGGGGTTTAATTCCATTATCTAAAGGAATGTGATCAGAACTGCTGATCGAGACTTGCTGTCACCTCTGAGACAGAAAAGTCATGATAACAGCTCCAGCACCATGCCTGATGTCCATTTATTCCTCCCCACTCTCAGTAAGACCCTTTCCTCCTTCTGCCATAACAGTATACAAAGACTTCCAATTAACTTCTAGATATGAACTCCTGAAGTAGGCAATGAATATCTTTTACAGAAATACATAGCTTGCCTCAAAAGAAATTGTAACTTCGGTAGAGTTTATCAGTGATATCCCAGCCTGCTGGGATCTGGGGTTTTCGTACCTTCCTTCATTTTTGTCTATTAATCGATTTTTTCAGGATGGGACAGATATTTTTCATTTGTATCATAGCTCAAATTTTATCCACAATTGTATTTTACCACAGTTAGTTATTATATACCTAATTTTATTATTTAAAAAACATTTTTTTTTCAACGTTTATTTATTTTTGGGACAGAGAGAGACAGAGCATGAACGGGGGAGGGGCAGAGAGAGAGGGAGACACAGAATCGGAAACAGGCTCCAGGCTCTGAGCCATCAGCCCAGAGCCTGACGCGGGGCTCGAACTCTTGGACCGCAAGATCGTGACCTGGCTGAAGTCGGACGCTCAACCGACTGTGCCACCCAGGCGCCCCCCTAATTTTATTATTAAACCTGCCAACCTGTTTGTCAATATTTTAATGCTAAAGAATGCAAAAGACAAGCTGATTTTTAAAGAGGTTAAGCTTTCAGGTGACTTTGCAGCTACAAAGCATAAGCAGAGCTGAGGAATGTTTACTGAGTACGTATAATAAGCCAAATACTGCTCCAATACCAAGCAAGAATCCCCAAGGAGCTCTAGGATTGCATGGTTTTGTAGAATTCTGTAAAGAGAAAAATCAATGCAATTTGTTAAGTGCTACATAGTATAAGAAAACGGGAGTGCTAATGCAGCAGAGAAAAAAAAGAATGTACTGTGAGTAAATCGAAGTTGGTCTTATATAATTGCAGAAGATGGGGACTTGTTCATTCTTTGTGCACCTGCTCCAGCATACTTATAGCTCCTAGTACAATGTTATGTCAGAGCAGGCAGGATCTGAACAAAATAGGCATTAGAAAATATTCGTGATCACATATGTACATGTTACTTTCAATGAAAAAGGAAAAGCCACGGAACCGTAATCAGTCACTCCCTCAATGGACATGTTTTTCTCAGTCGTATTTCAAAGCTTCTTTTCTACCTGAGAGCTTATTTCTCCTCAATATTTTCTACAAAGTAACATTTTCATATTTATTAATTCTATATTATTCCATTTAATTGTTTCAAATTTTCTATTACTAGATGTTCTTTAAATAACTTTATCTTGAAATTCAAATTGTGGATGCTGGTAAAAACACACATCTAAACAAATCGCTACTTTTGTAAATTTTAACATCTAGTTACTAGTGTGTTGGATTCTACTTAAACAGATACCTAGAGCGCTATTGCTGTTTAAGCAGACACACATATGCAATTATTTAAAACCAGCTCCTTTATTCCAATTTTCCGATTTCAGGGTCCTGGTCTCTATTTTTATAGCCTAGCTTGGCACTAAATGAAGATGCAATGGCTCCTAAATTCTCACTCTACATCTTTGCAAGTTAATTCTGAACTTTCTTTTAATTTATTGAACAGATTTAAGCAACACAGTGATGGAGGAACCTATGTGAAAATAGAGAATATTTACCACACTTCCTTAAGGATCAATAATTACAGGGTATTTTACACTTTGCTTCCCACCTATCTAAGAGATCATGAATCCAACTGGTACTGTGTTAAAGGAAGTCTGATCCATGTGTACTTAAAAAAAATAAACAAATGGTCCAGGGAAAGATATTGCTTTAAGTCTAACATTTTTCTTCATATATCATATATTTCCTGACATCTGAAGAAAGTTTAGATTTTCACACTCACACACATACACACACACGAGGGAGAGAAGGAAAAACAATGCTCACCAAAGTTCAAGTACTGTTTTAATATATGTTGTTTCACTTAATCTGCCCACTAATATTATGATTACAGAATTGTTATTCCCATGTTATTTATGTTTAAATTTTTAAATGTTTATTTAGTTTTGAGAGAGAGAGGAGAGAAAGAGAGATGGAGTGTGAGTCGGGGAGGGGTAGAGAGAGAGGGAGACACAATCCAAAACAGGCTCCCAGCTGTCAGCACAGAGCCCGATGTGGAACCTTGAGATCATTACCTGAGTCAAAGTCGGACTTTTAACCGACTGAGCCACCCAGGCTCTGTTATCCCCATTTTAAAGATGAGTAGAGACCCACAGATTAATTGCTTACCGAAAATCACATAGCTGAGAAGCCCAAATGTGTCTGGCTTCAACATTTATCATTTCCTTTTTCTTCTATGACATACATTTTTTTAAAAAATTAAGTAATCTCTACACCCAATGTGGGGCTTGAAATTACAACCCTGAGATCAAGAGTTGCATGCTCTACCAACTGAGCCAGCCTGGAACACTCCCACCCCTGCTTTTTTCTCAATACTTTTTTTTTTTTTTGAGAGAGAGAGAGAGAGAGAGAGAGAGAGAGAGAGGTTGCTCAGACAGGAGTTGGGAGGAAGGCAGAGGAAGAGAAAGAATCTTAAGCATGCTCCACACCCAGCATGGGGAACTATTCAGGGCTCAATCTCATGACCCTGGGATCATGACCTGAGCAGAACTCCAGTTGGATGTTCTCTTTTCTCACTACAGGTTTTTGAAGGGGAAAGTCATGTAAGAAGCAAAACTATCATTTTCTGTATCCTCAAAATATTGTTGATCAGGTAATTGACAGCTGAATGCATACTGAATAATATAATCTACCATGAAAAGACATCCTATTTTATAAGGTATAGACAAATTCAATCAGTTCAATAAAGTGAGCTTTGTAGACAGACCCTGATTCCATCGTTTATCAGCTAAATTAATAGTTAAGTACATAAACTTTGGAATCAGACTTAGTGAGCAAGTTACTTAGCCTCTCTGCCTCATTTTCTCCTCTGTAGGATAAATACATATAGTATTTTCTCATAAAGAACTTGTGTAAAAAATGGATTAATATATTTGTTGTACACTTGAAATTAAGGTAACATTGTGTGTCAACTATACTCAGATAAAAACATTTTAAAAATACCTATAAAGTACTTAGTACAATGCATGATACATAATATTCACTCAATAAAAGTGAACTGATTTTTATTATTATTTTTTTTAATTTTTTTAACGTTTATTTATTTTTGAGACAGAGAGAGACAGAGCATGAACGGGGGAGGGGCAGAGAGAGAGGGAGACACAAAATCCGAAGCAGGCTCCAGGCTCTGAGCCATCAGCCCAGAGCCCGAAGTGGGGCTCAAACTCACGGACCGCGAGATCATGGCCTGAGCTGAAGTCGGACGCTTAACCGACTGAGCCACCCAGGAGCCCCTGATTTTTATTATTAACTATAAAGTTACTTTACCTATTCGAGACTTTGTTTCCTCTCATAGCTTTCTGTATTTTTTTGTTATTACATTTATCATTCTTTATATACACGACCCTTATAGTTTTGGTTAATTAATTAATGTCTGTGTTCTCCATAATCTTGTAAACGCCACAAAGTCAGATATAAAATTTGAAAGCAGTTATTTTTCTAATGCTTAGCCTGGTACATAGTCTATGCTCCCTTAAGAGCCAAATAGGTAATAAACAGATGATAGATAGATAGATATTAGAGAATGTTTACAAATTGGAAATTACAACATTAGTTGTATAAGGTGATGGGAATTGGAAAATATATGAGATGCACTGATGGAATCTTAATTGTGTATAATTTATTCATGCATAATTGGTCTATTTTTATTTTCTTAAACAGAATTTCTCTTGAAATGTTCAGGGTAAATCAGACGAGAAGGAAGAAATTTAGCTTCCTGAGGTTGACCAGTTGTCCAGTGTTGCCAACTGTTCTTTGTCTTGTCTACAGTTATTTGTATCTCTTTCTTGTGGAAAATTTGAGCCTAACTCTGTGGATCACCTGCTCATACCATTTTTCACCGATCTGCCAATGCCACACATTTTGGTTAATTTTTTTTTATTGAAAAAGTCTTGTCGTTGATCAATTTATTTGAACAGTGTCACATGATCACCTTGGTGTTAACTCAGTGTTTTGTCCCTGATGCTGTCTGTGACAATCCCACCCATATGACCCGACCATTTGCTTTTCATGTAGTTACGATATTGGGTCCAAAGTGTTCTACTGTTACATGGCGGCCATTGCCTGTATATTAGATTTCATACAGAGTTGTGTCACATCAGACTTGTTTTCTCAAGAGCTGGCCACATGGAACATTATCATCACATCCTGCCACTCTGTAGCTACTGTAACAGTAAAAATTAGATTTTACCATAAACCATATGGAGACTCCAGAACATTCTTAGGAGTATATGGGAGTGTCAAGTTTTCACTTTTGCCAACAAATTTTCAATCTTTCCAGTCATTGTCAACCACATAAACCTCTCTGTTTTTGAATCTAATCTTACAAATGTAGCTGGGTAATGACATCTCCTCAAAAAAATGAGTAGCAAAATTAAAACAGTGTCTCTCTTATATGTCATGACTCTTGTTTTGAACCACCAAATAAGAAAGAGCAAGAGAAAGAATATGATATTTGAAAATATGATGAAATGACTACATAAATCTGTTATTCATAGCTTGAAAAATCACCAGATGAATAATTTGAAAGACTTATGTTATTATGTAATGTAAAAGCCATGTTTTCTTTAAAAAATTAAGAAAAAACATGCTTTTTTTTTTTTTGGTTTGCCTTTCTTGAGAGAAAGTGGTTCCTTATATGAATAACATAATTGGGGCGCCTGGGTGGCTCAGTCGGTTAAGCGTCCAACTTCAGCTCAGGTCATGATCTCACATTTTGTGGGTTCAAGCCCTACATCAGGCTTTATGCGGACAGCTCAGAGCCTGGAGCCTGCTTCAGATTCTGCATCTCCCTCTCTCTCTGCCCCTCCCCTGCTCTCACTCTGTCTATTTGTCTCCCTGTCTCTCTCTCTCTCTCAAAATAAATAAACATTTAAATTTTTTAAATAAATACATACATACAGAATAAAAATTTTGTAGAGTAAGTGTCCGAATAATGTCCAATCAAGAATCGAGAATGGTAGCTAGGTAAGTGACTTACTCCAAATCTTTGGCTTTGAAGACTGATTACTCTCTTTATAAATCTTTTCTGCCTCATATCCTACAAGTATGTGTCCAGTGGCATTTTCATTGTTGAATTAATTCTCATGAATGTTAGGGAACACTTAAGAAATAATGTGATGCTCTGATGAATGAGCTTAAGAACTCAGAACGCATGTAAAAGTATCCATTGAATTGGGGATTGTAATACATTTAAAATCTTTGCTTGTTCTGATGATCTTGAGTTGGGAGATCTATTATAATAAAATGATTTTTTTTTTCTTAGAAGACTTGCTCTATTTAATGACCTTAATGACAGCCGGTTTCACAGAGGCAAGACTATGTTGAGGACAAGTTGTCTCTTGCTTAACTGACAAATATCTTTGTATGTTTGTGGCCACATGTTCATTTAACTGATTTTTAGAAAAGTGATTGTCTTTTCTAAGGCTCAGTTCCTTCAACTGTAAAATGGGTTTAATAATACTAACTCGAGGGGCACCTGGGTGGCTCAGTCGGTTGAGCATCTGACTTTGGGCTCAAGTCATGATCTCACGGTCTGTGAGTTCGAGCCCCATGTGGGGCTCTATGCTGACAGCTCAGAGCCTGCTTCAGATTCTGTGTCTCTCCCTCTCTCTGCCCCTCCCCTGCTTGCACTCTGTCTCTCTCTCAAAAATAAATAAACATTAAAAAAATTTTAAAATAATATTAGCCTGAGATTTTTAAGTGAGTTTTTGACAAAATCTTATATGAAAAAAGAGTTCAGTATGTCAAATTTAATGAAAGTTAGGTACTTTATCAATCAAATATATTAAAAACCCTTAACCACTAAGAAATTCAACAGCTGTACAAAGTACACCATGGCCTAGAAAAATAAGGAGTTAGTAAACACTGTCAATCATGTGGATAATGTAGGAGTCTCCAATTGCTTTCATTTCCTCTTGGCCTTTTCTAAAAACAAAACAATAGAAAACAAGTAAAATAAAGGACTAAAATACTCCCCTTTTTAAAAAAAAGTTTTTAATTTTTTTTAACGTTTATTTATTTTTGAGAGAGCACAAGCAGGGGAGGGACAGAGAGAGAGGGACACATAGACTCCGAAGGAGCTCCAGGCTCTGAGCTGTCAGCAAAAAGGCCAACGCGGGGCTTGAACCCATGAACGGTGAGACCATGACCTGAGCTGAAGTCAGACACTTAACCGACTTAACCACCCAGTCACTCGTAAAATACTATCCCTTTTTATCAAGTGAATGTATGATCACTGCAATAATACTATATGGTAGAATTTGCTTGTGTCACGTTGGTGGACTAGTGAAATAGAAATTCTTTAGGTGGCACCTGGGTGGCTCAGTTGGTAAATCGTCCAACTTCGGCTCAGGTCATGATCTCATGGTTTGTGAGTTCAAGTCCCGAGTCGGGCTCTGTGCTGACAGCTCAGAGCCTGAAGCCTGCTTCAGATTCTGTGTCTCCCCCTCTCTCTGCCCCTCCCATGCTCATGCTCTGTCTGTCTCTGTCTCTCAATAATAAATAAATGTTTTAAAAAAATAAAGAAATTCTTTAGAATGTAGCTCTTTCTGCTGAGTGATGGAGGCAGTGAGGGGGATGGGCCCAGCAAGGCATGGAAGCAGTCAGTAAGACCATTACTGACAGAGACGAAGAAGACACAGGAGAGAAGTTTAAGCCATCCCTAATTCCCATGTTAACAGTTCTTGAGCCGTGTCTTCAGGAAAGTTTTAATTGACGGAATTGATTGCTTCATCTTGATTTGTTTTAATACCATAGGGAAAAATAATCACCCTTATAAACACAAGCAACAATTTCCCTCACTGATTTTAGAAGGTGCATTGGTTTTCCTACTTCCTTATAGGTAGGGCTGTCTATTTTGTGTGTTAGGAATGAGCCAAGGTGTTACTATGTATACGTGGAATCCATTTTCTTATTTGGTAGGAATCGATGTGTGGTTGGAAATGGGTACATGGCTACCTAGACAAAAATAAGAGCCAGTCATATGGCCCATACCAATGCTCATAATCTGGGTATTTTTTATTCTTCTAAATATTAAACAAAGGGAAGGTAGACGCTAAGGATTTCTTGTGATAGTTTTATATGCCTCACACATGGTCAGATATTTACATACACTGTAAGTTTTAAACTCGTCAGAGAAAAATCCTGCAGCAACATTTTAAATGTGAGAAAACTGAGGCTTATGAAGGTCAAGATATCTGTAATCACCGAGCTAATGGGCCAGCACAGTTGTACTTTTTCATATCGGATCTGCCAGTTGCAAAACCTGTGAGATGAACACAAGTATTAAGGATACTGGAAACATTTTAGCACAAGATAATTTTTAAAGGTTTGCAAAGCATTAATATACCTTAGTAGGTTATTTTTAAGGAAGGCAGAAGGAAAGAAAAGGGCATGAGCCCAAGGAAGGGTGCAACATGATGTTTCAGTGCTCTCTAGTAGGAGATAAGAAAAAGATCGTGAGACACCCCATCCATCTACTAAATAACCATTTTTGGACAGATGATGGTTCTTATTATACAGAAAGCTTTTTAGTTTTTCAAAACATCTTAGTCTGTTCACTAGGCAACAGTTGGTCTAGAGCTGAGCTAGAGGATAAGAGCCAGCAAAAGGTGAACTGCTCAGGATAATATGGAGTTCTTGGAACTCCAGGAAAGAATATTCCAGGAAATTTTTCATATTCCAGGAATATTCCATATTCCATATTCCAAGAAAGAAGAGATAAAGCTGAGAAATACTAGTGGGTAAGAAAACAAAAACAGAAACAAAACACAAACAAACAAAAAAACTCAGAGATATGTTATGAAGCTGGGGATTAAGTGCTATAAAATAGCCCCTGGAAAAATCCTCTGTGGTTACGGTAGAGGAGGAGAATTTAAAGAATAAATATGACTAATGGTTAAATTTTATTTTAAACCATTTTTGTATTATCTTTCCCCTGCATTACAGAGGGTTGCAGTGTGTGTGTGTGTGTGTGTGTGTGTGTGTGTGTGTGTATGTGTGTGAACATAGAATGGATGGAAAAAGGTTTATGGCATGTTTAAAAGGTCTCAAGAGGATTACGCTGCAATTATTTAAACATGTCATCACAATTTTTAAGTCATAACTTTGTCTTTGGGCATAATCTCCGAGGAATTAATTAAATTCTAACTAATAATTATCACTGCAGAGTTTTATCTGACATAGATAAAACTTTCTTCTTTCCAAGAGGAACCTTGTTGATTGAGTGGGAAATAAAATCCAAGATTACATATATCTTTGTCTGGGGATCTATATTTCTCTTCTAAGTTATAGCTTAATCACTAGATTTTTTTCTAAGGTGGAAGGGGGAATTTTTTTTAATGAATTAGGATCAAACTAGCAATGATTGAGATTCCATCTCCTGAGGGGTTTGTGTTTGTCACAGATTTAAAAAAAAATTAGTGTTTAATTTTGAGAGAGAGAGAGAGAGAGCGCGAGCGAGCATGAGTGGGGGAGGGGCAGAGAGAGAGGGAGACATCATCAGAAGCAGGCTCCAGGGTCTGAGCTGCCAGCACAGAGCCTGAGTGGGGCTCAAACCCACACACTGTGAGATCATGACCTGGGCCGAAGTCGGCCGCTTAACTGACTGAGCCACCCAGGTGCCCCATGTGTTTGTCGCAGATTTTAACTGTTTGGCCCACCAAGAGTATTGATTCTAGATTGCCTGTATCTTGAAAACCTATAGGAAAGAAGCCATGGTAAAGGCAAAGCTGAAGATCAGGATGAGTTCTACAGAGACTTACAGCCATCCTGGAAGTTTAGATTAGTTGGAATAATGAGTTCCCTTCCGCAAGGGCGAAACAAAACAATAGTTAAGTTAGAAGTTTACTTCTCTTTCATATAAAGTTCTGAGCTGGAATGTCGGTTCAGCTCCGTCAAGGATTCAGTCTTGTGACTTAATCACTCACTTTTCTGCCAGCTCATCCATGCGATCCAAGGTAGCTCCGCACTGTGTCCACAGGAGCTGCCAGCGGGAGGCAGAAAGGAGGGAGGGAAGGGCTAGCCTATGGTGTAAGGGGATGGCGAACAATTGCACACTTCTCTTTCATCACATTCTCTTGCCCACGATCTGCTCTTTGAATGTAGAAAACGTAGTCTGAGAATAAACAACGAGAAGGGAAGTTTTGCGGTTGTTTCGCTTGTTTTGTCTTAGCCCGGTTGCATAAAGATCAACTATGGCTCCTAGGAGTAACTGACATGGATGTGGGGCGGGTACTGCTGCCGCCCAGGCTTTGTCAAATCTGTGGCTCGGGGCTCTCCTTTTGCTCTCCCCTCTGTTTTCTCAAATGCAGACGAACATACCGGACCAAGTCATTCTCTGGTCCAGTTCAGATCTGATGGACTGAAAAATTAGCCTCTGCAAACCTATCGGATTGTCTGTAAAAATGCTAAAAGACTTTTCGAAAGCTTGCCTGCGCGTTATGTTAGGAACCACACGTGGTAAAACATTTTATCATCACTCAGCTTTTCAAAGGTTTCTCTTTTCTTCCATCTTTCTCTCCAACTAGAATCTAGTCATTCTAAAATGGGAAGTGTCGATTTCTTCTATCTTACAAAGAATGAATGAAGATGCATATTTAAATTTAGCCCTCAGTTCTCTTTTACAAAGAACCTAAGGAGTTGAGGCGGCATCGTCAGGAAAAATAATCGGTATCAGGAAAAGAAATGCTGCTACAAAGTTCTCAACCACTAATCATAGTATTGGGTATATTCATTTAGGTAACTGGTAGATGCTTGTTTATTGGCATTGGTGAGCAAAATCTGGGATGAAAAAAACTGATGTGAAGTGAAGTAAAATATTGAAAACAGACACAGTAGAAATGCAGATGGGTAAGAAATGTCTTGACAGAAACCAAAAAGTAAATGGACAAAGAGAAATAAGAGGGATATTTATCAAAGAAGAAGACTTAAAGCCCGCTAGTGACTGGGACCCCGAGGTTTAAGTGTGTTTGCTAACATTTAATTGGATACTGTTTCAATTAAACCACTATTTCTAGTGTCTCCTGGGGCCAAAAGTCATAGAAAGGGGGAGAAAAAGCATGTAAAAAAATCCAAAATGTTGTTCTAAGAAAATATTATTATTTTTTACCTTTAAAAAAACGTTCTGTACTGACCCAAAGTTCTCATGTCCCATTGAAGGAAATTATGAGAAGAAATTTCACCTCAGTGAATGAATTCATTCTTCTTGGACTGACCAGTCACCTGGAATTACACATTCTCCTCTTCCTGCTGTTTCTGGCCATTTACACGGCCACAGTCGCAGGGAATCTTGGCATGATTGTACTCATCCAGGTCAATGCCCGGCTTCACAAACCCATGTACTTTTTTCTGAGCCACTTATCCTTTGTGGATCTGTGTTTCTCTTCCAATGTGACTCCAAAGATGCTGGAGATTTTCTTGTCGGAGAAGAAAACTATTTCTTACCCTGCATGTCTGGTGCAGTGTTACTTTTTTATTGCCTTGGTCCACGTGGAGATCTACATCCTGGCTGTGATGGCCTTTGATCGGTACATGGCCATCTGCAACCCTCTGCTTTATGGCAGCAAGATGTCCAAGAGTGTGTGCACATCCCTCATCACCGGGCCTTATGTGTATGGAGCGCTCACTGGCCTCATGGAAACCATGTGGACTTACAACCTAGCCTTCTGTGGCCCCAATGAAATTAACCACTTCTACTGTGCTGACCCACCACTGATTAAGCTGGCTTGTTCTGACACTTCCAACAAAGAGCTGTCCATGTTTGTTGTGGCTGGATGTAACCTCTCCTTTTCTCTCCTCATCATCCTGATTTCCTACCTTTATATTTTTCCTGCTATCCTGAGGATTCGTTCCACACAAGGCAGGCACAAAGCTTTTTCCACCTGTGGCTCCCATCTGATAGCTGTCACCATATTCTATGCAACTCTTTTCTTCATGTATCTTAGACCCCCTTCAAAGGAATCTGTGGAACAGGGAAAAATGGTTGCTGTATTTTATACAACGGTAATTCCCATGTTGAACCCCATGATTTATAGCCTTAGGAATAAAGACGTGAAAGAAGCATTAACCAAAGAGTTGATAAGAAAAAAAAGATTTTCTTAAAAGCTATCACTATTCTTTGGGGTCCCAATTTTTTCTCAACCTTTTTTTCCCGAAGTTACAGGATGGAATTGATGATGGAATGAGAAATAGGGTACAGCAAAGGGGGAACATTACTTTTTCAAAAGTTTTAATAATTTTTTAAAAATCCAAGCACAAAAAGTACAATTTCCATTACAAAAGTTTGTGTGTTTGTACTTGCCATTCATTTTTCTTACTAGCTATTTCAATTTCTTTGCTTTATTGTACACATGGTAGCATTACATTTCTCTGTTTTGGATTTAGGTAGAAGGGTGTGACTATTTCTGGACCATGAGTTTTATTAGAATTTATTAGAATTCATATGTGTCCCTTCTCAGCTGAGCATTCAATTGTGAGAAAATCTTTCAGCGTTTTTGTTTTGTTTTGTTTTGTTTTGTTTTGTTTGCCAGGGTGACCAGCAATATTTACAATGTAAGTTTTAAACATGGGTTCTTGAGTGAGGAAACACGGAAAGTGCCCTCCACCAACTCACAACAGAAATATAGAATGGGTGTGAAGTTCCCTTTGTTATAAGCTACTATATTATGTTGAATTGCTTGTTACCATGTCAACAAGTAGCCTCTTCTTACAGATACAATATTAATTACACAAAATTCAAACTCGTGAATGCATATAACAGAAGTTAAATACCACAACTCTAAAATCACATCTGAGATTTTATTTTTCTAGGATTTTCTGTTTTTACATATACGCATGTTTGTAGTTAAAATTACTTATTGTAATTATTGTTTAAAATTACTCATATAAAGCATATATGCTTTTTAAAAGTCAAATAATATTATAGGGTTATATGAATTCCTGTGTTACTTCTTCCTCACCCCATCTCCCCATAGACAACATCATCTTGTTATTTTATATGGTAACTTATTTTAAATTATATGTTTATATGGCTATTTTTATTGAGTTTTCAACACACATACAATTCACTGGCATCTTTTTAGTAAAGATAAAGTATTAAAATTCTTCCACCAAACACTGAATCCCTATCAGTTCTGTCTCCTCATATTTATAACAGGGTCACATTTGAATTTTTCTTAAATTGATATTTTATTGTTAAAATACTACAAATACGGGGTGTCTGGGTGGCTCAGTCGGTTAAGTGTCTGACTTTGGCTCAGATCATGATCTCAGGGTTTGTGAGTTTGAGCCCCATATGGGACTCTGTGCTGACAGCTCAGAGCCTGGCACCTGCTTCGGATTCTGTGTCTCCCTCTCTGCCCCTCCCATGCCCGTGCTCTGTCTCTCTCTCAAAATCAAATAAACATTAAAAAATATAAAATACTACAAATATGTTATTAGTAATACCTGAATCATAAGATGCGTAATACTGTGAACATTACGAACACTAATTACCAACACTATGAGTAATGCTATGAATATAATTCTCTTCTCGCACAATTAGTTGATTTTCAGAGTCACTATACTTGCTACCTGCTTGTGTGTGTGTGTGTGTGTGTGTGTGTGTGTGTGTGTGTGTATTTATTTTTCCCCAAACTTCCACAGAACTATAAAGCACCTCTTATAGGGACAAATGGATAGCTGACCTATACTTTACACATTTTCTCCCTGGAAGCTTTCTGTCTCTCCTTATTGGATTCTGTACTCGTTTCTCTCCACACATGTTGCAGAACTGTTATCTGGAGACTGTGGTTGCTACTCTTGGTTTAAAATGTTGCATTCATTTTAAACCTCTGTTGGATTCTGGGTTGATTACTGGACCATATGCTACAATTGAGAGATGCAACAATACACAAGGCAGAAAAAGTCCTTTATTATGTTTTCCAGGTGGGCTATTTTGATGGCAAAGTATCCACACAAACAGATAATCAAATATTTCAAGTATGAGTGTTATGGAGAAGGTAAAGTGAGGCAATCGGAAAGACAATGGCTCGGGATCATCGCAAGTGAGGGTGGTGCTGATGTGTCAATTTCAGCGGCGGGGAAAGGACTCTTGGAGAAGGTGACACTTTGAATCGAACCCTCATTGGTCAGAAGAAGGCAAACCCAGACAGATCTTTGGGAACTACAGCCGGGAGAGTCACCAGCAAGTAGAGAGTTTCAGAATAAAGCCTGGCATGTTGAAGCCACAGAAGGAATGTGGCTGAAGCTTAATAAATGGGAGAAACAATAGGAAACGTTGATCCCGGAAAAGTGGCCCCCCTATTTACTGGATGGCACTGTGGACTCCCAGAGTTGACAAGGCAAACTCACTGCAACACTTTGCTTTTGTGTCCACGTTTGGGTTGTTGCCATGCGATATGTGGCAATAATCTCGCAGGTTAGACAGAATGAGAAGTAGTAGTTGATTCATCAAGTTTTTGTTGGGTTAGGTTTTCAATTATTGTTGTTTTGAGTTAGCAAAGATCATTTTATGGAACACTTAACCAACTTTTCTTCTTCCAGCCCCGGATTTCCTCCACATTTCCTCTACCCTTATAATTTAAGACTTAGCTGAAGAATTACCTCTTCT
This sequence comes from Acinonyx jubatus, assembly GCF_027475565.1. Classification (NCBI taxonomy): domain Eukaryota; kingdom Metazoa; phylum Chordata; class Mammalia; order Carnivora; family Felidae; genus Acinonyx; species Acinonyx jubatus. The sequence goes on from NC_069390.1 coordinate 13,778,560, forward strand.
AGCCATTCTTCCCTAATACATTCAGGCTGTGTAGGTACCACATTATAGTTCAGCCAAGAGTTTACAATTCTATCAGCACCATTACGGCATGGTACCATGATCATATGCATAGTGTACACCTGTTTCTCCCACTATTCTAGAAAGTTCTTATTAATGTTTTTATTTTATTTTATTTTTTTTGAAGGAGTGAGAGAGACAGAGCATGAGCAGGGGAGGAACAGAGAGAGAGGGAGACACGGAATTCGAAGCAGGCTCCAGGCTCCGAGCTGTCAGCACAGAGCCCGACGCGGGGCTCGAACCCACGAACTGTGAGATCCTGACCTGAGCCGAAGTCAGCAGCTTCACCGCTGAGCCACCCAGGCGCCCCTATGCTAGGACGTTCTTAAAGGAAGAGACCATGTCTCTTCATCTTTGTACCTTTACGACCTTAGCAAAGTGTCTGATAAAGACATGAGGCCCAAGTCATGTTTTTTGAGAGTAAGATCTTTCTGCCTTTCTCTGTCTCCCTGGTTAATTATAGATTTTGGTCTGTGATACTTTCTTCTCCTCCCATCCTACCCTTTAATAATAGATGGTTACTTTGGTTTAGTAAAGTCGTATTCAAGTTCTTTATCATAAATGCCCTGCTACAGGCCCATTGAGAGGAATTCTTTCCAAGCAGAAACTAAGATTGTAAATTTATTGGCACCAGGTAGGAATGATGGCACATTACAGGTGCATTGTCATTCACTAGAGACAGATAAAAGTGAATGCTACATCACAGTGAAAGGACTTAAGGGAAGTAATTCCGAGCAATCTTGGTAACAATGCCTCTTCCTTGCGATCCATACATAATTACACATTTGTGGAACAGCTTATAGACAGAAAAGCCTTCACAGCTGCTCAGGCGAGGAGCATGTTGGGTGAAAATCACAACAGGCATTTGCTGAGACCAGAAAAGTTCCAAACCTGGGAAAGAATATACTCTCTTCACGCTCCTTATCCCTTGAGCTCACCAAGAAAGCCCTGATTATTGACTCAGGGCAGAAATTCAGGCGCTCCTTAAGGTAGGGGGAGTGACAATTCTGTGCTGCTTTCTCATCACCAACTATCCCAAGAAAATATTGTCTTCAACTTCTTGCCTGAAAAAATGTCTCTCACGTTGTGACAGAATAGCGTAGTGGGAAAAGGTTTAATTTGGAAGTTATTGAGACCCGAGTGTAGATCCCAGTTTTAGTATTTATTTTTCGGGTGGGTATGCTTAAGGGATCAGCTTATTCTACTGCAAAATATGATTAGGGACGCCCATCTCATGGACTACCAAATATTATCTGTCAGGTGCCTTTTCCTCAATTACATTTGAGGCAAGAGTGCTCCGACTTCGATTTTAGACTCACTGCTAGGAAACTTTTCTGAACACGAGACGCATGATAGAAACAATAAATTAAATATGTTATTTAGTCATTAGGATGTTTGGCATATACTTATTGATTATTGTGTATATCAGGTACTGTTGTTGTCAATGTCTTCTGCATCTCATGTTCCAGGAGTTTTTCTTCTGGAAATTTGTCACTTAGACCTAGTATTATTTATTTCCAGATCTTCAGCATCCCATCAGTGTGCAAACTCCTGTAGGGGAAAGACACGGTTTTCATATTCGTTTTCTGAAAATTAAACAGCATGAGTTTTGCACTTAGTGTTTATTTTGTGCGAATTTTTTAAAGAAGAATGTAGAAAATATTTTAGAGATCTTGAAGTTCTGAAAATGATTACTTGAATTCTGGCTCATGAGAAGTTTTTGTTCCCGGAGCATTTTAGATTTGGCCTTTAGCATTGCCTAAAGTATTGCCCTGGTATTCATTGCAGACAACTGGTTTGAATCAGGGAAATATCAAATACAGATCAAAAAAGACTTATTTTGAGAGAGTATAGTGCTACCCGTTAGTTTTTCTCCCTCTGAGGATGTTCTCCACTGGGATTACACTTCTAATTGATTCTTCTTGAAACATTTGGGGATTCTTCTGAGATAAATGCTGATGTCAGTCACTTGGGTAAAATATAAATCCCATAGCACTGGCCAGAATTTGACCTGTGGGGTCGTTAAGAAGCTCTAATTTTCATAGGTAGGAGAGGAACTGTGTTGCATATTCATTTCCAATATCTATTAATTTATGTGTTCTCCTCATTAAATTGCATGCTTTTTAGATACCGATGTGTTGAAATAGGGAGTTTTAGAGGAAATTGGCACAGAAAATGCATTTTCCATGACAGAAAATCTATAGGATTCTCACTGAACTCTGTCTTTCTCTTTTTATCATATTACCAGTGTCTTTGAGTCATGCTGGTAGAATTCCATAATATGGATCTCCAGCAGGTGTTTCACTCTAATTGATCTCAAATAATATTCTTTTGTGTTTTCCATTTGCCTTAGTGGTCTACTGTCCCAAATTTCCACACAAAAAAAGACAAATTGGAAATTTAGCTCTAGGTAGTTTTCTTTTTTAAGTTTATTTATTTATTTGAGAGAGAGACAGAGAGAGAATCCCAAGCAGTCTCCATGCTGTCAGCACAGGTCACAACGTAGGTCTCGATCTCATGAACCATGCGATCATGACCTGAGCCAAAATCAAGAGTCAGATGCTTAACTTACTGAGCTCCTCAGGAGTCCCAGAAATTTAGCTCTATGTAGTTTATTCATGGTTAAAACTAAGAAATGGAGTTAGGACGTTATAGGTGTTATCTCCAACAGCAGACTAATTCTTGGGTGCCTGCATGGCTCAGTTGGTTAAGTGTCCTACTCTCGGCTGAGGTAGTGATCTCACAGTTCGTGAGTTCAAACCCCACATTGGCTTCTGCGCTGACAGTGCAGAGCCTGCTTGGGATTTTCTGTCTCCCTCTCTGTCTGCCCATTCTCTGTTTGTGTTCTCTCTCTCTAAATAAATATTTAAAAAAAAAAAACACCTCTCTCCACAAATTGTAAAATGCCAATATTACACATAAACTTGTTTATATTTCTTTTAGTCTATTACTTAGCATTCTAAATTGCTGTTTAGTTGATCAGTTCGCCCATTCATGTAAGAAGTATTAGCTGAGTGTCATTATGTACTAGGCACTGTTTTCGTTGTTATCAACGAAACAAACAGAAAAAGAAATCCTTGTTTTCATGAGGTTTATATTCCGGTGGTGTGAGACATACATAAACAACTATCATAATACACAAGTGAATCATATAATATGTTAGTTGTTGTATGACAAACTCAGAAAAAAATTATTGTAGTATAAAGGAGCACAGGAGTGTCTCTGGCTTGAGAGGCATGAGAATGAGGGTAAATTTAATTGAGAAGGTGATAGTAAGCAAAAACCTTATGAAAGTGGTCTAGACATTAGCCACACAGTTACGGGGGGCAGTGCCCTAGGTATGGGAATAGCTAGTGTAAAGGGCTTATAATGCAGGCATTCAAGGAATGTTTCAGGGGTGTCTGGGTGGCTCAGTTGGTTAAGAGTCTGACTCTTGATTTCAGCTCAGGTCATAATCTCACAGTTCATGGGTTTGAGCCCTGTATCGGGCTCTGTGCTGACAGTGCAGAGCCTACTTGGGGTTCTCTCTCAATCTCTCTCTCTCTCTCTCTCTCTCTCTCTCTCTGCCTCTATCTCTGCCCCTCCCCCATGTGTGCATGCCCTCTCTCTCTTTCTCTGTCTAAATAAAATAAAACCTAAAAAAAAAGGAAAAAAGAATGTTTCAAAGACAGATTGGAAACCATTGCACTGGAGCCCAGGACAATGAGAAAATTAATGGACTATGAAATCAGAGGCATAATAGGGCCTTAGTGGCCAATTATTAAGATGCGTGAACTGTTGAAAGGTTTTTACTTTGAGAAAAATTGGAAGATGTGGGAGGGCTCCAAGCTAAGGTGCACTATAAAGTGACTTGTGTTTTAAAAGGCCCACTTCAGTTTTTGAACACGGGAGTGTAGAGGCACTCGGGCAGGGGGAAGTTCCATAATTCGGTCAAGAGAGCGGATTGCTAGGATGATGGCAGAGCAGTAAAGGTGGTGAGAGGCCCTCAGATTCTGGAAATATGTTCCGTATAGATCTCTTGCTCAAGTGCAACTATAATTTATACACGAAAGCTCCAAACTGAGGTGTTTTAAAAGTATGGATGGCTTCCCCATCATTCCTCCAACATCGGGTAGCTGAGGATAGATGCTCAAAGTGACTTTGTTGAGGGCAGAGGACCTGTCAACTGGAGATCCTGAATGACAGCATGAAACAGAACCCTCAGCTATGATCTGGAACACCTGTTTGCCAACGTTATATTCCTAATATTATATGTTTCATACTTTCTCTTTGTTTTGCTGATACTAGCTAGTAATTTGCCCATATGTGCAAATGCCCAACCCCAGATTCTCAAGAATTAGCTGAGTTTTTAAAAAATCAATCCTGTTTCCTTTATCAATTTTTGCCTTTATGTTTATGAATCTCATGGTTAACTATCTTTACATTTACTATTCAATTTTTCGAAATTTGGAATCAAATGCTTAACTGATCAATTTACATGTTTTTCTTATTAAGTGATGATAACTATTTAAGTTTTTATTTCAGATTTGGACCATATCATATATTTTGAAATGCATCATTCCTATTATGTTATGCTTTAAATTTAATTCTGGCTTTGATTTCTCCTTAGAGCTAAGAATTATATAAGTATATATTTTAGTTTATAAATTGTTTTAATAAATTAATGTTATTTTAAAGATGTATTCTTTGGGGTGCCTGGGTGGCTCAGTCGGTTAAGCGTCCAACTTCAGCTCAGGTCATGATCTCACAGTCTGTGAGTTCGAGACCCACGTCAGGCTCTGTGCTGACAGCTCAGAGGTCAGAGCTTGGACCCTGCTTCAGATTCTGTGTCTCCCTCTCTCTCTGCCCCTCCCCTGCTCATACTCTGTTTCTCTCTGTCTCAAAAATAAATAAAAATATTAAAAAAAAATTAAAGATGTATTCTTTGTTATTTTTTTTAAAAACCTTGTACTCTTTCATATGTTTTAGATGTTATCATATTATTTTTGTGCTTTTCCACTAGGAATTTTCACAAATATTCAAAAGTTGTTTTTTTATATGCCTTCTGATTAGTCTAGATTTCTGCATTAAAAATGTATATATTATTATTCATGCCTTCTATATATTCATTCTTATTTTTGTTTGCTTTTGTAAAGCTTAAAATATTTTAAAGATGCAAATTTAATTTTAATTTCCAGTATTATCCTTCTAAATTATTCATACTATATAATTCATCCGTTACATATATTATTATATCTTCACTATGGATGATAATGATACCCTTCATCAGTTAAGGGATATTTTCCCTCTTGTTTAATGATTTATAATTAAATACACTTTAATTCTACTTTGCTTCATGTTAATTCTACATTTTTTCATAAACCTTGGTTTGGGAACATAGTTCATTTCAGAAACATGTTTTCAATCCAAAGTGAATTTACCCATAAGAAATAATGGAAATTCAGATGATTTGCTCTACAACCCAAAGTATTCATATAAAAAATGATTACAATACTGTAATAAAATACAAAATAATAAGGAAAATAGAAAATATAAAGAAAAATAAACAAATTAACCTACACTTACCTTTGAAAATCTTCATGGCTGGTGTGAGGGAGCCAAGGGAAAGTAGGGTTATTGTGTAGACTGACTTTCACTATCACTAATGGAATTACTGCTATCTATTGGCTCAATGGAATCTTTTCCTGCATGGAAGCCATTGTATGTGCTTCACGGATGTTGACTCAGTACAGTATTAATAAACTTTTGTCATATACTGTATTTAATGTAACTGGCAATAAGACAGCAGAGGAAAGGGTCTATATCCGCAGGCAGCCTGACCTAGAATGAAGCAAAGCATTCCTTACCTGACTCTTGTATGGAAAAGCAAAGGACTGCCCATAGGTGCTTTGAAGGGACAGAAAATATACTAGTGTCAGTTGTGGGCACCTTCCAACTTTCTGAACTTTGAAGTGACAAAAAATACACTAGTGTCAGATGTGGTAACCTTCAAACGTTCTGAAAAGTCACTGATTTCTGCCAAACACCATGGCCTGAGACTAAGCATCTGAGTATGGGAGATGATCACCCACAATCCCTCAGAGAGAGAGAGAGAGAGAGAGAGAGAGAGAGAGAGAGAAGCACTATTGGCTGAGTTGTGATTATGTGACATTTGATGTCATGTACTACTCATATTGCAAGACATCAGTCTTCTAGCAAGTTAAGATTTATTAGAAGTGTTTGCTTATCTTGCAGAACACTCACAGAACAAGCTACTTGCAGTCCAAGGCACTATCGTCTCTACTTTCTTTGTATTTGAATTCACTTGCCCTGTGACTTTTAATCTTGCTGAATTTTAGGTACATCAACAGTAGACAAAAAGTTTTATTTTGTTATCTCCCACTGTACACAATTGAAACATTTCAATCAATTAATTTACATGGCAGTTGTCATCATTTGGGGCAATGAGTTTTCAGGGAGAAGCACAAGCATATCCCACATTTTGTTACGCTTTGGTTATTATCCTACAATGTCTCTATTTATTTTGGGGTCAAATATTGAGGAAACGTCCATACAATTTTCTCACAGCTAAAGAGCCCCCAGTGATTGTCCTCAGTTTGTTTCATGATGCCCTCTTGAACATGCATTGAAGTGAGGCTGTAACCAACTTATTTGGCCTACACACATCACGTTTAAATGTAGCTTTGGGTAAATCTTCATTCTGTTAACTCCTTCATTTTTGCTATTTTGACGCTTGGGCTTGCGAAGAAAAACATCATCAGGTTGAAGATAGTAATGTGTTCTTATTCTTCGTCATTTTCTTTCCTTTATTCACTTGTTCTTTCTTTCACACTTTAAAAGGAAACATTCCACATGCCTCAATGACAAAGTCCAATGAAGCTTTATTGTTCTGTAATAACTTCGTATCATGAGGGAAAAAAGGAATTTGCCTTAGATTGCATGTGTCACCTTGATTAAGGCAGGTAACTATGGATTGCAGAATCCCTTCCTCCTTTGAATCCAAATTAGATTGACAAAAAGAGGATCTCATGGGAAGTTTGGAAGGTGGAAGAGGAAAAAAAGCCAATACTCTGTGGTTGGCAGAAACATGGCTCCCAAAGATGTCCGCATCCCAATCCCTGAACCTGTGAATATTTCACTGCACATGGCATGTGCACCTAGCAAAATACTTGGTATTGCACAATTATTAAGGGTGCAATGATGAGTCAGATAGTGTCTTGTTTCAAGCTCTTCATCATCAAGCATTATGAAACATGCACTTAAGACTACACGAGATACAAAATGATAATTACTGCATAAACAATACCAACTGAGTGCTGTGCAAATACGGAGGAGGAAATTATAATTTTATACTGGGACCCCCAAGGAAGTGTTTAAAGGGAAAGTAATTTTTTCATGGCCCATATAGGTAGATAATTGGATGAAACAAACTTTGTGGTCTGGAGAGAACTCTAACTAGAATAATAAAAATTCACCTTCTGGCTCTGCGAACGTTGTCTTATCTGGATTTCTCTGTGCTAAATGAGTCATTCTTATGACTCCTTGCACTGAGAACCACCTTTCAACATAAAATCCAGAGGAATTACATGAGGCTATTTAGTGTCTTGTAGCAGCTGGCCTTAAAAATTAAATCCAGCACAGTATTTGAGGGAATAAAAAATAATTCACTTGTCATTAAAAGAAATTCTGGGTCCGTGGTAAGTTCCTGTTTATGATGCAAGGACTAAGACCTCTGTTGCTGGTAAACACTTAGTTCTAAGTAACACAGTTATGCTCTCAAGGTAGCAATTATTCTCTCAAGATCCACACAGAGCTGTAACTTACATATGCTTAATCAACACTCCTCAATTCCAAAGTGCGGCTTCATGGTAAACCTGGAGATTCTCAAACTTATTCTGAGAAACATCTAAGTAATAGATTTGTACCTCTCTTGCCTGTATAGTTCACCAATTCCAAATATAATCAATTAGCCATTTTCTTTAGTCAACAAAGATTTCTTGAACATCTACCGTGTGCCCAGTAGTATTATAGGTCCTGGGTAGGGCTGTGAACAAGGCAATTGCTCTACTGAAAATCTTATTTGCAATGGGAGAAGAATAGATTTTTGAGGACACTATCAATTTCCTTCAGTGGTCTCAGTAAGCAGAAATAGACTCTTGTTGCATGAACTGAAGTGAGGCCATATGAGTACAGTGGTCAGGCCAGAAGAGGGAACAAGTTGGAGGGCATAAATTGCCAGAGGACTCAATTCACGTGATCAAATGCATATACCGCTGAAATTATCCACATTTTTTTGCTATACAAAGAACATATTTTTGTTCCTTCAAGTTCATTAAGACTATGATAGAATATATTATACAGAATATATGGTATACACCAATCATATCGTGGAAATGAAAGTTATTTGGAATCAGAAGTTGGGACTTTTGATCTGTCCAATTAATAGTTACTTTGGGGCTATAGGATGAGATGAACAGCAGTACAAATTCTGGAATCAGAGTCCAGAATCAAGAATCTAGTCCCTGACGTATTTTAAGTGTGACTTTAACTAAGTCGTTGGAACTCCCTGAGCTCTGAGTTTCTTGTCTACAAAATGGAAATAATAATAATGACCTCAAGAGGTAATTAGGAGAATTAAGTTAAATTGGCATGTGCTAACTTCAATATACGCCGTATTGTTGCTATTATTAAATCTCTTACTTTCCTTATTTATAAAACAAAGGATTTGACACAGATACATTTTTCCTGCTTTGATGTACTATAGGTTTAGTCGTAGGGAATAATGATACTTGCTTCATCTTTCACTGGAAAAGCCAAATGGCACAGAGTATGGAGTGCAGAACGCAAGACTGCCTTGTGCAGATTGAGTGACACCATCACTAAGTTTAGCGTGATGCAAACCCAAAGCAAATTTTTCTTAATCTGATCCCAGGACACATTCAAAATAACTTGAGTTTGGGGAAAAATACAATTGTGCAAATCTCTTAAAACAACAAACCTTAACAGTGGACTCTTCCTCTAGAGACGTACTTCCCCCAGGGTTGTTTGTAGACAAAACTTAATTGGTTCTTTTTTTTTTTCCCCTAAGGCAAACATTTAAGGGAGGTTTCTCTTGTGGGCTTCCAGTTTATCTTTTGCCTGGTGTACATTGTTCATCATCTCTCATGTAGCATTCGCTTTTCACTTCTGTATTCTTACCAGGAATATTTCTCTTTGTTCTCAGGTTGGTATAAAATGTATCTGGAATTGTCAGGTTAAATTTTCATCTCATATTTTATCTTCTTTACTGTTTGTAATCACCATGAATTATCCCATACACGTTATGTGTGTGTGTTGGTGTTTATCTGTGCACGTGGAAGAGACAGAGAAATGGGAGGGTGGGAGGAAGGAAAGTGACAGAAAGAGAGAGAGAGAGAATTTCCCATAGAGAGTTGATTATTTGATTACTACAAACTATTAATGGAAGCTATAATTTCTCAGAGTGCATTTAATAATAATTGTGCCTTGTATATTTATTATGTGTTAATATGTAATATCTCTTTTCATACTCAAAATAAAACAACGAAACGAATATTATCAGTATTACTGTTACATCATATTAAGGCATAGAGAAATTAAAGACCAAACAAAACAAGTATGAAACCAGTCCAAGTTAATAAGTCATGGAACCAGAATTCAACCAAAGTTTGACACCAGAAACAGAATTCTTTAACTGGAATACTTAGTGTTTCCTCATACCTGGTCTTTGGGGAAAAAATGCATATTTATTGGTAATTTAATTTGAAATACAGAGTGACACAATATGGGAAGTCTGTGCATGCGTTTTTGCCTTTAGATGGTGAGGACAATCCTCGAAGTGCTAATGAGGTCCCTAAGCCCCCCTACTTTTTTTCAGACCTCATTCTTTTTAAAATTGAGCCTAACTGTTACTCTACTTTCCCATGACTTCACCATTGCTATCTATTACCTGGCTAACCACCTGTCAGGTTTTCATGTACTCAGCTTTTGAGAAGTACAGTCACCATCATCTTTTATAGCATTTTGTTGTGCCGATTCATCCTTAACACCAGGCCCTCGGCTCTGACTTTCCGAGGAAGAATTCCTCCATTACTAACCTTTGGAAAATGCATAAGGGTGTAAAGGTAGCCACAGGCATATTCTGTTGATTCGGATACCAGTACATCTGTTGAAGTGTTTGTTAACTCTTTTCAGTTCCAGAAGCTCTCTTCATCTTTGTACTTTCCCTGTCATCTACAATGGTGTCTAAAATATATTTTCAATAATTTCTCTAGGATGTGAACCTGTAAAACTTTCAAAAGCCAATTTCTTCTTGTTGAGGGACTCTTTTGCTTCTGTTCCCGTGGACTGCACTTGATGACAGGAGCTCACAATAATGCTGCAGCACATTTGAGATAAATACTCAACACACATTTTCTCCCCCACCCAGACCTTCAAAGAGTATCTCCCAACACACATTTTCTCCCCCTCCCAGACCTTCAAAGAGTATCTCCAAACCTGAGAACATAGCAACGCAATGAAAAGTGCATCCAATAAATGGGGGGAAATATTTTGTTACGTTTTCTTCCTGCCTGATAATAACCTTTTCTCCCCAAAATGAACACAACTTTTTTTTTTAAGGCTGGAAGACAAAGCTAAAAAAAAAACCAGTTTATAATGTTAGTGGATTTCAATGTTTAAGATTAGTTTAAAATGAAGTTTATGTTTATGTGGGAACAATTGCACGGAAATTCAAAAGAGGAAAAGTAATGGCAGGAAGAACTCAGCCATCGTAGGTAATAGATAGTAACAGTTTGCAACACATTTATATCGCCCTGTCCGGAGAAAAGCAACACCATCCATCATATTCACTTAATTGCTAGTCGTAATGCAGATGATTTATCATTTTATTTGTGTCGTTTAGCTTTATGGAAGTTGCATTAAGTGCTATGCACCGTTACTGTGCATATTGGAAAAAAAATAGTGATAAAAAACCCCAAACAAAATATATTTCCATATTACTACTTTCTACCCTGATTTGATGTCATCTTTTACTTATTACATTGCAAATATATTCCTTTAACATGGTAATTCAACTTTTGTGACAAGAATGATAAATTGGTAGGTAAATAATTTTGACCAACGTATTAGCACACATGCTGTGACTAGTGAGCTGACCAATAACACAGCAAGTGTAGTTGGTTATTCTTTAAGGTAAGTTAAAGGAAACTGCATTACGCATAGTAGTCTGATGCTCAAGTCTAATTCAATGCAATCACATTCATTCTCAAAGCTGTAGTTTATCTCTGTGTATCTATGCATGCTTAAATCTAAATGATCATGTCAAATTGGCCACTGGAAAACTATTCTAGGGGAGAATGAGCCCCATAAAGGGAGCATGAAGCCTTGGGGCTGGGGGTAGATGGGGAGAAGACACAGACGTTATATAGAAAGGGTGACACTCTATATATAATAAAACAAAGAATTTTAGAGATAAAATTATTAAATCTGTGACAGATGTATTTCAAAACAGTTCACCCAATTTTAGACAACTTTAACTGTTACTATTCTTTAAAATCTTTAAGCCATTAGCTAACACCTCAAGTTTTCATTAGTTCGCCTGAGACTCTGGAGTTATATAGTCCCAATCTCATCGACTTTGGCTGGTAGCTTTCTCTTTTCTCCCAACAAAATTTTTCTTTCCAAGAGGGGTGGGTGGAAGTTACCTTTGTGGATAAGAGTCTGTTTATTCAATTATGGTCAGAAATGTATCTTCATGCCTGCTCTTATCTCTTCTGGTGATAACAATGGATAGGGTCCATCAAACTGTAGTGGAACAAAGTGTAATGCTGGAATTAAAACAAAGGTCTTGGAAACATCATTTGCCCTAAAAATGACATTTAGCCTTCGGAGGGCACGATACAATACCATCTCCAACAAATTCAGTGTCCTGTTGAAAAGCTATCTCAGGATTCTTATTAAATAGAAGTGCACTTTGTGTCCTACAGAACATGAATGTTCATTGATGCTGGTGGAATCTCTCTCTCTCTCTCTCATTTTCTCTCTCTCTTTATCTTTATCATTTTCAAGCTAAGTAAATGCTGGCTATGGTAAGTATAACAGAATTCTTTCCCACAGGACTTCTCACAGTCTACCTTTAGTAGGTAGATTGTGTATCGCTAAGAGATTGGATAGGATATAAAGATTTCTCATTATTATTTGTTAAATGAGCACTTGCAGATTTTTCTCCATAATACCTATTAACATCATGGTAGTGTTTTCTCAGGAAAATAATTTGGGTGATATTGTTCTGGGAAAAGGTTTATATGAAACAACCTCTACATTTGTAAAATAAAAATTTGAAAATAAATAAATTCAGGAGAGCGTGGGTGTCTCCATCAGTTAAGCAACCAACTCTTGATTTCAGCTAAGGTCATGATCTCACTCTCATGAGAACCAGCCCCTTCTTGGGTTCTGCGCTCATTGTGGAACCTGCTTAAGATTCCCTCTCTGTTTCCCTCTGCCCTTCCCTTGCTTGATCTCTTGCTCTCTCTCTCTCAAAAAAAAAATTGAAAATGAATAAATTGAAAATAAGTTTCAAAATATCCAAGATGCTTTTCCAGAGCTCCACTGGATTTCCAAAGTAGAGTGAAACAATCCCCAATTTCTGACTCTACTATAACTCTGTAAAAATATATCATAGTTTTAAAAGCTTATTTGGATAAATACCACTGTAAATTGTGATGTTAACATCTTTGTTTTACATATTTTTTATCTCCAGAACATTATAGTCAATAATATTTAGTAGATTGTAATTACATATTAGATATTCAAAAGAGTCCACACCCAGGGAATATATATAAATGTAAGCATGTGCGTAAGTTTGTCCCTCTTGAACATAAATGAGTGCAAGTATGAGGTTAGCTTAAAAATAATTTTTTTATCTGACACTTAGGGCTGGCGAATTATTTGATTAAGTGGCTTCCATACCTAATCATGGAGAACATGTTTTATGCATATGGTGAAAAAGTGATAAGGTAAAAAACTATTTTGGAGTTGGGTTAAAAGGAGAACTATAGCCCTTCATAAATATGTTAAACTACGAAACTACAAAATACACCAGTATTGGAAATAAGAGATGTTTAAGAAGTAGTCTTAGAAATTTGGCTAAGCACAATATTTAGTACTAGTATGTTTCAATCACGATATTTTGGTATAACTGTCAGGTCCTGTTTATTTATTCACCTCAGTAACTTTCAAAGCCTGTTACATACCAAGTGCCCAGAAGAAAAATTTGCTGTAAAGAATGGCAAAGTGTAGTCATAGATACTGCATAAAGGAAGATAACAAATTACTAAACAAACCATACCTGATTTTTACATTTATTTCCTTCTAGTTATCGCTGAGATTTATAACAATATTGATTAGAATTCAGAAAATGCTCAATTTCACCGATGTGACAGAGTTTATTCTTTTGGGATTAACCAGTCATCAGGAATGGCAAGTTCTTTTCTTCGTCATTTTTCTTGCGGTCTATATTGTCACCGTGGTGGGCAACACTGGCATGATTATGTTAATTAAGATCAGTCCACAGCTTAACAGCCCCATGTACTTTTTTCTCAGTCATTTGTCATTTGTTGATGTGTGGTTTTCCTCCAATGTCACCCCTAAAATGCTGGAAAATCTGTTATCAGAAACAAAAACTATTTCCTATGCTGGTTGTCTGGTGCAATGTTTCTTTTTCATTGCCCTTGTCCATGTAGAAATTTTTATTCTTGCTGTGATGGCCTTTGATAGGTATATGGCAATTGGGAACCCTCTGCTCTATGGCAGCAAAATGTCTAGAGCTGTCTGTATTCGACTGATTTCTTTCCCTTACATATATGGTTTTCTGACTAGTCTGGCAGCAACCCTCTGGACATATGGCTTGTACTTTTGTGGGAGAATTGAGATCAACCACTTCTACTGTGCAGACCCACCTCTCATCAAAATGGCGTGCGCTGGGACCTTCGTAAAAGAATATACAATGATCATACTTGCAGGCATTAACTTCACATATTCTCTGAGTGTCGTCACCATTTCTTATCTGTTCATTCTCATTGCCATTCTACGGATGCGCTCAACCGAAGGGAGGCGGAAGGCCTTTTCCACCTGTGGGTCCCACTTGACCGCTGTCGTCATATTTTATGGGACTCTCATATTCATGTATCTCAGGCGTCCCACAGAAGAGTCCGTGGAGCAGGGGAAAATGGTGGCTGTGTTTTATACCACAGTGATCCCCATGCTGAATCCCATGATCTACAGTTTGAGGAACAAGGATGTGAAAGAAGCCATGAGCAAAGTGGCCAGCAGAACATGCTTAACAAAATAAAATAAAATTCAGTTAATGGTATCTCCTGTGTTTTCATAAGCATTCATCAACAGGTTGTTGTTCAGCGCATCGCTTAAAGACTTTTCACAAAAGCTAACGATTTTGTTCATTAAAAATTAAAAAAAAAAAAAAAGAGGAAGTGCCTTGTGGCTCAGTTGGTTAAGTGTCAAACTCTTGATTTTGGCTCAGGTCTTGATCCCAGGGTCATGGGGACCCAGATACATGTGGGGCTCTGTGCTGAGTGTGGGGCGTGCTTGGGATTCTCTCTCTCTATCTCTCTCACTCTCACGCTCTCTGCCCCTCCCCCACTCACTCACGTGTGCACATGCACTGTCTTAAATAAACTTTTAAAAAGTAAAAACAAAATTAAAAATTAAAAAAGAGGAAGTCTTGAATTCAGAAAAAAAAGGAGATAGATCTATCCCTGTTGATGTAAGTAGTGAGGATTAATTAAAATTTAATAAATTAATCCATTGAAAAGGTTATTTGAGCCAAAGTCCACTGGTACACTAATTGCAATTGTTCAAATACTTAGCTACAATGAAAAGATTTTGTTTTTCTTACTTAAAAAAATGCAATGGATGAGTTTGGGATATACTTATCAGTTTGCCTATTTAGAGAGTAAATTGGGGCCAAAAAAAATAGTATATTTCACTTAGTTTTCTAGTATGGTGACATCAAAATGGCGGTCTGGCTTACAGTGGTGAGACCATTTGAGAACAAATGCTTTTTTCAAGATGAAGGGTGGGTCTTTTCCGAGACTACCCCATTAAAAATAGCTATCCTATTGTATTTAATCCCTTTTAGATTTTTTCTTTTTTGGTGTTTAAGAGAGATACAACATGGTAAGTGTCTCTCTTTTACAGGTTCCAATAACTGCCGTATTTCAATGCCAAGGTGGTCAGTGACCAGACTGTACTTCTCACATGCCCCTGACAGTGTCTTCAATCTGACTAAAGACTGGGTAGAATCGGTGAATAGAAGCACAGCTCTCTAGAGTTCACTTAAAAAATTAAATTGATATTCCTGGGGAATACTTGGTACATCTGTGACTAAGATAAGGTAGCTAAGTAGTTTGAAATAATTTTTGTATCTGAAAGACATAAAGTATTTAGGTAGTCTATTTGTTGCTAATGGTAACATGTCTCACCATGATAGTGTTAACATAATTTGGTATTTCTCATATTTCATTTCACAAAACACAAGCATGAGACAATGATGTTAACATTTGGACTTTGTTGGGGCACTTGGGTGGCTTAGTCAGTTGAGCGTCTGACCCTTGATTTTGGCTCAGGTCATGATTTCATGGTTCATGGGATAGAGCCTAGAGTTGGGTTCTGAGCCTGGTTGAGATTATCTCTCTCCCTCTCTGTCCTTCCCTAGCTCATGCGCTCTTTCTCTCCCGCTCTGTCAAAATAGATAAACATTAAAAACAAACAGATAACAAACAAAACCCCCCAAAAAACCCAAACCTTGGACTTTCTTAAAGTCTCTTGGTAAATGAATAAACAAACAAACAAAAAAAACTGCTGTTTTGATGTAGAAAATACATAACTATAACAATGTAATACACACTTAAATTATACATGTAAGTAATTATAAATTTACCTTCAAAGATATAAATATAAAATGAGATTGATGTGTATGAGAATAAACATTCCCTCCCTTACTCATGCTCCGTCTCTCTCTCTTCTCAAAAATAAATAAACATTAGGAAAAAAAATACTCCCACTTATACAAATTACTAATTTGGATTAAATTATAATACTGTACCACAGTGTCTATGGTTGCAAAACTTAAACTCCCTAAAGACTGTAAGATTTAGCACGTTACTTTTGGGGTTAGTTAAAAGGAATTTTGTCAGTACAACTATTTATTTTCCACATTTAGAGAGCTCTTGATGTGCCAAATTAGTTGTTGATTACTAATAAATTTCAAAGTGTGGTTTTAAAGTATTTTGATACTTTGTAGTCTGTGAGCAGGTGGGTCTGGATCTTTGTTACCTGTTTTTTGGTTTTTTGTGTTTTTTTTTTTTCAAAAATGAAAAGATTTCTCTGTTAACTTTTTTGGAGAGTTAGTTTAGTGTTATACAAAGAGTGACGACATCGAGGTCAAAGGTCAAATGATGCTCCTGCTTGAGTTTGCAAATTTCAAAGCAGTTTGTTAGTCACCTTGGGTAAATCATTTTTTATGATTTGCCTGTTAATTTTAGGTGATAGTCATTAACCTCAAAGGTCTTGTTGGGCTAATAATATCTATGATTCTAGTTTCGTTAACAGAACTTAAAGCAATTTTGCCATTTGCTGAGAATTCAAGATATCTTTGTAAAATACTTTAAAAATAAATCTTAGTATTACATTTATTTCTGTATCTGTCAGCCTCATTATATTTAAGCAGCTCTAACATAAAGTGTATTTATCTCTCTTTGTCATGATGCAAACCAAGAATATTTTCCCGAGGGGTGTGCGGGTGGCTCAGTTAGGTAAGTGTCCAACTTCAGCTTAGGTCATGATCTCACGGTTCAAGGGTTTGAGCCCCACGTTGGGCTCTGTGCTGACAGCTCAGAGCCTGGAGCCTGCTAAAGATTCTGTGTCTCCCTCTCTCCACCTTCTCCATCTCATGCTCTGTCTCTCTCCCTGTCTCAAGAATAAATCATTAAAAGATTAAAGAAAAAAGAAGAAGAATATTTTTCTGAGATGCATAACTGCCAAGTTTGAGTGAAAGAAGGCAGAACCCATGTGACGGTGGAAAAGTTACATCATGTTATCAAGAATTTTGATTTCTTAATTTTACTACAAGGACTACCCTTCTCATTAACGGTCCTTAACTTCTCCCTCCTGAGATACTTCCAGACTTTTAATCATTATTCCTTTTATGAATACCTGGGCAGCTCTTTGGGGAAATGCTCTCAATGCTCTCAGTGTTCAAAATTCTATTATAAACACTGGGAAACTGTCCTTTGATGTTCTCTGCTGAAGGTAGGTCTGCAGATTGTGTGTTTTTGAACACAGATTAATGCAGTCAAATCTTCTCATGTTTGTCTTTGTCTTTAACATACCACTGAGACTTTCTTTGCATACTTATTTGTTATCACAGTACTTTAATTTTTGAAATTATATTATGGGGAAATATTGTTATCTCTATCCATTCAAAACATCATAGGGAGCTCATTACAATGGGGATTTATAACATTTTATTCTCATTTTTTACCCATTCACTCTTCTCTACAAGTACCATTGATTTTCCCATTGTTGTATTTATTTTTAATTTTTAGTTTGTTCGCTTGCTTGCTTGTGCATTTATTGATTGATTGATTGATTGATTGATATTTTGGTGGGAAGGGGCAGGGGAAGGCAGACAGAGAAAGAGAGAGTCCCAAGCAGTCTCTACAATAGCAGAGAGCTGAACACAGAGCTCGATCTCAGGAACCATGAGATCATGTCCTGAGCTGAAATCAAGAGTCGAATGCTTAGTTGCCACGCAGGTGCCTCCTTCACACTGTTTGTTTTAAAAAATATTTGAATAGAGGTGAGAATATCATGTCAGTGGGAATGATTCGACTCGTAACTATACCTCTATTGTCTCTCTTCATGGGAAATTCCTCAAATGTTAATACTTTTTTTTTTTTTTTGGTAAACTACACATTTTATCTTCTCAGTTGTTCTGACAGATGATGCACTTGTGCAATCAACTGGCTTTTTCCCAGAAGTCATTTGATCATCTCATCCCAGATCTGTGGGATCGCTCAAACTTTGAGGAGGAGAAAGAAGCAGTCCATGGTCTGCTATCTTTGTGGTTCCACCTGCTCCAGGGTCATACAAAGTTCTTCTAGTTTATCGAGGATGGGCCGTTGAAAGGATAACTTGGTTATGTCTTGAAGGATAATCAAGCTAACTTTTAAATGTAAAGAAATAAGATAATAGAATAGGTCATCAAAGAGGCAGTAATATAAGGTCATTGAGGGGACAACACTGGAGTTAAATTCATTGGTTTGCATCCTAATCTGGTCAGTTTAGTGGTTGTCTGACCAGGGAGATGTACTCAGTCTCGGTGCTTTGGTTTCCTCATTGCAAAGTGATGTTGCTGATAGAACCTGTCTCATAGGACCTTTGCATGCAAAAGGTTCGGTAAGCACTCGGTAACAGTCCGCTATTCTTACTGATATTATAAAGCTGAGACTGTTGTCTCTAGAAGAATCTGTCTTGAAGAGTTTTTATAATATTAGAATACTGTAATGTATTCTATAAAGCTGACTTGGAGATCATGGCACCATAAAAAAAATGGTAAGTGTGAACATTCCTGAGTATTAGTTATATGTAACATCCAAGCTGGGCAATTACAACCACAGAGCTGATGATTTTGTACAGAGGAGAAGAAATGCACACACGGGCAGGGACTAAAAATTGGAGAAGTAGTATTAATTTATACATCTTAGATACCTTGATGCTTTTTTACAGGTTTCATACTTTATTTACTTTTAATGTTTACTTTTTATTTATTTTTGAGACAGAGAGAGACAGAGAGAGAGAGAGCAGGGGAGAAGTAGAGAGAGAGAGAGAGAGAGAGGGACAGAGAGAATCCCAAGCAGGCTCCATGCTGTCAGCACAGAGTCCAGCCCAATGTGGGGCTTGAACCCACCAACTGTGAGGTCATGAACTGAGCCCAAATCAAGAGATGGACACTTAACTGACTGAGCCATCCAGGTGCTCCTGTGTTTTATACTTCAAGAAAGATAGTAGGACCATTAACACAAGTTGACTCTGTTAATTAGAGAATCATAGGTGCATCAAGTAGGGTCAGGAGTTTTTACATAGGGAAATCCCTGCCCTTACCTCTAGTCCCCAACCAGTCTGCAGCTGTCATCTGACTCAGTATTTTCACACTCGAAAGGTACAAAAGATGGGTTACAATCATGGAATACATAGTAAGGGGAGACTTAGAATTAAAACTTTGGTGCTTATCAAGGTGCTTGGGTGGCTCAGTTGGTTAAGTGTCTGCCTCTTGATTTTTGCTCAGGTCATGATCTCAGCGTCATGAGATCGAGCACCACATTGGGCTCTGCACTGAGTGTGGAGTCTGCTTAAAATTCTCTCTCTCTCTCCTCCCTCTCATGGACGCTCTCTCTGTCAAAAGAAATCAAATTAAATAAAACATAAAATTAATAATTAGAAACCCTTCGATGCTTATTATGTTATGTGCCCAATCCATAGCATCTTTAATTCCAGTATTAAACATTTTAAGAGCAAGAAATAGTTCTTAGAGAGTAACACACTTAAATTTATCCTGTTACTAATAGCAGGGGCCATAATGTGATCACAGAGCTTGTACATTTTTTCAATATATAAAAGGATGTCTCTAGCAACACCCTTTTTCAACATGCCAAGCAAATACTTCTCCTTCTGAGCTTTTGCACGTCATGCCCTTCATCTTTAATATTTCCACACTGTTCCTCACCAACTCAGAAGTCACCTCCTCAGAGAAATCTCTGCTCACTCTGTATGTCTGTGCCCTGCCTCCTCTTATTTCTTATCTCCCTAGCATGTGGCACTTTTGTCACAGCATGTCCACTCCCTGGAGTCTCTTGCTGGTATCCTTGTGTATTGCTTACTCCTTTTCCATGAGAATAAAGTACGAGGCAAGCCAGAATCTTGTACGTCTCGTTCACCCTCAGATTTCCAGAATTTAGAACTCTTCTAGATATGACAAATATATCAGCCATATAATTGGCTTTGATGTTTGCGAATAAATTAGGATAAGCAATTATAAGCAAAGGTCCATTGGTAAACCAGTAATATGCCCTTCAAACCATTATTACTATGGGGAGCTTAAACTCCCAAGATGGTGCTAAGCCTACAGATACATCCTTGAGAACTTATGGCAAGTTTTTACTTGTTGAGAGAAGTAAGCTGGGCAAGTGTAGTAAATAGGAAAAATATTGTTTGGGGAAACTTTCCCTTGTGATAACATTAGCTGCGAAAAATGAATAAGAAGATGTAGAATTGCTTCGTTCTGAAAACCAGTGGAATCTGAAATAACATGTCAACTAAACTTCACTTCATGATATTTATCTGTTGACAGAATTTTAATAGGGGGTGCCGCACTCAAACAAGCACAGTGTTTAGCCAAACAAAATAAAATATAACCAGGATTTTCATATGTTGCAGGCATAAATCATATGCTGACATAAGGTAGGGCAAATATGTCAGTAACTAGATTGTAACACCAATGTGTAAGTTCGTAAGTTGAATAGGTTTTAGCCATTCCCTGACAACCTTCCGTCTGACTTGAATCATATGTGTGCCTTGTGATTTTAACATTATTATACTGCTCTAGCAAAATATAAATGTCCATTTTTAATAATATATGATACCAATGTAGGTAGTTGTCTATTTTACTGATAAAGAACTAACAAATATTGATGGCCATTACCTATAAGATCTACTACCGGAACTGATGATGCCTTCATATTCTTATCTTGCACATGGCATAATATTTGCATTGATTTTTAAATGATTTGAGTTAGAATAAAGATATATATGACTCAAAAGTTTCAAGAAAAAAACAGATCCATTCATTTTTTTTTCCTCTCCATAGGCACTACAGACTGGCTCTGTGTTAAGGCAATGCCAAATTTCACGGATGTGACAGAATTTGTTCTTCTGGGCTTGGCCAGTCGTCAGGAATTTCAAGTTTTCTTTTTTGTGATATTCCTAGTAGTTTACACGATCACTCTTTTAGGGAACGTTGGTATGATCATTCTGATCAGCATCAGTCCTCAGCTTCAGAGCCCTATGTACTTTTTCTTGAGCCATTTGTCTTTTGTCGATGTGTGGTTCTCTTCCAATGTCACCCCCAAAATGCTGGAAAATTTATTATCAGAGACAAAAACTATTTCCTATGTGGGGTGTTTGGCGCAGTGCTACTTTTTCATTGCCCTTGTCCACATGGAGGTCTATATCTTGGCAGTGATGGCCTTTGATCGCTACATGGCCATCTGCAAGCCTTTGCTTTATGGCAGTAGAATGTCCAGGATTGTCTGTGTTCGACTTATCTCTGTGCCTTACGTCTATGGATTCTCTGTTAGCCTAATATGTACCCTCTGGACATATGGATTGTACTTCTGTGGAAACTTTGAAATCAACCACTTCTATTGTGCAGACCCTCCTCTCATCAAGATTGCCTGTGGGGGGGTCCACATCAAAGAATACACGATGATTGTTATTGCTGGAATTAACTTCACATAATTCTCTCTCTGTGGTCCTCACATCCTACACCCTCATTGTAGTCACCGTGCTACGGATGCGCTCTGCTGAGGGCAGGAAGAAGGCGTTCTCCACCTGTGGGTCCCACTTGACAGCTGTGACCCTGTTTTATGGGACTCTCATATTCATGTATCTCAGGCGTCCCAATGAAGAGTCCGTGGAGCAGGTGAAAATGGTGGCCGTGTTCTATACCACAGTGATCCCCATGCTGAATCCCATGATCTACAGTCTGAGGAACAAGGATGTGAGAGAGGCAGTCAACAAAGCAATTGCCAAGGCAAATGTGGGGCAGTGAAACTGCCAAAAAATATTTGTTGTGGTATGTTGCTACCTGTTATAAATAAATGTCCAGGCACAAAAGTCCCAATGCAACAAGGATTTTCTAAAGGTGACTCTTATATACAAGAAAAGGTCCAATCTAACAAGGTGATGTTTTACTCCATGAATGGACTCTAACTGTTAAAACTGCTTTATTTTGTATGTACAACCATCTGACAAACTGACATATTGGTGTAATTCACAGTGTATATAAAATTGGGATGTGTAGTCATTGGAGGAACTCGTAAATAAGTTGATAAGTTAATTAATTATAAGTTAATTTGTATGTGCCCTTATTAGAGTCAAACATGATTTCCTAGGTTTTTTTTCTCCATACACATGCTTCTCCACCTATGTTCCATATGAAATTTATAATTTCATAAGAAAAAGAATAAGAATTCATGTCTTTTTCATGACCTTCAGGATGTTAGTGGTCCCTGATTTACCAAAAAAAAAAAAAAGTGTCCTATAATGTTTATGGATACATGGACTTTTTTTTTTTTTGAGACAGAGAGAGACAGAGCATGAACAGGGCAGGGTCAGAGAGAGGGAGACACAGAATCTGAAAGAGGCTCCAGGCTCTGAGCTGTCAGCACAGAGCCCGACGTGGGGCTCAAACTCACGGACCGCAAGATCATGACCTGAGCCGAAGTCAGCCGCTTAACCGACTGAGCCACCCAGGCGCCCCATACTTGGACTTTTGCAAATGGAATTGCATTCACGATCTTCAACCCGTGTCTCAGTACAATCATAAGGTCTGTCCTCAGGTATGGGTTGTTTGATAGCTAACAATGTTCCTCCTTCCATAAGCTGTTTAATTACTCTAACTCTACTCCTTAGTTTGGGATCTGATATAAATATCCTGATGTGAAAAGGGGGAATACTTATAACAAAGGAGTTTTGTGTCCCTAATCATAATGGAAAAAAGAGACAGTGTGAATATTCTGACATATACAATCTGACTTTTGGCCTCTAGACTTTGTCCTATTAAATCTTTGGTTGCTATGATTTGGAATTATTGCTGGATCCTAGTTTCTTGCCACTAATATTACATTCTTTGGCTCTGTATTTAGCAGCTTAAGTCAAGGTTTCAGTGCCTAGATGGATCAGTCATACCAAAGCACTGTTTAACCAAATGCTATTGCATGAAGCATGCATTCAAACTTGATCAATAGCATTTAAAATGGTACCCCATTGGACCTGGTTAAACATCCTCAAAAGATCACTATACTATTCAATTTATCTTGATTGATGCACCTATAGCCTACTTAGTCTATATTCCATTCTGGCTGCAGGTAGAATAGATTCTGTCTACCTTTGACAACTTTGCTGATTTACCAGCGTAGAGGAAAATGGGAAATATAAACGATTCCTGGTGAGTGAGATTATTCTTGTGTAAATGGTAATCCAATTAAAAGGTGTGCACAATTGAACGTGCACAGGTGGACTCGCAGAATGAGCAATAACATATAGCTGTGGTAATACCACCACCAACATGGACTAATTCAAGCACAGAAGAGAGTATTATTACTTGGGCTAACTTACTAATCAACCATGGGCCACTGTCCTTCAGAATGGATTGGAGGAAAGGCAGATGGCAGGGGTCGTGGAGTTCTCTTTGGTAACATTAGATTCTGAACAGGAGGAAAGAGTTCCATTGGTTGGCACCAGAAACCATGTCAATAAAGGGTTTTTGTTTCTTTGTTTTTGGCTGTATATTTTAGACCACCCGGTTTTGCTTCTAAAAGGAATTTGTGTCAAGTATAAAAATGAGGGCTGCTCAAGGAACAACTTTCACAGATGTTGACAATATTCTAAGACCATATTTTCTGTGATCTTTATGACAGACATATCCCTACTGTTTTATTCTGTGTTGTAGGAGTAAA
Organism: Acinonyx jubatus; assembly: GCF_027475565.1. Classification (NCBI taxonomy): domain Eukaryota; kingdom Metazoa; phylum Chordata; class Mammalia; order Carnivora; family Felidae; genus Acinonyx; species Acinonyx jubatus. The sequence continues at coordinate 13,802,451 of NC_069390.1, forward strand.
ACTCTTGGCATCTAGAAAACTCTTGACCACAGTTTCCATCTTTCCTTATTAGCCAGGTATGCAACCGTGTTATCAATTTTACCAATGAGCCGTCAGTAGAAATTTATGTGCAAAACCTAAGGGTCATCTTTTCAAGGTCAAAGCCACCAGACCTGAATTTTTTCCTCCCCCTTCGCACTCAAAAACGTTGCCACTGAAATGGTTGCTCCACAGCCAGACATAGAAGCCCTATATTCAGGGAATAATTGCCTTACTCAAACCCCTGATTCACACAATTGCCAGAGAAAAGACTAAAATCTTCTTGTTATTTTGAGGATTCACTAGTTATATGACTTAGTCAGTATCCTAAGCCTCTCTCCAAGTGTTCCAATAGTACTTTCCAGAAACATGATCTTTAGTGTCTCATCTCTGCCTATTACTACTTCCTAGGGAAATTTTTCCTTTGAAGATAATTGAGTCTCCTAAGATTCTTTCATATTCTGGTGTTGGGTGAGGTGCATCTGGTCCTCTATCCTAACCAGAAAAAAGCAAAAACTTAACCCTGCTGTCTTAGATATTAGGTTGTATCCTCTTTCCCTCACTGCTTGATGAGTCCTTGGACTTGTCACAGCCTCCAATGGTCACTTTAGTTGGTTATAAATCCATTTTGTTCCAGCTTCTAGGCCACTTTTCTCCCCTGACATTTTCATATACAAGTTTCTTTCTTGGGCCCAGGAATTCTCAGCTGTTTCACCTGCCCTGTGTTTGTAGGTATAGACTGAGTGATCTTCCATCAGTCATTTTAGCCAACACATACTGTTACTTACTGTGGATTGAATTGTGTTCCCCCAAAATATATGTTGCTGTCCTAATCCTAGAATAACATTTGCAGATAGGGTCACTGCATATATAATTAGTTAAGATACGGTCACCTTGGAGTAGGGTGGACCCTTAATCCGGTATGACTGGTATGCTTATAAGAAGGAAATACGGACACAGGCATAGACAGAAGATGGCCATATGAAGAGAGGCAGAGATTGGAGTGATGCGGCCACAAGTCAAGAAACACTGGGGCTACTAGAAGAAGCAAGAGGCAAGAACAGATCCTCCCTCAGAACTTCCTGGGAGCAAGGCCCTGCCGATTCTTTGATTTCAGACTTTAGACTCCAGAACGGTAAGAAATAAATTTTTATTGTTTTAAGCCACTTAGGTTGTGGTACTTTGTTAAGGCGGACTGAAAAAACTCTATGTTTTGTTGCTGCCGTGTTGGAACTCTGGTTTTTCTATGAGGCTTTTTTTAGTCTCTCAGGCTCTACCCTGGGAAGGTAAGCTATCATCCTTTCTGCTCTGGGAGCGCTTCAAACTCACTGAACTTAGCCTCAGTAGCTGTGTGTTTTTGTAGCAACCTCACCCGAATCTGGTATGCTACCCAGAGGATGGGGCAGCTTCTTTGCAATGATTCACTCACCTTTAAATTCTCCTCACATTGCCAGTCTCAGGTTGAGCTCTTACTGCTTGTGGAAAAAAAAAAAAAAAACAAAAAAAAACAACAAAAAAAAAAACTCTTTCGTTGTTACGAGTTCTCTCCCACTCTCCAGTTCACTGTACAAGATTTTAGCTATTTAATATTATAACAACCAAAACGAAACCAACAACAAAGATATCTCCCTCCGTTGAGTTCTTGCCCTTGACAATTGAGAGTCATAATTCCCAAGATTAATTTCTCGGCTGTCGCATCCTCCCTCCAAAAGTTTAAGAGTTTGAAAGTCATAATTCTAATTTATTGCTTTCTTTCCAGAATCTGTATCATTTACAGTCACTTAGAACACATTATGGCCATTTTAATAATGGTGTTGGGTTGTATGAGGCAAATATAAAAATAATTTTAAAAACATGTACCTTAATATGACAGTATTGATATTTTCACATAAATCTCAAGTCTAAACTTAACTATGAAATCTGTACTAAGATAACTTGGGATAACAAGTTAATCTTGTTATCACCAATTTCTTTTTTTTTTAAGTTGTTCAAATAAGACAAAATCCAGTAAATCTGTAGTTATACCATTCTTTAATTTTAGTCATATAATATTCGAACAGCACTGGAAAGAACTCAGGTATCCAGTATGCTTCCCACATTGTTCAATGAACAATGCCTTAGGACATCTGCCTTAGGACAAAACCAGCTCTGAGTTTCTGAGTTTCATAAGCACCATGAAGTCAGAACTTAAAAATGTTAAAGCAACTTTTCATCTTAAGGTTCTGAGAAGCCTGTTTGATAGAAGTCAGAGATATTATCCAATGTCAGTTACAAATGGTAAAACAGGTTTGAAGCCCATAATATTCCAGGAAGTAACTATTGTTTTACTAAGATTCTCTAGCTTGAAGGCTGACAGATTTTGATTTCTGGTCATGCCTTGGTTTGAATCGCAAGGCTCTTGAGATGAAAACAGGGATGACAGAGAATAAAAAGGGGAATCAGCTCATGGAAGGTAAGCACTCATATGTTATCTTGGCTTTATTTTGTTCATTTGATAACGAACTTCATTTTGTTTGTTGTTTGTTCACTTTATTCACCGTTAATTGTTCCTAACTTCATTATTCAATGAACAAAATATATTGCCTGGGCCATTAGATCCATTCTAACACATGCTACAGTACATAGGTCAGAAGGGCACAGTCTTATAATTCAGCAGACTGATTTATTTAGAATAAATGGGGGAGGTCATTGAGAGGACACACTACCAGTTGATCATTGAGCTGGACCTGGGCAATCGGGAGGCTCCTCACTCCTTCTCCTGTCCTTGGAAGGTTCTCCCACAGTAGGAATCATTTTCAAGGATACAGACTGGAAAGAGCAAGTTGTTGTTGAAGACCATCTCAACACATACATGACTGAAACCCATTAAGGCCTCCACATAAACTTTTAAGATTCTGGCAGGTGACAGTGGACATTTACTTCTCTTATGGCCACCCAAGACAAGCCTCACATGTAAGTTTCCTTGTATAAAACTGACACTTACCAATCTGAGGTGCTCTGCCTCTTTCTTTGGTCTCTTTTTGCCCTTGTGTAATGGGGCCAGTTTCAGATTTCACCAAGGAAACTCCCAAGGTTAGGAATTAACACTTATAAAAAAAAATTGTTTCAGTTTAAAGCCACAGAAACCACCCAAAGTATCTTAATAAAAATAAATAACAAGGAAGTGTGTTTTGTTTTTAAGTAAAATCACCATGGTATTTTATGAAACTTAAGAGCAGAGAATGTAACCAGGTTTCACAAAAAACAAGTACTTGGGCCTTGAGAGATAAGAACAAAGATTTCTCTTGTTTGGATTTCTTATTTTTCTTTCTCTACAGACCAGTTTTCTGTTTCTCAGTGCATGGGGAAGTCACACTGGCAACCCCAGCTCCAGAATTCACTTAACCTAAGATTAAGTGATCAGTTGACTCTCACTGGAATTACAGAATTATGTCAAAGTCCCTTGAAAGACATCTGATTGGCTTATCCTCAGTCATGTGATCACTCCCAGGTACTGTGCTTATGGGGTAGGTCTACTAGTGCAATGACCGTTGTCACATTCCGCCTCTGTGAAGGAGATTTTCAGAGGGGACAGGGCTTTTGTAGGTAGGAAAGCAGTCTATACTGCGCTTCTTTTGTTTACTCACTCATTCCTTCACTCCACTCTCCCCCCACCACCGCCGCCACCACCATTCAGAGTAGTTATGGAAGTTGTATCGGACGAGAGCGATACATTGTAGAAAATAAATTCATCCCACCAAATCTTGGGTATCGAGCATGCCAGAATGAAAGCCTAAACTATATGTCTGAGCCAGACCCAAACATGTCATAACATACTGGCAGACTAGCAAAGTGGAAGGGATTTTTGTACTGGAGTCTGGTGGGCTTCGCCAAAAACAATCAGGACTGATCATTTGTCCTTTATTTCTTTTTAACAGGCTTAGAATACTTGTTTTCTCTACTGGGACCTTCTTATCCTACATGTGCCCTTATTTTCCAAGGAGAACATGAATACAATGCTCCCACACTCAACAGACCTCTCAAGGCACTTATGGCTACTTGCTCATGCTGCTGGAATTTTGCTTGGTTGCGCATTAATGGACTTAATCACCTTTTTTTTTCTGATCCTTTGACTCCCTCTGAACTGAACTCATATCAGAATTAAACATTTGTTTTTGTAGTTATTTGATTGACGTTTGTCTCCTGTACCAGACTGTTCAGCCCTATCAGGCAGGGAATGTGTTTGTTTTAGCTCGCAATATGAAGCAGACAGTAGACATTATACATTTGAATTTTTGAGTGAAAAAAAAAACACAAATCTATGACATTACAGTTGACAGTTTAAGTGGTTTTGAATTATTTTGCTTTATACATAATCAACCCAACATAGAGCTATATTCTTGAAATGTGACAACCACCATAATTATCATGTTGTTTTAAGCTACCCCTGCCTGTCCCCCAGCACTTTGTAAAGTCCCCATATCCCCACAACTTCAGAGAAACTTTGGAAAGTACAGCTTTGCTTAGGGAATTTCGGGATAGGTCTACATTTTTGCTTTGATAGGGTTACCAAGGGGAGTATAGCTTTCTAAAAGGTACTCTTGATCCACAGATTTACATAGCAAAAAATGGCATCTTTTCAAAGGGCATGATAATTGTGTCATACCAGGGAATGGCCAGTAGTGAACTAGTGGTAGTCAGAGGCAGAGTGAGGAGTGATGGTTAGCAGACCAGATACAGTTGGGGACAGGCTTTAGCACAAAATGACATGGGGATGGACAAAAGATTTACTTCACCCCCTTCCTTGCCCCTTTCTCAGTCCTCTACCAGTATACAAAGGAGAAACACTTTTGAAAGAAACTGTTGATTCTTACTATCAGTGGAACAGGAAGGGCTCTCAGTGTCCTACACCTAAACAGTTAGCATTTACTAGAAGTCTAAATTCTACTCCTTTAAATATTTCATCTTAGTATAGACGGTATTAAAAATGGAATTCATGTACAAAATAATTTTACTCCCATAAAGGATGATAAAAATGAACTTACTCCATCAAAAGACTGAAAAGATTATAAAAACAATATATCTACATGTGGCAGTACCCCAAGTCAGACACTGCCCTGAGTCATTTTTTAAAGTTTGTTAGAAGCAGGATATAACATTTGTCAATTAACTTCCTCAAGGCATTTTTCACCTCTTTGTTCCTCAAGCTATAGATCATTGGGTTCAGCATAGGAATTACAATTGTGTAGAACACAGAGGCCATTTTGTCTGTGTCAAGGGAATGGTTTGATTTTGGCTGCAGATACATGAAGATCAGAGTCCCATAGAATATAGTCACAGCAGTCAGATGAGATGCACAGGTTGAGAAAGCTCTGAACCTTCCTTCTGTAGATTGGATTTTCAAGATGGCAGCCACGATGTATAAGTAAGAAATAAGAACAGTGGTCAAAGAGCTGATCATGTTGAAACCCGCAAAGATGAAAATCAAGATTTCTTTGAGACTGGTGTCTGAGCAGGCGAGGGCCATCAAAGGGACATCATCACAATAAAAGTGATTGATGATATTTGGGCCACAATAAATCAGTTGGAAAGTAACGGTTGTGTGGAGCAAAGCAACAGAAAAGCTGTATAAGTAAGGGCCTGTTACTAGTTGCATACACACTTTTGGGGACATGCTCACCATGTAGAGAAGAGGATTGCAGATGGCCACATAGCGGTCATAAGCCATCACTGCAAGAAGGAGCATCTCTGAAATCAAGAAGTTCAGGAAAAAGCCCAACTGTGTTGCACATGCATAGAAAGGTATAGACCTGTGCTTGGTCAGGAGGGTCTGCAGGAACTTGGGGGCTATTGATGAAGAGTAACAGAGGTCTACAAAGGCCAGATTGCTGAGAAAAAAGTACATGGGTGTGTGAAGTCGAGAATCCAATCGTATTAATGAAATCATCCCAAGGTTCCCTACCAAAGTTAGAGTATACACTACTGAAATGAGAAAAAAGAGAGTGATTTCAATCTCTCTATGGACAGAAAAGCCCAAAAGAATGAATTCTGTCACCCTGGTGTTATTCCTTTCAACCATTTATTCCAGTCTCTTGGCTGCTGAAAAAAGACAAAATAGAGTCAGAGACAAGTTATTAGGTCAAGGAATTGTCACCAGATGCCAACTCTTATGTTTTAGCTTCAGAAATTATAGTTCATTGAGGTGGAATATGAGAACAAGTAAACACATCCCATTTCAAACTCTCCTTTCTAGCTATCATAATTTTATGAGACCAAAGAATGAGGGCCAATAAAAAAAATCAATTGATGGCTATGTAGTAAAAATAACAAAGAAAAAATTATATGTATGTATGTATGTAGGTATGTATTTAATACGGTGAGAATTTTTCATCTTTCGTTTTCGTCCCAAAATTAAAGTTGGCATTCACAGTCTCAGAGGTGGAAAGAGGCATATAACTCCCAATAACCACACCACATAGGTTATGATAACCATAGATGAGTCACATACAAAGAAATAAGATTAATTCTTTAATTCTAATGGGCCTTCAATTTTTGTTCTCATAAAATTATGATAGCTAGAAAGGAGATTTGAAATGGGATGTGTTTATTTCTCCTCATATTTCACCTCAATGAACTGTACATTCTGAAGCTAAAACACACAAAAGTGTGGGAAATAGAATAATCTCCTTTCCTCCCCAAACACATTAACCCAAGAGAAGCTTTTTTGTAACAGTTTTGTATGAGTGGCCAGAAGAATATCCTTTCAAATTTTATCTTCTTCATTTATTAATTCAGCTTAATACTGTAAATGATACCTAATATATTCTCCAAATTAAATGTATATGTATGCATACACACATATATATACACACAAATACATATATGCATTCATACAGACATATATGTAATATGTACAGATGTAGATAAACACATATATATGTATGCCTACAAACACACACAACACATACATACCTGCATACATAATATCTGACATGAAAACAGTTTTCTGTCTCATCCATTTACTTTCTCCTCCGTAGAAGCAAAACTCACCTTGTGAGAGGTGTTTTTGGACAGAATTTTTGAATTGGCTTGCCTTTCTGAGCTGGCGTCTTACCACAGCTGTTAGTGCTAGAGTACCCCGTTCTAGATGTGGAACAAAAGGGAAAGTGGAAAGGTCACCTGGGTGGCTCAGTCGATTAAGCGTCCAACTCTTGATTTTGGCTCAGGACATGATCTCATGGCTCATGAGATTGAGCCCGCATTGCGGGGCCTGCTTGGGATTCTCTCTCTCCCTTTCTCCTTGCACATCCCCTCCCTCCATAAACAAACAAACAAACAAAGAAACAAATTTTAAAAAAAGGAAAAGAGAAAGTACAGATGTGGACAGATATGGTCAGTATTCCCCACTTCGAGACATGGGATGCCTTTGATGTTTGAGAGGTGTAAGTTTTGGTATTGGGTTACTTTTCTTTGCACACACATACTGGAATCAGGCTGATTTTCTTTCCTTGTACATCCATTAAAAAAAAGGGGGGGGCCTTCAAAACCCACACTTCCATCAATTTCAAATTTTGAAAAGGTCCACTTCCGTTTTTATGTATTACCTTCACTTATGAATGTCTTTTTGATACACATTTTTTTTTTCTCCTAAGAGAAAGGCAACTCTCACCCACAAATGCTTGTCTTCTACAGGCACTGGCTTCTGAAATTTTATCAGCAGATAAAACATGTTTTCTTTTAAAGGAAGCCTGAGTCTCAGGGAGCTATTGAGGGGGATAAATAAATAAATAAATTTATTTTGGGAGTGTTAGGAGGGTTATTTCACTCATTCTTGTGTATAAATGCCAGCTTCATCCAGTTGGAGCAGAATTAGATAGGGTCATCCACTTTCTTTTTAGTGGGGAAAACTGGATGACTTGGGGAAGGAAGTCTGTGCAAATGACCAACCGTACCGATTTAACCTACCTAGTTGTAGAAAAAAATCTTCCCCTGTAGGTTTTCGCAGAAGCCTCCTTTCAATGATGCTCAGATAGGAAGGGTATGTGAATGTGTGATATAGGCCTTTAGACAACAGTCTTTATTCCCTAGAGGGTTAATTCCCAGTTTTCCCCAGACATGACTGCCCTAGGGTCACTGACCCTCCAGGGGACAACTACGATTAGAAAGTTCTAATTAGAAAAAGATTTAGTCCATAAAAACAAAGTTAGCATTAGTTCATACTCAAACTAGAATGATCTCACCATGAAATCACTAGTCTTTGGTTACCTATGTCCAATCTAATTTGTATAAACAAAACAAAGAAAATCAAAACCAAATGGCAAGCAGTTGAAAGCTCACCACCATTTCCGAAATGTTTTCATCATTTGTTTATAATTGTCCCTTCCTGTCCCTGTGACCTTAGAGGGATTCTGATTTAATCATTTGTCTTATCTAACTGAATGTGTTTTACACCCAGATGTTTTAAGTGTTTAAGCAAACAATTCTGTTTATTTTTTCTTTGCTGAGTATAGGCATTGAAATAATAACAAACCCTCTTTATTTTTATTTTGGGGAGTTGACGTTTAATTTTTTAAGGTCATGTAGCATTAATTAGTTGATGACCTGAGGCAAGAACCTGAGCTAATAGTTTGTCCTAATAGCTAATTGCCCTGATGTTATTTAATTGAATAATCCATGTCTTTCTTATTAATTTACAATTTGAAAATATCATTTTATTTACTAAAACAATGAAATAAAATCAACCAGCTTCTGATTATAGTAAAGACTTTAGAGTTTTAGAAACCTATCAAAAATATTTCATATATACTTTCTTTGAAAAAAAAAGAAAAAAGAAAATCTTTTGCATAATATAAAGTACATGCATATATATGCTGATTGTGAAATTTTACATGTAGGAAGATATACATACAAATACAAAAATAAACACATGTCGGGGTGTCTGGGTGACTCGGTTAAGGGGCTGACTTTGGCTCAGGTCATGATCTCATGGTTTGTGGGTTCAAGCTCCGCATGGGGTTCTGCACTGACAGCTCAGAACCTGGAGCCTGCTTCGGATTCTGTCTCCCTCTCTCTCTGCCTCTCCCCCACTCATGCTCGCTCTCTCTCTCTCTCTCTCTTTCTCTCTCTCAAAAATAAATAAGCATTAAAAATGTTTTTTAATAAAAGAAAATGTCACATATAAATATATATCATCTACCAGAGGTAACTGTTCTTCAAGTTTAGGGAGACTTTTGCTTTACTTTTTTCTTTATATTTTTATGTATTTTACTAAATTGGACTCATAGAGTGCATGACAATTTACTACATATAATTACCATTTTTTACCAGCAGTGCATCAGGATTTTACATACTATTCAAATTTCTTCCCAAAGCATGTTTTCTGCTATATATATATATATATATATATATATATATATATATATATATCACTTCCTATTTATACGGTTTATGATTTTTAATTAGTAAAATAATAATTTTTTTATTCAAAATTTGTTTAGGAGGATCCAGTATTTTAGGGTAGAATGATAAAAAATAGAAATGCTGAATAACAGGATATGTCTAGTTTAAAACTTTTTGCTTATTGCTGTTTTTTTTTTTTTCCTTTTTCCTGGCAGTGTTCCTTAGAAAGCTGTTTGTGTTTACACATTGCCTGCAATTTATATCCTCCTACTTCTCTCCAAATCATTCCAGTAGACTTTTACCCCGTTATTCTTTCCAAAATCCCCTTAACAAGAGTATATTATGTAGTTAACAACTTTTATCAACAAATTTGCCAAATTGATGATTCCTGGATTAGCTTTTTTCACTTGGTTTCCCATATCCACTGATATTCCTCCTGGATGTTCTTTCTCTGGCTGGTTGGTTCCTCCTTGTCACCTTCACTTCTCTGTGTTGGCAAGTCACAAGTTCAGTTCTTTGCCATTTTGTCTGTTTATATCTATACATTTTCCTTTACTTGCCAATTTCACTCAGCCTTATTCCATCTAAGAGTGTCCGTATGTCAGTGACTCCCAGTGTGAGTCTTCACCCCAGTACACTCCTCTGATTTCTAGATTCAAACATTCAGCAGCCTACTTGACATCTTTACTAGGATGTGTACAAACATCTTGGGATTATCGTCCAAAACTGAGTTCCACCACAAGACTTCTCCTCTATAGCTCTTCTTATTTCAACTCTCTCTCTCTCTCTCTCTCTCTCTCTCTCTCTCTAGCTGCTCCAGGCAAAAATCCTTGGAGTGATCCTTGACTCCTCTTGCTCCTATCCTACTCCAATCTGATAGGAATTCTGGTTGCTGTTACATTCACTGTATCCAGCATCTTTTTACCAACCACTGTGTTACTCTGCCCTTCCATCATCTCATCCATCTCCCTTTCCCTCTACAGTTGTGTTTCAACACAGTAATTATTCTAAATAGTATCCCACGCGCTTTCACTCCCTGGCACATAATCCCGCAATGGTTGCCCATTTCACCTGGAGTAAAACCCAAAATTCTTACACGGGTGTGCAAGACTAGGAATGATCTGGCCGTTGTTGGCTTTCTGAACCTCAGCTATGTTAATCCCTATATCCCCTTCCCATCTTTCTGTCCACACTGGCTTGGAATACCCCAGGTCACACCAGCCTTAGGAATTTGTTTTTATTCCAGTATTACAGTACTTTTAGATACCTTACTCCTCCACTCCTTCACAGTGGTAAAGTGTGAGAACACTGGAACCAGATTATCTGGGTCTTAAACTCTTCAATCTGTCATTATAGTACTTGGTCATGTAACATTCTGGGTCTTGTTTTCATCATCTTTAAAACAAAAATAGTGGGATGCCTGGGTAATTCAGTCAGTTAAGCATCTGACTCTTAATTTTGGCTTGCATCATGGTCTTGTTCCTGAGTTCGAGCCCCGTGTAGGGGTCTGAACTGACAGTGTGGAGCCTGCTTGGGATTCTCTCTCTCCCCAAACAAATAAATAAATGTAATGGTAATAGTAGTTGCCTCAACTGCTGCTTGAGAATTAAATGAATAAAAGTGTGAAAAGACCTAGAATCGTGTTTGGATTAGCATATGTGCTTTATAAACATTGACACGACTACTGCTGCCTTTCCTCAATTTACTTTATTTTTCTCAATATCATGTACAATATTTTTACTTGGTTAGTTTGTCATCTCTTTGTTATTTATTGTGTGGGCAGATTCGGGTCTCTTTATCTGTAGTTCCTGATACTAAGTAGAGACTCAACAAATTTGATTCCCAACACTGCTGTATTGTTTCTGCACTAACATTAATAATTACATATATATATATATGTATGTATATATATATATATACATACATATATATATATATATATATATATATATATCACTTTGCCTGATTCACTCCTTAAAAATGGTGTTTTCTCTTTTATGATTAAATAAGTATGGATTAAAACCTTGAATTGCACCTGCAAGTATTCTGCAGGACAAGCAAACGTTTCTAATAAATTTTAATTTGATAAATAAGCGATGTCATGTGATACAAGTAGTACGTGATGCCAAATGTCACATGATCACAACTGAGCCAATGGTTCTTGAAATTCTCTTTGATATACAAGTGCTTTGGATTATAAGCTCATTTCTGGAACAAATTGTGCTCACAAATCGAGGTTTTACTCTATATTTATTTATTTATTTATTTAATCATTGGTAAAATGTAAATTAGTCATTTATATTTTAAATATTTAATAATATTTAAATATTAGAAATTTATATCTTACCAGAGTAAAATCCAATTACTTACCAATAAGATCCATTATTTAATCTAATGATTAAATAAATATAATAAAAGAGGAAACACCATTTTAAAATTATAAGCTTGCCACTTCTGGAGTCAAGTTGCCAAAAATTTTCCAAGAGATTTATTTATATTGTTCAATAATACTTTATTAGGTCCCCATTTTTGTCAGGAACTACAGAAAAAGAAAAAACAGCTAAAACAAGACTTCTGTTTTGTTCTTTTTTTCCTTGTATTTTTAATCACTAACTCAATTTACATAAGGCTTTTTTTTTTCTTTACCCAGTTTGGCACTTAATAAATAATCTCCCACATGTCTTTCATTTTTTTTTCAGTTTTTATTTAAATACACACACTTATGCTGTTATTCCCCTGATACTTGTATTTTTTATTATTATTATTTTTTTATTTTTTAGAGAGAGAGAGCATGCGTGTGTGCAAGAGGGGAGAGAGGAGCAAAGAGAGAGAGAGAGAGAGAGAGAGAGAGAGAGGGTCTTAAGCAGCCTCCACCCTCAGTGCCCTCGGGCTCAATCCCATGACCCTGGGATCATGACCTGAGCCAAATTCAAGAGTCAGATACTTAACCAACTGAACCACCCAAGTCAGGTGCCCCTTGCCTGATACTTTTAAAGCTCAAATTTGATTTATTCTTCCAAGCACGTTTATTTGTTTTTCATGGAGTGACTGTTTGATACCTTTCAATATAATGTTTGCATTGTGATGAGGTTTTTGGGTCCTGTTCTGTTTCTAGAAAATGATCAGACATAGCCCTGAGTATCTTCTCATAGCTCAGCCTATAATGCACATTCAGAAGGTTTGCAGAAACCAAGGCTTCACCTAATTATTGCAGCTCAGAGACGGTCACTTGCATCCCAAGTGTGCACGTGTCTCATATCCCACACTTCACCGCTAGTATGCATGTTTTCTATTTCATATTTCTATCTTCTCTTCTTTTGAGTAGGCTTTTGCCTCGCAGACTCTTTTGGCTTTCTTTGTTCACTGAAGGATTTAATAGCCATTATTTTCCTTCAGTGCATTCTAGCAGGACCGTATGGTCACAGCACATGTCAAAATGGGAATTGTGAAAAAAGTAATAGTTTGACATGGAACTTGAACGATTTCCATTACTGATTATGTTTCCAAGTTATGTGTTCTTGGTGACTATGCAGTATCTTGACAGGATCGAGAAGTTCCAGAGGGCCTACTGCCCTCCCTACTACAGAATATGAAAGCCATTAGTTAGCATTTCCATTTTTACTCAGGCTACAAAGGTTCTGCATATCTGAGAAGTCAAGAAAAATGTCAGCTTCTGTCACCACCATTGTTCATCTGGTGATTTTAATTCAATAATTGGTGGTCATTAAGAAAAAAAACCAAGTCAGAGTTTGCTTCAGCGTTGATGATGAAACTGTCTCTCTGTGTCTTATTATAAAACTCTTCGTTGCAATCAATTCCCTACGGGCATTGCTTCAAGTAGACTACTTGCTAATCAGTTTCAAGGGGCCTTATTAAAATGACTAGGTTTTCAGCTTTTTCATGGGGACGTTTTAATTGAAACCCACCTCAGCAAACTTAAAGTTTCAGCTTAGGATGAATGAATCTACAGTTTAGTGTGAGTGTGTGAAATTAATCATCTGATTCCTCAGGGATGGCCATTTCCTCTACCTTAAACCACCGTCCTCCGGGAGACGAAGTAGTGTAGGGGGAAGAAAAGGGGATGTGAAGCCAGATCTAGGTTTGCACACACACCTTTCTACTACCTACCTGTGTGCTCTTGGGAAGGAAATAAATTCTGAACCTAAATTAAGAAATGAAAATACTAACGTCGCACAGGGCTACTTTGGGGCGTTAGCTCATAATGGCTATTAAATTGCTTTGCAAACTGCCAAGTTGGTGATGTTGCAATGGTTATGAGTAGCATGATAATGATCATAATAATAACAGTGACGAGAATTTGTTGGTGCTTATTATGTGCCTGGCAAGGTACTAAAAAGATCCACATACATAGTGATCAAAAAGAAATTCTTATTCTCCCCCAAACAAGAATCTCACTCAAACAATGGATTTTGCATCAGTCCCAGGGAATAGTAAACTATCAATCACACTCCTAAATTCTCTCATTTTTCAAGGTGTACACATCAGCTGCAACATGTAGTTTTCTTTTTTATTTATTTCAAATTCCACAAGCTTTAATGTTTCTACATATCAGTCTCTTTCAAATTTATTGCATGTGATTCCATAATGTTAAGCCATTATGTTTTTTTTTTTTGAGGGAGCTTTTGAAATGCATCTGATATATCAATCTTGTATAGAAGACATTTCTATCGTTTCTATTATGAGGTTTAGGCAAAACTGTTTATTATGATCTACAATGTTCTGTGTTCATGGCCCTGGCTGTCTTTTCTAATTTCCCCTGCTTTTTCTCTCTCACTGTCCACTATAAAATGCCTCTCCTTCTTTGACTGTGGCTGCACATCTTGTCTCTGCATATCCTGCGTCACTGAAATATTTTCCCACAGCTTTTCCTCTCTGTAATGGCTAATACCTTCTCACCTTCCTAGTACAACGTCACAGTTAACATCTCGGTAAAATTTTCAGGCAATTCACAATTTTCTCTTTACCTGATTCTCCCCAAAGGGGGAAGAATGTTGAATGATCATTTTGCAGGATACTCTATTTCTTCTTTATGTCACTATTGTATTTTTCATGCTACATCATAATATAGATTTTCCATGTCTATCTCTCTCATTGGACTCTAAGCTACTTGGAAAATAATATAAAAAAATAAATAATTTTAATAATTTTTAGTAAATAATGGAACTATTAGAAAAAATGATCTAAGAGAAAAGAAACAATATCGGAGATTATTATTATTTCTAAGGCAAAAATTGTATTTCCTTAGTGATTTTTTATTTGAATATTTTTAATGTATGTATTAGTCTAATACACACATATATAATACACCTCACAATATTGTTCATAAATCTTTTCCTATTGTGTTTTTCACATTTCTAGTATATAAAGGTGCTATTTCTGGTGAAATTTTATTATTCCAATTCACTGATTTCCTTGGGTTTTGCCGATCACATTATTTGTGAAACATATTTTTATTTCTTTCTTTAAAAAAAAGTCTATGTCTGCTATCTTTCCATTCTACAGATTTTTTGGCCTCTGTGATAGTACTTCAAAGAGACAGAGAGAGTGTGAGTGGGGGAGGGATAGACAGAGGGATGGAGAGAATCTCAAGCTGGTTAGATGCTCTCAGTGCAGAGCCCCATAAGGGGCTCAAGCCCATGAACTTGAGATCATGACCTGAGCTGAAATCAAGAGTTGGAAGCTTAACCAATTGAGCCACCCAGGCACCCCTATGATCATATTTTTAATAGATGTGTACTGATATTTTAACCCTCCCAACTAATATGACTACTTACAATTTTTAAAACATTTTTCTCCCTTCAGTAAATGGACTAATTATTATTAATAACCATTTTTATTATGGACATTTTCAAACATATACAGAATTAGAAGATTTGATACAATAATCCTTACCCCAATAATAATTGTCCAGCTTCAGTGTCTCCATTCATGATAAGGTATATATATATATACCATATATATATATATATATATATATATATATATATATATATGAAATGTTTATTTTTTACAGAGAGAGAGTGGGGGTGGGCAGAGAGAGAGGAGACAGAGGATCTGAAGTGGGCTTTGTGAGGCCAATATGGGGCTTGAACTCACCAACCATGAGATCATTACCTGAGTCAAAGTCAGCCGCTTAACTGACTGAGCCACCCAGGTGCCCAATGGTCAGGTATATGTTATCCATACTTCTTACTTACCTCATACATTAGCCCCCAAAGTTATTTGGAAATAAATACATCTTTATTTCCAAATAAATAAATCCCAGAATTCACTCCATTTCATCTGTCAGTGTGCTCCAGGCAAAGATCACCAGGAACAATCTCTGGTCAAAGTTGTGTTACTTTTGTGTGTTTTAACAATGGACGTTGTACACCACGGGAATCAAGCTTGCTGTGGGATTGCATCCTATGAGGTTATTTAGAGTAGGGTTCAAGAAAGCATGGTGGCACTCTGGATTGGGTATTGTCATGGAGTGACATGTTTTTATGATTTGGTACGTTAATGGTTCCTATATAGAACACGGACAAATTGGAGTAGGGATAAAGCTTTAATTGGTAATGAAGCAACAGTCCCTTACAGTAGCCAGAGGAAAAGAATGTTGGACCATTTTTGTGGTCTAAACAGTGTTCTTGATTTTGTCTAGATCTCTGACACTATTACTGAGTGACCCTGTTTTTGTCTTGCTTCATTACTGTTACCAAGTAAACTTTTCTCATGTTGGTGTTCTGTGAAATTATTGGTATTATTGATATTAATTTATTAGCAATATTATTATCAATAATATTATTGATATGATAGTACAGCTTAACTTTTAGTACCAGACCAGGGCCCACCTAGCAGTTGTCAAGAGATGTTTTTTCTTCCTCATATCTACACTGATCTCACTTAAGATAAATAATTTTGATTACATGGATAAAATGTAAACAGTTCATATCTTAAGCAGATGGTAAAGATCCATGCACCTCACATATCATTTCCCTATTTCTAAGAATGGTAATCATGTCTGTTCTTTAAGTCCTGGCCGAAGGACTTTAAGAACTTTTGATTCTTTAAGTCCTTTGATTTTTCCAAAGGTCTTAGAATGTACCCACTTTCAAATAAATAGACGTGATCTTACTTCCTAACAAATTCCCAAAGCATTTAGTTTTCAAAAACAACAACCACAAAATGAGCCTGATTGCAATGCAGTTAGAGAATTGTTGATCAGAATCTTGAGAACCAACCCATGTAATTCAAATGAAGAGACGTCAATAAGGAAAGATTAGTGAGGCGCCTAGAGCCTAACAACGGTGCCACCTCATCACCACCGAAAGGTCTGACGGGACGTAGGGAGATGTAGGAGCCCGATGGGATCAAGGTTGTGGATATGGGGCTCCTGGAGGGAGCCGGACAGAGGGTTGATCTGCTGTCTGAGACATGGTGCCAAAGCGAGGAGAGAGCAGGGGCAGGGGACAAGTGCCCTGCCTTTCCTCTCCTGGTGCAGTCTCACCTCTTGTCACAACTCCCTTTTGGCTGCATCCAGTTAGAGCCAGCCCTCACCCATGACTGGGAGATTCAGTCATTCTGGTTGTGTTTAGAGCAGAGAAGGGAAGGAAGAGGAGTGTCAGTTAGTGGTTACGACTCTACAGCCAGTCAAAACACGGCTTTTCCACTTACTCAGCGGGTGACCTTGAGCAAGGTGCCCCAATCTCTGTAGTCTGGTTTCCTCATTCTAAAATGGGAATAATAACGGCACTTATGTCGCAGGATTGTCGTGAAAAGTAAATGTACTGCTGTATATAATTATATATAATACATAAAAATATATTTATAAAATATGTCACACACACACACACACACACACACACACATACACAGAGTGGAGTCTGGAGCAATAAAAGTGACCTTAAATAGGAGTTTGTGGATATTATTGTTAATGACGACTGTGACGCTCTTTTATTTGCTCTTAGGGGGAAACTGAGAGACAGAATTACTCAAGGTCGAGGAGCCTTAGTTTCCTCATCTGTTTAAATGATCATGTCAAATTAGATGACCTCAAATATTTATATCAAGGATGATGCAAATAATTCGTTGTAAAGCCTTGAGAAATTGCAAGCAAGGGTTGGTGCTGGTGAGGATGCGGAGAAATTGCCTTGTATATGATTGGTAGGAATACAAAATGGTATCGCTGCTCTTGACCACATTATAGAGGTTCCTCAAAAAGTGGGAATAGAACTACTATATCATTCATTAGTCTCACTTCTGGATATGTATCCCCCAAAAATTGAAATCAATATCTGCAAGAGATATCTGAGTCCTCGTGTTCCTTGCATCAGTATTCACAGTAGTCACATGGTGGCAACAACTTGAATGCCCACTGATGGGTGATGAATAAAGAAAATGTGGCACGGATCTACCATGGGATATCACACAGCCTTAATAAAGAAGGGAATTCTGCATATGTGCCAACATGAATGAGCCTGGAGGGCATTATGCTAAGTGTAATAAGCCAGTTACAGAAGGACGAGTACCGCATTATTCTATTCTTCATATGTTAGATATGAGGTATCTGACATAGTCAGACTCATAGAAAGAGTAGAATGGTGGTTTCCAAGGAGGGGGGTGGGGGAGATAAGAGTTGATTGCTAAAGGATAGAAAAGGTCAATTATGTAAGATGAATAAGTTCTAGAGTTCTGCTGTACTACATTTTGTCTATAGCTGACAGTGCTGTATTGTGCAGTTACAATGTTGTTATGGGGTTTGATCTTATATAAAAGTGTTTTTCCCATGATTAAAAAAAGAAACAAAACTGAAAAAAAAAGTGTGGCTTAACAAATGACAAGGAGTGAGACCATATACAACGTTTTCAGATTTCAGAGGAAATCCGACAAAGAGTTGAAAAGCGTCCGTTGTATTTACCAGTGAGATGATAGGCAGACAAGCTACAAAGAACGGGCTTCAGTGGTGGGGGGCAAAGCTGGATTGGAAGGGGCAAATGATTGGGGCAAATTGGAAGCAGTAGGCAGATTTTCCAGTGGTTTTGGTTTCTGCTATGAGTTTTGTATTATGCACACATGTATCTAGTAACATATGATGTATATTAGACTTGAAAATGGCTTTCTAGTTTGAAATTTGGTGAGAAACTGAATTTCACCATTCATAAAAACACATTTCCCTTCTTGTATAGATTCACAAAGACAAAATCTGAAACTATGGTGAAAGCAGTTCTAGTTTTTAGGTAGGTTTTTGGGTTATTTTGGTGTTATTTATTTTTTTGTCTCCTCTTACTTTTCAAAGGAAATATCTTTTGAACACTTAATATTTACCATAGAGTTTACTGAGTCCTTCCCATACATTCATTTATTCAATACTCACAAAATCACAAAATATGGACCATTTTTACTGAATGTTACAATTAAGGAAATTGAGGCTTAGAAAGAATTTGGACATTGTCCAAGGTCTCATAAGTGAGTTACTCAGTATTTAAGGGTTGATGTTTTCCTCTCAAAAAACTTGAATTTTTATTCAAATGAACCAGGTTTACAGTCTTTTTGTGTTGTTTCTAGTAGTATAGTCTACCTTTACCTTCATGGAAATTGTTCCTTCAGGAATACAGATAATTAAACATTTTTTAACTCCTCAATATAATTTGTCCAGCTTATCTTAATTTGAGAAAAATAGGAAAATAAATACTGCAGCTTGCTGATATCTCCAGAGGATCAAATTTAAACCCGAAGGGATCCAGGAACTAGTAAATCACCCAAACACCTTCAGAATGAGCTCACTAAGAGCCAGGATCATGGCTAAGCAGGTGAGTCATGGAATTTGTACATGGAGCGAATTGCCAACCTTCCACCCATAACCTAGCTTCCCGTTAGGAACCTCTCCCCTTTGCAAGCTGTGGTATCTGATGGAATCCATCTGCTTTCAATATATTTTTTTTAAGTTTATTTATTTATTTTGAGAGAGAGAGAGAGAGAGGCAGAAAGAGAGAGAGAGAGAGAGAAAGAATCCCAAGCAGGCTCCTCACTGTCAATGCAGAGCCAGACATGTAGCTGGAACTCATGAACAACAAAACCATGACCTGAGCCCAAGTCAAGAGTAGGATGCTTAACCGACCCTGAGCCATGCAGGTGCCCCAGAATCAGTATGCTTTTAGAGATAACACCTATAACATCCTAACTACATTTCTTAGTTCCATACTCTGTTTGACAGTACTTTCTAAAGGATGTCTACTTGTACTTAAAATACTACTTTGTCTCTAACTCTCTGCCCTTCCCTCTTGCCCCCTCTCTGTCTCCCTTCTCTCTCTCTCTTCCTGTCTCTCTCTCTCACACACACACTCCTTAAATGACCTCATATTGAGTTATCCAGGTCATCTAGAACCACCCTCTCCTCTACAGCAGTACTCGTAATAGCTAGTTGTTATATGGCCAACCGAGGAGAGATACAAAGGCAGGTGGCTCTCCTGTCTAAAATTCTCTTATAAGAGTGGGTGACCAGGAATGTTTCTAAACTGAAGTAATGGTAACAGTGTTTTTCTATTCTTGGAAAACACCAGATATATGGTAAAAATTTCCCTTTTAAATAAAGAATGGATACTCACTGTAATTTTTGAAACTTGAAATAAAATAGAAATCCACTAGTATTTCATTTGACTTTAAATTTTTTTATGTGTATTTGTTTTTGAGAAAGACAGGACGTGAGTGGGGGAAGGGCAGAGAGAGAGAGGGAGACAGGATCTGAAACAGGCTCTGGGCTGTGAGCTGTCAGCACAGAGACTGACTCCGGGCTGGAACCCAGGAACTGTGAGATTGTGACCTGAACCAAAGTCGGACCTTTAACCTGGCTTAACCAGGTGCCCCTGGTATTTCATTTTTCTAATATTCCTTCTCAGAAGAGGTGTTTGGCCTCAAGCAGGGCTTTAAGGCAGTCAGACTCACACCAAGTGCTTCCTCACCCTTTTTCATGTCGTGTCATGTCACATCACATCACGTCACATCTTGTCATGTCATGTCATGTCAGTTGTACGTGTTTTGGGATACACAGAGGGAGCATCTTATGGCTAAAGAAGTCACAATGTCTCCAATCTGTACATCTGTATGCCCAGTACACTGATGGTGTGCAGTGTGCCTTTGCAAGATGGTCACCTCTGGGGAGGAAACCAAGCTTGGTGAAGGACGAAGGATGCTTGGCTTGGAAAAGCTATACCGACCCTTATAAAGCAGGGAGCAGGACTTGGATAAGATGAGACACCAAGTAAATCAAGTCAATTTATTGACTAATAGAGCTGTGGATAGGAAAGAAGATGTTTCCCAGTAACTATTTCCTTCTTCTTTTCACACTTGCTCTGTGCAAAGCTTGCCATTGTGTTAATTGCCAAAGCCTGTGTAGAACGTCAGAGATACATCCCTAATCCTTAATAAGCAAGGCAAAGCCTTTAAGAATTAGTATAAAGGAAATATTTAATTTGTTTTGTAACAGTGTTTTGAGAAACCGGATGGGCAAAATAGAATCTACAAAGACAGATGATGGAGAATCAAATAAATGAAGTTGCTAGTTGTTAACAAAGTAGTCAACTACCAGAAAGAAATAAAAATGATTATTACTGATTAATCTTCGTACTCAAATAACTAAAAATAAAAAGTATTTGCCTCATTATATATAGTTAAGTAAACACCTAAAATGTTTCACCAATAGTTTAAATAAGTACAAAAGATAATTTTATATTATAAGTATTGGCATTGTCTATTTATATATATGAATTTTTACATACATACATATATATGTCTATATAAAGTTAAATTCATTAAAAATAGTGTAATATTATTGTAACCAATAATTGTCATCATCCATTGAAAACACAGAGACTCCTTTGTACAATTAGAGAGAATAGAGCATTTCTTTTTTTTTCTCTTTCAATTCATTTGTCCATTCAATTTTCACCATAATAATGTATTTTATTATATTTTATAATGTAACTATTTCCCTGGTTACTTCGCTTTGCTTCTCTGAAATTCAAATATACACACACTGATTAGAATTTAATTTGTGTAATAATAGATTCTATAGCTTCTACATGTTATTGTGGTAAAATATTTCTATTTGAGTTATTATCACAATTAAATGATTAAAATCATCTATATACGTCCATTGTTGGTGGATAATTATTCAATATATATTTAATTTTCATTTGAAATTGAATTTATTAATGAACCAGGGGTATATTTATAGGTTTATCTGAAAAGAATCATCTAAATGACCAAATGTTGGAGCCAGGAAACATAATAGGATTCCAGATGGGTGAGAGATATGCCTTTCATTTGTCAAGTGTGAGAAGTGTGGGTTTTGAAAAGGGACGATACAAACAAAAACCAAGAGTACGAGTGCCTTCTCAGGCAAATGATATTTGGAAAGGAACAGATAAAAAAAATGGAGGACCTGTAAATTAATTTTCTTCAAAGTATTCTTGCCCACATAACCCTTGGTGAGTCTTTTCATGTCAGTAGAAACAGCCATACTCCAATTTGAATTCCACTGCATTGGTGGAGTCATTAGTATTCAAACTAATTCAGCCATAGGCCAGGCAAACAAACCCAAAAGAGAAGTAAAAGTAAGTTTCAAAGAATGGTTGATCTCTGCTGGCCATTCTAACAAATTCGTTCTTCAGGCTACTTATTCCCAAACATGTCTGTACATTGGAACCACCTAGGGGGCTTTGCAAATGCTGATGCCTGGGTACGGCCCAAATGTTCTGGTTAAATTGCTGGGGGGTACCGGGACACTGAGTTAAAAACTTCATAGGTGTTTCCAATGTGCCGTAAAGTTCCAGGATAAACCCACTTCAGGAAGGATGCAATAAAACAAGAAACAACAATGCTTCTTAAATAAATCTTTAGGTGAAATACGTCAATGATTTTGAGGACTTCCCTATTCCAGAGATGTGGAAATGACAGAAATATTAGCAATACTTTGAAATAGTGGTCGCTTCAGAACAACCTACTGAGAGTAATTGGAAGCTATGAGAAAAATAATTACTTTTGAAAAATTAGGGGGATTGATAAAATAACCCATAGAGTTCTAAGGTAGATACAAAATCATAAATGCTGGATTTTATGAGAACTTTAACAGATGCTTATAAGTAATTTTATTTCTAGGTGATTTAAGTTTCTTGAGTTAGAAATCCAAAACTCCTCCTTAATAGGCACCTCCACTGTAAACTTTGTTCTTCTAGCAGTAATGTGGTGCATAAATATTCTGATTAATAGTAAATAACCACCATATTTAATGCTTTAATTGATGTATTTTTCTTCTCAAAAGGTTCCCTCTGATTTTATTTGACATGCACCTTGTAACCACCACAAACTTTGCAATCAAGTTAATAAAAGCAATGATATAAGAAATTCTAATGCACAGATGGACTTTGCTGTTTTATGTAAAATATTATCAAATTATAAATGGGTCTTTTCCTCTGACACCATTTTTTTCAGTGAAGGTCTCCTTTACTTATACATCTCATGGCAGTTTTATAATTATTTTCAATTAAGTTTGACATTATAACTTCACATATGGAATTGAAATAAAAGACTTTGTGAGAAAACGTTCAATGCGTTCAAGCCCTATAAGCAAGTAAGAGAGGCCTTAATTCTGAATATTCTTAATGAAACAGTTATTTAGCAGAATGGACAGCATTACTTGATAACTTTTTAAAAGCTCAGACTCCTGCAACTTTACTTTGGCAAACTGCATAGAAAGCCCAGGACTCTTCAAAAAAAATACCACTTTCGTATTTGTCTTCTCCAAGTTTGAAACATTCTGTTTGATAGTACAGAAAAATGAATGCATCTTCCAGATTTAAAATTCTATCCTAGTGATTAAAGCTAAAAGAGCAAGCCATGCACTTTGGGCAGTGTAGCATGATAATTAGGAATATGGGCTCTGCTTTTTTTTTTAAGTTTATATTTATTTTGAGAGAGAGAGGAAGAGAGCACATGCATGCATGTGAATGAGAAGTGGGGCAGAGAAAGGGGTGGGGGGAGAGAATCCCAAGCAGACTCCACGCTGTCAGCACAGAGCCCAACACGGGGCTTGATCTCTCCAACCATGAGATCATGACCTGAGTCGACATCAAGAGTCCTCTGCTTAACCTACTGAGCCACCCAGGCACCCCCTGGGCTCTGCTTTCAAACAAACCCAGCCACTCTCACATTATACCACCTACTCTGACCACAGCCATAAGCCTGGGTTTTTGCAAATGTCATTTGTCAAAATGACATTTTGACAGGGATGTTGGGATAGAACCTTCGTCATAGCATTAGCAAGAGACTGGCATAAGTTAATTCATGTATGACAAAAAATAGAGTATCTGATAAGAACAGCCTTCAGTGGCAGCAGGTACATAATAACAGTAGAAAAAAATAAAATTTGAAATATGAAGGCAGTAGACATGATGAATTTCTCAAGGTGCCTTTCTTTATTAATATTTTGTAGTTATATTCTGTAGAATATAAAGCAAAGGACAAAACTAAATTCAAATAGGCTAATATTGAGCTTAATGAGATTAGTTCTCTTTTTAAGGCTGGTAGAACTAGAAAGAGTTGCAATTATTCTGAAGCATGCATTAAGAACTCCACCTAGCTATACATGTTTCTATTAAACTCTGCTTGCCGCTGATTATTTCCTTAGGCTATGTTGTTGATATGTCTAGAACCTACTAGAGTAAGTGCTTTGATATTTTAAGCCCTTGGAGTATACAGACACATGTTTATGGGGAAAGATGGCTATCTCCCTGTAGTTTAACAAGTTATATGATAGACTACTTAATTAATGTTAATTCTTTGGACAAGAAACATTAGAATGTTGTGAATTTTGAGTTGGAAAAAAATAATGAGTCCCTAATTGCTATACAAATAAAATTGCATGTTTCTTCTATATTTCTGATTAATATTCTTCTAGTTTCTACAGCCTCAAGTACTTAGTCTATGTAAGTGAAGGAGGGGATATAGGAAAGCAAGTAAGTCATAGTAGATTATTTTGATGTTTTTTAAGCCTGTGGAAACATGCAAATATGTTGGAAAAAGTTAAAATAGCTTCATTTATGAGTTACACATTTTTGTGCTGCCATATTTATAAATACAGAAAAAAGATAGTGGCAGCAAAAATGCTGAAATGTCAGTGTTTGTTGTCTCAAGTGTTTTCTTTCAGGTAGCATTACAATTTTAACCAGCACCCTTCCATATTTTCTAAAATTACAAGGCAAAACAACATTTAAGAAGGCTATTGTGAGAGTAAAGGACTCCTCTCCCTGAGCCAAGAGTCCTCTGCATGTTATTCAAGATATAAGGTGTACTTTTTGCCCACAAGACAACACGATTTAAGGCAAGAAGACACCAGCGATCACCTTTTGCCAACAGTGGCAGTGGCCATGAGAAGTGCCATTTTTATTCTTCAACTTGGAGTGAAATCAGTAAAATTCACTTAAATAAATGGCTGAGACCAATATCACCCATGTTACTGAATTCATTCTCCAGGGAATCACAGACCAGCCAGAGCTTCAGGCCCCATGCTTTGTGGTGTTTTTCATCATCTATCTGGTCACAGTGCTGGGCAACCTGGGGTTGATAACTTTAATCAGGATTGATGCTCGACTCCACTCGCCTATGTATTATTTCCTCAGTCACTTGGCCTTTGTTGACCTTTGCTACTCCTCTGCTATCACACCAAAGATGATGGTGAATTTTGTTGTGGAAATCAACACTATTCCTTTCTATGCTTGTGCAACACAACTGGGCTGCTTTCTCACCTTCATGATCACCGAGTGTTTCCTGTTGGCTTCTATGGCCTATGATCGCTATGTGGCCATCTGTAGTCCCCTGCACTATTCAACCCTGATGTCAAAAAGACTCTGCATTCAATTAGTGGCAGTTCCATATATATACAGCTTTCTGGTTGCCCTATTCCATACCATTATCACCTTCCATTTAACTTACTGTGGCCCCAATGTAATTAACCATTTCTACTGTGATGACCTTCCTCTCTTGGCTCTGTCCTGCTCAGACACACACGTGAAGGAAATTCTGATCTTTGCCTTTGCTGGTTTTGATATGATCTGCTCCTCTTCCATTGTTCTCACCTCCTACATCTTTATCATTGCTGCCATCTTAAGGATCCGCTCTACTCAGGGGCGACGCAAGGCCATTTCCACCTGTGGCTCCCATATGGTGACTGTCACTATTTTCTACGGCACCTTGATCTTTATGTACCTACAGCCCAAATCAAATCACTCCCTGGACACGGACAAAATGGCGTCTGTATTCTACACGGTGGTGATCCCGATGTTGAACCCCCTGATCTATAGTCTAAGGAACAAAGAGGTTAAAGATGCCTCAAGGAAAGCCTTGGATAAAGGTTGTGAAACCTTAAAGCTGTTAAAGTTAAGAAAATAAGCATAACGAATGCTTAATTTAATACAAGAGGGTAAATAAATCAAACTTCCTCCTCCTGATATTTCTTGTAATTCTTTCCCAATCAACTAAAAATGTGACTGTAGTTCAGCTAACCTTGACTTTTTCTACAAGAACCCAGGCCAATTCTGGGACGTCAGCATGATCCAAAGAGTCTGGTTCAGGCCACTGCAGCCTTGACAGACCACTGAAATTATGTTCAAATACACCCTCAAACACACCTTTGTGTAGCTCAAGCAAAGGTAGCAGCGTGTCTTTGGTAGAACTTACTATTCTGGAAGGAAGGCTGCCTGAGCTTGAATGCCAAGCCTTTCCTTTATTAACTATGACCCCTTGGACAATCGGCTTAAACTGTGTGACTCTGTTTCTAATTCTAGAAAATAAGAAGACCCTACTAATTGGTTTGTTTTAAAGATGAAACGAGTTAATATTTATGAAGTGCTTACAAAAATATCCTGTGATAACAAGTGGTATGTATATGTTTGTTATATAAATGTTTGTTGTATATAATTAAAGATTAATTCACCGAGCTCTCAAAAGCTTATCAGTCTTGAAGAAAGAAGGACAAAGCCTGGTCAGGTTTCTACTAGCTTCCAGGCACTGAATCAAGCACTCCTACCTAATACAATAAAATAAACCTAAGAAATGTCTGAGGGTTTACTTCTGGGTCTCAGTTATATGTAAAGTGCCTAAGTTCACATCACTAGTAATATGACAATTCTAAATGCAAATGTAAGTTTATTTGCATTTTTCTTTCTTAGCATTGTAGATTTTAAAAAGATACTGCAATACAGATGATCTAATCTTAAATGGTCATTATCTGATTTTTAAATTTTTTTTTTAACATTTATTTATTTTTGAGACAGAGAGAGAGAGAGAGAGAGAGCATGAACAGGGGAGGGTCAGAGAAAGAGGGAGACACAGAATCCGAAACAGGCTCCAGGCTCTGAGCTGTCAGCACGGAGCCCGACACGAGGCTCGAACCCACAGATCGCGATGACCTGAGCCGAAGTCGGACGCTTAACCAACTGAGCCACCCAGTGATTTTTAAATATAATGGGAGGTATTTGTTTATAAGAAATTATGTTATTAAATGAATTAATAAGTTCAGTGTACCTGCACATTTGTTCAGATAGAAATAATCTTAAGTTATAAGGTTATTTATGTGTGCCTGTAATTTATTCAATGAATGTTATAGGATCATGCCATAAAATTTAATGAAAACAGTAATTTGTAAGATTTTATCATTTTAATATTCGCAAAAAGCAATTAAATTAGTTTCTTTTTTCTAAATCTTTATTTACTTTTGAGAGAGAGAGACAGAGAGACAGACAGACAGAGTCATGAACAGGGGAGGGAAAGAGAGAGGGAGACACAGAATCCAAAGCAGGCTCCAGGCTCTGAGCTGTCAGCACAGAGCCCGACACGGGGTTCGAACTCACAGAGATCATGACCTGAGCTGAAGTCAGATGCCTAACCGACTAAACCACCCAGGAACCCCTGGTTTCTTAATATTATCTTCTTATTTTTCCACTTTAGAAGGAAATTGTGATAGTTGCAGTAATTATATAGAATGCAACCTCTCACGCAGATGATTATTTCCCCTTCTGCACTTAATGCGAACATAGGGCAGACGTGCTCTTTGAGGTGCCGGAGAACTTTGTGCGTTGCATGAAATCTTATATTTTTAAAGTAGGTTTGACAGAGACATGTGGTGTTTCTATTCACCACACTTTTCATGGTGGGTGTATCTATACGGATGGATACATTCTCACATGTCACGTACAAAACACGTAAAAACATCAAGACCATCCTTCCTTTGTAGGTAAGGAAATTCAGATGTATAGTTTGTGGTAAAACTAAAACTGCTCTAAAAAAATGAGGTCTGATGAAAAACGTTCAACCGTATCAACAGGGACATTTAAAGTAAAAAGCAAGGTCACTTTTCAGGCATCTTCAAACCCAAACCCTTCAACCGAACACCTTGTTATTTTTTCACTTCGGTTCAACTATGGAGGAAAATCTTGCCTGGTATTTTCAATCATATGTGCATGGTTGATGTCTGTGAAGACAACCTAAAATTCCCCATATCATCGTGAAATAAGATCAAGTTACGATTTTAAGGTGCTTTATTCTTCACCTCTATTGTGGAAGCATCTCATGGAAAAACAGAATGGGTTGTTTTCATCTTTCTTTTTAGAATTCAACAGTAAAACAAATAAACGTTTCTAAAATGTCTACTATGTGTAAGCAGAAACAAGAAAGGCCTATTTTCAAGGAAATAGAGTCAGGGAACTGAGCTTCAGAAGACAAAGCTTTCTACACTTCCTGGCACTGTCCCATGTACAAGCCTTCGTTTAAAAGTTCCTAATTTCCAGCGTTTCTTTAGGAACAGCACAGCTGATTATCTATTATCAGAATGTGCTTTGTCAAAGATTTTCTTGAAAGCCTTTTTTACATCCTGATTCCTCAAGCTGTAGATCAATGGGTTTAACATGGGAATCACCACTGCATAGAACACTGAGGCAAATTTGTCTTTATCCAGTGAGTGGCTTGACTTGGGACGCAGGTACATAAAACTGAGGGTCCCATAATACATGGTAATAGAAAACAGGTGAGAAGCGCAGGTGGAAAAGGCTTTATGTCTTCCTGCAGCAGAATGGATCTTTAAGATGGTGAAGACAATGAACACATAAGATATGAGAACAATGATAAGAGAAAAGAACACATTGAACCCAGCAATGATCCACAGCATCAACTCTTTGACTTGGGTATCAGAGCAAGCCAGAGCAATCAAGGGGACATCATCACAGTAGAACTGGTTGACCACATTAGAGTCACAGAAAGACATGTGGAATGTAGCCACTGCTTGTACGAGTCCTACAGTGAGTCCATAAATATAAGAGCTAGTGACCATTTGGAGGCAGAGTTTCCTGGGCATGAGAATGACGTAGAGTAAAGGGTTGCAGATGGCCACATAGCGATCATAGGCCATGACAGACAGCATTAATAATTCCCAAACTGAAAATGTGATAAAGCAACACACTTGAGTGGCACATGCATAAAATGGCATACTTTTAATTTCACGTAACGAGTTTGCAAGGGTGTTTGGAGTGACGGTGGAGGCACCATAAAAATCAACAAAAGCCAGATGACAGAGGAAAAAATACATGGGTGTGTGAAGCTGGGGACTTATTTGGATTAACACAATCAAGCCAAGATTACCCAGGACAGTAAATGAGTAAATCAATAGGAATACACAAAAGAGGATGGCCTGAAACTCTGGATTCTCTGTGAGGCCCAAGAGAATAAACTCAGTGACTGCTGACTGATTGCCTTTTGCCATGAAAGAGATGAACAATAAACAATAAACAACAAATCTACAATAAACTCATCTAGAGCACAGGCTCTGAATAATCTTTACTTTTAAGCAATAATCAATTCAATTGTGAGAAGAGAGTCCTGGCTCACCAGGGTGATGTTAAATTCGGCCAAAGAAGAATATTGATAAGCACTCAGAATTATGTGTGGATTTCACTTATGCTTTCAGTGTGAAGGATTTGGTCCAGGAAAAATTCTGTGATACAAAAATTCACCAGGAAGCTGTATAAGTAGAAAGAGAGCATTTCAATTAAAATGTTATAATCAAGATAATGGCAAAATTTTCGTTCTACTTTTCTTTAAATATAAAGAAATAAAAAGGGACATTAAGAATGTAAGTGGCTTGGGGCACCTGGGTGGCTCAGTTGGTTGAGCATCCGACCTCGGCTCAGGTCATGATCTCCTGGTTTGTGGGTTTGAGCCCCGTGTTGGGCCCTGTGCTGACAGCTCACAGCCTGAAGCCTGCTACAGATTCTGTGTCTCCCTCTCTCTACCCCTCTCCCACTCATATTCTGTCTTTCTCTCTCTCAAAAATAAATAAACATTAAAAAAAAAAGAATGTAAGTGGCTTTGGCAGCATATATAAAAATGATTTAAGTTGTAAGTTTATCTCATGAAGTTATTACAAATTCATTACTTTATAAGAATATTAAAAATTACCAAAATCAAGTGCAGAACATATAAAATGAAAGAAACAAAATATGAATACTATTATTTATAGGCATCCTGTTTGGTATAATCTTTAAATTTTCTTCTTTTTACTTATATCCATTGTCTTTTTTTTCAATACACCCATAATATTGATTTCAAGGAAAAACAGGACTGTGATTTTTCTGGCTTTGTCTTTTGGCAAAATGCACACCAGAGAATAATTTGCCAAATTTCAAGAGAATAGTTTTCCAAATTTCAAACAGCTTTCAATGATTAGGAGACATTATTTTACCTTCCATCTTCAGGTATCTAAATGGCCCAAGGTGAATAGAACTGAAGCAACTTTTAGAACAACTAAATGTTACAGAACACTTCCATAAACCCAGGCTGGACTCTGAATGCATGCTAGCTAGCAGAATTGAAATCATCTCCTCTCCTTTCTCAAGCATAGCAGAGGATAAGTTAATTTGATTTTCCTTTATCACCACATTGTCTCAGGTTACTTTGCATGCACATGATGGTCAAGACAAGTAAAAGATAGTAAAATATAAAAAGCACTTCGTCCCCTTAAATTCTGATTAATATCCCCTTGGAAACTTTATCTTGGTTACTATTTCATTTTTTCTCTCCTCTTTAGCACTTTTCAACCATATACCTTAGGAAAAGCATCTACCCCTGATTTCTCAATCATATTTATGACTTAACCAAATATAACCTACCTTCCTTTTCCATTAAACCAAGGAATCCCCTCATCAAGTTTACTATTAGCTTCCCTATTCCCAAATCCAATAAAGCTCTTTTTACCTTAGCAGCTTTGTAGCACTGACCCCTATTGAATACACCTTTGGTTTCCTGAACAGAGCAGTCTCTGTGTTTATTATTTGTCCATTCTGATTTTCTACCTTGGAGTCTCTGCTTCTATTTAGACAACATATTATTCATGCTTTCATCAAAGCCTTCAGCCTTTCCCTTTTATACCTTCTTGTTTGGTGATTTTATCCAATCCTATGTCTTCAGTAGACACCTATACATTGCTTAAGCACAAACATGTATTTCTATCCCTCATTTATTTTCTATGTTCTATATTACATCTAAATGCCTCCCAGAAATTCCCACTTATATATTCTAGACGGTCATCAAGAGTATCACATGTACAAAATAACTTGGTATCTCTGCGCATTGAACCTAATACTCAGACCTGAAGTATATGTTTTACATCTTCAACTAACAGTGCCATTATCCATTCAGTTTTCCAAATCAGACCAATTATCTTTTACTTTGCTTTCCTATTTCCCATGCCAATATTCAATTTGTCCCTGATACCTATTTCATACTTTACACACTTTACATATCTTTTCACTGATATCGGTTCCTTGATCCAACCACAATGACTTGTTATTTGGTTACAACTGACCCTGAATTTTTATTCTTGCCTCCAATCTTTCCTGTGTCTCTCTGTTCCTCACAGTTTGGCGTATGTAAACTTTTATAGACACGAACTTCATTTTTATGTTCTCCTGGTGTAATTCTTCAGTGTCTTCCTATTCTTCTCAAGGTAAAAGCCTTTCTTCCACATGGCTGACATAACTCTTGAAAATCCGGTTCCTACATCTCAGATCAGGCTCATCTTTTGTGGTTCTCTTCGTATAGTGTTTATGTCACAGGTATTCCAAGCCACCATTGCTATTCGAATGTAAGCCAGAGTTTTATACACTTGTTTAAAAATGTCTATTTATTTTTGAGAGCGAGAGAGAGAGACAGAGAGAGGTGGGGGGCAGAGAGAGAGGGAGGCACAGAATCCGAAGCAGGCTCCAGGTTCTTAACTGTCAGCACAGAGTCCACCGCGGGGCTCAAACCCAAGAGTCATGAGATCATGACCTGAGTGGAAGCCGGACCCTTGACTGAGTGAGCCACCCAGGTGCCCCAATTTTATACATGTTTCTAATCTCTGCGCAGAACACTTTCCCTTTGCCATCATTCCCTATGTCTGACTTTCCTCCCACCAAACTTCCAGTACCCTGTTGTGCTGCTTCTTCTTGGAGGCTTTCCTGACTTTTCAGGGTAGAGTAAGTGTTTCCCATCTATAGGTTTTTCATCCATTGATTTCTTCTTTGTAGCACTTGCCACACTATATGGTAACCAACGGTTAACATGTCTGTAACAGATCCTAAACTTGAAACTGATATTGTTAAGCACTAATATTTGTATTTTGTGCCCAAGCGAATCACCTACCTTTTATAGTATCTAATACAAAGAAGATGATCAGTAACTCTGTTAGATGATTAAGTGAATAAAAGCTATAGATATATAAGTCCAAAGGCTTTCTCACTAAGATAGAACATATTTTTCCTATGATCTGATATTTTTCAATATTCAATACACTGTCATTCAGTTCAACCACAAACCCTCAAGTAGTCCAGTCTAGTGTACCAGTGCACCTGAAAGAAATCTTTGTGAAGCCAGTAAAATTTAAAATTACCTGGATATTATGAGATAACTTTCTATTATGTGTGTGTGGTCCCCCAGGAAGCTTTTTTTGGGTATTAAATTATTTTTAGCAAACATTGAAAAACAATATAATTATACATATTCAAGAGCAGACAATTATTTTATATTTAGGGTTTAGGGACAAAGTTATTTCCCTTGAAATGGTAGATCACTTTCTAGGTTATTAGTTAATGAAAGAATCTAGGGTAGAAGAACATTTTAATTATCTCTTTTGGGAAAACAGTTTGATTAATTGCTATCTCTGCTTTAATTTGTGTCACATTGGTTTCATAGTAAAATTATGATTTTTTAAAAAATAAACATTCAGTTCATGGTCTTCTATTTAGTAGCAGCTTTTGAAAGCCATCAGACAAAAATGAATTTCCCAGTTAGTCACATTGAAACCTTTCTTCTGAGATTAGTATCTCAAATTGTGGTTATGATTGATATTTCAGTACAACTGCAAAGATTAATTTAAAAGAATGTGCATCTTCCTCTCTAGTCTCTAGGAGACCAAAGGCACACCAATCATAGGTCAGTTGATACTTTGTTGTAGTCACTCCACGGAAACTGATGAACCTCTCTAACTAAATGTGCTTTAGTTGAAAACCGGTTGTGTCCGCAGGACTGAGGTGGCTGTTTAGCCTCAGCAGCACCTAAGCAGAACAGAAAACAGAGGAGGTTACTGTACTCAGTAAGCAGAGCTCAAGATACTAATTCTGGATAATAGTTCCCTTGATGAACCTTGGTATATATGTTATGTGTCTGGTTCTTGGGCTATTGGCGATGGCCTAGCTGTTTAAATGGTAAATTAGACCACCTGCTGGTAAATTCAAGACATCCTTCTTTGTGGCCGTAAATAGTGGAAGCAAATAGCTATTGCTGATAAATTTGTCTTAGGCTTTATCCAAATTGGTTAAGATGGAGTCCATGCAATTACTAATACATCCTGCTGTACCTGAATTAATGTGTTGGGATAAGGGGACAAGTTATTGCAGAAGAGTCAGGAGAAAGACACCTACTTTTCTCAAAATACCATGATTTATGGGGTTCGTTCGCCTGCCTGTGTCTGGGATTCTGATAAGTCTGGTTGCGACTAATACCACAGGTTGACCTTATCCTGTTTCTTGGAGTCCTGTTGAGAGTTACCTTAATTAAACTGTATTGGGAAATTTGAACATATTTGGTTTCAACCCCTGTCAGATTGGCTATGAAACGGCGTATTCTTGGGTAAATTGTCCAGAAGCCAAGCCCATGTAGAAATGAAGGGTGGATGTAGACAGACAATTCTTCATGCGTTTCTTATGTTTCTGTCTTTTATTTATTTTTACTTTTTAATGTTTATTTATTTTTGAGAGAGAAAGATGGACTGTGAGCGGGGGAGGGTAGAGAGAGAGGGAGACAGAATCCAAAGCATCCAGGCTCTGAGCTGTCAGCATAGAGCCTGATACAGGACTCAAACTCATGAAGCATGAGATCATGACCTGAGCCAAAGTTGGACGCTTAACCGACTGAGTGACCCAGGCGCCTCTCTTTCTGACTCTCTTTTAAGCAGACACCCTTTATTCCAGAATATTGTGTAAGCATGTTTATGTATGAAATAACTTTGGAAAATAGAAATGATGTCTTTCTTTGAGGGGAGGAAAGTTTTGTTTTACTGTGCAACTTATTAAAAATAATTTCTCCCTTCGGGGAATATTTTAAGCAGGCTTCTTTACATTACACAACACTATACAAAACCCTGAGTTCAGGGTTTCTCGGCAGTGACATAATCTTGCTTCGTGTCCACCATCAACCTGGGCTGCTCTACAACATCCGCTTGAGACTTTGGCGGACAAGGATAACAGATACAAACATAGAATTCATGGAGCTTGCTGAGTCATGAGTAATAAAGTCCTCTGTCACTTTGGTGTCTTGGGTCTTGTGCCAGAATCTGTGAACTATAGAAGACTAACTTGTTGGCTAGAAGTGGGACAAAATTTCACACCCTTGACATTCTTTGACAGTTATATAGCTCTATTCAAGGGTAGCCATAAAAGACACTGGAGAAGCGAAACGCCCTGTAAGAACTTAATTCCAAGCAATGCACTTGGTTGTTGACTTTCCCCACAGAAGGGATATCCAGAAGTATGACTGTACTTCATGAGTAGTGGCTAACAGTTTGGCCTGAGGATCAGGGATTTGGAAGTAAGAAAATAAAAACTTCACACAAGTAGTTCTAGATAAGCGATATGGGGAGAGATTTTTCTGAATGTACCGATGCGGGGAGGTATATATGTTCATGGAATAGTCACTTAAGTTACTTTTACCAGAGAAGCTGCTTCATAGTCAAGCAACTATAAACATAATACTGAGCATGTAGTCCATTGTTATACTGAGCCACCTGCATCCTGATGCGATGTGCTCTTAAATAAGGTAGCCATGGCAGGATGGATAGTGGTCATTCTTTGGCTCAGTAAAAGACCCTGTACTCTCTTTGGCTGATTCCTGTACATGCACCACTCTGTGCTCAACCTGTCAATAGTAGAGAATAAACTCTGTGTCCAGTTTGACAATGTCCACACACAGGAGCCAGCCAGGCTTCTAGCGGCAAACTTGTTCTATTAGCCACTTCAAATATAGAAGAAACAACAGTGTGTCATCACCAGAATGGACCCTTATTGTGACTAGGGATTTCCCTTTCCCGCTCGCCATGCTTCTGAAAAAACAGGCAAGTTAGGGGAGTGTTGTCTTTCCTATTAAAATATTCTGAGCAACATGGCTTCTGAGCAAGAAGTTTACTTTATAAAAAATGAAGCATGAAATATATTCACGAGCATGAAATTTGCTTGTCTTCCTCGACGTACTGCATGTGACAAAATTTTGCAATGGCCTGTTGCCGACTGATTAAAAGTGGCAGCTGTGTGTAACTTTAATGGGTAATTTTTCTCTTGGCCAGAATACAGAGGTCTCCAAATCAGAAGGTCATTAATAAAGTTTTCTCTTCCCACTCTTAAAATGAATAAACTTCCATCAAAATGTTTGTATTATTGGCACAAAGTTAGAGTTTTATAAGATTTACAAAGAATCTGAAACTGAAACACCAAAATGAGAAATGTGTTAAAAGATACCAATCAACTAAAGACTAAAATTAAATAATAAATTCTGAGGTCTTTTTTTCATTTTAACTTTTTATTTTGACATAATTTCAGAATTACAGAAAAGATGCTTACATTTTACGAAGAATTCTTGTACATGCTTGACCCAGATTTCCCCAAATGTTAACATTTTACCACACTTTTTATCCTTAACTGTTTAATAACCAGTTGAAGACGTAATGTTTCATTTTCATATATACTTATCTGTCTATGTTTACTAAAAGCAGGGGTATTCTTAAATGACGACGGTCCTATTATAAAAACAGGCAAGTTAACATTGGCACAGCATTACTATTTAAACCACAGACCTTATTCTGCTCTGAAGGACTTGTCTCATTTGCAAAAATTTGAGTTTGCTCTTTTAGTCTTTTTTAAATTATTTTTTATGCTTTTATTTTATTTTTGAGAGACAGAGTGTGAGTGGGGGGGGGCGGGCAGAGAGAGAGGGAGATACAGAATCTGAAGCAGGCTCCAGGCTCTAAGTTGTCAGCACAGAGCCTGACTCAGGGATCGAACTCAGGAATGGTGAGATCATGATCTTAGCTGAAGTCAGACTTAACTGACTTAGCTGCCCAGGCCTCCCCTCTCTTTTACTCTCTTTGTTAGGTGTTCCACCAGCATTGATGTCATTGTCCCTGTAAAGTCATCAGAACCAACAATTTTTTTCAGATTCATCTTACTGGGAGTACGTGTGTGTGTGCATGCATGTGCATGTACGTGTGTGTGTGTGTGTGTGTGTGTGTGTGCATGCATGTGCACGTACGTGTGTGTGTGCGTGGGTATTTTTTAGGCAATGTTAATAACTTTAATTGCTTTAGTGATCTGAAATAGATGTGGTTTTTACCAATGCCATGAGTTGGAGTGTTCCTCTATGGAAAAATTCCTCTATGGAAAAGAAATTTATTTTCAATGATCTATGGAACAAAATTTAACCCACTATTTGCAATTGAATTTATTTTATTTTCATATCTTTCGATAATTTCGGGAGTCATAATTTTCATAATAGAAAATAAAATCAGAAAATTACCGTACACTCTATATCTATAGGAAAGCATGTTACTAATAGTATGCTAATGCAGAACACCCGAGAACTGTTTTTTTTAACGTTGTTTCTTTTGTTTTTGTTTTTGTTTCGCATCCCGACTCTGAGGGCTTTCAGTTAGACCATAGGTCTTTTATTTTATAGTAAAGCAAACCTTTTCTATAATTCTCTTCAAAGCATTTTGACTTCCTGGTTCCTCAGGCTGTATATTAAAGGATTCATCGTGGGGATTACCACAACATAGAAAACAGAAGCTATTTTGTCAGTATCCAGAGAATGGCTTGTTTCGGCTGCATATACATGAAGATGACGGTACCATAAAATATGGTGATGAAGTCAGGTGGGAGGCACAAGTAGAAAATGCCTTTTGTCGGCCTTCTGTTGAATGAATCCTCAGAATGGCAAATAGAATGACTATGCAGGAGATAAGGACGATAAAGAGAGAGAAAAGGGTATTGAAAGCAGCAAGTGTGAACAATATCAGTTCTTTGATATCTTTATAATGGGTTTTACGGCAGGCCAGACCAACCAGGGAACATCATCACAGTAGAAGTGATTTATTATGTTTGAATTACAGAAAGGTAAGTGGAATGTTAGAATTGCCTGGAGGAGTCCCACAGAAAAGCCATACAAATGTGTAGTGACAACCACTTGAATACAGACCCTTCTGTTCATGATAATGGTATAGAGTAAAGGTTTAGAAATGACTACATACCTATCATACGCCATGATTGAGAGCATATACACTTCACAGACCACAAACATGATAAAGCAACACAACTGAGTGGCACAAGCAGGTAAGGATATTCTCTTAATTTCTTAGAGGAAGTTCACCAGGGTGTCAGGGGTGACAGAGGAGGTGTAGCAAAAAGCAACAAAAGCTAGATTGCTGAGAAAAGAATACATGGGTGTGAAGCTGAGAACGGGTATAAATTAGCATAATTAACCCAAGATTACCTATGACACTAATTAAGTAGATCACTAGCAAGATCCCGAAAAGAAGGGCTTGAAGCTCTGGACTTTGTGTGAGTCCCAAGAGGATGAATTCAGTCACTTCCGAATTATTGCTTTCAGCCATGGAATACGTGTAGAAGCATTTCATATTCTTATCTGTGGAACATTCATGCTGGATAATCTTCCCCTTCTGGCATTAAGAACTTAACTCATACTTATTTTATGGTGACCGGATTGGAAAGATAATCCTCACTGGTCCTGTGGGCCATTCTCAGGTTTCAATACCACCTGTTTTTAACTTCAGCAGAGTTGCTCCAGGCAGAAAGTCTAACATGTTTAGTGATGTAGGGAATTGTTGAAGACGAATGTCTTGAATTAAAATGTGGAATCTCATATACAATGAAAACCCAGTATTATAGGCATATCATTTTATCAACGATAAAAGAAATGGGGGCACATTTCAGAGTAATATATTAAGATTAAATACTAAACATTTCAACTCCACTGAGAAAACAATTATAAATCTGACTAGACATTATTCTTAGTGTACTAGCCAATGCAATAAAGGAAGGGGTAAAAATATTACTTATAAAGTACATGATATTGTATCTGTACCAGTTCAGTGGAAATATATATTTATTATGATTGTGGAAAAGTCTTCTGTTATAAATATAATGAAAATGATGCTATAATAAAAAATGTAACTTTCAATAAATGTGAAAATATAGTTTTTAAGATTTCATTTTAAATAATAAATTTAAAGCTTAGTGTTTAATTTAATATTTAACTTCACACAGTGTTGGCCCTATATGTTCCTGTTGTTTACGTTTGAGCTCAATAAATTCATTGTTTCACATATTTATTAGTTGAATGGTATTTGGGAAAGGAGAAAAGCCTTACAAGTTAATTCAGATATGTAATGCATGGTGGGTAACCCATAAATCTAATAAATAAAGCTATAAGAACAGTCTGGAGTTTTCTTTCTTTCTTCCTTTCTTCCTTTCTTTCATTTTCTTTCTTTCTTTCTTTCTTTCTTTCTTTCTTTCTTTCTTCCTTCCTTCCTTCCTTCCTTCCTTCCTTCCTTCCTTCCTTTGATAGAGTGTGAGCAGGGGACAGACACACACACACACACACACACACACACACACACACACACACAGAAAGAGAGAGAAAGAATCCCAAGTAGTCTCTGTACCACCAATGTAGAGCCCAACTGTGGGGCTTGAGCTCACAAACCATGAGATCGTGACCTGAGCTAAAATTGGTCATATGCTTAACCAAGAGAGCCGCTCAGGTGCCCCTGGACATTTCTCTAAAATGTAATGAAGACTTATTTATCCCTACAAATAGTAAACTGTGTTATAAGCTATAGAATGTAAAATAGAGTGGGACTCTGCCAGACCAGTGAATGTTTGTCAACTGGCGTTCAAAAAGTATTGATTTATAGCATCTGTTGTTTTTCTGATTTCTGTGGTATAAATATTCCAACTATTGCTGACTTCAGGCTACAAAGTTAAAGTCACGGAACCTGGAGTTGGGAAATAAATTCAGATGACAGCTTTTGCAAGCTGTTAAGAGAGAGTGGTAGTTATACAAAAATAAGTTGGTATTATAAGCAAAATCATAGAAAATATCATTTAATAAAACACATGCATATTATACCATATGCTAAAGAAATAAATCAATGATGAGTCTCTTTTCATAATGCATTTGTATCTATAATTATAAGTGTCACTTACACTCATATGCTTATATTGATTAATTTCAAAGAGAAAAAGTTCATTTTACCAAATATGAAAGAATCAGCCAGCAATAACTTGTTCGTTAGGTTGACCAAATTAAAAGATGATACTATCCGCGGTTGGTAAAGATGTGAGCAAACAAATATAGCCTTGCACAACCAAGGGAGGTGAAATTTGTGTTCATCTTTCTAGAAGGTAGTGTAATAGTAAGCATCAAAATTGTTTAAATTAGTCCTGCCGTTGATTGATACAATGGTTTTAATGCTAGGCAATTAGTGGAATAATAAAAGTATTCAAGTATATGCATGGTTTCATTTTTACTTACCAAAACATGAAAGTTGTCAATACTCTGATAGTTACTCAGTTATTGCACATCTCAGTAAAATATTAGGTAGCCATTCAAAAGTTGAAACAAGCCTGGATTTATTATTTTTTTAAAATTTTTTTAACATTTATTCATTTTTGAGAGACAGAGGGTCAGTGTGGGAGGGGCAGAGAGAGGGAGACACAGAATCCAAAACAGGCTCCAGGCTCTGAGCTGTCAGCACAGAGCCCCATGCGGGGCTCAAACCCACCGACTGTGAGTGAGATCAGGACCTGAGCCGAAGTCAGATGTTCAACGGACTGAGCCACTCAGGCGCCCCCTGTGATATTGACAAATGTTCACAATACAGGATGTTAAAAAAGGGCAGCGGGCTAAACAGGTTATATAATCATAAGTGATTTCTGTAGACACACATCACATTATGACCTACAGATCCTTCACACACGTAGGAAAGCTATGCAAACAATAGATATCGCAATGTTAACAGTGGTTATATCTGCGAGATGGTATTGTGGCCTTTTCTTCCTTCCTATTCATTTTGACCATCCTTTACATTTCGCACTATACACTACTTCATTAAACTTGATTTCAATTTCAAATGTACGTTTCCGTTTTACCATGCATTCCATGTTTCTAAGGACTGACAACTTAATTTTTCATATTAGTTATTCCTGTGATTTGTGTTTATCTGGTGTCATTTGGATGTGTGAAGTGTTTCTAATCATTTGCCACTATAAATACCTTCATAATCCCACATTTTTGGGGGAAATATTTCATTATAATACGTTGCCACGGTGGAATAATTTGTTAACAAATTAAAAACACTTCTCCTCAAAGAGGACAAAACTAATTTACAAAATCATCAAATTCTAAGTGAAAATTATGGTAACTATTTTTCCTCGTATTAAAATTATATGACAAATCTTCACTTTTAATCTGAAGTTCTTAAATTTCACTTTATATAGTTTTCTGAATGTTTAACATTTTAAAATGAAGAGTAGGAAATCTAAATATTGTCAGTTTAAAAAAGGTTTTTATTCTGAATTTTTTTTTATCCTTTGCCTTTTAAAATCCTATGGTAATAGATTGATTCATCAATACTTTTTTCATCTTCTTAACTGCTGAAGAAACTGAGGCATATGTAAGCATACTAAATTGTCTAAGATCTTTTCATTCAGCAAATGTTAGACCCACTATTCACATTTGGGTTTGTAGACTACAAAGAATCCGTGTTTGTTTTGTTTTGTTTTGTTTTTGTTTGGTTCTGTTTTAGTATACTCTACACCCAACATGGGGATCCGAACTCACAACCATGAGATTAAGAGTCACATGCTCTACTGACTGAGCTAGTTAGCTCCCTCAATCCATGCTTTTTAATAGCACAGTGGTGGCACAGTGAACGCACCAGCTTGCCAAGGCAGGAGATTGTGAAGTCAAAGATGTTAATGATAGGCTTTTGGTATATAGAATATGGACTCACAATCTGCTGCAGGAGTTTTGTAAAAAAAAAAAAAAAAAAAAAAAAAAAAAACAAAAAAACAGGGAGCCACTGAAATGTTCAAATAGTAGATGAATGTGTTTCATGAAAAGATAAGGAAGAAACTTTAGAGAACCTTGGATCAGAGTAGCCCTGTATCTCTATGATCCATCAAAATGTATAGTAAGATCAAAAGTGAACCCTGACCTTAAATATGATCTTCTCTCTCTAGCTCTTAATAACATCCTATTTTTTTGTCATTAAGCATTAATATGACCCCTAGACTGAAAAAAAATATTTAATGATTTGCATGAGTGGCAAACTAAAAATCATTCTCTATGTCATTAAACATTATAAAATTATTGTTGCATTTATTTGAAACAGATGCATGCATATCTATATCTATATCTATATCTATTGTATATTATATGTAATATCTGTATATAGATATTATATAATCTATACATCTGTATCTATATCTATGTATCGATATCACAGTTATCAGTTGTGTGTGGTAATCCTTATTTATATATTGCCCCCTCAAGTTCATCAGTACAGCTGGAACTAGAACTCAGGTCTTTAGGTTCATAGAAGGAAGGAAGATATACAAGTACCCATTATTGACCGTTACCCTTTCCATGTTGTTTAATCCTTAAGAAGACTCCAAAATGAGTATCATTGTCCTCATTTAATTGATAAGCGAGTGAAAGCCCACACACAGGCTACATTGTCCAATGGGTTCCTTTTGTTTTAAGCTATACCTTGATTAATAAGGACCAACTTACTGA
The DNA here is from genome assembly GCF_027475565.1 of Acinonyx jubatus. NCBI lineage: Eukaryota > Metazoa > Chordata > Mammalia > Carnivora > Felidae > Acinonyx > Acinonyx jubatus. The sequence continues at coordinate 13,844,295 of NC_069390.1, forward strand.
AGGTTTGCCCACTATGAATCATATGATCCTTGCTACTGGCCAAATGTTTATGATGTTTCCATTATTTTAAGTATATTTATATGGAATTTATATGGAATGGATGATGCCCTTGGGATGCTATCCCTGAACTGCCTAATTATTATTATTTTTTAATTTAGATAATTGGAAAAAATATAGTGAGCTCTCATAGGCTTAAAAAAAAAAGCAGTTTACTGCTCTTTACAAAAAGAGTCTTTTGGGACCAAGCCAGGCTTACAGGTCAGTAGAAAGTTGTGTTAAATCAGTCACAAAGTAAAGTTAGGATGTAGTACTATTCTTTTTAATAAATGCAGTATGCTAAATTATAATATGGAACAGCTTTATATTGTCATATTTTTTCTAAGAAATTAGTAAGTCAGAAAAAGAATATTTATACCATGTATCATTGCTTTTTATGTGGGATACTGGTAATGTAGCCAGAGATTTCTGAACTGGGAATTTCCGAGAGGTGAAAAGTCTGAACTTTTGTCCATGTGTTGCCTGCAACTAGTTATGTAGATAACTAGAGGCTTTTTCATTTATTTGAGAATTGAGAAAATCAGTACTTCTCTATGGACCAAAAATTAATTATTCTTAATACATTTTCCATTGCAAAATGAGAATGGATATAAATTCTTACAGTTGTTTTCACATCTAAAATCTCATTTTAAGTGAAAATATTTTGAAAATTTCATTCTACAGTGAACACATATGCAGAAGTTGCATATTAAAAACAGACATTCTGATAGTTTTTAAAGAGCAGACCATGAAGAAAAGCCTGTTTAGATTTACTCAAGTTACTTCCTTAATTTAATGAACACAAAAGCCTGGTTTCTATTGGCAATGACCTTCTTCAGAGCATCTTTCACCTCCTTGTTCCTAAGGCTGTAGATCAAAGGATTCAACATAGGAATGATCACTGTATAGAAGACTGAGGCCATCTTATCCGTGTCTAGGGAATGGTTTGAGCTTGGCTGTAAGTACATAAAGATAAGGGTCCCATAGAATATGGTGACTGCCAGCATGTGAGAGCCACACGTGGAGAAAGCCTTGCGCCTGCCCTCAGCTGAGCGCATCCTCAGGATGGCAGAAATAATGTACGTGTAGGAGACAAAGACGACCAGAAGGGAAGAAATGAACATGATCCCAGCACAGACAAAGATCCATAGCTGTTTGGAGTGAGTGTCTGAGCAGGTTAGCCTGAGGAGAGGCATGTCATCACAATAGAAATGATTGATGACATTGGAGTGGCAATAGGAGAGGCGAAAGGTGAGGATAGTATGAAATAGTGCAACCAGGAAGCTATAGCTGTAGGGGACAACCACAAGCTGAATGCAGATTCCTGGGGACATGACAACCAGGTAGAGGAGAGGGTTACAAATGGCCACGTATCTGTCATAGGCCATGGAAGCCAGTAGCAAGCATTCAGCGGTCATGAAGGCCAGGAAACAGCCTAATTGAGCAGCACATGCATTGAAGGAGATAACATTTTGTTTGTACAAGAAATTCCCAAGCATTTTGGGTGTAATGACAGAAGAGTAGCAAAAGTCAACAAATGCCAGGTTGCTAAGAAAGAAGTACATCGGTGTGTTGAGTCTTGAGTCTGTTCTAATGACTAGGATCAAGCCGAGGTTACCAACCACTGTGAAGAGGTAGATAGATAAGAAAACCACAAAGAAGGGCGTCTTTAATTCCTTTCGATCTGTGAGGCCCGTGAGAATAAAATCCTTTACGTGGGTGCAATTTATCTGAGCCATATCTTTCCAAGGCTTCTGCATAGGAAAGCAGAGAAAAGAGTTAAATTCAAGTTGCTGCTCCTATGAGTAGTAATTTTATACTTTACTGTCTTGTGAAGAGGTTTAGTTGCCAAAATAGTGATTGTTAGCATATTGTGATTCTGGGAATGAGATGGAGAACAGAAAGAAATATATGCAGGAAAGGCATATTTCCCTTCTCTCAAATCCATTGTCTATAGAAAGATGGGACCCATGGAATAGTCCACATTGTTGTCCCAAAGCTGACAGAAAAATAGTTTGTATTTTTTATCTTACTTTACTAATTTGTCACTTAAAGTCCCTTCTAGGTTGCAGAATAATCTTCATAGTTATATTAACAATTCAAATACTAAAAATGGGTAGAGAGGGTACAATGAGATGTTTATTGGTCTCATTTGATCTTGCTAGACCTTTATGTAAAAACCATATTGTAATGCCCACTTTACACACGAGGAAGAGGAAACTGAAGTAGTAACACCTGAAACAAAAGCAGATAACTGGTCTGAGTATAGGTAGTTTGGTTTCACACTCGTATGGTTTTAACTCAGGAGACCATATCTCATCATTTTCAAATTTTGCTTTCTATCATACTGCCCACACATCACTATCTCTGAAACATGAACCTACATGATCCAAGGGAATGAACCCTCACAAATTTTACAATATATTTCGAATGAAAATAAACTGATATTTGCTTTCCAAGAGATTTGAAAATGTATGTCTCTTTACAAGTCAATTTATGTTTCTTTCAATTCTTTTTACCTTTTATTAAGGAAATATAAATTTAAGTTATGTTTTTGTATTCATCCTCATTTTCTTACTTTAGGTTGGATATTTATTTTTCTTATTCATTTTGACTGACTTTCCTAATTGAACTATTGAACATCTAAATATAATTTATGGAAATCTATTGTAGGAAAGCATAGGAATTATAGAACTGTGTTCATACTGCTAATGTTAAATGTCATCTCTCTTCTCCTTTTCTTCTCCCTCTCTCTTTCTCTCCCTCTCTCTCTGACTGTCTCTCACTCTCCCTCTCTCCCTCTTTTTCTCTCCTTCTATCTCTCTGTCTCATCTTTATACCTGAGAAATGAAAACAAATCTTTCTTAGATAAACTCATGCAAACTGCTTTATACACTCTGGAAATTGAACAGGGAATAAATATACAAATCTAATAAAAACTTATGTTTCTTCAAATTTTATCCAGAGTTTACTAATAGCTCTTTTGTAGCTCTTACAACTATTATTCAACTTATCCAAAAACGCATTTTAGTTATTTTTTGTTTGTTTCGATCAGTATGTTTACTGGGAAACACTGTGGGGTAAGTAAAAACTTTTAAGAAATACTTATTTACTTTAATTTTATCATAAATAAATTGTATATTCCTTTCTAAAACATTAATATTCATGGAGTTTTAATGTCTAATTACAGCAAGATGGAAATTGATATAAATAAGAATTAGCAACCCATCTATTCCAGATATCTAATTTTCATATTAAAAATGAAAGTCAGTCTAAGCAAAATGTTTTTTTAAAAGGAGAAAGGAACGAGAAAGGGAAAATAATGGGGTGCCTGGAGGCTCAGTTGATTGAGTTTCCAACTCTTGATTTTGGCTCAGGTCATGATCCCAGCATTGTGGATTGAGCTCTGAGTTGGGCTCCATGCTCAGGGCTTAAGATTCATTCTCTCTCTCTCTTCTTCTGCCCCTCTCCCCCCACACTCTAAAAAGGGGGGTGGGGGGAGGCAATAAAATAAAATTTTTATTTATTGGTCTGCTCATAAAAGATCTTTCTGTAGACTATTAGCTTTCAGACTCAACATTTTTGTGTCAGAAACCACAGAAATAAATAGTTATTACATGATGGCAATGAAATTAATAAATATATCCAGAATGATACTCTCATTACCCGGCATGCACTTACCTTGCATGTTCTTTTGTGTTCGAATAGAAACTGTTCTACATATCATACGAAGAGTTAATACCCAAAATCTATAAAGAACTTCTCAAACTCAACACCCGAAAAACAAAGAATCTGGTGAAGAAATGGGCAAAAGACATGAATAGAGACTTCACCAAAGAAGACATCCAGATGGCCAACTGACACATGAGAAAATGCTCCACATCACTCATCATCAGGGAAATACAAATCAAAACCACAATGGGATACCACCTCACACCTGTCAGAATGGCTAACATTAACAACTCAGGCAACAATAGATGTTGGTGAGGATGTGGAGAAAGAGGATCTCTTTTGAATTGCTGGTGGGAATGCAAGCTGGTGCAGCCACTCTGGAAAACAGTATGGAGGTTCCTCAAAAAACTAAAACTAGAACTACCCTATGACCCCGCAATTGCACTATTAGGCATTTATCCACGGGATACAGGTGTGCTGTTTCGAAGGGGCACATGCACCCAATGTTTATTGCAGCGCTATCAATAATAACCAAAGTATGGAAAGAGCCCAAATGTCTATTGATGGATGAATGGATAAAGAAGATGTGGTATATATATATATATATATATATATATATATATACATATACAATGGAGTATTCCTCAGCAATCAAAAAGAATGAAATCTTGCCATTTGCAACCATGTGGATGGAACTTAGGCTAAATGAAATTAGTCAGTCAGAGAAAGACAAATATCATACGACTACACTCATATGAGTACCTTAAGATACAGAACACATGAACATAAGGGAAGGGAAGCAAAAATAACGTAAAAACAGGGAGGAGGACAAAACATAAGAGACTCTTAAATATGGAGAACAAACAGAGGGTTACTGGAGGGGTTGTGGGAGGGGGGATGGGCTAAATGGGTAAGGGACATTAACGAATATACTCCTGAAATCATTGCTGCACTATATGCTAACTAATTTGGATGTAAATTTAAAAAAATAGAAAAATATATAACTACAAAAAATATTTCAAACAAAGAACCTGTTCTAATTAATTGAAATATTACAGTTAAGATTCTAAAAATGGAATCATGATCTACTTACTAGTAGTTACAACACAGTTCCAAAAGCTACACGCTAGCATGACACACACCATCACCAATCTCACTAATCTGAGTAGATGAGCAACTTACCTATAAACAGATCTAAGCAACGCCTCCCATCCTGATCAATAAGCAAGACTGTGCACATTCCACCCTTTTCTTGGTTATGTCCAACTGCTACTCCCTTAGGAGCCTATCTCAATTAACTCATTCACTCTTTCAATAATATATATTGAGAACCATTCATTTCCAAGCACTACTGTCTGAAAACCGAGCAGCCAAAGAATAGGCAGTAGACTAGACTGGAAAGAAAGCTTTACCTCAATTTCCTTTATTTTTCTGGTCTCTTTTCTTCTCAATTGTTTTGCTTCACTACAACACACAAAATTCTGACATTTGTGCAGACAAACCATTTTACTTTGTATTAAAAGTAAAGCATGAATTATATTTAAAAGTATATGTAAACTTTTATAATCTCATCCCTTAATATTTTTATAATCGCAATTCCATTCAATTCTCTCTACGAGCAGTGGACATCCACTGGTCCAGTTAATCAAACTGGTCTCCACTTGTCAATAACAGCATGCCCTTCCTTACTTCTCTACTTTGTTCTTGCCATTTCCAGTGCAGTAAAACCTTGGTTTGCAAGCATAATTCATTCCAGAAATAGGCTTGTAATTTAAAGCACTTGTTTATCAAAGTGAATTTCCCCTTAAGAAATAATGGAAACTCAGATGATTCGTTGTCAAACTCCAAAATATTCATATAAAAAATGAATTACAATACTGTAATATAATACAGAATAATAAAGAAAATACAAAATATAAAGACAAATAAACAATTAACCTGCATTTACCTTTGAAAACCTTCTTGGTTGATGTGAGGGAGATGAATGACAGGAGGGTTATTGTCTGGGACAACTTTCACTATAACTAACGGAACCACTGCTATCTATTGGCTCGATGGAATCTTTTTATTTTCCTGCAACTTTAACAAAGAACTTATCCAATGATCTAGAATGAAGCAAAACATTCCCAAGCTTAGTCTTGTATGGAAAAGCAAAGGACTGTCCGTAGGTGCTTCGAAGTGACAAAAAATACACTAGTGCCAGTTGTGGGCTCCATCCAACGTTCTGAAAAATCACTGATTTCTGCCAGGCACCAGAGCCTGAGACTGAGCATCCAAGCATGGGAGATGATCACCCACAATCCCACAGTGAGAGAGAGAGAGAGAAAGATTGAAGATCCTTTGGCTTATTCGTGATCATGTTACTTTCAGCATCATGTACTGCTTGCATTGCAAGACATCACTCATTTATCAAATTAAATTATTATAAATGTTTGCTCATCTTGTGGAACACTCACAGAGCAAGTTACTTGCAATCCAAGATTTTACTGTACTCTTCTTTACAAGAAAAATGGATGATGAAAGGAACATTCTTTTATCCTTAATGCCTGTTGAAACATCATCTATTCTGTGAAGAGCTACTTCCCATGTTAACATATTTCATATGTTTTTTCTAGAATCACTTGAGACATAATTCATTTATAGTTCTCGCCACGTGTATAACGACATCTGTATCCATACATCTTCCTTTTCTAGATGTTAGTTAGACATTTTAAAATTGAGAGCCATGATGGTTTTTTGTCATTTCCTAGTGCAGTCTCTTCTACATGTTAGATAATAAAGAAATAAATAGTAACATTTGGTTAACTATTTTAAGATTAATATCATAATAATTATATTTGAATATTTCTTCCTCTTATTCTTATGTTACAGTCATTGCTTTGGAAAATATTTCTAAAGACACACTGGTGATCTTTGTCCAATATACTCCCCACTAATCCTGCGTGAATTCTCTAGCTATAATAAATGCAGGGACACAGTTTTGGCATAGATTATAATCCGATAAAACACGGGCCTGATTTTTCCAAATTTCTTCAGAGATTCTGAACTGAAATTTTTATTTTCTTTAATCTGAAAAGAAATTATATATATGAAATAAAATACATATAAAATATATAATCTAAAAGTAAAAATATGTATAAATAAATATATATTTAAATCTAAAAAGAAACACATAAATATAAATATAAATAAATATAAATATATCTAATGTAAAATCAGAGAAAACAGTTTACTTTTATTTTACAAAATGCACTAGTCCATCATGTTATACTCTAATTAAAAAAAATTTTCACATTTATTTATTTGAGAGAGACAGAGCGTGAGTGGGGGAGGGGTAGAGAGAGAGAGGGAGACAGAATCCGAAGCAGGCTCCGGGCTCTCAGCTGTCGTCAGCACAGAGCCCAATGTGGGGCATGAACTCACAGACCATGAAATCATGACCTGAGCTGAGGTCGGATGCTTAACCGACTGAGCCACCCAGGCACCCTCTATTTAATTTTTAAAATTCTTATCTTGAGCTGCTACAGGATTGTTAATAAGTCAATAAGTCAAAGCCCACCATTTTGAAATATATTCTTCTTATCTACCCAGGTAGAAGGCGCTCCTCTTTCTTCACACAATGGGTCTGAATAGCAGGTGACTGCACGTATTTATTAGTGTCTCTGTCCCAAAAGATCTTGCCTCACAGCATGATGCAAGCAAGATTATTAGAAAAATTACAGTCCCTGTTCAATTGATACCTCGAGAAAGCTTTGAAGGTTTATTGATGTGATTCCCTGTTTTTAAAGAACTGCATATCTGTATCTCTGCCATTAGTATAGTATTATTGCTCTAAGGTTCTCCTAACTCTTAAAATATTATGATTAGTTAATTTTTAAACATTATTTTTGTGGTAGTAGATGATTAGTGTCAATCTTTGAGATTTAAAGGGCAGGTGTGAATTACATTTTTAAAACTCTCATAACTTCCTGTGATATGAGTATCTATTTCCTTTAAGGACCTCCCCCTTAATACTGTATGCACAGGGCATTTGGTAAAAGCTCTGGGCATTAGTTTCCACCCTAGTCACTTTGACCTAGATGATGAATAAGAAATATGTTGCCAATGGTGCATGGGGAATGAAGTGTGGATACGTGAATTTTATATACTGGCTATGACTTTAAAATTTTCTCCTATCCTTTGAGCAAAAAGTTAACTATAACACTGGGCTGCGATATAATGAAGAAGGGGATGGAGTCTTACATTTCTTTTCCATGATGTATTAAAAAGACACTGTGAAGGAGAAAATATAGCAAAGGCTTAAAAATCACATGCTGCTTACATTGTGTAAATGATGATCAAGCTAGGGAAAGATCAAGATAGGGAATTGTATGTGTTTGAACTACATGCTCCAGATATTAAATAATACTTTGAATGCATACTGCCTTTTTCTTCCCCATCTCTGTTTGGGGAGCACATCTGGTACAATTGGCTAAATATCCCATCTCTACTTGTGTCTTGTTATAAAATGCTGCGACTTGAGGTTTGGTATTGAGATGCTTGTCCATTATGTACAGTACAACACTTAAAAACAAACTAACAAAATCCTGAGGAGCAGTGATTCTGAACAAGGCATTCAATGCTGACTGTAATTAAAAGGACACTCTTACTAATGAATCAGAAATATTTGTTTATTTTTTAAGTGTTTATTTATTTCTGAGAGAGAGAGAGAGAGACAGAGTATGAGCAGGGAAGGGGCCGAGAGATGGGGAGGCACAGAATCTGAATGCTCCAGGCTCTGAGCTGTCAGCACAGAGCCGGATGCAGGGCTCGAACTCGGGAACCATGAGATCATGACCCGAACCAAAGTCAGACACTTAACTGACCGAGCCACCCAGGCACCTCTGAATCAGAAATATTTAAAGAGTATGGGGCACCTCGGTTAAGTGTCTGACTACAGCTCAGGTCATGACCTCATGGTTCCTGAGTTCGAACCCCGCATCTGGCTCTGTACTGATAGCTCAGACCCTGGAGCCTGCTTTGAATTCTGTGTCTCCCTCTCTCTCTGCTCCTCCCCCATTCATGCGCTGTCTCTCTCTGTCTCTCAAAAATAAATAAACATTAAAAAATAAAAAGAAATATGTAAAGAGTTCAGAAATTACATTCGATTCCTCAATTCTTTTTTTTAATCTTAAAATATTGTATCAGGTAAAACAATTAAATAAAATACAACTGATAGAAGACATTTTATAAACGGTCATGGAAAACCATACCTACATTTTATATGGGAATCCAGAAACTTTATTCCATGAATCCTGCATGTACATTTACCCGATGGTCCTGTTTAATGTCAATCCATACCTTCCTATTCAGACTTGTAGCAATCACTGTCAGTATCCATAAGTATTTCATGGCTTAGCTCCTCCTAAGCATCCATTTCCTCGCTCATGTCTCATCACAAACAAGATTTATAAGGCATAGTGTCTGTGAATAAATGTATAGTAAAACCATGCTCAGTGAACAGAACTTGGCTGATCAGACAAGTGTAGTAAATTAAGGATTTCCATCTTGTAACATTAGACTAGATCAATAATATTTTAACATCAACAGTGGGTGCATACTAAAAGACTCTACATGGGACGCCTGGGTGGCTCAGTCAGTTAAGCATCTGACTCTTGATTTCAGCTCAGGTCATGATCTCATGGTTCAAGAGTTGAAGCCACATGTCGGGCTCTATGATGACAGTGCAGAGACTGCTTGGGATTCTCTCTCTCTCTCTGCCTCTCCCCTGCTCATGTTCTATCTCTCTCTCTCTCTCTCAAAATAAATAAATAAACTTAAAAAAATAAATTAAAGACTACATAATTTTATTCTTTCCTATTATTTAGTGGATCTATACATTCCCATACCTAAGTTCAGGGTAATAAGAAGATTCCAAAGGACTTTGTGGTCTCCTTGCTTACTAAAGCATCTGCTCTAGCTGTCCATTCTAAAACTAGGACCATTCATCAATAATTTTACAACAAATTAAAGGAAACAAGGGACAATGCAAAGTATCCACTAAAGGCTTTGTCACGATGTTAGTATAACTGATAAAAGAAAACATTTTCGGGGAGCCTGGGTGTCTCAATTGACTAAGCATCTGCCTCTTAACCTTGGTTTGGGATTCTCTCTCTGCCTCTCTCCTCCCCTACCCCACTCCCTCTCTGTCTCTCTCTCTCTCAAAATAAATAAACTTAAAAAAAACCCCAACGTTTCTCTGGGATGCCTCAAATTTCTTCTCCCCAAATTGGGTAGTTTAGAAAGAATTTAACTTAATTAGGGAGGAAATTAGTAGGGAAGAGTTTAAAAAGGATTTGGGGGCAGGTAATCTAAGGATACCTCAATTACAATTCTTTCATGTCTATGAGTCTAATTTTGTTTTGTAGGATTGCATTTCTTTTCTTATATCATAATTCTTATGCCTAAATATTTAGTGCCTATACTTGAAGAAGATCTTCAACACTGGAATTCATTTATAAGTAATGTGAACATACCCATAGCAGGTTAACATGATTTTCCATATATAGGCATACCTCAAAGATTTTGAAGGTTAGGTTGCACACCACTGTTATAAATAAAGTATCACAATAAAGCAAATCAAATGAATTTTTTTTGTTTTCCTAAGGCATATAAAAATTACGTTTACACTATAGTTTATTAAGTGTGCAATAGCAGTATGTCTAAAACAATGTACATAACTTAATTTAAAAAACTTTATTGCTAAAATATGCTAACCATCAATGGAAATTTCAGTAATTCATAACCACTGGCCACAGATTACCATAACAAATGTTTGGAATATCACAAGAATTACCAAAATGTGCTAGAGACACAAAGTAAGCAAATGCTTTTGGAAAAATCATGCTGCTAGACTTGCTCAAAACAGGGTTGCCACAAACATTTTTAAAAACAGGAATGTCTGTGAGGTGCAATAAAGCAAAATGCAATGAAATGACAGATGCCCATATCTCTTCCAGTTTAGTTCTTTGACTATTTGTCAAGACTCATTCCTAAGGGTAAGTGTCGAAATCAGCCATAGAGCTGATTAAAATATGGATTTATTAACCTTTTTCTGGTGATGCTGGTTCAATAGGTCCATAATACCATCTGGTTACCTCTTTTCAAAATTGTACAATAGAGATTGGTGTATACTCACTGATCAAAAACTCTCAAAAAACAGCAAAAAAGTCTATTACAACAACAAAAATTTCCCTCTAACGATACAAGGAATTCTCACAAACATGATCCCTGGAATGTCTAATGATATCATAGTACAGGACGTATATTATACACAGTAAAGAAGACTGAGAGAGTAGGGAAAAAAGAAAATCCTCCAGTAAATTTATGAATCAACATGAAAATATCAATGGCTGTCCCCTGGGTCTTTCACTGAAAAGTTATATAAATTATATTAATTTCATTAAAATAATTTCAATCAGGGGCGGGGGGGTGGCTCAGTTGGTTAAGTGTCCAACTTCAGCTCAGGTCATGATCTCACAGCTGAGGAGTTCGAGCCCCGTGTTGGGTTCTGTGCTGACAGCTCAGAGCCTGGAGCCTGCTTCAGATTCTGTGTCTCCCTCTGTCTTTATCCCTCCCCTGCTCAAGCTCTGTCTCTCTCTTTCAAAAATAAATAAACATTAAAAAAATTAAAAGTTAAATTTTTTTAATTAAAAATAAAATAAAATAATGTCAATCATATTTAGTGTTCAGAATGTAAATTCATCAGTATTATATGTTTTTTTTAAATCAGACAATAGTAAGGAGTTTTATTTTAAATATATTTTTCAGTTTAATTTTATTCACTTGGCTTTGAAGAGGATTTTAACTATCTGGATTATAGTTCTTCAAAACGCAGTGATCCACTATACCCCAACATACCCAGGTACAAAGCAAAAACAGAAACCAAAGGATAAGAAGGATCAATTTACTTCTCTCCGCTGTATTTTATTACTTTGTTCAAGTTTATTTACTTTTTTTAAACATATGTCTCTCCCAATTCCTGGAAATATTTCTTTAAAATTTTTCTGTTAACATTTATTTATTATTGAGAGACAGAGACACACAGAGCGTGAGCAGGGGAGGGGGAGACACAGAATCCGAAACAGGACCCAGCCTCTGAGCTGTCATCACAGAGACCAACTCGGGGCTTGAACTCACAAACTGTGAGATCATGACTGGAGCCGAAGTCGGTCACCCAACTGACTGAGCCACTCAGGTGCCCGGAAATATTTCTTTTAAAATTGGGTATGAAGTTAGTGAGCAATGTTTGTTTCTGTAACAACCTCACATTTCAAAGAACTTGAGTTGACTTTTTAATTCAATGCTTCCCAAATCCTAGCTCCTTTTAATTCCTGGGATTAATTGTAAACCTATGCCAGCCACCTGTTTGCTTTCTCCGACATATGGTAACCTATCCTAACCATCTCATCATTGGCCTATAGAGCTCTAAAATTACACTGATTTTAAGGAATAGCATGAAATTGTTAGAAATCTCTGTAAGGCAGCCTTCACATCCTTATTCCGCAGGCTGTAGATCATGGGATTCAACATGGGGATCACCAGTGTATAAAACACGGAAGCAATTTTATCAGTATCCAATGAGTAGTTAGTTTGAGGCTGCAAATACATGAAGAGAAGGGTCCCATAGAACACAGTGACAGCCATCATATGTGAAGCACATGTGGAAAAGGCTTTTTTCCTTCCTTCTGATGAACGCATCCTTAGAATGGACAATACAATGTTGAAATAAGATACTACAACTATTATCAAGGATAAGACCAAATTTGTAGCTGCGGATATAAATACTATTGTCTCTGGAAGGTAAGTATCAGAGCAGGACAATGTTAACAGTGGGACAATATCACAGAAGAAATGATTGATTACATTGGAGGAGCAATAAGACAGAGAAAATATACAATATGAAACCACAATACCTGTGGAAAAGCCATAGAGGTATGTGAGGGATACCAGCAGAAGGCAGATCTGTGGAGATACCACCACCATGTAAAGCAGGGGGTTACAAATGGCCACATAGCGGTCATAAGCCATCACAGCTAACGTGAGCACCTCGGCTACAATGAAAAATAAGAACCCTCCCAGTTGGGTGGCGCATTCATAGTATGAGGTGGTTTTCTTCTGTACTAAAAAATTGATCAGCATTTTAGGGGCAATGACAGTAGAATCGCCAAGATTGATGATAGCCAAATGGCGCAAGAAGAAGTACATGGGGGTTTGAAGTTGAGAGTCAACACTGGTGAGGGTGATGATGCCCAGATTCCCTGCCATGGTCAGCCCATAGATCACCAGGAAAACAAAGAAGAGCGGAATCTGGAGCTCTGGGCGGTCTGAGACTCCCATGAGAATGAACTCAGTCACCAGGGTGAGGTTCCCTGGAGCCATGTAAGGGTTTGGAAACTCATCTGTTTGGAGAAGAAAAGGAGAAGTGGTTACAAACTCTAAAGATTTATTTTTTAGGACTTTCATTAGGCAGTAAGGGTAATTCCTTAGGTGAGATTTCCTGGAATGATGTATGAATCTAACTCGGTTATTGAAATCAAGGTGCTAGGACTAGTAAATAAACTACAGTCATTTGGAAGAGAGAAAAAGCAAGTGCAGCAAATTAAATAGATGACCCAGCTTCATTCATTATTGGAGGATTTCCTTCCTCACATTCTTATTCAGTTTTGAATATCTTTTTAGCTTGCCAGGTATTTGAAGCCATGATTTCTATCTTATATGTCTCTTGAGTGTGAAAAGCCTTGAGGAATTGTATGCCTTCAAAAAATCCAATTTCTCCTTGTGATTTCTTAATCTGGGACTTGTTGCTTTATTGTAAGATTGGATGATTCTAGTCACTATCCTGCCCCATTTTCTTTATCCTATCTTTCTATAACTTCTAGCTGATGGACATTGAATTTGCAATTTCTACCATCCATATCCGTTAACTGTTTTTTCTCATTTTCCATTTTATTAACCCAGATAAAAATACTTGGAAATATGTCTTTTTTTTTGCGTTTATTTATTTATTTATTTATTTGATAAACACAGAGAGAGAGCATACACAAGCAGGGGAAGGACAAAGGGAGAGGGAGAGAGAGACTCCCAAGCAGGTTCCACTCTGTCCTTCCAGAGCCCAATACAGAGCTCTACTCACAAACTGTGAGATCATGACCTGAGCCAAAATCAAGAGTTGGGTGCTTTACTGACTAAGCCACCCAGGTGCCCTGGAAATATGTCTTTTATTTTTTAGATGACTTATTTTCTCTTCAGCTTTCAGAAAATAAGACCTGTAAAAATTACAAATGTTTGTAAAACAACCCATTATGCTTTATTGGATACTATTTCTTTTTCCTTTTTTTTCTCATAACTTTTCCTTCTTGCCTCACAAGTTGTAAAGTTCCATCATGGTTATTTTTAATCAGTATTTTTAATTTATAGAATATTATAACATTATTTTAAAAACAATATATCTGGCCTTTGTTTTTAGTTGAACTTTATCTTGCATATTTTCCTACTTTTGACATATTTCACTACTGCAATGATAATAAACATCCTTACATTATAAAACCTCTATGATAATTTCATTGCATATATTTCCCAACGGATCAGCATGCTATTATGATATGACTGAATATTTTCCTAGAGTTGCTTGTTTCGAGAATGGTCATCTGTTCCTAACTAACCCGATTAGAATCCCTTCCCAATTACAACTGATAGTTCCAGTGGTGGGCACCTGTCCAAAAGAGTGCCATGATTGTCTCTTATATGAAGATCTTGTGTTACATTCTAGAGAATCAAGACTATATCATCATATAACATAACATCCACCATTTAGCAGAAGTTTAAGTATTCTTGCACATAAACACACAACATTCATAGTAATAATAATAATAATAATAATAATAAAAGTGAGTAGGAGGAAATGTTCGGACATGATGGATATGGTTATGATATGTTGTGGTGATGGATTCACTGATGTAACTCCAGACTCATCAAATTGTACCCATCAAACATGTATAAGCTTTTTGTATGTCAACCATACCTCAATAAAGTGGTCTAAAAAAAAAGACTACAGGTCATAAATGCCTGAACTGTTAAATCTCAAGTTGTTGACATTTTCTCTCTTACAATAGGATGGAATGGAGAACCATTCTGCAGTGAGAAAAAAACGAATGAAGCAACAATATAGAAAGAATCAGAAAAAACAAGACCAAAATAACTTCTAACATTGTAGAGTATTTACTACATCATCATTCTTTTCTTGGTTTCTTTGAGCCATTTTCTTATTCAAGGGAGAGAGAGAGAGAGAGAGAGAGAGAGAGAGAGAGAGAGAGAGAGACTGTGAGTGAGGAAGAGGCAGACAGAGAGGGAGACAGAATATGAAGCAGTCTCCAGGCTCTTAGCTGACAGCACAGAGCCTGACACGGGAGTCAAATTCATGGACCACAAGATCATGATCTGAGCCAAAGTTGGATGCTCAACTGACCAAGGCACCCAGGAACCCCGAGCCATCTCCTTACTTATTTATTTACCAAGTATTTTTTTATTTCCTACTTGTGCAAGAGAATGTTCAATCTCCAGATAAATTACTTGTCCCTCAGTTCATGAGACTTCTATTCCAATAATAAAGAAGAGACATTTATAAGTAATGGAACTTATAAATGAGATAATTGAAGGTTGTAATAAACACAATAAATAAATTGAATGAAAACATACATTAGTATAACCTGGGATGATGATATCACATAGGATGTTAGCAGAAGGCCTTTCTGAGAGAGTGACATTTGAACTGAAACCTAAAGTGTTAGAAGGGACCAACTATTTCATAGATCACAGGAAGAACATTCCAGGATTTCAGGCAGGCATGTATTTCTTGAAGATACTTCACAGGAGTAGAAAAGAACTTGTCTTCTCTGTTTACAACTTATACTACAACTTGTTCCTGTTTATTTATTTTTTATTGATTTAGGAGAGAGGTTGAGAGAGAACAAGTCAGGGAGAGGGATAGAAGGAGAGAGAGAGAGAAAATCCCATGTGGGGCTTGAACCCATGTCCCTGGGATCATGACCTGAGCTAAAATCCAGAGTCATATGCTCAACAGACTGAGCCACCCAGGTGCCCCAGTGTTTTGTTCATTTTTAAAATGGAACTTGAGGGCACCTAGGTGGCTCTGTTGGTAATGTGTCCAACTTTGGCTCAGGTCATGATTTCGTGGTTTGTGAGTATAAGCCCCCCATCAGGCTTTGTACTGACAGATAAGACCCTCTCTCTCTGCCCCTCCCCTGCTCATGCTATCTCTCTCTCTCTCAAAAATAAATGAACATTTAACAAATAAAAATAAAAATAAAAAATAAAAAGGAACTTGGGGCACCAGGGTGCCTTAGTAGGTCAAGCATCCAACTCTTGACTTCAGCTCAGGTCATGATCTCATAGTTCATGCACCATATGGAGCTCTGAGCTGACAGCGCAAAGCCTGCTTGGGATTCTCTCTCCCTCCCTCCTTGCCCCTCCCCTCTCAATAAATAAATACACATTTAAAAAAATGAAAAAAACAAGAAGTTTTAAGGTAGGTAAATAACATGATCAACTTTAAATTTAAAATGAGAACTCCTACTGACATGAAGATAATAAGTTATAGGTTTGGAAAGAGGTACACATGAATAGAAATTTAGAAAGAGAGTCAAGCATTTGTTATAAGGCTCCTGGGGATGATAATGTTGACTTGGGTTCAAGTGGAGAAGCTGGAGGTAGAGGGAAGGAGATACATTTAACAGTTGGTAGCAGAAAGAAATGGTATCTTCAACATAATTCATATTATGTGAGACAGATATGAGGGAATAACAGATGGGGCCAGATCAGGAAAGACTTTATGATTTTTTCTTTTAAGTTTTTGCTAGTGGATCAATAGCCATGACATTTTTGAATATTAGAGAATGTGGTTTAAGATGGAGTGATTACAGTGGCATTTTGAACATAGTAAGCGTTAGAGGCTTATGAGACATTTAAACAATAATTTACACAAACTAATATTTAAGTCTGGAGCACATTAGTGTGGTTGGTCTTATAGATACTTAAGATAGCATTTTTTTCATCTAATTCAAGAATTTTTTTAAAAATTGTAAAAAACAAACAAACAAACAAAAAACCCTAACTTCTAATATGTTCCTCAATCTTCATCCTTTTCCACACAGGGACAACCCTGTTTCGAGATTCTAGCTTTTTCTTTTATCCTCAAACATTACACTACAGAATATTGCTTCTGTGTCCCCACCTCCATGCCTCTTTATGACCTTATCTTCTTTGTTTACGACTTTTAATATTTTGTTCACAGCTTTCTGGCTCTGCATTGTCTCCCTTGGCAAACACATCAACTCTAAGCAAAAAAAAAAAAAAAATCTAAATTATATCAGCTCTTCCATTTCTGCTGGAATCTGATGTGTTGCTCATTATATCCTTCATACTAAAGAGCAAAAATACATTTTAAAAAGCAACCATTTTAAAAGACAAACATCCTATTCATCCTCCAATTTGCTCTTTCAAAACTCCATATGCATTGTTGGCCAATTTCTCTAAATACTTTCCCATCCTAAGCGTCTTCCTCTTCTACTTGCTTAGGTCAAGCTTTCTTTATCACTGGACTTGACTATTGCATCTGCCTTGCTTTCCCTATCATAATTCTCTCAGGTTAGCTGGTAGAAAAATGGCAGTCGTTAAAGCTTTTTGCGTAATTAAGGTATATAATCTGAGCCTTTTTAAAAAAAAATAATAATTGAAAGATGCTTCAGCTTCATTTTCAGTGCATTCCACATTCAGGGCTATACCAATTTTCTGGCCATACTATCCTATCGGATACACAGTGAACATAATTTTCATCTCTGGCTGTCTGTGTCCTCATGTTGATTCTCCTGAGATGACTCCATTCTTTGTGTGTGAGAGGTGACATGTTATCTGAAGGAAGTTTGCTCATCCTTTGTAGCAGGGAGCCCCATGTGATCAGAAAATAGAAATAAAAGTAGTGTCAAATGAAGCTAACATACGTGAATTTTGGAGTATTTAATAATGTCATCTCTGATCATACTCTAGGCATTTTCAATCTTCTTATGAATACTAATGAGTAACGTGGAGAGTAAAAAGTTGAGCTTTCATTAACACCAATGTTTCATGGCTAATAATAATAACCTTAAAAAGTATATATGGAAATAGTTTCCATGTACTTTGAGCCTTCTTTTACTATAAAATTATGAGGCAGAATTTTTTAAAAAGTAAATTTATTTTTGAACGTCTTATTTTGGGTCATGTGAGCTAAGGGCAACCCAGCAAGTGAACATTTTCTTCCTTGTTATAGAGGTTCTGTCCTATAAAACCAGGGATCTTGGAGTTTGCAGTTTGTTAAAGTCTCACTTCTGCTTATGCAGCGTCTCTCCTCAAAGACAAGTTTTTCTTTATGAGTGAGATCTTCTCAACTATAATATTGGCACATTAGTTTTACTATGAGATAGTATATCTGTATGTTATCATATTCAATGGGAATTTTCTCAAGATAATTTGTGATTTTATATTCTCAAAAAGGAATGCCATTTGGAATTCTTTTTCTCACAGATTGTCAGGGGAAATATGCACTTTTCTTTTAGCTAATATGGAAGAAATAAAACTATGGTATACATAAACTCGGTGAGCAAAAGTTATGATTTCAGTAGGGATATAACTTATTTAGGTACATAAGACATAACAATACCAGCCCTGATTTGGAAACATAATAGCCAGATCATATTTAACAACATGTATTCGCCCAAAGGCTACAAATCTTGGAAACAGATTAACGTATTATCTTATTGGATTATTCATAGTGTCGAGTGCCTTCCAAAATAGAAGTGAAGGAGCTCAGTTTGAGGTTGAGTTTTGGATCTTTCAAAAGCCATTATACAAAAACAAGACAAATATTTTCTACCCACCTCTAGTGGAGAATCTGCTTCAGGCTCTTAGTGACAGTCTCTAAATGCGGTTCAATAAAATACCTAACTCTGAAGCACAGGTGATTCTAGAATCCACAAATTGCCTTTTATATCCTTGGGGAAGATGCCACTTGGAAATAGCTCCTTAACAAGATCTCCCTGCAGGAATTCAACCAGACATCCCTTGAGTGTTGTTTGTGGCACTAGGAACCTCCATTAATGAAGTGAGTTCAGTTCCCTGATATCTCAGAGACACAGTGATTAAAGTGTGTGTGTCAAAGTAACTCATGTGCATTCAGAGATTCATTATTGCAAAAATGCAATATTAAAGAGGTAGAAACCAATGGCCTAGCAGTAAAGTTAGAACAATCTCTATCCATAAATAGTATCATATTATGCCAACTTTTGGGGCACCTGGGTGGCTCGGTCAGTTGGGCATCTGACTTTGGTTCAGGTCATGATCACTCCCAGTCTATGGGTTTGCGCCCTGTGTCGGGCTCTGTGCTGACAGCTCAGAGCCTGGAGCCTGCTTCGGATTCTGTGTCTCCCTCTCTCTCTGCCTCTTCCCTGCTTGTGCTCTGTCTCTGTCTCTCTCTCAAAAATAAATAAACATTAAAAAAATTTTTATTATACCACCTTTTCTTTTTTTCCTTCACTTTTGCTTCAAATAATACAATTAACCATTATTTCATGGGGTGAAGTAGATATTAAAAGGAGAATGTGTCCTCTAAAAACATTCCTCAGGTAGTAAGATTACCATTTTATCTTTTCTTAATGATTATATTTCAGGTGAGGAAAGGTAGAACGTAACTACTAGGGAAGAATCAAACACAGTATTTAAAAAGTCAGCCTTGGGGCACTTGGGTGGCTCAGTGGGTTAAGCGTCTGACTTTGGCTCAGGTCATGATCTTGCAGTTCGTGGGTTCGAGCCCCACTTCGGGCTCTGTGCTGACAGCTCAGAGCCTGGAACCTGCTTCAGATTCTGGTCTCCTTGTCTGTCTGTTCCTCCCCTGCTCACACTCTGTCTCTCTCTCTCTCAAAAATAAATAAAGATTAATTAATTAATTTATTTTTTATTTATTTTATATTTTTTTAACGTTTATTTATTTTTGAGACAGAGAGAGACAGAGCATGAACGGGGGAGGGACAGAGAGAAAGGGAGATACAGAATCGGAAGCAGGCTCCAGGCTCTGAGCCATCAGCCCAGAGCCCCATGCGCGGGGTTCAAACTCACTGACCGCGAGATTGTAACCTGAGCTGAAGTCCGACGCTTAACCGACTGAGCCACCCAGGCGCCCCAAAGATTAATTTTTTTAAAAGGAAGCCTCTTGGTTATATCCATAAATTTCCTGTCACCTACATATATATTTTAA
This sequence comes from Acinonyx jubatus, assembly GCF_027475565.1. Lineage (NCBI taxonomy): Eukaryota > Metazoa > Chordata > Mammalia > Carnivora > Felidae > Acinonyx > Acinonyx jubatus. The sequence goes on from NC_069390.1 coordinate 13,864,348, forward strand.
CCAGTAAATCTTATATATATATAATATAGGTGTAATAATCATACATACATATTTATGCATGCAATGAACAATAGGATTATGTAGAAAGGAAACTGTCCTGTGAGAACACACACAAAAAAACCAGATAGATATTAAATACATCAGGAAGGTTACCTGCTGGTAGTGGGAGAGGGAACTGAATAAAAAAATAAGGTGAAAGATGTAGAGTTTGCTGGGGCTGCATAACAAAAAAACACAGACTGGGTGGCTTGAGCAACAGAAATGTATCTTTTCAATTGTGGAATCTAGAAGTCCAAAATCACAGGCTTGACAGGTTTGGTTTGTTCTGAGGAGTCTCTTAGCTTGTAAATGGCCACCTTCTTACTCTGTCTTCACATGGTCATTGTTGGTTCTAGGTACATGTCTAGTTTCTCTCTGGGTGTCCTAGTCTCCTCTTCTTATAAGGACACCAGTCACATTGGATAGGGCCCCTATCCAAATGACTTTAACAAGCCATTTTAATCAAATTACCTCTTTAAAGATTCTACCTCCAAATACAGTCACATTGTGAAATGCTGAGGGTTAAGGCTTCAACATATGATTTCGGTGCGACACAATTCAGCGAATAACAAATTGGAATGAAAAATAAACTAAGGAAAGAGAGGGCCTTTGCCTGGCCCAATGATGGTACAATGTCATGAACTGAGGAATATAATTTTTCTAAACATCTTGCCTTAGGTCCAAAAACAGTTGAAAACATACATATGTTCAGTATGTAGAAAACTTGCTTCTGGAAATCTGCTTTGCAAAATAATACAAGTTATTAAATTATATAAAAATCTTCATGAGTATATTATTAGCATGGCAAAATAGTAGAAACTAAGTATTTTGGAAACTTATTAAGTAAATTATAAACATACATAATTAATATAATTTTATATATTCTTTAAAACTTTGTATTTATTATATAGAAATTGAAAAGCTTCTTTATCCATTCATATCCTTGTCAGTGCCTGTTGCTTCTTGTGTTGTTAATATTAGCCATTCTGACAGGTGTGAGGTGATATTTCATTATGGTTTTGATTTGTATTTCCCTGATAATAAGTGATATTGAGCATCTTTTCATGTGTCTGTTAACCATCTGTATGTTTTCTTTGGTAAAATATCTATTCATGTCTTCTGACCATGTCTTAACTATACTATTTATTTTTGGGGTGTTGAGTTTGACAAATTCTTTATAGATTTTGGATACTAATCCTTTATCACATACATCATTTGCAAATATCTTCTCCCATTCTGTAAGCTTCCTTTTAGTTTTGTTGATTGTTTCCTTCATTCTGCAGAAACTTTTAATCTTGGCGAAGTCTCAATCATTCATTTTTGCCTTGGTTTCCCTTACTTCTGAATACATGTCTAGTAAAAAGTTGCTATAACCAATTTCAAGGAGATTGCTGCCTGTGTTTTTCTCTCTAGGATTTTTATGGTTTCTTCTTGCACATTTAGGTCTTTCATCCATTTTGAATTTGTGTGTGTGTGTGTGTGTGTGTGTGTGTGTGCGCTATAAAAAACCTTTATTCTTTTGCATGTTGCTGTCCAGTTTTCCCAAACTATTTGTTGAAGAGACTGTATTTTTTCCAATGGATATTCTTTCCTCTTTTGTTGAAGATTAATTGACCATATAGTTGTGGGTCCATTTCTTGGCTTTCTATTCTGTTCCATTGATCTATGTGTCTGTTTTTGTGCCAGTACCATACAGTCTTGATGTCTATAGACTTGTAATATAGCTTGAAGTCTGGAAGTCCGGAATTATCATGTTCCAGCTTTGTTTTGCTTTTTTAAGGTTGCTTTTCCTATTTGGGATCTTTTGTGGTTCTATACACATTTTAAGATTGTTCTCGCTCTGTGAAAAATGCTGGTGGTTTTTGATAGGGATTGCATTAATTGTGTAGATTTCTCTGGGTAGCATAGACATTTTAACAAGAAAGAAGTCGTGATGTATATACACAATGGAATATTACTCAGCCATCCATAAGGATGAAATTTTGCCATTTGCAATGATGTGGATGGACCTAGAGTGTCTTATGCTAAGCAAAATAAATTAGTCAGAGAAAGACAAATACCATACGATTCCATTCATATGTGGGATTTAAGACGTGAAAGAGATGAACATAGGGGGAAAAGAGAAAGAGTAGCCATAAAACAGACTCTTCACTATGGAGAACAAACAGCATTGCTGGAGGGGGAGGTGGGCAGGGAGAATGGATTAAAAGAGTATTTAGGTTGGGTATTAAGGAGGGCACTTGTGATGATCACTGGGTGTTGTATGTAAGTGATGAATCACTAAACTCTACTCCTGAAACTAATATTACACTATATGTCAACTACCTGTAATTGAAATAAAAACTTGAAAGAAATGTATAAAAACAACTTTTGTTTTCCACTTTTCTCCTTCTGTTTTTTATTCCTGTTTTTATTTTGCTGTCTAATTTTGGACTATAGAAATGTTTCTAGAGTTTTTAAAATTCCATTTATATATATTTAATGGTGACTCTAGGGAACACAATGTACACCACTAATTTTTCACATTTTAATTAGTGTTAATATTGTATTACTTTAAAACGTAGAAACTTTGCCACTGTATAGTCCTATTTAGTACTTCCCACTATATATACATAAAATGTATGTATTGTTTTGCCTTATAGTGCTCAATTGCTAAAGCAGGAAATATTCAATGCAAGATCCTTTTTGAAAATTCTTAATTTTGTTAAAGGAAGAAGGTAGAAACTAAGAAGAAATTGTGAACGAAATAATATACGTAAAATAAGAATTAAAACTGAAAAACAAACAAACAAACAAACCAAAATATTCTGAGAAACAAACTGAAAATAGTATTAAAAAGGCAATATTAAAGCAGTATAGAGGTTCCTCAAAATGTTAAAAATAGAAATATTCTACGATCCAGCAGTTGCACAATTAGGTATTTACATTATATAAAGGATACAGAAATACTAATTCAAAGGGACACATTCACACTGATGTTTATAGCAGCATGATCAACAATAGTCAAATTATGGAAAGAACCCAAATGTCCATCAACTGATGAATGGCTAAAGAAGCTATAGTGTATATATACTTATACACACATATATATGTGTGTGTGTGTGTGTGTGTGTGTGTGTGTATACACACACACATATATATATATGTAATGGAATATTACTTAGCCATCAAAAATAATAAAATCTTGCCATTTGCAGTGATGTGGATAGAGTCAGAGAGTATTATGCTAAGCAAAGTAAGTCAGAGAAAGACAAGTATCATATGATTTCATCATATGTGGAATTCAAGAAATAAATCAAATGACTATGGGGGAGGGCAGAGAGAGGCAATCCAAGAAACAGACTTCTAACTCTACAGAACAAACTGATGGTTCCTGGAGGGGAGGTGGGTGAGGCAGTGGTTGGAATAGGGTGGTGGGGATGAAAGAGGACACTTGTGACGAGCCCCAAGGGTTGTATGGAAGGGTTGAGTCGCTATATGGCACACCTGAAACTAACATTACACCGTACGTCAACTCACTGGAATTTAAATAAAAACTTGGAAAGAAAAAGGAAAAAAATGACCATATTATACTGGTTTCTTCTAAAACGATGTATTTTTTAAAATTAAATAAAAATGTAAATAAGACAATATGTTTTTAAGGTATAACTTAGGGAAAATAAAATGCCGATTGTGCATGGACACCACTTGAAAAATAACATTTCCAGTATTACTCCTGCTTCCAATTAGAGAGAGTTTCATCACCTTAAAATGTGTGTCTGTGCAGCTAATTACCCCACACTGTATCCTAAGCCACAATTACTGTGATTTCTTTCACGATGGCTGAATTTTACCTGTTTCGGAACTTGATGTAAATGGAATAATGTTTATGTCTGGTTTCTTTTGCTCAACGTAATGCTATTGAAATTCATACACTCTGTTATACACATGGACATGTATTCCATGTTACTGTTGAGTTGTACTTCAGTCAATGCATATACTACAATTTATGTTTTATCTATTGATGGACAGTTGAAATATTTCCATGTTGTACTGCCATGAGTAAAGTTATCAGTATCATTAACATACACCTGTTTTGCTGGAGATCTTTTTATTCCTCTCGTGTAAGCATCTAGGAAAAGAATTCCTGGGAGTAACATGTTTAACTTTACATAAAACTGCCAGTCCATTTTCCAAAGTGAAGTACCTTTGTACCTTAAAATCAGCAACGTATGATAATTTCAGGAGCTGAACGTAGCAGCTGATATGATTCTTTGTATATGTGATTCTTTGGCAACCTACTATTTTAAATTGTATCCACCCTAGTGGGTGACAAGTGGTAGCTCATAGTTATTTAATTTCATTTCCCTGGTGACTAAGGATGTTCAACTTTTTATATGTGTGTATTGGCCTTTTATATTTCTTCTGTGAAATGTATTTTCTAATCTTTTTCTCCAGTTTTTGCATAGTGTCTTTTGTTACTGATTTGTAGAATATATCTTGGATCCTATTAAGTCACGTTGGTTTCTTAGCTGATAATTGAACATATATGTGTACATGTTTGGGGCACTCTATTCTCTCGATTACTCCAGGTTGATAGTTGGTCTTTAAATCAATAATGTAAGTTCTTCAACTTCATTCTTTTTCAAAAATTGTTTTAGCTATTCTGGATCTTTTGTGTACTGTATCAAAAGCAGACCTAAAGCCAGATACGCGGGACCTAGCTTGCATACCATGAGGTTAGGTTTAGAACATTCTGCTCTGAAAAGGAACATTTGGTAGCAGTTATTAAATTATTCTCATATCAAAATTTGATCCCAAACTTAACATTGAGTCTTGTTAAAAGTTGTACTTTTGTCTTGACCCTATGATGTTAAGTTAAGGGATGAACTACTTGGATACTTAGGATAACATAGTAAAAGAGATCATTCTTTTTTGAGCCAACTCTCTCCAGTTTCTTGAAGCCAGAATGGCTTTCTGTTCTAAGTGTTTGCAAAAGCCCCTTCAAGAAACAGTATATCTTGTTTTGTTTTGTTTTTTTGTTTTTTTTTTGTTTTTTGTTTTTTAAACAGAGGTGATAGGAAAGGAATTCAAGAAATCAATGTACATTCCATGTAGGAAATCAATCTCAAGGACTTTTAGAAATAATTGGAGCGTGCGCTTTGCAATTGAGACATTAGGGCCTTGTAACTAATTCCATTTAATCATTGATACAAATATATTCCAATTTCCAAACTAAAAATTTGTATGCATGAAGCCATTAATTAGATATGGGGTGAAAATACAAGAAAAACTAAAGGTCCTAACTTTGGGAGAAAGAGAGTGTACAAATACCAAAGGATTTTCATATAGGTTGGTAGCATTCTGGTTTTTTTTTAAATTAATTAATTAACTAATTTATTTATTTACAACATGAGCAGGGAGCGGGCAGAGGGAGTGGGAGAGGAAGGATGCCAAGCAGGCTCCACACTTCCAGAGCAAAGCTCAATGTGGGGCTCAAACTCACGAACCCTGAGATCATGATCTGAGCTGAAATCAAGTCAGACGTTTAACCAGCTGAACCACCCAGGCGCCCCGGTTGCATTATTTCTAAACTATTTACCATTATAATTATGATGAGAATCGGTACTTCGCGGCAATTAGGGACAATAGCCCTAACCAATGAAGTCAGGAATATGATAAATTTCCTGGAGAAAAGAAGGTAATGTTTTAGAGCCATTCCTGATGTAGCTAGAATATCAAATAGCTCACAATATCAGCTAGTGATGATAATAATCACCTGATTATCAGCTGAAAGTAATAATCACCTATTAGTCACATGTTGCAATTTTATCATCATGCAATCACACAATGAAAATGATAAGTCAGTAAATGTTCATATCTCTTAAAAAATAATAAAATAAAAATACTTTTGGTAAAATCACAATGCATAGGACTTTATTCTGTGTTTTTTTTATTTCAAGTTATTATGCATATTTATAAAATGTTTACCCAACATATCATTAGAATGTGAAAAAACCCTGGGCGTTTGGATGGCTCAGGTGGTTAAGCATCCGACTTTGGCTCAGGTCACGATCTCGCAGTTTGTGAGTTCGAGCCCCACATGGGGCTCTGTGCTGACAGCTCAGAGCCTGCAGCTTGCCTCAGATTCTGTGTTCCCATCCGTCTCTGCCCCTTCCACTCGTGTTCTCTCTCAAAACTAAATAAGTATTTTTAAAAATTTTTTAAAAGAATGTGAAAAACTCTAAATATTTACTCTGAAATAAGAAGCGATAGTAATATCAAGCCCTAAGTATAAGGCTATTTTTTTAGGGTTTTTTTTAAAAATAACGATTAAATAAATAAAAAGCTGCAAATAATCAAATGTTCATCAACCAAGGAATGGCAAAGACAAAGTGACTGATGGGTACTTCACAGCATGCTGATATTAAAAATGCTAATATTAAAAAACAGTTATTGACCAAGAAAGATGCTGATGATGAATTGTCAAGTAAGGAAAGTAAGTTGCAGAGGCATGGTGAATTATGATTTTTTAAAATACCGTTCTATAATGGATGGTATTGGAGAAAGCTATTAATATTATTTGATGTTACTTTTTGTTTTGTGAATAACAATGGAAATGAAAAAGACTGTGCAGTACAATATAAACTGTTAAGCTAGAAAATAAAATGCGCTCATAACAACAAATAAGCTGAAGGATAAGATCCAAAGTCAACATGGTAAACAAAGTTGATATCATCAGAGAACACAACTTTGTATTCATTTTATTGTATTGAATTTATGTTTTATTTTAGTCAGTTCACTTTATTTAAAAAATTAAAAAGTCTAGCTTTATTGAGATTATAATCAATAAAAACATTGTATAAAACTAAACTATAAAACAATGGTTTGATATTTGTAATATATCATGGAATGATCGCTACAGTCAGGCTAATTATCATACCCATCACCTCACATAGTTATTTTTTCTATTTGTCATGAGAAAATTTGAGATCAACTCTCTTAACAAAGTAAACTACATTAAAGGAGGAAAGTAAGCAAAATGCATGGATTTAGCACAAGGAAGGCATGGTTCATGTATTGATTTAATTTCCCACAATTTTAACTTTTAATACGAGGGCAGATTGAAACAAACACTAGTGAGGTAGTGTACATATTTTAAAAGTCTAAAAAATATCCATGAAATAACAAAGATAATATGAAAATGTAAGGAGTCCATCCATTCGCTGAGTGAGTGCACAATGTGAATGAAGCATCTCGTTAGCATAGTCCGTGCAAAAGCATCACTGTATATACAGGCTGAGGAAGGGGACCAAATAGACAGGAATGTTTCACAGGCGCCTGGGTGGCTCAGTCAGTTAAGCATCCTACTCTTGATCTCAGCTCAGGTCATAACCTCATGGTTTATGAGTTTGAACCCTACCTGCATAAGGAACATGGAGCCTGCTTGGCTCTTTCTCCCTCTTTCTCTGCCCCAACTTCACTCATGCTCTCTCTCTGTCTCTCTCTCTCTCTCAAATATAAAAAATAAATAAACTTAAAAAAATAGCCTTATTTATCTTTAATCTTTGCTATTACTGCTATAGATTTTTCAAAATCTTGATGTCATTTTGATAGACGACCAAATAACTCCTTGATCTTGAGTTTGTTGATTCTAAATCAGCTTATCAGGAGCCTATGGTAAATCAAAGTTACTTATATAGTATGAGGACCTGTCAAGGGGGATCAAGAATCAGCCAATATTTTTCTCATGTTCTTAATGAAACAATCTTCCCAGATGACCCCTGTATCCTTGAAATAGAAAATATGAACTCAAGCCAACTGATAATATCATTCTGAAGTGTTATGCTTTCTTATTTAGCCTAGATTCTTGAAACGATTTGATCATGTTGTGTTATAATCACACATTTACTTACTTTCTTGCCTCCTGCCTAGCATACACAATCTTACCTATCATCAATACAAAATCACTACTATAAAAAACACATTAGTATTTTCTGGTAAGTTTTATTCCATTTCGACTAAGATTTTTTTTAACTTCTACAAACCCAAGTTCAATATGATTTGCCTACAACCTCCAATATGACCTTGGACATAACTTGGAACTTAAATTATCTGGCTATCATATTAATTAATTCATTCGTTCATTTATTCAGTTGGGATGGAGAAGAATACAGGAAGATATAGGAGGAGTTTTGTCCAAAAAAGGAGGAACGCGATCAATCAGGTAAAACATTCCTACTTTTTGATGCTATAATTGAACTGGCAGAGCATTAAACAAAGACTTTTGGACCCACCTTTGCAACTGAACTGTATGATATTAAGTGGAAATTTTGCATCGGTTGGTTAAAATTCTCTTCAGAGCATCTTTTACTTCTTTGTTCCTTAAGCTGTAGATCAATGGATTCAGCATAGGGATCACCAAGGTGTAAAACACAGAGGCCATCTTATCAATATCAAAAGTATGGCTGGATTTGGGCTGCAGGTAAATAAACAATAATGTCCCATAGAACACGACCACCACCGTCAAGTGGGAACTACAGGTTGAGAAGGCTTTGTATCTCCCCTCGGTTGAGTTCATTCTGAGGATGGCCACAAGAATAAACATGTAGGATATAAGAACAATCAAGAGGGAAGAGAGCAGATTACAGCCTGAAAAACTTAAAATGATCAATTCTAATTCATGTGTGTCTGAACAGAGCATGGATATGAGAGGAAGGCAGTCACAGTAAAAATAACTGATAATGTTGGAGCCACAGAAGGACAATTTAAATAATTTGATTGTGAGAAAGAGTGACACAAATGTGCTGTAGAAATAAGGAATAAGGACCAGCGCCCAACGCACCTTCTCTGCCATGATGACCACATAGAGGAGAGGTTTGCAGATGGCTACGTAGCGATCATAGGCCATTGCTGAAAGAATGAACAGTTCGGTGATGATGAAAATCTCAAAGACTGCCAGCTGGGTGGCACACCAATGGTAGGAAATTGTATTTTTGTGCACCACAAAGTTTACCATCATTTTTGGGCCGATGACAGTGGAGTAACCAAGATCAGTAATTGACAGATGTCTAAGGAAAAAGTACATGGGGGTATTTAGCTTGGAGTCCAAATGGGTCAAGATAACTATGCCCAGATTGCCTGTCACTGTGATCAAATATATGATAAGGAAGATTGCAAGGAGAGGTGCTTGCAGCCCAGGGTTGCTGGTGATCCCCAGGAGAATAAATTCAGTCACCTCAATCACTGCAGAATGATTCTGTTTCTCCATAGGATTCATCTTGGTAACCTGTGTAAGGTACAAAATCACTATGTATTATATTTGAGAGGCTATCTTTTAAAAGAATTTAAAATACTGTGCGTGAGATAGAGATATACTCTCTTTACCTTGAAACATAAATGAAAACTCCTCTTCCCCTCAGGCCCAAACTACACACACCTATACTCACACTGTAGTGCAAATGCCTAACAATCAGCTTTTTTAATTGTAATGTATTATAACGTAAATCTCTGAGATTAAGCTTTTGATTGCCAAGGCATTGATTTCAAAAACATCCCTCTCAGATAAGCACGTTGCCAGGTACACAACTAGGGAAAGATCAGACCACCTCACTCATGAAGTCCCCCTTTTGGAAGGCCCTGGGTGACCTAGAGGGCCTACTGCTGGAGGTACCCTGCATTTCCCTTCCCAAGCTTTAATTCCTGCCTCCTAGGTTTTAAATTCACGGATGACGAGCAAACCCATGAAACTGCAGACATCCCATCCTTGACCCCAATCAAGGCAGAACTCCAAGTCCTTTCCCCCACCTCTCTGAGACCAAGAATAGCATGGGTCCCTGGGCATTCCTAATTGATAGCTTCACTTTGATAGACTGAGACCCACACACAACACATAGTGATGGAAACTTAATTTTTTAATGTTTATTTATTTATTTATTTATTTATTTAATTTTACAAATATTTTTTAATGTTTTTAATGTTTTATTAAACGTAATGTTTAATGTTTTTATTTTTGAGAGAGAGACAGACAGAGCGTGAGCAGGGGAGGGGCAGAAAGAGAGGGAGACACAGAATCTGAAGCAGACTCCAGGCTCTGAGCTGTCAGCACAGAGTCTGACCTGGGGCTCAAACTCACAAACCCTGAGATCATGACCGGAGCTGAGGTCAGATGCTCAACTGACTGAGCCACCCAGGCACCCCAATGTTTACTTATTTTTGAGAGAGGCAGACAGAGCATGAGCGGGGGAGGGGCAGAGAGTGGGGGGGAGACCCAGAATCTGAAACAGGCTGCAGGATCTGAGCTGTCAGCACAGAGCCTGACTTGGGGATCGAACTCAGGAAAGGTGAGCTCATGACCTGAGCTGAAGGCGGACGCTTAACCGACTGAACCACCCGGCACCCCTATATGTCTGCTAAAATTCTGAAGCCCAGAAAACATATACACCTCAACCATAAGCTTTACCTTATTGACAATGATCATATCTGTTTAAAATAACAAGACATTAAAAAAACTTTTCAAATGGTTGACGGAGTGATGCAAAAGGTGATGTTCAGGAAACCTTTGACATTAAATATATATCTCAATATTCTCACATTACTGCTCAGTCTATTTACCCTCTACAAAATCTAATGCTGTACTATATTAATTTCAGAATATTGTTATTTGTATCATGTCCACGTTTGCCACATCTGGTATTTCTGCCTGGCGAATCACTTATACTAATGATCCTCCAATCATACACTCCTTTTGCACTAAAAGGGATTTGGCCAATCTAATTATTTATGAATTCTTCATAGAGATACATCTAAAGAGGCCCAGTGGAAAGAAGAATACAAATGGATATCAAGCACTGATGGAGAACTCATTACGTGCCTGACACTTTTCTGAGCACTTTACATAGATTAACTCATATGATGCATACAGTAATTCTAGAAAATCGATGGTAGGACCATATCCATGTGAACGTCAAGGAAATGACTTAACTAAGGTCACTCAGATAATAAGTGGTGGGGTCAAAATTAAAAAAAAAGTTATTCTGTCTTCAGAGTATATTCTCATAAACACAATAGGAGTCTTTCTCTCTATTAAGGTCACCCTGAGTCAGTAGGAAATGAATAGTTGAACAAGAGGAACATGAGGTAAATAAGGATACAGGAAGATTCTTGTTAAAACAAATGACAAAAGCAGTTAAGTTATTTGACAACAAAGGTGATCTAATAGCACAGCTCAGAGTACCAGAGAGTATATAATAGATCTGTCCTACACATTAATCCTATTGATGGCAGAAAAGTATATTGCAAAGAAAAAAGCAATTTTGCAGAGCATAATGCCCTTCAAGACTTTGGTGATGACCCAGTTTAAGCTGTACGTCCTGACATTTTCCAAGACCAGTGTTTTCTACTTACCTTACTGGAGAATCAACTTTGACTTCCTATTGTTTTAATCCTCACTGGTTGCTGCAGAATGTATTTAAACATTTCTCTGCCCCCTTGAGACTCATTCTGTTAAAGTTTTAATCCGACTCCAGAATTAAAAAAAAAAAATGCATGTAATTACTTGAGCGAGAGTACCATGGGTCTCTGAAATTATTCCTGGAGTATCCCATTGAGAAAGATCAGAAGTGTTTTGTATGGGTGTCTAACTGAATAAATTATACAATATCATTGAACACTGGGAATCATAAATATGCTCAGCATTTCAGTTCATGCACATATTAGTTATATTACACACATACTCTCTCTCTCTCTCTCTCACACACACACACACACACACACACACACAACTATGCAAGGGTAAATGAAAGAATGACTTCCTAGAAAAAGATAATGCGATATTGGATAGTACAGCATCCATTATCCAAATATACTGTTACTAGATATATAATTATGGGCTAACATAAGGCAATGTTTTGTGACATATTGTTTCTGCCAATGCATCAGTGGTAAATCTTTTCTTTCCCTGTTCATGAAGTATCTTTCATCTCTGTTTTTAAGGATTTCTCATTATCATTGGGTTTTGGAAATTTTATTGTAATGTGGGTATACTTTCCTTTCTGTTTACCCTGCTTAGAATATTTTTAGCTTCTTAAATCTTTGGGATTGTAGTTAATGTTTTCTAATGAATTTGGAAAAAAAACATTCTGGCCAACATCTCTTGCAATGGGTTTTCTGTTCCACATTCTCTCTTTTTTCTTCTTAGACCTACATTTAAATGTATAGTATACAGCTTGTTATTGTTCTGGAGATCACTTAGACAATTTTCAAAGTGTTTATTTAATTTTTGTTTTCCCTCTGGCTTCATTTTGGGCAGCCTCTATTGTGATATGCTTAAGTGAAGTTATTTCTTTTTCAGCTGTTGTTACTTTCGTCCAATTTATGTGTTTACGTCTAATATTGTATTTTAATTTATAGAAGTTCCCTTTGGTCATCTTTAAATCTTTCATTTGTGTCCTCAAAAGGTGAGTGTTTTTATTAAATTATTCAATACATTGAGCATATGTTTTCATATGTTTAATATGTTATAAAGTCCTTGCCTGGTAATTCTATCATCACTGTCATTTTAGAACCTATTTTAATTATTTCCTGGGTAGGATCACATGTTTCTTTCTTCACATGCCTTCACTCATATCTAGTACTTGTGATTGGATGCTGAATATTGTGAACTGTCTGTTAATGAAGACTATATATTTTTTATCTTCCTAAGATAATGCTAAGTTATAAACACTGTTAAACAATGTTCATAATGTTATAAACAAGTATTACTTGGCTTTTTTTGAGATTTGTTTTCAAACTATACGAACAGAAATCTGAAGTAGTTTTTACCTCAGATCTCTACTGGATGCTTAGGTGTTAAACATGGACTCTACACTCTGGCTTTCGGAAATTTTCATGTCTTCCTGCCTTATGTGACCCTGGAATTGTTCAGCTCATAATTCCATGCTCGTTCTTTTAATCACTTGTGGACTTTTACTATAAACATTCCTAAGTTAGTGTTGAGCCATAAACTCAAGAAGACCTTGTAATGTAATTACTTTAAATGTAAATAAATTCAATTCTCCAAAGGTAGAAATTGGGGGAATGGATTTTTAAGGAATCATGATCCAACTATACATTATCTGCAAAAGATTCACTTTGTTTATACTTTGTTGTGGGTTCAGAAAATACAGAGTAAATAAGATTGTGAAGATACCTACCCCCTATCCCCTTTGCCCCCCCCCAAAAAAAAAACTTGAAAGAAACAAACACACACTTAGTTTACTGATGCAGCATTTAATAAGGTTTCCAGTGGGAATAATGTAAAGTTCTATGGGATAATTAAAATAAACTTTGAATCAAAAGCAAGGAATGTTTTGGGTGAGTGCATTTAATTAAGATCCAAAATATGAACTGAATATATATATAAGTATATTGGTTAAATAGAAGAGATTACTTTGTACATGATAATTAGTCTTTGTTCTGGAGTCAAAAAGAATTAGATACATTATCAAGTGACATTTGCCTTTATCATTGTTTATTAGAACATTATTCCATGTTGAATATTAGATACAAAGTTTGTGCTGATTCCTAAAGACCCTGCGGAAGGCAATTTTTACCTCTTTGTTTCTTAAGCTGTAGATCAAGGGGTTTAGCATGGGGATCACTAATGTGTAAAACACAGAAGCCATTTTATCAGTATCAAAGGAGTGGGCAGATTTGGGCTGCATGTACATAAATAGTAGAGATCCATAGAACACAATCACCACTGTCAAATGAGACCCACACGTGGAGAAAGCTTTTTTCCTACCCTCTGCAGAATGCATTTGAAATATGGATATCAGAATTAGTATGTAAGACACGAGGACTACCAGCAGGGAAGAGATCAAATTAAATGCTGAAAATAGTATGATCAACAATTCTATTTCTTGTGCATTTGAGCAGAGCATAAGTAACAAGGCAACATCATCACAGTAGAAATGACTGATGACATTAGAACCACAGAAGGTCAATGTAAAAATTTTAATAGTGAACATTAGAGCCTGAAAGGTACTGTAGAGGTATGGAATGCCCACTAGCATGTGACAAAGTCTCTGTGACATAATAACATTGTAGAGCAGAGGGTTACAGATGGCCAAATAGCGGTCATAGGCCATGGCCGACAAGATGAAAAGTTCACTAATGATGAACATAAGGAAGAAAGCCAACTGTGTGGCACATGCATAATAAGAAATGGCATTTTGATCCACAACAAAATTTACCAGCATCTTGGGACAAATGACAGTAGAATTACCAAGATCAATGAAAGCCAGATGTTTGATAAAAAAATACATAGGTGTATGTAAGCGGGAGTCCACCTGGGTCAAGATGATCATGCCCAGGTTGCCTACCACTGTGACTGTATAGATGATGAGGAAGACCCCAAAAAGGGGAACCTGTAGCTCAGGCTGCCTTGTGACTCCTATCAGAATGAACTCCATCTGTGATGTTAGATTCTGTTGGCCCATGTACTCCAGTTAGCTCTTCTGGGAAGACACAGAGAGGTTGCTATTAGCTTTCATGTAGTTCATTTAAATAAATTACAATATTTGTAGACACAATGTAAATATTTCTTTGTAGTGGGGATAGAAGAAGAATTTCCACATCTTATTTTGAAACTAAAACAAATGATAGAATTCTCTACTTCTCAGCAAGAGATCCACATGAAACAAATGTACTGGGATAGCCGATTAAACTTTAAATAGAGCCAACAATATTTGGAACATACCCATTGATTTTTAAAAAGCCATACAAGATTGGCAAAGATATTGGTGTAGGAGGATGCTGGGCTCACTGCGTCCTGCTGATCACTTAGATTCCACCCACATTGGCCTAGATAACCCAGAAAACCACCAGAAGTCTAGCAGAACGGAATCTCTGGAGCCAAGCGTAGACAAGAGGCCTACCGAAGAGGGTAGGAAGGGCAGAAAAGTGTTGAGTGTTACACGGACTGGCGGGAGGGAGCTAGGGCAGTGGAGGGGCATCCCACTGGACAAGGCAAAGCCCCTGAAGTCTGGTTTGCAGAGAGAAGAGGCCGGATTCTGTGAGTTATGACAGCCAGCGGGACTTAACATCTGGAATGTTAAAAGTCAACAGCTCTGCTCTCAGAGAGTGGGGAGGGTGAAAGGACACCGGCAGGGAGAGTTGTTGAGCCCCAGAAGGACAGAACTCAGCAGGGGAACAAAGGCACTGGCAAGTGCCATTTCCCTATCCCATCCCCCAACCATAATTCTAAAGGGAACCAGTTCCCATCACCGAACTTGCTTGCACCCTGCAAACGCCCAATGCTGTGCTTCTGTGGATCCATGCCTCCGATGGGCGTGCCTCCCTCCCAGTGCTGCAGGGTCCCTCCCACAGAGGACCACAAAGGGCAAATCTAGCTAAGCCTGCCCCACCCTCCCCTGTGCAACTTGTGGATCCACCCAGTCTAATATGCCCTTGGCCAAATACCATCTAAGCAGCACCACAAGCCTGGCAGTGTGCAAGCAGCCCAGACAGGGGCCACGCCACTCCACAGTGAGTCCTGCCCCTGGGAGAGGGGAAAATAAGGTACACACCAGTCTGACAGTGGCCCCAGTGGTGGGCTAGGGGCAGACATCAGGTCTGACTGCGGCCCCACTCACCAACTCAAGTTACTCCAGACAGCACAGGGGAAGTTCCCTTCAAGTTGGATCTACCACAGGGACTACCCAAAGGACAAAATGGAAGAATTATCCTCAAAAGAAACTCCAGGAAGTAGCAACAGCTAAAAAATTGACCAAAACTGATTTAAGAAATATAACAGAACAAGAACTTAGAATAATAGTCATAAAATTAATCGCTGGGCTTGAAAAAAAGTACAGAGAACTGCAGAGAATCTATTGCTACAGAGATCAAGGGACTAAAAAATAGTCGTGAGGAATTAAAAAATGCTATAAATGAGGTGTAAAATAAAATGGAGGCGGCCATAGCACAGATTGAAGAGGCAGAGGAGAGAATAGGTGAATTAGAAGATAAAATTATGGAAAAAGGGGAAGCTGAGAAAAAGAGAGATAAAAAAATCCAGGAGTATGAGGGTAGAATTAGAGAACTAAGTGATGCAATCAAACAGAATAATATCCATATCATAGGAATTCCAGAAGAAGAAGAAGAGAGGGAAAGGGGCTGAAGGTGTACTTGAACAAATCATAGCTCAGAAGTTCCTGATCTGGGGAAGGAAACAGGCATTGATATCCAAGAGGGAACAGAGAACTCCCTTCAGACGTAACTTGAATTGATCTTCTGCATGACATATCAGGGTGAAACTGGCAAAATACAATGATAAAGAGAGAATTCTGAAAGCATCTAGGGATAAACAGGCCCTAACATACAAAGGTAGAAACATAAGAGGAGTGGCAGACCTATCTACTGAAACTTGGAAGGCCGGAAAGGAATGGCAGGAAATCTTCAATGTGATGAACAGGAAAAATATGCAGCCAAGAATCTTTTACCCAGCAAGTTTGTCATTCAGAATAGAAGGAGAGATAAAGGTTCTCCCAAACAAGCAAAAACTGAAGGAATTCATCACCAGTAAACCAGCCCTACAAGAGATCCTAAAGGGGACTCTGTGAGTGAATTGTTGCAAGGACTACAAAGTACCAGAGACATCACTACAAGCATGAAACCTACATGCATCACAATGACTCTAAACCCACATCTTTCAATAATAACACTGAATGTAAATGGACTAAATGCTCCAACCAGAAGACATAGGGTATCAGAATGGATTAAAAAAAAAAAAAAAAAGACCAATCTACTTGCTGTCTACAAGAGTCTCATTTTAGGCCTGAGGACACCTTCAGATTGAAAGTGAGGGGATGGAGAACTATCTATCATGCTACTGGAAGTCAAAAGAAAGCTGGAGTAGACATACTTATATCAGACAAACTAGACTTTAAATTAAAGGCTGTAACAAGAGATGAAGAAGGGCATTATATAATAATTACAGTGTCTATCCATCAGGAAGAGCTAACAATTATAAATGTCTATGTGCCAAATACGGGAGTCCCCAAATATATAAAACAATTACTCACAAACATAAGCAACCTCGTTGATAAGAATGTGGTAACTGCAGGGGACTTTAATACCCCACTTACAACAATGGATAGATCATCTAGACACAGGATCAATAAAGAAACCAGGGCCCTGAATGATACATTGGATCAGATGGACTTGACAGATATATTCAGAACTATGCATCCCAAAGCAACAGAATATACTTTCTTCTCAAGTGCACATGGAACATCTTCCAAGATAGATCACATACTGGGTCACAAAACAGCCCTTCATAAGTATAAGAGAATTGAGATCATACCATGCACACTTTCAGACCACAATGCTATGAAACTTGAAATCAACCACAGGAAAAAGTCTGGAAAACCTCCAAAAACATGGAGATTAAGGAATGCCCTACTAAAAAATGAATGGGTCAACCAGGTAATTAGAGAAGAAATTAAACAATATATGGAAAACATGAAAATGAAAATACAACAATCCAAACGCTTTGGGATGCAGCAAAGGCAGTCCTGAGTGGAAAATACATCGCAATCCAGGCCTTTCTCAAGAAACAAGAAAAATCCCAAATACAAAATCTAACAGCACACCTAAAGGAAATAGAAGCAGAACAGCAAAGACACCCCAAACCCATCAGAAGAAGAGAAATAATAAAGATCAGAGCAGAAATAAACAATATAGAATCTAAAAAAACTGTAGAGCAGATCAACGAAACCAAGAGTTGGTTTTTTGAAAAAATAGACAAAATAGATAAACCTCTAGCCAGGCTTCTCAAAAAGAAAAGGGAGATGACCCAAATAGATAAAATCATGAATGAAAATGGAATTATTACAACCAATCCCTCAGAAATACAAGCAATTATCAGGGAATACTATGAAAGATTATATGCCAACAAACTGGACAACCTGGAAGAAATAGACAAATTCCTAAGCACCCACACACTTCCAAAACTCAAATAGAAAGAAATAGAAAATTTGAACAGACCCATAACCAGTGAAGAAATTGAATCAGTTACCAAAAATCTCCCAACAAATAAGAGTCCAGGACCAGATGGCTTCCCTGCAGAATTCTAGCAGACATTTAAAGCAGAGATAATACCTATCCTTCTCAAGCTTTTCCAAAAAATAGAAAGGGAAGGAAAACTTCCAGACTCATTCTATGATGCAAGCATACTTTGATTCCCAAACCAGACGGAGACCCAGCAAAAAGAGAGAACTAAAGGCCAATATCTCTGATGAACATGGATGCAAAAATTCTCAACAAGATACTAACAAATCAAATTCAACAGCATATAAAAAGAATTATTCACCATGATCAAGTGGGATTCATCCCTGGGCTGCAGAGCTGGTTCAATATTTGCAAATCAATCAATGTGATATATCACCTTAACAAAAGAAAAGATAAGAACCATATGATCCTGTCAATTGATGCAGAAAAAGCATTTGACAAAATACAGCATCACTTCTTAATAAAACTCTCAAGAAAGTTGGGATAGAAGGAACATACTTAGACATCATAAAAGCCATTTATGAGAAGCCCATAGCTAATATCATCCTCAATGGGGAAAAACAGAGCTTTCCTCCTGAGATCCGGAACACGACAGGGATGTCCACTCTCACCGCTGTTGTTTACCATAGTACCATAGGTTCTAGCACCAGCAATAAGACAACAAAAGGAAATCAAAGGCATTAAAGTTGGCAAAGATGAAATCAGGCTTTCACTTTTTGCAGATAACATGATATTATACATGGAAAATCCGATAGACTCCACCAATAGTTTCCTAGAACTGATACATAAATTCAGCAAAGTTGCAGGATACAAAATCAATGTACAGAAATCAGTTGCATTCTTATACACTAATAATGAAGCAACAGAAAGACAAATAAAGAAACTGATCCCATTCACAGTTGCACCAAGAAGCATAAAATACCTAGGAATAAACCTAACCAAAGTTGTAAAAGATCTGTATGCTGAAAACTATAGAAAGCTTATGAAGGAAATTGAAGAAGATATAAAGAAATGGGAAAACATTCTGTGCTCATGGATTGGAAGAATAAATATTGTTAAAATGTCAATACTACCCAAAGCTATCTACACATTCAATGCAATCCTAGTCAAAATTGCACCAGCATTCTTCTCGAACCTAGAACAAGCAATCCTAAAATTTGTATGGAACCACAAAAGTCCCCGAATAGCCAAAGTAATATTGAAGAAGAAGACCAAAGCAGGAGGCATCACAATCCCAGACTTTAGCCTCTACCACAAAGCTGTCATCATCAAGACAGCATGGTATTGGCACAAAAACAGACACATAGACCAATGGAATAGAATAGAAACCCCAGAACTAGACCCACACACGTATGGCCAACTCATCTTTGACAAAGCAGGAAAGAACATCCAGTGGAAAAAAGACAGTCTCTTTAACAAACAGTGCTGGGAGAACTGGACAGCAACATGCAGAAGAATGAAACTAGACCACTTTCTTACACCATTCACAAAAATAAACTCAAAATGGATGAAGGACCTGAATGTGAGACAGGAAACTATCAAAACCCTAGAGGAGAAAGTAGGAAAAATCCTCTCTGACCTTAGCTGCAGCAATTTCTTACTTGACACATCTTCAAAGGCAAGGGAATTAAAAGCAAAAATGAACTATTGGGACCTCATGAAGATAAAAAGTTTCTGCACAGCAAAGGAAACAATCAACAAAACAAAAAGGCAACCAACCGAATGGGAAAAGATATTTGCAAATGACATATCAGACAGAGGGCTAGTATCCAAAACCTATAAAGAACTCAGCAAACTCCACACCCAAAAACCAATTAATCCAGTGAAGAAATGGGCAGAAAATATGAATAGACACTTCTTTAATAAAGACATCCAGATGGCCAACAGGCACATGAAAAGATGCTCAAGGTCACTCCTCATCAGGGAAATACAAATTAAAACCACACTCAGATATCACCTCACACCGGTCAGAGTGCCTAAATGAACAAATCAGGAGACTATAGGTGCTGGCGAGGATGTGGAGAAACGGGAACCCTCCAGCACTGTTGGTGGGAATGCAAACTGGTGCAGTTGCTCTGGAAAACAGTGTGGAGGTTCCTCAAAAAGTTAAAAATAGACTTACCCTATGACCCAGCAATAGCCCTGCTAGGAATCTACCCAAGGGATACAGGAGCGCTGATGCATAGGGGCACTTGTTCCCCAATGTTTATAGCAGCACTCTCAACAATAGCCAAATTATGGAAACAGCCTAAATGTCCATCAACTGATGAGTGGATAAAGAAGATGTGGTTTATATATACAAGGGAATACTACTTGGCAATGAGAAAGAATGAAATCTGGCCTTTTGTAGCAACGTGGATGGAACTGGAGAGTGTGATGCTAAGTGAAATAAGCCATACAGAGAAAGACAGATACCACATGGTTTCACTCTTATGTGGATCCTGAGAAACTTAATAGAAACCCATGGGGGAGGGGAAGGAAAGAAAAAGAGGTTAGAGTGGGAGAGAGCCAAAGCATAAGAGACTCTTAAAAACTGAGAAGAAACTGAGGGCTGATGGGGGGTGGGAGGGAGGGGAGAGTGGGTGATGGGCATTGAGGAGGGCACCTGTTGGGATGAGCACTGGGTGTTGTATGGAAACCAATTTGACAATAAATTTTATATTTAAAAAATGAAATAAAATAAAAGTCTATTCATAAAAAAAGTAAAAAGCCATATAAGCATTAATACAGATTTATTAGACTTTATTTCATCTACACAATGGTATCAATTTTCCTTTTGTACACTTCCATTTTTGTATGATAATTCCAGTGAAATTTTGATATTCTTAATGAAAGAAGCAGAAAGAATCTGGAGGCAATGCAGTTTAAGATTTAGGTTCCTCATTTGCATTTTCAAGGCCATGAATGAGGCCTTCGGCATGAACTAACAAAGTAATATATCTTTGTAAATGTTGCAAATGTAAAATATTTTAACCTTGATCAATTAAGCTCATTTTCTCTCTCCATTCCAACTTCTCCATCATCCTTCAGCTAATGTCAAGATAGTTTGTCATGTCTGAGGACATTTGTGGGATCCAGTTAAAGAGAGGTTGAGTAAACAATACTTTATTTGATGGTTACTGAATATATCTCTATGGTTCAAAATCAATGATATTTATCACTGAAAAGTGCCATCCATTTGGTGTAAGAACAGCTGTTAAGAACACTCTTACCACCCAATATGCTGAGATGTATGTCATTAATAAGAACATATTTATGGATATTATGATGCTTTTTTTTGAAAATCAGAGAGAGATAGAGACAGAGACAGCATGAGTGAGGGAGGGGGAGGGACAGAGAGAGAATCCTAAGCAGGCTCTGCATTGTCAGTACAGAGCCCCACGTGGGACTCAAACTCAAAACCCTGAGATCATGACCTGAGCCAAAATCAGGCTTACCTGACTGAGCCACCCAGGCACCCCAAGATTTTATGATGCTTTTGATTATTAGTTTCAGAGCTGAACTTTAAGATTATGTTTCCATTGTAAATAAATATTCACATTTACATTGCAACTTACATGCATAGTTTTATTTCTTCTCTTTTAAATTTTTTTTTTTTAACATTCATTTATTTTTGAGAGAGAGAGAGAGAGAGAGTACAAGCAGGGAAGGGTCAGAGAGAGGGAGACAGAGGATTGGGAGCAGGCTCCAAGCTGCCAGCACAGAGCCCATTGTGGGATTTGAACTCACAAATCATGACGTCATGACCTGAGCTGAAATCAAGAGTCTGCCGCTTGACTGACTGAGCCACCCAAGCTCCCCTATTTCTTTTTTTTTTTTTTTAAAGAACGATCTCAAATTAGCATAAGCCTCAAAATGCACAAGGTTTGGATCCACTCCTGCTAAAATATACAGTTTATATCAATATTCAGGGATTTTGAATATTGAATTTTACATGCTATATTGCCTCTGCTTTGCTTATTTATATGCATAGATTGATTCTTCCACTGTGGATATGATAAGGTCTACGAAACATTTAACAGGTTTATTTGAGTGTTTATTATGTCAATTTATTTCTCAAATTCCACAAAGGGATATACGTAGGGCACAACACTGTGATTTGCAAATACTTCTCTGATAAGTGTCGCCTTCATGTCATAAAATTTACATTGGAAGTCAGTGAAACAAAGTGATTGAAGACAGTGAAACTGCTTTAGCTCAATCCACCTGGATTCCCTTCCTTTCCCACTGTTTTTCAGTGAACATTCGGAACTCTGTTAGCATGATTTTCAAGTGGAGAAGGAATTGGAATGGAACATATTCAGTCAGATAAAATACCGAATAGAATTACTTTCACGTAACAAGATGTGTAGCTTTAGTCAGTACAACTAGCAGTCCAAGGGGGTTAAGGTAGACGCTTCTACCTATCAGATGAAACTCCCGGGAGCCTACCACAGGCCAGCTGGAGTCTGAAGCTACCCGGTGGCAGCTGGCAGATAGAATTCTAAGAATCTGATAATTTTTAGTGTTGAGTCAGCCACTTTGATCCCCGGAGTGGGCATGGACGAGAGAGGCAGTACGGGAGATACCATCCCATCTTCCTGGATGATACTGTCTATTGTTTCTGCCTTGAGTTCCTCCCTGCTTTCAGGGCCCTTCCTCTTGCACGAGTAAGTGCCAAGGGTCGCCGGACCTGCTGTCATGGGTTTTCCCACAGAACGGAAAATGCACCGGCTTAACAAAGGGATTCAGAATTCTGGTACCAATCCCACCACTTTGAAGTCGTCCATGTATTGCTAACTACTAGTCTAGTGTGTATTGAGTTTCTCTCCATTTTCAGTGTCAGTTTTTACCTCTCTCTGAAGATATCTGGATTCTTTCGCCCTGTTTTTTTTCTCTTTTAATTTTTATTTTATTATAAAAATAATTGACATGAGATCTACATAGTTAAAAGATTTTTAACTCTACAACACAGCATTGTTAACGAGGCACGATGTTCTATGATACATCTCTAGATCTTACTCATCTCACATAACTGAAACTTTATACCTGTTGATGAGCAATTCCGCATATGATCTAGGAACCCTGCTTCTGAGTATTTATCAAAAAGAATGGCTACTAAGGTCTTAAAGAGATATCGACACCCTATCCATTCTTATTTTGAAAAGGATATCTGATCAGTTTTGAACATCTTTTTTTTTAATTTTTTTTTAACATTTATTTATTATTGAGAGACAGAGAGACACGGAGCATGAGCAGGGGAGGGGCCGAGAGATGGAGAGACACAGAATCTGAAGCAGGCTCCAGGCTCTGAGCTGTCAGCACAGAGCCCAATGCGGGGCTCGAACCCACAAACCGCGAGATGGTGACCTGAGCCGAAGTCAGATGCTTAGCCAACTGAGCCACCCAGGCGCCCCAGTTTTGAACATCTTGATGCATACATTTTAAATACTTCCATTTAGGGCTAACCATTAAAACAGGATATAAAAAACGACATATTGCAAATGACTTTTCAATCTTCAGACATGGTAATATTAGGTAGGAATTATTTGGGGTTCAGGGCTTTCCCCATAATTCTTAAAAGTCATTCTATTTATTTCCCAGGCTACTCAATTAGTTTATAAATCCCATTCTGAATAAAGAAATCAAGTAGCAAGCAACTCAGTCGGGAAAAAAAAAAAACCAAAACCAAAACCAAAAAACAAAAAACAAAAAACTAACAACTAAATTTTTACAAGCTCATGCCTGGGAGTCCTTATATTAAAATTATTTGTAGTTTATAAAATATTGCATGGGTAATAATATATTTTAAAATATTCTTTTTCAAATATTTCATTGGATATATTCATATTAAAGAATATTATTAAACATTACATAGGACACATACTACAAATTATTTGTTGTTAATATGAAACCCATATGTAACTGTAGTTTATGCAGAAATCCTAACCTTAACAGTTTCTAGTTGATGAGACCAATATTGATGTTTTCAGATACTTTTGACTTCCTCTTCACCTGTAATATCCAAATTCCACTATCAACTCTCACAGATCAAATGGATCTATGACATATAGTCAATTCATAGGATTTAGTGCCCTAAAAAGACAATTCTACTCCAGGGAACCTCAGTTAACAAAAAGTATAATGAATTTTTGTGGTGTGTTAGAAAGAATCTGCTGTCAGTGACCATGGGAGTGTCCATGATCAGAAGCCAGGAATCATGAGAAATTACCAGCGTCCAAGTGATAATCAAAATTAACAAGTCCTATCTACTCACCTTTAATAGACTGGATTTTCTTCTCCTAAATTACTCTTACTTTTCCTTTGGGCAGGGAGAATTTATGTTTCTCCTCTTCTTTGCAATGCTCCCTGAGGAAGTTACATGTAATTCATTCAGATGATGTGCCCAAATCATCTGAGAGATATTTTTAAGTTGCTTTGTGGTACCTACTAATTATTGAGGATATCCTACATATTCCCTAGTGAAAAAATGTAAGGGACAATTCAAGGAAAGGAACAAAACAACGTAAATGATAATGTACAGCTCCATGGAGACCTACATGATATAAATACACTCATTCAGAGTCAGTGATGAAAGTAACAATGGAAAATAGTTTGACATCAGCTTTATCCCAGTAAAACTGGAATAGCTCCAAAAATCATGGATACATTTGACAATAACATTGTAATTGGACAAGAATTTTTCTTGGAATTTATTATTAGAATACAAGCATATCAGTAGGCACTGGGTTAAAATACATCATTTAACCTCAGTAAGATAGATATTACTATTTCCATATTCAAAGGACACCAAACTCAGATAACTTGCCGTAAGTCACATGGCTGACAAGTAGAAGATTTGAAATTAAAGCCTCATCTTTAAATGACTGATATACATGCCTTGACCTTTCATATGGCAAACCTGTGACAATGATTGTAATGCAATGTGTTGCCATAATGATTGCCTCAAGTATAATGTTTTCTGAGCTGAGATCCTACCAATCTTTGATTCCCACGAACTGTACTCATTAAGAGTAAAATCTATTGTCTTTTCAAATTCACTAATTGTTTTTTTATGCAGTATCTAGTTTGCTGTAAAAAAAAATAATGAATAAGAGATGCCTGAGTGGCTCAGTCAGTTAAGCGCTTGAAGCTTGATTTCAGCTCAGGTCATCATCTCAAAGTTTATGAGCTTGAGCCCTGTGTCGGGCTCTGTACTGAGAGCCTGGTTGGGGTTCTTTCTCTCCTGCTTGAGATTCTCTCTCTCCCTCTCTTTGCCCCTCCCCTGCTTGTGGTCTTTCTCTCTCTCTTTCTCTCTCTCTCTCTCTCTCTCAAAATAAATAAATAAACTTAAAAAAAAGAACAATAAAATGCTTATGACTGATATTACCTCTGCCCCTAGTAACTCATTTAGGTTCTCTATCATAATTCCTGTTTCTTTTTTTAATATCCATGTTTTCCTTTAAATTCTTGCAAATATTTGCAATTGTTTTAAAGTCCTAATCTCCTATTTCTATTACCTCTGTTATTTATAGGTCTAATACCGATGATTTATTTTTCCTGGGGTTATGGATAACATTTTCCTGTTTTTTCAACCTGCAGAGAAATATAACTTTAGATGCTAAACCTTGCAAACATTCTGCAGTTGAGTAGAGAATTTTTACATCTTTCTTTAAACAGTGTTGAGTTTTCTTTTGGCAAGGAGTTTGTTTACTTTTATTTACTTGACATTCTACTTAATCCTGTTGAAAGTTAATATTGAGCTGTGTTAAAATGGAGTATAGTGAATCTTTTCCTCTGGGGTGAGTTCTTTTCTCTTTTGCTATCTCCATTGGAAGCCCTAGATAGTCAATAAATTTCCTCACTAAATTTTGGCAGAATTTAAATATATCTGATATATCCTGTGTGAATCAGTAGCTTTCATCATACAGATCCCTGATGATTTCTTTTTCCCTGGTAGTTGTTCCTGATCTGGACTTATGGGGTCTTCTCTTAATATGTGCACTTCGGAAGTCATCCAAAGTCTCAAACGTCATGTCAACATCTTAATCACTTTGCTTAGGCCTTTCTACTCCAGGACTAAGCTCCCACATTTCAAGCACCCCAGCCCTTCCTGATATGATTTTGTCTTTTCATTTCAATGTGACTATTGTGTTCTCCACGTGTTCCCAACCACCACCCCGTGTCAGGAACCAGTAAACGTGCCCCTTACAGATCACAGTAGTGTGCTGCCAATCATCAAATATCTGAAAACATCTGTCACATTTGTGTTCTCCAATTTTCAGTGGTTTTCCGCAGCAGGCTTATTAAAATCCAGATTCCAGTTACAGAGATTGACAAAAGCGCTCAGAAAAGACATGCTACAATTTTCCCTTATCAGTCTGATTTTTAGCATCCTCCTATTTCCCTCCATGATTATCTACTTTCTTTGAACAGATATCTAGATATTCTGATGTAAGTGTCTTTGGGAGGATGTTTATGCTCCAATCTTTCTTAAAACGAATATTCCATTATTTTCGATAACCCCTCATCTCTAGTTTGTACCATAAAGCCTAGAGTGTATCATCCATCAGTAAACATTAGTTTGGTGAGTGTAAGCACTGACTCTAAGCCGGATTTTAAGCAGGATTTCTTCCAAATCGTTCTGCATGTTAAACCAAGAATAGAGATAGGAGTCCTAACCATCAGAAATTTGCTTGTTTACTGTGTGTGCGTACATTGCTTTTAAAGTAGTAACATTTGTCAGTGTCTTGAACATCTGCATAAAGACAAAGTTTGGGGGAACCTGGGTGGCTCAGTTGGTTGAGCAACCAACTCTTGCTTTCTGTCCAGGTCATGATCTCATAGGTCATGGGATGGAGAGCCCTGGGCTCTGCCCTGACAGTGGAGAACCTGCTTGGGATTTTCTCTCTCTCTTTCTTTCTCTTCCTCTCCCCCCTCACAATAAATAAACAAACTTCAAAAAAAGAAAAAAGACAAAGTTTGTAACAAGCCTAGAAACCTCTAACTATCATTTAGGTAATTCACTTTTTTTTTGAACAGATTTATCTTCAGTTATTGTTCCTACTATATGCTACTGAATTTCAAAAATCTCCCCATCTTTTTTTGATGTTTTCTTAAATTATTAATAGCATTTTAGTTAATTATACACTTTATGGAGATAGAGAAATCATGGGAAAGTGTAAATTCCCTTGAGAGACAGTGTCCTAAGTTACTGTAAAACATTCAAGCTGTCATAGATCTCCTTAGAGGCCAATGTCAAGTGTGTGTATATATATAGATGTCCCTTCTGCACAAACTTGTCCTCTTAGAGGAAAAGTATTAAATATGTTAAAACTGTTCATTAGTTTGTTATTCTGCTCCTTGTACATTAATAGATAAAATTTGCCTTCAATTATTTTACCCGGAGTTATCTTTAGATACATACTATTAATATAATAACTCTGTATATCACATAATTATTAACGGAAACTCTTTTTCACCAATAAAAAACATGGAAAAGTACACAGAGTTTCTAAAGCTGAAAGATTAAAATATTTTTGGTAAGTTCAATTAGTTTTGTAAGCTTTTTTTCTTTTTCTTGGAATTTCCTCATAATTAGATTAGTTAGAAAATTTGTTTTAAGTCTCGTAGAATCATATGAGTGCTAAGAATATTAGAGATTATGTCATCTAACTCAACACCTTATCATTCAATTCTGCTTCAGTATCATCTTAAATTTTGCAGAGGATGGGTATCTCTGAATAAGCACTATAATTGAATTTCTAAATTCCATTTGGAAGTGCCGTGTTTTTAAGTATGCTCACGATGAAAACTGTTTACAATAGACAATCTTTCCTTGAGAAAATGTTTTTTAGTTGGTGTTCTGAAAAGAAGAAGCAGACAGTTCCATGAGAATTCTAACCAATGCAACTTTCTGCAGTGATGGAAATGTCTATAATTTCTGTTGTTCAGCATATTGACTACCAGTCACATATGGGTCTTGAGCACTTGAATGAGGACTAGTTCACATAATTTAGATTTAATTCAGTTTCACTTTATGTGTAAATATTTTCATGAAATCACACTGCATAGGATACTTGGGACGTGATAGACTAATGTTATATTCAGTAATGAAAAGTCTGGGCTTAACATCATTTGTTGAAAGCACTCATGCACTGTGGCAAATATATTGATAGTTTCTGAGCAACATATGAGAAATTGTGAAAATTTATGGGCCAGTAATTTATCAAAGGAAATGCTAAACCATCCATTTACATTTACATTTAAATGCCATTTTAAATAAAATGAGCCAGATATTAAAAATTGGGGAAAGGTAAATTGGTTGACTAAAATATTTTTTTCGTGATCTATATTTGTCCACATCTTCCCTTAAAGAAACTCACATAGCAATTGCCTATCAATATATTGCTTATCTACCTACATATCTATCATCTATTACCTATCATCTATCTATCTATCTATCTATCTATCTATCTATCCATCTATCTATCATCTATCATCTGTATCTTTTATCTAATCTACATCTATCATTTTTCTGTTATATGTATCTTACTATCTTTTCTATAATTTGAGTACTTATTATACACTCAAAGCAATATTTAGCATCTTGCTTGCAATATCTCCTATTTTCTTTTCAATAATCATGTGACGTAGATGTAATTATATGCAGTCTGAGAAAAGATAAATGAGTTTGCCAAAGTCAGTAAGTCAGTAGTGATAAGTGATTTCCTGGGTCTCAGAGTAGGTGATTTCACTGGGGGTGTCCTTCCAAGGGCTCATCAGAAGCCATCACAAGAAACCAGGGATCCATGCACTTTGAAGAGTATCATGGCACCAGCTTGAAGGTCAACCCCTGCCTTAGATCTTGTAATTTATTTCTTTCATGTCTAAATAAGAAGAGTTGAGACCATAGCTTAAATTTAACTTTGCAAATTCTTTTCACTTGCCATCAGTGTCCCTCATTCTGGTATCACCTTTCTTTCTATTGAGGTGGGCACTATAGAAACAGACTAAAATTTTTGAGAGTCTAAATGCTTTTTCAATATTTCCTTATTGGATAGAATCATAAGTAGCCCTGAAAAAATTAAGAAACAATTTAATAAAGCTCCAGCTATTATAAATGAGTAGACTTAGATTCAGCAAAATGATTTATTTAAGGACACAACTCTAAACATGTTTCTGTTTGTTTTTACTAAATGCCAGACTGTCCTGTTCATTCTAATTCCTTTATTTTTTTTTCATATCAGACTTCAAGATAAGGAATTAACAAATGGCTGAAGAAAATTTCACAGCTGTTACTGAATTTATTCTTTTGGGATTGACAGATAATGCTGACCTGAAAATCATGCTTTTTGTGTTGTTCTTGGTGATTTATGCAATTACCTTGGCAGGGAATCTGGGCATGATTTTCTTAATCCAAATCACTCCCAAGCTCCACACACCCATGTACTTTTTCCTAAGCTGCCTTTCATTTATAGATGCCTGCTATTCGTCTGTTATTGCACCGAAAATGCTGATCAACTTCTTGGTTGTGAGGGAAACCATCTCATTCTCTGCCTGCATAGTGCAGCATTTGTTTTTTGGGGTGCTTATCACCACAGAAGGCTTCTTGCTGTCATTGATGGCCTACGACCGCTATGTGGCCATTGCCAACCCTTTGCTTTACAGTGTAGTCATGTCTAAAAGGAAGTGTGTAGGGCTGGTCACTGGGTCATTCGTAGGTGGAATGCTCAACTCATTGATACACACAATAAGCTTGGGAAGACTGTCCTTTTGTGGGTCCAGTGTTGTTAGCCACTTCTTCTGTGATGTTCCCCCACTGCTAAAGCTGTCATGTTCTGATACATCCAAGAATGAGTTGCTGCTTTTAACTTTTTCTGGAGTCATTGCCATGGCTACTTTTTTGATTGTGGTCATTTCCTACATTTTCATTTTTATCACTATCCTGAGGATCAGTTCAGCAGCAGGTAGACAGAAAGCCTTCTCCACCTGTGCCTCTCACCTGACTTCTGTGACCATATTCTATGGTACCTTAAGCTTTAGTTACATTCAGCCAAGTTCCCAGTATTCTGTGGAGCAGGAGAAGGTGGTTTCTGTGTTCTATACACTAGTGATTCCCATGTTAAACCCACTTATTTACAGTCTGAGGAACAAAGAGGTAAAGGATGCTGTGAAAAGGGCCATAGAGATGAAACATTTCCCCTGTTAATTTCAAGTCCCTGTGAATTGTACAACAGTCCACCAGTCCCTTCTTTACTTAACTAACTTTCGCATGAATTTAATTAACTGTAGTTTCTTAGTACAAACCATATATTCTACATACTCATTTTCACATGAGAAAACAAAAGTATTTCTACTTTTGTAGAAAGTGATTGAATTCATAACTGCATTTTAGAACAGATAACAAAGCTTAGCTCATGTGAGATATGTATCTGCATCAATTTTAATAAAATTAATTCAACAAAATTTATTTCATCACTTCCTAGAATTGTGTATTTTCTGATGTTTGGAAAACGGAAAGAAAAAAATAGACATATACTGTTGGAGATATAAAGAATTAGGGGTTCTTCTAAGATACTTAAAAATTATTTGCCCAGAAAGGTAACTGCATACATTTTTCTTTTATTTGTAAAACTTGCATTAAATGTATGTATGTATGTATGTATTTTTTTTTCATTTAGAGCGAGACAGCATGAGTAGGGGAGGAACAGAGAAAGAGGGGGGCAGAGGATCTGAAGTGGGTTCTCTGTTGACAACAGTGAGCCCAATGCTAGGCTTGAACTCACAAACCATGACATCATAACCCGGGTGGAAGCCAAGAGGTTCAGCTGACTGAGCCACCCAGGCACCCCAAAACTTGCATTAAATTTTAAATATGGGAAAATCTCCCTGGTGACTAAAAAGACAGGTGTTATTTCAAGTGATATTTTCCAAACAGCAGCTACTTGTCTACTGTTCTTCTTAGATATGAGTGACCTCATTTTGAGAAAATGATAGTTACAATCGTCAACATGCAATAATGAGCTTTCCCTAAATAATTAATAAATTAATTTTAGTTTTTGCATTTATTCATGTATATTTTGTCCTATGTATATATGCTTATTCAAATATCTGAAACTGTTATTGACCTAAATACATATATATTATATGTTTTCTTTCTTTATACTCATGAAGGCTTGCTTCTATGCCTTAACTTTCTCTGGAGTGAATAAACCGGTTTCCTGAGTTCCCTGAGCTGCCCTAACAAATGTATTAACCGTGAGGAATGGGGTCATTGGAAACTCTGATTTGGACTCAGCTGGTCAGTCACAATAAACAACCTGGTCATGGAGTTGGCATCTGAAGTGGGGGACGGGAGGGGGGCGGGCAGTCTGTGGGACTGAACATTTAACCCGGAGGATCTGATACTATCTCTGGGTAGAGGGAGTCAATATTGAGTTGAATTGCAGGACTCCTCTCTGCTGTTAGAAATTTCTTGCCACTAACATCAACAGAGTTAGGCTGGCCATTGCTGCTGCGTGGATTGCAGCATAAAGAGAACAGTAGGAGGGCTAAAAGGAGAAGAGAGGAAAACAGGCAGCCAAGACTTGTTTGTGCAATGCCAGGGGCTGTTAGTTCTCACCAACACTATGTGGTGTTCTGGCTGGAAATAACATAAAGATTTAACTGAGGAAAAAAAATGTGGGAAAACCACATGCACACACACACACACACACGTGCACATGTGCACACACACACACATACACACACTGAAATTTGGGTACAGAATCATTAGTGGTACCTCCATACAAATGTAATGAGAACTTTCCACTCCAAAGCTTGTTATTTGGTCCATGTTTCTTTCTTTTCTATGTCTTAATCTCTGAAGAGGGAAGCTGGCTGCCCAATGACTACTTTTGAGATTATAACAGGAGCCTCAAGATTTCTGCTTCAGGTATTTCAGTTCTAGTCCCCAGTATAGGATCATTTAAAGACTAATTTAGTAGGGGTGCCTGGGTGGCTCAGGTGGCTAAGCGTTTGACTTCAGCCTAGGTCATGATCTTGTTGTTCCCGAGTTCAAGCTCCTCATCGGGCTCTGTACTGACAGCTCCGAGCCTGGAGCCTGTTTCAGATTCTCTCTCTCTCTCTCTCTCTCTCTCTCTCTCTCTCTCTCTGTCTCCGCCCCTCCCCCACTCATGCTCTCTCTCAAAAATAAATAAAACATTAAAAAATTTAAACAAGAGTAATTTAGTAAATTCAAAACCTTCTCTCTTTTTAAGTATCCTCTTTTTCTTCATTCAAGATTTAAAACAAAACAAAAATGCCAAGAAAATACTTCACATACTGGAATCTTACAATTTAGAAAAATTCCATTGAATACATTTAAAAATCAGGTTCTGTAATTTGACACGCACTTACTGGCTTAGTTCGGTAAGTACTCAGTGATTCGATAGTTTTCCTTCATTTAATAATACCAACCTTTACCATTAACAAACAAAAATAAATCTGAGGGAAATATATTTGCATTCACATTAAATTAAGTACAATTTTGTGTATTTTTGAGTTCTTTAAACATTTCTTTTTAATGTTAATTTTTTTATTTAAATTTTTTTTACATTTATTTATTTTTTGAGAGACATAGAGAGACAGAGTACAAGTTGGGGAGGGGCAGAGAGAGAAGGAGACACAGAATCTGAAGCAGGCTCCAGGCTCTGAGCTGTCAGCACAGAACTCAACGCAGGGCTTGAACTAACAAACCATGAGATCATGACCTGAGCCAAAGTCGGATGCTTAACCGACTGAGCCACCCAGGCACCCCAATGTTTATTTATTTTTGAGAAAGAAAGTGCAAGTGATGGAGGGACAGGGAAAAAGAGGGACAAGGGATCCAAGGCATGTTCTGTGCTGACAGCAAAGAGCCCAATGCCATGTTCAAACTCATAAATTTTGAGATCATGATCTAAGCCAACGTTGGATGCTTAACCAACTAAGCCACCCAGGTTCTTCAATGTATTTTTGAGTTCTACTACTGTGAAGGTCAGTAGATGCAATCTGGGATTCTCAAAGCCCATGAGTCATTTGAAAATATATTCCAATGATTTTATTTTTGCTAGTTCATAACTGACAAGCCAGGCATATTCAACTAGTTAACAAAAATCTCTCTACATAAACAGGGATAAACCCCAGGCATTATGAATTTAAAATACATACTACAATCATTCAGAGGGATAAGAAGCCAATGCTATAAAGTTATTTCCAACAATGTAATAATAATTATCATAGTTGTAATATTATTAATAATGCATAAGGTCAATGCCTATACAGAACATGCATAACTCATTTTATTGCATTTCACTTTATTGCACTTTGCAAATACTACTTTTTTTTTTTTTTTACAACTCAAAGGTTTGTGGCAACCCTGCATTGAGCAGTGCATTGGCACTATGTTTCCAACAGCCTCTGCTCATTTTGTGTCTGTGTTGCATTTTGGTAATCTCACAATATTTCAGACTCTTTCATTATCATTATATTTGAACTGCTGCAATCTCATAAAAAAAAGTTAATGGAGGTGAGGTGGGTCGAATAGAGAAATGTTGGCTAACTGCAGAAGGAAGAAGGACAAGGAACTGTATCCGGTCAGCATTTCCTTTTGGATTGCCTCATCCTACTACAACTCCTCCCGTCCTCAGTGTTGGATGAAGAGTTGCTTCTTCTGGATGAACAAAGAAAGTGGTTTCTTGATATGGCATCTATTCCTGGTAAATATGTTGTGAAGATTATTGGAAGGGCAACAATGGATTTAGAATATTAGATAAATGTAGTTGATAAAGTCAGGTCAGGGTTTGAGAGGATCTACTCCAATTTTAAAGTAGTTTTACTGTGGGTAAAATGCTACCAAAAAGAATCACATGCTACAGAGAAATTCATCTGAGAAAGAAAGAATCAATTGAGGCAGTGAATTTCATTGTCATCTTGCTTTAAAAAAATTGCCTCAGCCACTCCAGCCTTCAGCAACACCACCCCATCAGTCAGCAGCGACCAACATAGAGGCAATACTCTCCATTACCAAAAAGATTACGACTTTCTGGAAGCTCAGATGATGATGGTTAGTGCATTTTTTGAAATTGAGATATGTACATTGTTTTTTAGACATAATGCTATTGCATACTTAATAGTATAGTGTAAACACAACTTATATAGGCACTGGGGAATCAAAACATTTGTTTCTCTCGATTTAGTGTGATACAGCTTTATTGTAACACTGGCTTTAATGTGGCAGTAATCTGCACTATCTCCAAGGTATGCCCGTACAATATATTGAGTGTTGTCCCGATTCATGTAAACATCCAAAGGCTGCTGACCACAGTGATTAGACAAATAAAAGGAACAAGGTACAACTCAGGAATATCTATCAACCCCATGAAAAGAACCTTCACAGATCAACCTATATAGTTTGTCATCGAAAGAGCTACTGAAAACCAGAGACGTCAACAGAGACCGAGTGGGGAATCTGGGCTTCTTTTCTCCCTCTGGCAGTCATGAGGCAGTTCCTCCTTCCTCTGCTAAGCACTATCAGAGAAAGGTTATTAAACAGACAAGATAAAAGATGATTCGTTGACTTATAATATAAAACTGTTCAAGTTTCAGATCTGTGAAAGACATCAGACCCAAAGGTACACATATTGTATAAATACACTTATAGGAAATGCCCCAATGGATGAAATCAGGGAGGCAGGAAAGAGATTGTTGGTTGCTTGAGGCTGGGGTTTGGAGGTGTTGATGAAGAATGAGGAGTAACTACTAAGTACTAATAGGCACGAGGTCTCTTTCTGGGGTAATGAAAATGTCCTAAAATTGATTGTGGTGTTGGTTGTACAACTCTGTGAATATCCTATAATCATTGAATTGTACACTTAGAATGGGTGAATTGTATGGCTTGTAAATTATATCTCAATGAGACTGCTATAAAAATAAAAATAGCAACAAGGGGAAAAAAGTCCATTTACGTGACTATTACTAGATCTGAAATCAGGAGGTTAATCTATGTATAATCCACCTTGCAAGAGACAGAAATCACATTTATCTAATAGGTATTAAATTCTTTATGGTAGACAAAACATGTGAAAGTTTAATGACTTTGTAAAAAATTAAAACTTGAAAGAAATCTTTATAATGTTCTATTTCTAAATCAATTTTTTGAAAATAAATCTCTAATTTCTATGGAATCAAGGTGCACTGTGATGACCAAGGAAAAATTTTATGAAGAGGTAAGTTTTAAAAACACCAACATTTTCAGGGGTGCTTGGGTGGCTCTGTTGGTTAAACATCTGAATCTTGATTTTGGATCAGGTCATGATCTCATGGTTCATGGTTTTTTGTCTCACGTTGTGCTCTGCACTGACAGTGTGGAGCTTGCTGGGGATTATCTCTCTCCCCCTCTCTCTGTCTCTCCCCTGCTCATGGTCTCTCTCTCCCTCTCTCTCTCTCTCAAAATAAATAAATAAACTTTAAATAATAATAATACTACTAATAAGCTCTCTCAAAATAAATAAAAAAACTTTAAATAATAATAATTAATAACAACAACAATAATAATAATGCCAAAATTTTCTATGACAGAATAAAATCTGAATTTTTACTTTGTCTACTCTATGGTTGACTGATTTCTATTATTTTGAGCTGTGCATTATATAAATAGGCAGATACCTCTGACCATATATTTTGTTATTATTTTATTTCATGTGCTATTTGATGAAAGTTTGTTGAGATTTAAGGAATATCATCCAAAGTATTTTAATCCTTATCATGAAAGAAACAATCAAGGTAAGACTGAGTGTAACTATAATATGAATTTCTGCTGAAATATAACACAGTAAGGAATAGGAAGGCACACCCTTCGTGCCTTCCAGGGAGTCACTCACACATACTAGAAATTAGAATAGAGTTTCTCCTGTAATATGACTTCTGAGATTTCTCTACCTCATAGCATTCCTGTTCAGCTCTCCAAGTGGTTCCTCTTTCTCCAGGGAATTCTGAGATACACGTGGCACCAGTTGTCAATTCCCATATCCTTCTTCTTTCCCAGTGGGGCCTTTCTCTAATTAAGAAATCATATGCAGATACAATTTGACATCTGGGAATACTATGATTATTGTAGGTCATTAGATATTTAATGAATCATAGATCGTTCCTTATTCCAAATATAATATCA
This sequence comes from Acinonyx jubatus, assembly GCF_027475565.1. NCBI lineage: Eukaryota > Metazoa > Chordata > Mammalia > Carnivora > Felidae > Acinonyx > Acinonyx jubatus. The sequence goes on from NC_069390.1 coordinate 13,900,589, forward strand.
TTTAACTTTCATACGCAACATTCTCAGTTATCTCTCTCTCTCTCCCTCTCTCTCTTTCTCATATTTTCAGGAGCTCTTTTGATGACAAACTGTGTAGGTTGACTGATAAAGTTTTTTTTTTTTCATGAGGTGGATAAAGTTATAGCTTGTTCTTTTTATCTGCGTCACCACTGTGCTGAACAGCCTTTGGGTGTTAACATGAATCAGGGCAATATTCAATGCATTCTACTTCATTGGGGAGGTGTTTTTCACATCTTAGTCTATATGAATGGCACACCCTAAAATAACATGGTGCCCAGCCTTCACAACTGCAGGTAATGCTCTACCTTTCTCCATTATATCATTTAGGGATGTTTTTCCCATGCATTTAATGGGTCACTCAACAGATCATGGCTCAAGAAAGAGGGCCATGTTTTTCATTAAAAAAAAAAGTGATGGACTGTTGAACTTCATGGCTTTTCACTAGCTCTGTTGCACAACAACATCAGAGTCAATATATTCTCTTGACCTTATGTTAATTTTCCAAATGAGTGAAGCTTGGATAAAATTTCAGCAAAGCCTAAGGAGTAGAAGATGATTGAGAATAAATAGTCCCCTTACAGGCCTCCCCCACCCCCCCCCAACTTTTTTTTTTTGAAAGAGTATCTATCTCTTATAGTGTCCCTGGCAGAATTCCTACTACAAATTACTAACAATGACATTTGGCTTTTTTTTTTTTTTTTGTAATTCTGCTTCTCCTTATCTTTTATTTCTCAAAAGGAGTCAAACTTTGAACATAAATATAAAAATATAAACCTCCTTGTTTATTTCTTTTCAGGATGTTTCTGATAACTTAATGCTAATTCTTGCCCTCCTCCAATTTATTAGAGATTTGCTCAGGCTTTGTCCTGCATTCACTTTGTTATGGCTGTCTATTTGAGCAAAATCACCCTTACGAGATGCCTGATAGGAGCGACTGGGTGGCTCAATCAGTTAAACATCCAACTCTTGATTTTGGCTCAGGTCATAATCGCACGGTTTTGTGACGTTGACTCCTGCATTGGGGTCTGGGCCTGACAGTGGAGCCTGCTTGGGATTCTTTTACTTCCCCTCTCTCTGCCCCTCCCCCCTCTTTCTCTCTCTCTCTCACTCTCTCTCTCTCAAAATGAATAAACATTTAAAAAACCCCAAATGCCTGATTAATTAATTAATTAATTACTGTGAGTCAGTTCATTTATTTATAATTAACTGATTTTATCGTTCTTGAATTCTTTTTCTGTGCAGACGTGGCTTCCATTATTTTATGAATCTCTCTGCTATTTCTCCTTTTCTAGTCTGACATCAGCTTATGGGAAATTTTACTCTCTGTCATCTCTGGGATGACATCAGTGAAACATAAAAATGACATTAAGAGACAATAAAGAGTACGTCTTAAGGGCATGAAACCTTAGTAATGAACTAGACCACCCAGCTTTGAAGCCTGGTTCTAACACCTAATGAGTTGTGGACTCTGACAGCTTACTTAACCCCTCTGAATCACCATTTTATAAATTAAAAAATAAAAATTCTAATACAATCTATCTCACAGAGCTGTTGTGAGGACAAAATTCAAGACGCGAAGAATGCCTGTCATACAGTACCCAAAGATGAGATAATATTACCTACAAGTCTTTATGACCATCACAAAGATTCCTTTTAAGGACATCAACAGTTTGATAAAATTGATCCTCACATGATACTGTATTATGCAATATAGTTTTTTTCTATTTTGAGACTTTATTTTTTATGAGAATTTTTAGGTTTAGTGTAAACTTAAGAGGGTACAGAGATTTCTCATATATTCTCTGTCCCAACAAATGCATAGCCTCCCCATGTCCCATTATCCACATTCCCCTGTAGAGAGGTACAGTTGTTACATTTGATGAACCTACACTGATACGTCATTTTCACTGAAACTCTATCATTTATATTACAAATCATCCTTGGGGTTGTACTTTTCTATTGCTTCAGACAAATCTATAACATCTCGTATCCGCCATTATACTTTCATGCAAAATATTTTTACTGCCCTAAATTTTTTCTCTCTTCCTCTATTCATCCCTTCTTCTTCCCTAACTCCTGGCAACCACTGATCTTTGTACTGTCTTCATAGTTATGCCTTTTTTCAGAGTGTCGTAGAGCTGGAATCATACTGTAAGTAGTGTTTTCAGATTGGCTTCTTTTACTTAGCAACAGTCATTTATGGTTGCACCATATCTTTCTGTGACTTGATAGATCATTTCTTTTTAGTGCTGAATAATATTCCATTGTCTGCATGTGTCATGGTTTACTTACCCATATACTTACGGAAGGGCATGTTGATTGCTTTGCATTATGTACTTTTCCTTTTTTTTTTTACTTTTTAAAAATTTTGGTTCAAGTTTTTATTAAAATCCTAGCTACTTAATATATAGGGTAATATTGGTTGCAGGAGTAGAATTTAGTGATTCATCACTTACATATAACACCCAACGCTTATCACAGCAAGTGCCATGATCATGCACTTCTTAAATTTTATTCCAATGAATTATTTTATTCAATGTCCATTGGCTAAACAGAGACTTTATTGCATCATGGTGACCAAAGCAACTATCATTAACTCCTAATTTCAGTAAAATCCCAGAAATACTAAGAAGAATAAAAGTAGGCAAAGGGGAAATTAAAAATAAGCACATGGGAAAGTGTGGAGTGACATAGATTACCTATGCATGAGAGGCAAGATCTGTGTGTCCTTGCCATGTATCCATCCTCATTCACCTTAGAAGTATGACAGAGTTTGGGGCGCCTGGGTGGCTCAGTTGGTTAAGCAGCCGACTTCAGCTCAGGTCATGATCTCACAGTCTGTGAGTTCGAGCCCCGCGTCAGGCTCTGTGCTGACAGCTCAGAGCCTGGAGCCTGCTTCAGATTCTGTGTTTCCCTCTCTCTCTGACCCTCCCCTGCTCATGCTGTCTCTCTCTCTCTCTCTGTCAAAAAATAAATAAACACTAAAAAAAAAGGAAGTACGACAGAGTGCAAAAACAGGATTGTTCATTTCCCTTTGCTTCCCACATGTAAGAGAATCAATCAATGCAGGTAAATGGTGATAGTCCATTAACATATGGTGCATAAAAAGTATTGATAAATTTTGGGAAACATCAATCCAAGAAAAGAGAAGCAATACAATTAATTCATTGTAGAATAGTCCTCTTACTCAAGGATACAAAAACAAGTGGAACATATTTTTTAAACATGGGTAATTACTTTTCTTAAAAAAGATAAGGCAATATTATAACATACTAAACCAACAAGCCAGATTACTGAGAACAACCAGTTGAGGGAAAAAGCACAAACCAGGGAGCCCTCAAAACTTTATCTTAATTTGAATATCCTCAGATATCAACCAAAGGGGCTTTGTGAGACAAACCACGGGCCACTCAGATTGCTGGATTGCCAAGTATGTTCAGCCAATAGACTCATAAATTGAGGAGAAGAAAGGGGAATCTCAATGCTTGTAATAAAGGTGTTTGAGCACACTACTATGACCCAATACTTCAAATCATCAGATATCACAGAAACAACCAGTATTAAAATAATTCCAAAACATACCAGGGAAGAGTTTGAAGGCTAACACAGAAGGAAAGGACTTACACACACACACACACACACACACACACACACACATATACATAGGCACTGCATTTTTACAATATATAGGTGAGAAAGACACAGAAAGACTTGATAGTTTTGTGTTTATGTGTCTCTCTGTGTGTATATCCATCTAACACATTCTACTGTACTATAATATTTACTTGATTTACATACACAACCCACCTTTCTCTTGGAAGGCAGGCAACGTTTTTTACTATTTTGCTCACAAATAAATTTACAACAGTCAGACGTGCCTAGCACACATAAGACAATCTATAAACTGTCTTCAAATATGTTGAACTCATTTGTGTTTCCTCTTTTCTTCGGAGGCACAGAGAGAAAAATTTAAAGTCCATAAGCTAGTTTATAGGAATCATGTTAGACAGTGCATTTTAAGAAAAAAAAATTACATATTTTTTTCCACATCCTTTGTCCTGCATATTTTACATCCTTGTTCCTCAAGCTATAGATCAAGGGATTCAACATGGGGATAACAAGGGTGTAAAATATGGATGCCACTTTATCAGTGTCAAAGGAATGACTGGATTCAGGTTGCACATACATAAATATCAGAGTCCCATAAAACACTGTGGCCACTGTCAGGTGGGACCCGCAGGTAGAAAAAGCCTTATGTCTACCCTCAGCTGAGTTCATCCTGACGATGGCTACAAGGATCAGGAGGTAAGACACAATAACTATCAAAAGGGATGAAATCAAATCAAAACCGGCTAAAATCAGAATAATCATTTCAGTTTCATGTGTATTTGGGCAAAGCAAAGATATCAAGGGGAGACTGTCACAGTAGAAATGACTAATGACATTGTAGCCACAGAAGGACGAACTAAAAATCTTTATGGTGACTATAAGAGACACAAATGTGCTGTAGAGATAGAGGATGGCCACCAGCACCTGACACACCCTTTGTGACATGATGACTGGATAGTGCAGAGGGTGACAGATGGCCACATAGCGGTCGTAGGACATTGCTGTTAGAATAAAAAGTTCACTAACAATGAACACAAGAAAGAAAGTGAGCTGTATAGCACAAAAATAATAGGAGATTGTATTTTGATCCACAACAAAATTGACTAGCATTTTGGGTCCTACAGTTGTTGAATAACCCAGATCGGTGAGAGCCAGGTGTCTGAGGAAGAAGTACATGGGTGTTTGTAGCCTGGAGTCCATCTGGGTGAGGATGATCATGCCCAGGTTGCCCACCACTGAGATCATATAGATGATGAGGAAGAGCCCAAATAATGGAGCCTGCAGCTCAGGATGGTCTGTGATTCCCATGAGAATGAATTCATTGATCATTGTTAGATTATGTGTTTCCATGCAGACTTATCAGGAAACCTATTCTGGATAGAGATATCAGCATGGTCAGTAGATTTCATGTACTATCACCTGGGTGAATTTTAGTATGCAAAACTCATGTAAATAAAATACATCCAAACTTTCCAATTTCAGATATTTGAAAATGCAGCCATCTCCCCCAAGGCTAGTATAACATAAACATAGACAGTCAGTGGTCCTCAACTGGAGGCAATTTTATTGTAACCGAATGTCGTTTTATCAATATCTAGAAGACATTTTGGTTGTCACAACTGGAAGGTGGGGCTCTATGGGCTTGTGATGATTAGAGGTCAGTTTTGTTTCTAAACAGCCTGCAATATTCAATATTCAGTTAGAAATAGCAATAATGCCAAGTTTGAGAGACCAGGATGGTATAGATAGATAAGTAGATAAATAAGAGAGAGAAAAATAGATACATAGGTAGATACAAAAACATATACGTATATAAATATAGATATAGATATAGACATAGGTACACACAGGAAAATTTTTTTAAATCAAAACTATGTTAAAAATTTGACTGTAACACATAGAAACCATACGGCACAATGTTTTAAAGTTTTCAATTAGTCGTTGATATAATTGCAATTACACAGCGGCATTTATAAATTGTAGTTAATACTATAACTTAATATACACGTCAATATATAATCAATTATGTTATACAATTATATAATAAATACAATAAAAATTAAAAATCCCCAATTCTCAAAAATATACAGAACCCACTACTTTGATACATATTCCCATAAAATCCTTCACACCTACAGGTGATACAGGCTGACACGGTTGTCACAATTGGCACTGTGTGTGTGGGCACGTGTATAAATTAAAAAAAAACTATAATGGATTACAGCTGAGAATTATTTGTCTTTGTGGCATAAATATATGAGGTAGATTTATATAGATAAGGTCTGTTATACTTCCACTTATGGCATATATGAGGGTTACTCTGGGCCAGTAATCTAACTTAGCTAAAACTCTTTATTCTCATATACAAAACAATACTTCCTTGCGTAGGGCTCTTGAGAGGGATAAATGAAAATTGAATGATTCACTGTGCTGATGCTACTTGAAAATCATGTACGTCGTGTTTGTTTGCTTGTATTATTTTTTTAAGTTTATTTATTTATTTTGAGACAGGAAGAGATAGAGGAGGGACAGGGAGAAGAAGAGACAGAATGCCAAGGAAGCTTCATGTCATCGGACTAGAACTCTGTGTGGGGCTCAAACTCATGAACTATGAGATCATGACCTGAGCCAAGATCAAGAGTTGGACACTTAACCGACTGAGCCACCCAGATGCCCCAGTTTTTTTTTTTTTTTTTTTTTTTTTAATGGTAGCACTAACTTAGCTCAAAGCAGGTCTCCTCACATATTTGTATGTAAACTCTTCTGGACTATGAAATATCTTCTTTGTCCATGCTATGAGGATGAACAGGTGCAGAATAGGTCAAGTACGATCAAATGCAGCTTAATGCAGGCCCTACCCTGAGCCCTTTCTCCGTAACTATATTGGACAGTCAAGGTGCTATTCTTTTAATTACTTGTCTTCTAATTTCCTTAACTGTTTTGACAAAATATAAAAATAAGTTTCTTTTGATATAAATTTTCTTAAAAAAAGTAATCTTCCCCAAGGAACATTTTCATGTCAATTATAGTCATGTACTAACATGCATGTGACAAATCAAATACACTTCATCATGCGAGAACCCAAAGAGATGAGGAAATCTGGGCCCATTGGGAGAATGAGCAGCCGTGGGCATTGTTTTCATATAATAAAGATTCATAAAAAAAACCTCCCTTTGGATAAAGAGACACTGTACTTTAAAAAACTGTTTAAAGTTCCCATGGAAGTGAATTAAATGCACTAAAGATGAGATATACATGGATTCTTTGATATTCCTTTAAGTTCTTCTAGACCTTAAGGCCACAGGGACTTCTCCAAACTATAATATAACACAAAACACAGATATACGTTTTAACCAAATAAAAATGTAACTAAATATCCCTAACAATATACAGATTAGGAATATAACAGTAAGAAGGGGATGGCAGATTAAGGTAAGAGAAGTATTAAATTTAAAATATTGCCAGTATGAATACTTCCTTAAGAAAAAAAAATAGAAATGATACTAGATATAATGAAACATACATTGTGACATAATCGATACATTATAATGTAGTTACATTACATACTTACAGCAGTCTCTGATCTATACGAAAATAAAAACATACAAGTGTAAATAAAACATTAGATAAAAAGTGGGTACATAAAATTTGCGCTTAACTCATTTAAAATATTGCTGCTAATATTGTGACATCCTGATAACCTGCCTTGCCTTGATGCACACACCTTTCTTCCATCATAAAGACGGAAGCATGTATCAGTCGATAGTAATTTTAGAAAAATATCTTCTGCAAATTCAATAAGGCGTGGTATCAATCTTAACTTTTGTTTGTTTTGTTTCGTTTTAAAAATATGAAAGACTAAGAAAAAGCATACGTGGTATGTTCCAAGTTTTCTCTAAGGTAAGGAAAGATCAACACGTTTTGTTTCATTTTGTTTTGTTTTTCTCTAAGTTTTTGAGTTCTAGGGAAAGGACCAAATTGTTCACAGTGTAACATTTTTGTTGAATACCAATTGTTATTTTTTTAAAAACTGTATTCTTTGAGATAATTATATCTGCTTCCCATTAAATTCCACTCACATTGAAGCACATGCTGAACACTGTATCATTGCCATAAAACGGGGTACCTGAAAGTCTGCAAGTCTCCAAACAATGCTTTTCACATGTCAGCGTGAGGTAGAATACCCTCTCTCCCTTTCCTGTCTCATCAAGAGATCTGGAAAGAATCATATTTATATTTTTATTTAAATAATCACTAAATCTTAAGTTATATGGAAAGGGTCACAGAAAAGAGCCTGGGGTCACTAAATAACTAAGAGCTTGGAAGGACCTCAAAACGAAAGATGGAGCACCTGCGGCCTCTTAATTTTGCCAAGTTTTAAAAACGAGTATCTTTAGTTACGCTTCACTTGATCTCTGTTTCGGTCTGCATTGGAGATATAATTAATTCTGTAAAATGAATATTTTGTAAGCAATAGCTTGATGTTTCCATGAATAGTTTGTCGATCCAGGTAAAAATACTCGCACAGTAGGAAGAGAAAAGGGTAGGCATCCTATTCCTGCTTAGGCATTATGGAGTAATAAAAGCAAAAATGAAAACAGAACAAAACAAAATCCCCCCAACCAAACAAAAAATACTAAAACATAAATGGCAACTTGTTGCTACAGCTTTGCTATTGAATTAAAGCCGAACTTTTCCTATGTCACTTGATCATTGTTGGTGTTGGTAACATAAGATACTCCATGAAATCTTCTATCATTTTACCTGGAATGAAGCCTCTGTCTTGACTCCCTCCTGTGTTTCTTACATGGCATATTGAGAGCAATTTATGGCTTTTTTTTCCAGCTTTTGAGACTCTCCCTGAGGAGATTATCCCAAAAGTATTTGTGAGCATAACAAAATGTCTGGAGGTTGTCCTTTAATTATCAGAGAAAATGTGTATTTATTGTCTCTTCTCTCTCTCTCTCTTTTCTTTCTTTTTGACGTCCTTTCTGAATTCCTTCCTTCCTCTCTCCCTCCTTCCTTCCTTCCTTCCTTCCTTCCTTCCTTCCTTCCTTCCTTCCTCCCTTCCTTCCTTCCATTTTTTTACTCTTGGTTACCTTTCCATTTGTATGCATGGGACTCTTGATTAAAATATATCTATAGGGCATCCCAACAGGAATCTGCATTTTCACAATGGTCTCTTGAAATGAATAGCGCAGCATAGAAGTGTTTACACACCGTCCTATGACCTTATTTTTAAGTTTTTAGGGAATCAAAAGAATACATTATGCAAATATGAGATGCTGCTTCTTTGATTGGTGGCTCTTATTGTTTTTACTTTTCCCAAAGGGAGAGAAATTAGTTACTGTTATTCCTCACTTTATTGCAAATTTCCAACTGTCTGTTCATCGTTCTCTTGTATTTTTGCTTTTTTTCCTTTTACTGCATACTGCACCATTTCAGTGATTCCATTCTGTTAACCCTCAACCTTAAATAGATCTATTCCCTTGCCACAAAATTCCATTCAGCTGTCCCCTTATAGTGACACCTCCCACCTCCACTTCTGCCACTGTTACTAATTCCTGGTAACCAATGATCTCTTTTCCATCATTATATTTTTATCTTTTATAAAAATGTTTTATAAATAATATACCATTCGTGGGGTGCCTGAGGGTCTCAATCTGTTAAGGGTTCCATTCTTGATTCTGGCTCAGGTCATGATCTTTGGGTCATGGGAGGGAGCCCTGCCTGGGGCTCTGCCCTGGGCGTGAAGTCTGCTTTAAGATTCTCTCCCTCTGCCCCTCTCCCACTCATGCACACTCTCATGCTCCTTCTCTAAAATAAAAAAAAAAATCCATTTGTAATTTTGTAAAAAAATGTTCATTCATTTTTTGAGAGAGAGAGAGAGAGAGAGAGAGAGAGAATATGTGAGGGGGGGGCAGAAAAAGAGGGGGCAGAGGATTCAAGGCAGGCTCTGAGCTGACAGCAGCAAGCTGGAGGCAGTGCTCGAACCCACCAACCGTGAGATCATGACCTGAGCCAAAGTTGGATGCTCAACAAACTGAGACCCCCAGGTGCCCCTACCATTTTTAATCTTTTTAGATTGAATTTTTTAACTCACCAGAATTCTCTTGAGATTCACTTGTATTTTGTGTATATAAATCATTTGTTCCTTTCTTGTTACTGAGCAGTATTGCACAGTATTGATTAATTTAATCATTCATTCACTGAAAGGCATTTGAGTTCTTTCCAGTTTTCAACTATTAAGAGTAAAACATCTGTAAATGTTCACTTAAACGTGATTATGTGAACACAGATTTTCATTCCCTTGGGATGGGTATCCAAGAGAGAGATTTATAGGTTGTTTTAATTTGGATCAAGTCCAGTTTACCAGTACAGTAAAACCTTGGATTTCAAGTAACCTGTTCTGCGAGTGTTCTCCAAGAAGAGCAAACATTTTAAATAAATATTAACTTGATAAATGAGTGATGTCTTGCATAACAAGTAGTACGTGATGCCACACATCACATGATCACAATTGAGCCAATGGTTCCTGTCTCTCTCTCTCTCTCTCTCTCTCTCTCTCTCTCTCTCTATCTTTATCTCTTGCTATAGGATTGTGGGTGATCGCCTTCCATGCTTGGATGTTCAATCTCAGGCCGTGGTGTTTGGCAGAACATTGGTGATTTTTCAGAACATTGGAAGGTGCCCACAACTGGCTCTAGTGCATTTATTCTCACTTCAAAGACCCTATGGGAAGTTCTTTGCTTTTCCGTACAAGCGTGAGCTTAGGAATGCTTTGCTTCCTTCTAGGTCAGGCTGACTGCAGACCCTTTTCTCTGCTGCCTTGTTGACAGTTATATTAGATACAGTATATGACAAGAGTTTATTAATACTGTACTGTAGTCAATAATTGTGCAAGAGTATACAATAGTCCCCATGCAGAAAAAGTTGGAAAGAAAGGTGGTGAGAAGAAGGAGAAGATCAAGGTGGAAGTTAAGAAGAAAATCATGGAGAAGTACAAATGAGGTATGTGAGTGGCTGAAATTACAAGATTTTATAAGAAGTCTATGTTGACCACTTGCACAATATTAAAGAAGAAAGAAGAAAGAAGAAATAAGGGGGCTAGATGCCACAAAAGGAGTCATGAGAATATTAAAGCAATGTCGATGAGTTCTGGAAGATGTAGAAAAGTCGCTCCTGGTTTGGATGAACAAGAAGCAACTGGCAAGTGATACTATGACTGAGAACTTTATCTGCAGGAAGGCAAAGGCCTTGTACACCAACCTCATGAGTAAACTGCCACGCACATCAACTGAAAACAAAGAAGACTTCAAGGCAAGCAGGGGATGGTTTGGTAATTTTAGAGAGGTGGCATCCATATTGTTGTGAAGCATGGACAGGCTGTCAGTTCAGATGCTGAGGAAGCCTAGGTGTTTGCTACTGAATTCCACAGGTTCATAGTTTCTGAGTGTTACCTGCTGGGGGAAGTTTTTAACTGCAATGAGATGGGACTTTTTTGGAAAAAGATGCCAAAGAGGACTGACCTTACAGAAGAAGAAAATACAGTGCCTGGTCACAAGCCCATGGAAGACCATCTCACCCTCTTGCTCTGTGCTAAGGCAAGCAGGGATTTCAAAGTCAACCCCCGACTCATGTATCATTCTGAGAATCCATGAAGCTTCAAGAAATGCAGGTGCAGGTGCAGGTGCATTCAAGAAATGCAGGTGCAGAAGAGCCAGTCAAAAGTGATGTGGAGGTCCAACAGCAAGGCTTGGGTCATTGCCATCTTGTTTGCTGAGTGGATCAATGAGGTCTTCAGTCCTTCAGGGAAGAAATACCTTTTAGAAAAGAATCTGTTACTCAAAGCCTTGCTGGTTATGGATAATGCTCCTGCTCATTCTCCAGACTTGGATGATGTCTTCCTGGAGGAATTCGATTCATTAATGTCTAGTTCCTTCCTCCCAACCCCACTCCAATCCTCCAGCCCATGGATCAGCAGGTCATTTTGAACTTTAAAAAGCTTTATACCAAAGCACTATTTCAGCAGTGCTTTGAGGCGACCCGAGGAACAAACCTCACCCTCTGAGAGTTTTGGAAAAATCATTTCCACATTGCAAACTGCCTCAAGATCATCGAAAAAGCCTGGGATGGGGCCACCAAGAACCCTCAGTTCTACTTGGAGAAAACTGGCCTGATTATGTTCACGGACATGTCTTAGAGGGGTCTTGCTCATGGATAAGAGCCACCTGTTGCCAGTGAAATTGTGTCCTTGGAGAAGACCAGGGGACTGGAGGTGAATGAGGACGATATTCAGGAGCTGGTGGAGGAACATGGCCAGGAGCTGACCACCGACGAACTGATGGATCTGCACTGGGAGCAACCAGAAGAGGTTACAGAGGAGATCTCGTCTGCAGAGGAGGAGGAGAAAAAGGCGGAGGAATCCCTTGCTTCTAATGAGATTAGGGAGACTTGTAAAATGTGGGAAAGGCTTCAAAATTTTGTAGAAAAGCACCACCTGAATGAGGCTGTAGCAGTGCAAGCGATGGATGTGTTTAATGACAGGGCAATGCCATATTTCTGTGAAATCCTCAAAAGGAGGCAAAAGCAAGTGTCATTGCATAGGTTCATTGTTAAAGTTGCACAGAAAGAAAAAGATTCCATTGGGCCAATAGACAGCAAGGATTCCATCAGTGATAGGAAATGTCATCCTGCACAATAACCTTCCCCTCCCTTGTCTCCCTCACACCAGCCACAAAGGTTTTCAAAAGTAAGTACAGGTTAATTTGTTTATTTTTCTTTACATTTTGTATTTTATTATTTTGTATTATGTTACAGTATGGTAATCATTTTTATATGAATATTTTTGGGTTCTGGAATGAGTCATCTGAGTTTCCATTATTTCTTATGGGGAAATTCACTTTGATATACAAGTGCTTTGGAATATAAGCATGTTTCCAGAAAGAATTATGCTTGCAAGCCAAGGCTTTACTGTCTTTATAGTTTATGCTTTTGATGTCATGTCTATAAGCTCTTCACTGGCCTGAGGTCCCGAACACAGGTTTTCCCCTACGTTTTTATCTAAACGTTTTATAGTTTGTCATTTTCCATTTAACTTGCTATTCATTTTGTTGTTAAATTTTTGTATAAGGTTTAAGTTAACATTATTTGTTTATTTTTTGCCTCTGTATTCCCAAATACAGCACCACTATTTTTTTAAGGCTATTCACTTCTTTTGAACAACCTTTGTATCTTTATAAAATTTTAGCTGAACTTTTGCATCTTTATAAAATTTTAGTTGAACTGTTTAGTTGACAGAATAGAGGTCTAGTTCTGTCCATTTATGTGAGATTCATTTATGTAGTGGTATCTCCACCAAAGTCACACAGACTTGATTATTGTGTCTGTGTAGTAAATCTCTACATGGAGTGGATTGTTTTCTTTCTCACTATGCTACATTTCATTTTATTTTATTGTTATTTTTTAAATGTTTACTTATTTTCAGAAAAAGCGAGAGGGGTGAGAAGGAGGGAGAGAGAATCCTAAGCAGGCTCCATGCTGCCAGGGCAAAGCTCATCGCAGGGCTCTATCTCACAAACCATGAGATCATGACCTGAGCCAAAATCAAGAGTTAGTTTCTTAACTGACTAAGCCACGCAGAAGACCCTCATTATGCTCCGTTTTAAAATGTGTTTCATCTCCGCTAGGTCCTTGAACTGTCATGTAAATTTCAGTATAAAGTTGCTACTACAAAAATCTTGCTAAGTTTACATTAAATCTATAGATTGGTTTGTAAAGAATTGGTATTTTTACTGTATTGAGTCTTCTAATCTCTGAACTCAATGTGCCTTCTAGTTTATTCAGATCTTTTTTTGATTTCTTTAATTACTACTTTGTACTTTTCTGCATATAGATCTTGTACATGATTTGCTTGTTTCTAATTACATATTTCAGTATACGTGATGAATTTTGAATGTTTTATTTTTTATTTAGTTTGCAATATATGTAAATTATAATACTTATTGTATGTAATATATAGTATTATATAATATATAATATTATATAATATATAATATTATATAATATATAATATTATATATAATATTTGTTCATTAATCATATATCATGTTACCTTACTGAACTCACAATTGTTTTAAACTTTTGTTTTTCAGATTCGTGGAGATTTTTTTCATTAGATAACATATCATTTGCATGTAAGGATCATTTCATTTTTTTGTTGTTGTTTTGATTTCCAAGTTGTAAATATTCTATGTGTTTTTCTTGCACTTTCTGGGAATTGTTTGATCTGCTTTATGTAAATATAGGTGATTTTGCATTTTTAGATTTTTTTTGTAAACGTAATTGTAAATTATTTAGCCTTTTTGTTTTGCCATCTTTTACTCAGCAGAAGTATTCTGAGATCATCCACATTTTTGGATGTACCAGTAATTTATTACTTTTTAAAAAAAATTTAAATGTTAGTTAGCATACAGTGCAATATTGGTTTCAGGAGTCAAATTCAGTGATTCATCTCTGACACACAATACCCAGTACTCATCACAACAAGTGCTGTCCTTAATTCCCATCCCTCATCTAGCCCATCTCCAGCCCCCCCCTCCCCCCACCATCAATTCTTTGTTCTCTATTTTTAAGAGTCTCTTGTGGTTTCTTTCCCTCCTTCTCTTCACTGAGAGTGGCATTCACTTGCTTGGATATCCTACAGTCCATTCTCATGGACATTTGGCTTGTTTCTAGTTTGAGGCCATTGCAAATAAAACTTAAAAACTAAAGGGGAAGAAAAATTTCTCGTTTACCACCTTAACGTTTCCACCTTGGCCTGAGATCTAACTGACACAAGAGATAATAGGACACAAGCATACAGATTTTGTTTAGTAAATTTTTACATGTATGTGGGAGTCTTCACAAGAAGTATGAAAACCCAGCGAACTGGCAGGATCAAGTATTTATCTACTAAGTTGAACAAAGAGTGGCATTTGTAGGGGCAGGTACCTGGGTGACTCAGTTGGTCTGACTCTTGGTTTCATGATCAATGGTTTGTGGATTTGAGCCCGGCATGAGGCTGCACACTGACAGTGCGGAGTCTGCTTGGGATCTTCTCTCTCTCTCTCTCTCTCTCTCTCTCTCTCTCTGTCTCTCAAAATAAATAAACATTAAAAAACATAGTGGCAAGGAGTCTGGGTGGCTCAGTTGGCTGAGTGTCTGACTTCAGCTCAGGTCATGATCTCATGCCCTGTGAGTTCGAGCCCCGCATCAGGCTCTTTGCTGACAGCTCAGAGCCTGGAGCCTGCTTCGGATTCTGTCTCCACCTCTCTCTGCCTCTCCCTGCTCATGTCTCTCTCTGTGTGTCTTGCCCTCTCAAAAGTAAATAAATACCAAAAATTAAAACGATAATAAAATAAATGGAAAAAATAGTCGCTATTGTAGAAGATTAAAATATTTAGGGGGACTAAAAACAGGTAGGAATTATTTTATCAAGCTCTGCACAGGTTTCTTCTGGCTTCGAGCCTCCATTTCTGGTGATGAGAATGGTTTTCCTTCTGGTATAAGGTGGTCATCGTTGACATGGGAATTTCATTTTCTGCTTTCAGAGGGAAAAAGGAAGTTCAGAGTGCCTGTCTTGCACTACCTGTGTTTTCTGCATCTTTAGCTCAAAGTAATCAATACGCCAAAGCAACACATTTGGAAGTGACATGTTCTGAATCTTCCAGTTGCTATGGACATTTGGATACAAGTCTTATAAGATGTGTTGCCATTTCTCTTGTAGAAAAAGCGTGAGAGTGGAAAGTCTCAATAATGTGTTAAATTTATGTTTAAGTTTTAAGACACTGATGCTTAAAAGAAACTATTTTCAAATATTGATACTATTTTACTTTTCCATCAAAAATGCATGAAAGATTCTAGTTTTCTGTATACTCACCAACATCTTGGTATTCTAATAGATCTAGACTGTTATCTCATTGAGGTTTTAAATTTTTTGTTGATGTTTATTCATTTTTGAGAGAGAGAAGAGACTGAGAGGGGTAGGGGCAGAGAGAGAGGGAGACAGAATCTGAAGCAGGCTCCAGTCTCTGAGCTGTCAGCACACAGCCTGTTGCATAGCTCGAAGTCACAAACTGCAAGATCACGACCTGAGCCGATGATTAACCGACTGAGCCACCCAGGTGCTATTTGGTGAAGTATTTTCCAAATGTTTTGCCCATTCAGGAGGTCTATTATTATTACCATTGAGTTTTGAGATCTCTGTGTATGTTGTGGAATGAGTCTTTTACGAAATACGTTACTTGAAACTCTTATCTTCCAGAACATAAACACCCTCTTAAGAGTATCTTTTGAAGAGTAGAAGATTTCATTTTCATGTTGTACAATGTATCAAAATTCTATTTTGTTGGTTTTACTTTGGGTGTTGTATCTAAGAAATCTTCAGGCAACCCAAAATTATGAATATTTTCTACTATGTTTTCTCCTGAAATTTTTAGATTTTAGGTATTATATTTATATCTGTGATCCATATTAGGTGAATCTTTATATGAATTATGGGTCAACATTCAATATTTTGTGTATATATAGTTTATATATATATGCATGTATATATATGATGTATATATATACATATATTATATATATATTTAAAATATGTTTTATATATCTCTCTATATATAGTAGATATGTACATATACAGGTATACACATGTATATATATGTATATATAAAATTAGTCCATTATCATTTGTTGAAAGATCTGTTCTTTCTTCAACAAATGGCCTTTTTCTTTGACCTTGTGGAAAATTTGTTGTTCACATATGCATGGGTCCTTTTCTGGTCTATCAGTTTTGTTCCATTGATCTAATCATCAATTTTTATACTAGTGCCAAACCCTTTTGACAACTGTAGCTTTGGAATGAGGCTTGCAATCAGTTAGTGTTTTTCATAATGTTTATATTACAACTCTGTTTCTTTCTTTAAGTTAATTCAGCTATTCTAGGTCTTTGCATTTCTTTCTGTATTTTAGTTTCAGCTTCCCAGTGCTTACCAAAAAATAATGCCTGCTTGGGTTTATATTACAACTCTGTTTCTTTCTTTAAGTTAATTCAGCTATTCTAGGTCTTTGCATTTCTTTCTGTATTTTAGTTTCAGCTTCCCAGTGCTTACCAAAAAATAATGCCTGCTTGGGTTTTTGTGGGAGTTGCCTTGAATCTATAGATACATTTGATAAATTTTTTCAACAACATTGAATATTCCAGAAAATAAACATAGCTTCTCTCTCACTTACTTACATATTCTTTAGTGTCTTATAAGGATGATTCTTTTTTTTTTTTTAATTTTTTTTCCAACGTTTATTGATTTTTGGGGGGACAGAGAGAAACAGAGCATGAACGGGGGAGGGGCAGAGAGAGAGGGAGACACAGAATCGGAAACAAGCTCCAGGCTCTGAGCCATCAGCCCAGAGCCTGACGCGGGGCTCGAACTCACGGACCGCGAGATTGTGACCTGGCTGAAGTCGGACGCTTAACCCACTGCGCCACCCAGGCGCCCCGGCTCAAGGATGATTCTTAATTATGTGTACAAATATTTTTTTCATGTTTATATTTAAGTATTTTATAGTTTTGATATGTTCGTAGTAGGTATTTGAAATTCCATTTCTACTTTTTCCTGGGTAGTCTATAGAAATTAACCATTATTTTGCATACTGGTCCTCTTTTTTGAAACCACAATAAATTCACTTTTCAGTTCCATTACTTTTTTTCTGTAGGCTCCATTAGATTTCTACCTGCACAATCCTGTCATTTGCTAATAAACAAAGACAGTTTTGCTTCCTTCTTTCCTATCTGTAGACTTTCTATTATGTATTTATTTTTTCCTTGCCATGTTGTGTTGAACATGGAGTCCGACACAATGTTGAACAGAATCAGAAAGAAGAGTCCTCCTTGTCTTGTTTGTGTTCTTATGGAAATGTATTTCATTCTTTTAATATGGGATATACTGGTTTATGTATATGTAGGTTTATGTAGGTTTTTCATCAGTGCTCCTTATCAGTTTTAAGAAGTCCCATTTAACACTAGCATGGCCAAAGTTTTTATTTTTAACAGACGTTAAAACCCCATTTAATACTAGTATGGTCAAAGTTTGTATTTTTAATGGATATTGAAACTTTAAAATGTTTTGCTGCATTTATTGAGATGCCAACTTTTTTTTCCTCTTCTCATTTTTAATATGGTGATTTTATTTTTGACTGTCAAATCATCTGTACATTTCTGGGGTAAGCCTAATTCTGCACATGATTGTTTTTACCTACTGCTAGATTCCATTTGCTGGAGCTCTTGGAACCACTGCGTAAGCAATCATAACTTATATTGTTCTGTTGTTTTCTTTCCTTATGATGTTTTTGCTTTTAATATTAAGGGAAAGCACTCCTCAAAGAAAATTGACTTTCACTTCAGTTTTCTAGAAGAAAATGTATGGTAATTGGTTATTTGTTTTACCTAACATTTAGTAGAGTTTCCCAGTCGACTCCTGGGCTTGATTTTGGACTGGTGACAGTTATTTTTCATAAATATTTCCATATTGAGATTCCTTTCATCTTGAATTTTTTAATACAGTATTTCTTAGGGTCCATAAATATGAAAATATATAACACACCTATTCTTAATATCCTAACCTAAAACAGATTTTTTAAAGACACCCGTAGTGTCTCTAAATTTTTTGTACCTTTTATATTCTAAATTTTGTCAATCTTTCTGAATCATCTTTGATTAATATGTAAATTTGTAACATTCTTCATAATATCATATGCAAATTTCAGTTATGTACCAAGCATTGATTTTTTAATTTTTCCATTTTATGGAAAATATTAAACTTCCTGAAATAATTTATAGGTGTACTTAATAGTAAAATATAGACTAATTTTTAAAATAAAATATATTATTAAAATTTGTAAATCTTAATGTATTTTGTTCTGTTTCTGGTTTATCATTTGAGGGAATATGAAAGGTACAAGATTTGTTTTAGATGTGGGATAGCAGGTTATGTAGAGTTAGCTTATAGTTTTCAAATTCAGGTATTGGAGACTTTTACCTTCTTCTATTTCAAAAGTTATAATCATTTACTAAGGATAATATGGGGAAATATATAACCAAAAATATCAGTGTAAGCATTTTCATAATCTTGGCAGCCACCAATAATGAGTTTTTGCCTCTAGGAAACAAAATATTTCCAGTATTTATATTCCAAAATTCATGATCAGTGCATATTTCTTCTTAATAAATTAAAAAAATAATGACATAAATTCTATAGTGTATCCTCAGATAAAGATATACATATAGTGGAGTTTTTTTGTTCCAAAGAGTTATTTTGATTCAAATTTGACTGACTATATAGAACATTTTATTCCATGATGGAGGACAGAGAAAACAGCCCAATCTCTCTGTGATGTAAGTAAATTTCCATGAGTGATAAAAATGCTAGAAGTAAACAAAAAGGTGGAAATTCAGAATGGTTAGGAGGAAGTTTTCCAGAAGATGTAACCTATACTATATAAGTTGTTTCATACCTTACTAAACTTTCACTAGAAATATAGTATAGGCCAAATTATGGGATTATCTCTTTGTGCTTCTTAGCTAGGGATCATCAAATCAATGCAGTGAAACAATGGATCCCAATAAAACTATATTACAAGCTTATAAGAACCAATACCAAAGAAAGTTATCCCATGAAAAAGGCAACAAACCTAATTCAAGATAGAATACGCTTCTTATGCAAAGACACAAAACCAATTAGAAAATGAATTTTAAGCCATAAGTATTTTTATTTTTCAGAGATAAGAAAGTGTAACAACCTCATTAGACAAACACAGCACTTAGAGATTAAGACCCCAATAAACCATAAAATAAAAAAAATTGGAAGCTTCTCTGGGAGACCTCAAGAAATTTATCTTTCTTTTCTCCAGCTTTATTGAGGTATAAAGGACATATAACATTGTGTAAGTTTAAGATGTACAGTGTGTTGATTTGATACACTTATGTGCTGAAATATGACTAAAATTTAACATTGGCTGAAGTCTCCAGCATGTCACATGAGTACCATTTGTTTTTTGCATGGATAATATTTAAGATTTACTCTCTTAGCATCTTTAAAGTATATAGTGGAGTGTTTTTAACTATAATCAAGAAAATTGATCTTAATTTGTATATCTACTGGTATAGAGAAATGGACTGATTAAGACAGATGAAATGCGGCACTGACGTTGTGAGTTACTACATATCTAAGTATGTTGAGTCAATAGACTTACTAGGGCTTATCTATGGAAACAACTGCAACTGATGAGAAGAGCAGGACCTCGAAATCCCCCACGTGGTACTGGGTGTTTGAGCGAATTCACATGACTGATGACTTCCAATCATAGTGCTACTTTGAGCCTCCTTGAAGCCTTGAAGTTTGATTTCAACACATGCCATAAGAGTATAAAGGCTAAAGGAGAAGAATATGCTTACACAAACACATAAGCACAAACACAAACACACACACTGGGAGATTCATTCTATTGGTTGAGAACAACACAAGAATCATTTGAACTCTCTTTTTGTGCCTTCTCTTCTTCCTCACTCCTGCATGGCATACCCACTATCTTACCTGCATGGAATACCATATCCTATGGTATATGGTGTCTTGACAAATTCCACTATACTATAAATTGTACCTAATTATTATACTTATAATGCATCTCTCTCTCTCAAGGAAGGCAACTATTTTTTCTATTTGTATGCTAACGTATTTACAACACATAGAAGTGTGATTGGCACTTAGAACACAACTTCCAAATATATGTTGAACACATTTGTGCTTCCTATGATTCCTTCTAGTGACATACAGAACAGTTTGAAGCCCATATGCTAACTTATGGGGATAATATTGTATCTAAACTTTAAGAAAAAAGATTACATAGCTTTTTCCACATTGTTTGTACTGCACATTTTACATCTTTGTTCCTCAAGCTATAGATCAAGGGATTTAACATGGGGATAACAAGGGTGTAAAATATGGACGCAACTTTATCAGTGTCAAAGGAATGACTGGACTCAGGTTGCACATACATAAATATCAGAGTCCCATAGAACACTGTGGCCACTGTCAGGTGGGACCCGCAGGTGGAGAAGGCCTTGTGCCTACCCTCAGCTGAGTTCATCCTGACGATGGCTGTAAGGATCAGGAGGTAAGACACAATAACTATCAAAAGGGAAAAAATCAAATTAAAGCCTGCTAAGATCAGAATAATCAGTTCAATTTCATGTGTATTTGAGCAAAGCAAAGATATCAAGGGGAGACTGTCACAGTAGAAATGACTAATGACATTGTAGCCACAGAAGGATGAACTAAAAATCTTCATGGTGACTAGAAGAGACACAAATGCACTGTAGAGATAGGGGATTGCCACTAGCACCTGACACACACTTTGTGACATGATGACTGGGTAGAGCAGAGGGTTACAGATGGCCACATAGCGGTCATAAGACATCGCTGACAGAATGAAAAGTTCACTAATGATGAACACAAGAAAGAAAGCGAGCTGTATAGCACAAAAATAATAGGAGATTGTATTTTTATCAACAACAAAATTGACTAGCATTTTGGGTCCTACAGTTGTTGAATAACCCAGATCAGTGAGAGCCAGGTGTTTGAGGAAGAAGTACATGGGTGTTTGTAGCCTGGAGTCCATCTTAGTGAGGATGATCATGCCCAGGTTGCCCACCACTGAGATCATATAGATGATGAGGAAGAGCCCAAATAATGGAGCCTGCAGCTCAGGACGGTCTGTGATTCCCATGAGAATGAATTCTTTCAGCCCTGTTAGATTATGTTTTTCCATGTAGGTTTAGTAGAAAATCTATTCTGGATAGATATATCATAAGAGTCAATAGATTTCATGTATTATCTCCTTGGAGAGGTTTTAGTATGCCAAATTAGTATAAATAAGATACATCCAAACTATCCAATTTAGGATATTTGAAAATAAACTCATCTGTCACAAAGACTACTATGCATACTTAGAGAAACAAAGGGAAATGGAAATAGATGAATGGTTCTCATTCCATTCACATTTTATTCCACAATGAATACTTTCCATTGTCTAGAGACATTTTGGTTGTCACATCTGGGAGTTAGGATTCTACCAGCTTCTAATGGCTAGACACAAGTTAAGCTGCTAAATATCTTAATATATCCAATACCTAGGCCATAACAATATTCAGCCAGGAATAACAACAGTAACAAAATTAAGAAACTCTGATGATATAATTAAATAGATAGATGAGAGAGAGAGAGAACGAGAAAGAGAAATGATAAATAGATAGATAATAGATAATAGATAGATGGATAGATAGATAGATAGATTGATAGATAGATAGAAGTACATAGATATGAATACTAAGGCAAAAATAAAAATCAAGTTAAAAATTTAGGGATCAAAGATATAGGCGATTATTTTACTATTCTTTAAAGTATCATTATTTCTATTATTTATAGGATACAATCACAAGATGACATTTATAAAATACATCAATGATACGGCCTAATACGTATGTCAATGATATAATAAAATTTTTAAACCACAAATTTCCCAAATGCATAAAACCCACTACTCAAAACATGGTTTTATGAAAGGTATTATTATGAAACTGGCTGGAACGTTAACACACTTGACAGATATTTGACAAGCGTATGAATAAGAAAAGTATGACAGATCACAGTGGGAATTATTTTTTATGTGGTGAAACATGCCAGGAGATATATGAGAATAAAAGTCTATATGACAATAAAACTCTCATATATAAAATTGACATTTCCTTGAAGAGCTTTTGTGTAGACAATGGAAATAGTTGGAAATAATTCTCAAATATCAAGTACACTGTGGGTTTCTGTTTGTTTGCTTGTGTGTTTTTTTTTTTAAATTTAAGTTTATTTTTATTTATTTTGAGAGACACAGCATGTCAGGGAAGGGGCAGAAAGAGAGGGAGACAGAGAATCCCAAGGAAGCTCTGCAGTCACAGCACAGAGCCCCAGATGGGGCTTGAACTCTCAAAACCAGGATATCATGACATGAGCCAAGCTGAGAGTTGGACACGTAATCGACTGAGCTACCTAGGTACCCCAGCCGGTGTTTTTAAGAGTGATAGCAACTTACCTGAAATGTTTCTACTTTCCTGACTTATATACCTGTGCATTCTCTGGGCTGGGACTGAAGTTCTTTGTCAAGGCTATCGTAGGAAGAGATGAGGAACTGTTTAAGCAAGACATACCTCACCACTCTTCCATGACAACATTTGAATAATCGTGTTGTGACTCCTTGGGTTACTTACCTTTTAATTTCTGTATCAATTTTAGTAGTGTCTTAATATAAGTTATTTGGGTATGAATTTGCTTAAAATATTATTCTTCCTCTGGGGCACCAGGATAGCCCAGTCAGTTGAGTGTTCAACTCTTGATCTCAGTTCAGGTCACGAACCCAGAGTCTTGGAATGAAGCCCCATGTCCAGCTCCCCACTAAGTGTGGAGCCTGTTTGGAGTCTCTCTCTCTCTCTCTCTCTCTCTCTCCCTCTTTCTCCCCCTCCAACCCCCAGCTCATGCTGTCTCTCTCTCACTCTCTGTCTAAAAACCAAACAACTATTTTCTTTATGGCATTCCCATTAAAATATAGATATACTAACTTGTTTGTAATAAATCATATATACTTTACCAAGCAAGAAAGTTAGGGAACGTGGTGTAATTGGGAGGAGAAAAAAAATTCATGGCAGAAGGTTCGCATAAAGTTTTATGAAAAATCCCTTTGAATTAAAGGGTAGAATGCTTTAAAGAAAAAATGTTGAAAGTCACTGTGATACACAATACCATAGAAACAAAATACAATACACTAAAGGTGAGACATACGTGGATCCCTGGATGTGATTTGAAATCCTTCTCTACATTAAGTCCACAGAAAACCCTTCGAACTATCATAGAGCACACGATGCAGATACACCGGTATATAATCACATAAAATGTATCTAAATATCCTAAACACCCACAGATAAGAAGTTATGCCAGAGTGGGAAGCAGATGGCACGTTAAGGTAAGAGAATGAGGTTTGGTTAAAAAAATTGTGGGCATCAGTGCTCCTGTTTGAAGAAAAAAAAAGGAAACTATATTGTTTGCAATAAAATTGCAAGGCTGAAGTCCCTGAGTGACCTAGAAGCAGACAAAAATATTCAATTTCACAACATAAAATACAAAGGTAATTATATGTAATTTCCCCTTAACTTACCTGAGTCTTCCTTATACCTTTGTGACCTCTTGACACTCTCCACTACACCAATTCACACATCTTTTTTCTGATGGGAATATGATAATGGGTATCAGTAGATGACCATATTAGAGATATATTCAGTAAATGCAGTCCAAATGCAGTATACATCTTGGGTTTTGCTTGTTAGTTTTTTTCTGCTTTGTTTTGTTTCCTTTACAATCATGGAAGCCTAAAAAAAAATAATTAGCACTTTTTAAGTACCAATTTTTCTATGAGGTGGCGGAAGTTAAAAGCATTTCCTCTCACCAGCTTTAGAATTCTATAAAAAGAATCAAATAGGAGTAGCAGTGTGGCTCAGTCAGTTAAGTACCCCACTCTTGATATCACCTCAGGTCATGACCTACAGGTGGAGGATCAAGCTCCGAGTTGGGTTCTGTGCTGAGCAGGGAGCCTGCTTGGGATTCTCTCTCTCTCTCTCTCTCTCTCTCTCTCTCTCTCTCTCTCTCTCCGTCTACCATTCACATACACACACTCTCTCTCAAAATAAACATTTTCAAAAAAGAATCAAATTGCTCTTTCATAGTTTATGATCTCTGCTGAATATTTATTATTTATTTATTTATTTATTTATCATTTTTATTTTAGACAGAGAGAAGGAGAGAGAGCGTGAGCTGGGGAGAGAGGAGAGAGACAGACAGAATCCTAAACAGGCTCCGCAGGGAGCATGATATGGGGTTGGATCTCATGATCCCAGGATCTTGACCTGAGCTGAAATCAAGCATTAGATGCCCAACCAACTGAACCATCCGGGTGCCTGATATTTATTTTTTTACAGTTATATTATTTGAGATAATTATACCCAAACAAAATCAGACAAAGCAAACAAAATCAGACGTAGTTACATTTTGTTAGGGCTTTGCCAAGGAGTTAAAATGGAACTTACCAAACATCACTGAAACATTGTGGATATTTGGCAGTAGGACATGGCACACAGTTTTCTGTCATTTTTACCTGTAGAGAAGCCTCTGTCTTGACTCTCATATGTATTTCTTACCATAGCATATTGAGAACAATTTATGGGTTCTCTTCACCTTTTGAGACTCTCCCTCAGGAGATGATGAGCAATTTGTTTATGATGGCTAAAGCATATGAAGGCATTAAAAACTTCCTGGAGCTTGTCCATTAATAGGCAGGGACAATTCATACTCACCACTGAATAAAATTATCATTTTTCTATCTATCTATCATCTATCTATCATCTATCTAATCTATCTATGCATCCATCTATTATCTATCTATCCATTATTTGTCTATGTAACTAACATCTATCTATCATCTACCTAAAATATACCATCTATCTATTTATTTATCCATCTATCACCTATTTATTTACTTATTTATTACTTCACTCTTATTTTTCACTAATACTTAACTTTTCATTTCACTGCATAGGACTCTTGATTAAAATGTCATATATTTAAGGCTGGCTCACCTGGAGTCCCCATTTCCACAGAGGTCTCCTCAGATTGGTGACATGGTAGATAATTGATAACTTCTGTTGTATTACATTATTTTAAAATTGTACATGGATAAGTATCCTGCATTAAGCAACTGTGACATGCTATTTCCTTGATTTTCATTTTTGTTTTCAGTTATCCTTCTTTCCAAGGCAGAAATTTGCTATGTATCCATCCTTCTCATTGCATAGTCAGTTGCTGTTACTGACCAGTAACCACTTGTTTTGATTTTGTTTTTCTCTTTAATTTCACAGTGCCGTATTTTATTTATTCCTTGTGTCCAAATCATTTCAATGTTTCTTTCCCACCTTGAAACATGCTCTTTTGTACTTGATATATGCCTAATTTATCAAGTTATCCTTGAAAAAAATATAATATTTTACATATGCACAACTATGTATATGTGTTATATTTCTATAAATGTCATTGTTGCATTTGTCACTTTAATTACTTGCTATGCATAGATGATATCACACTTTTTTCTTCTTCCTGTATTATAATCCATGATACAAATTAAACATTTTTCACTTATTTTTTTATTGATATATGTGTGTCTAACCCTCAGCTATCATTAACAACATCATTACATATCCAGCCTCAATGAACAGCCCTGAGTTTGTTCCCTTAAAAGTTATATATATGGAAAGCCTAGGTGGCTCAGGAGGTTAAGCCTCTGACTCGATCTCAGCTTAGGTCATGATCTCACCGTTCATGACATCGAGCCCCATGTCGCGCTAACAGTGCAGAGCCTGCTTGGGATTCTCTCTCTCCCTCTGCCCCTTTTCTCCCCTTGTTTGTGTGTGTGTGTATGTGTGTGTGTATACATACATATATGTGTGTGTGTGTATCTATATCTATATCTATATCTATATCTATATCTATATCTATATCTATATCTATCTATTCCTGATAAGGAATAGAATAGACTCATTGCTTTTCCCAAATATTTCAGATATATTATCCCAACATATTCTTTTATTAATAAATGTAAGACATATCTTGGATCTTCCCTTTCATGTCAGGTGCATAAATTGTACCTTCTTCTTAATTGTACATACATAGCATTATCAGCATCTTTTATATAATTTATTATACTGCTTCTTCCCTTTTATTTACAAGTTTGACTTCATCCTCATTGATTTGGATGTCTTTTATTTCTTTTTTGATGTCTGATTGCTGAGGCTAAGACTCTCAGTACTATGTTAAATATTAGTGGTGAGAGTGGACATCCCTGTCTTTTTCCTGACCTTAGAGGGAAATCTCAGTTTTTCCCCATTGGACCTCTATATCTCCAGTCTTTGAACCCTTCTGGTTACAAAAACTCATGGAAATCAGCCCCTCTGATTTTTCCCAGCCTATGACTTTGGGGAAATATTCTCCTTGTGTGTATACATAGTGTTCTCAGCTCTTGCTCACCTCGCTGGGACCAGGGATTCCTCCCTTCTGCAGCACCTATGATCTGTTTCTTCCCCAAACCATGCCTCAGCACCACATACCTCCCATGATATGGCCTCCTTTTTCCTCTAGCTGTGCAATTTGTTCTGTCAGTCCTCAGGTCAATCTCTTGGATATTCAGAAAGATCTGATGGTCACCTAGTTGTGTTTAAGGGACAAAAAAAGCCTAAGGTCTTCCTACTACTCCACCATCTTCCAAAATGAATATTTTTAAAATGTTATCCTTTTTCTACTGAATTAAATTTTGTACTTTCATGAAAAATTAGTTGCACTTTTTGTAAGTCTATTTTTGAGTTCTGTATTCTGTTCCTTTTCTTTACATGTCTTTTCTTCCCCCAAAGCTACACAGTTTTGATTGGTATAGCTATATGACAAAACTTAACATGAAATGGAATGTTTTCTTCTATGTTATTCTACATTTTTACATGTATTTTAGCTAGGTTAAGTCCTTCATCTTTTATACACGTTTTAGTGTAAAGACAACTATATCTATAAAATACCTTGGTGGGATTTTGTTTGGGTTGTATTACCTATAGATCTGTTTGGGAAGGATTGATACATTTAGTAGGTTGAGTTTTCTAATCTATGAACTCAGTGTGTCCTGAAATTTATTCAGATATTATTTGATTTCCTTAACCAGCATTTTTTTTCAACATTCAGATCCTGCACATATTTCCTGGGTTTAGTTCTAGGTATATTTCATTATACTTGTGTGATTGCAAATGATAATTATAATTAGGTGCTGTGCTGATCTTCTGGATTGTTGAAATGCCAAGTGTGTGTAGTCAATAGACTTTTTGAGGCTCCTAAGTGAAAGTAATGGCACTCATGAGGAAAGACCAGGACATAGACCCCCCTCATGGAATGGAGAGATTGGAGCACATTCAGATGACTGATGACTTCAAGTTAAGGCAATACACTGAACCTGCCTAAAACTATAATCAACTGTGTTTTAGACACCCCATAGAAACCTGTGTAGGCTACATAGAAAGAACATACTTACAGAGAAACTCACCTATATACACAATACATAGACACGGGAAAGTTTATTCTGATAGTTGAGAATGACACAGGAGTTATTTTAACTCTTCCTGTTCCAGGTATTCTTCTTCACTCCCACACAGCATTCCCACACTCCTTGCTTGGTGTTAGAATTATAGGCCCATAACCATTCTATTGTACTAACATATTACCTAATTATGATGCTTATAACTCTTGTCTTTACCTCAAGAATGGAATGTATATGTATTATTTATTCACAGTGTATTTAGAACACTTCAGAGTATGACAGGTACATAGAAGTCAATGTCTAGATACGTATCTTGAACTCATTTATCCTTGATTTTCCCTCTGAAGGAAGGAAAAGAAATGTTTAACGTTGATAATCTAATTCATAGGAACCACGCAGTATGTGATAAACTTAAGAAAAGGTACCTCATAACTTTTTCCATATCCTATGGAAAGCACATTTTACGTCTTTGTTCCTCAGACTATAGATCATGGGATTCAACATGGGGATAACAAGGGTGTAAAATATGGATGCCATTTTATCTGTGTCAAAGGAATGACTGGACTCAGGTTGTGCATACATAAATATCATAGTCCCATAAAACACTGTGGCCACTGTCAGGTGGGACCCACATGTAGAAAAGGCTTTGTGCCTACCCTCAGCTGAGTTCATCCCGACTATGGCTAGTAGGATCAGCAGGTAAGACACAACAACCATCAGAAGGGAGGACATCAAATTAAAAACTGAGAAAGCCAAAATCATCAATTCAATTTCATGCGTGTTTGAGCAGAGCAAGGATAACAAGGGAAGACAGTCACAGTAGAAATGGCTGATGACATTGTAACCACAGAAGGATGAACTAAAAATCCTTATGGTGACTAGTAGAGCCATAAATGTGCTGTAGAGATAGAGGATTGTCATCAGCACCTGACACACCCTTTGTGACATGATGACTGGATAGAGCAGAGGATTACAGATGGCCACGTAGCGGTCATAGGACATAGCCGACAGAATGAAAAGCTCGCTAACGATGAACATAATGTAGAATGCTCCCTGCGTGGCACACAAATGATAGGAAATTGTGTTTTCTTCCACAACAAAACTTGCTAACATTTTGGGTCCCACAGTTGTTGAATAACCCAGATCAGTGAGAGCCAGGTGTTTGAGGAAGAAGTACATGGGTGTTTGTAGCCTGGAGTCCACCTTGGCGAGGATGATCAGGCCCAAGTTGCCCACCACTGACATCACATAGATGATGAGGAAGAGCCCAAATAATGGAGCCTGCAGCTCAGGACGTTGTGTGATTCCCATGAGAATAAATTCATTAAACACTGTCAGATTGTGTTTTTCCATCCAAGTTTACTAGAAAATCTATTATGGATAGATACATCATCATAGTCAATATATATTATGTACTGTCTCCTGAGAGAGGGCTTGGTATGGCCAACTAGTATAAATAAGATACATCCAAACTGTCCAATTTAGGATATTTGAAAACAAACCCAAATCCCATGTAGACCACTATATATGCATAAAGAAATCGAAATAGTGGTTCTCAACTGGAGGCATTTTACTCCATAAAGAATATATTTCAATGTCTAGAGACATTTTGAATGTCATATCCAAGAGTCGGGATGCTACTGATTTCCAATTGTTAGACACAAGTAAAGCTGCTAAATACCTTAATATATCTAATATCTAGGCCATGACAATATTCAGTCAGGAATAACAACAGTAACAATGTTAAAAAACCCTGGTGATATAATTAGGTGGATAGATAATAGACTTATTTATTGATAGATGGAAAATAAATACATAAAGGTAAGTAGATATGGATGCTAAAGAAGAAACAAAAAAAATGAAAACTTCAGGGATTAGATATATGGGTGTTTATTTTACCATTCTTTAAAGTATTCTTTCTACCATATATGATACAATCACAAAATGACATTTATAAGATACGTAAATCATATGACCCAATACATATGTCTATTATATATTATAAGTTTTTTAATGTTTACTTATTTATTTTGAGACAGAGAGGGTCAGAGAGAGCGAGAGAGAGAGAGAATGTCAAGCAGGCTCTTCCCTGTCAGTGCAGAGCTCACTGCAGGGCTTGATGCCACAAACCATGAGATCGTGACCTGAGTCGAAATCAGGAGTTGGACACTTAACCACCTGAAGCATAGGTGCCTGTATAATAAAAATGTTAAACCAGAAGTTCCCCAATTGCATAAAGCCCACTACTCAAGCATGGTCCTACGAAAGGTATGCCTACATGTGAAACTGACTGGAAAGTTAGCATACTTGACAGATATTTGACAGGTGTATGAATAAGAAAAGTGTAACACATCAGAATGGGAA
This sequence comes from Acinonyx jubatus, assembly GCF_027475565.1. Taxonomy (NCBI): domain Eukaryota; kingdom Metazoa; phylum Chordata; class Mammalia; order Carnivora; family Felidae; genus Acinonyx; species Acinonyx jubatus. Next base: position 13,930,838 of record NC_069390.1, read on the forward strand.
TTATTTTGGGGGACATGGTGAAACATACCAGGAGATACATGTATGGGATATACTTTCAGCTGTATTTCAGCTTATAGTATATCCAAAGATTTGATTTGGGCAAAAAAATGTGAGTTATCTAAAAGTCTTTATTCTCATATATAAAGCTGATGTTTCCTTGATGAGTTTTAGATAGGATAAATGAAGTTTAGATACTTTAATATGTCTATGTTACCTGGAAATAGTTCTCAAATATTAAGTACATTATGGGTTTTTATTTGCTTGTTTGTTTGCTTGTTTATGGTTTTTGAAAGAGTGATAGGAACTTACCTGAAATGTTTCTACTTTCCTGACTTATATACCTGTGCATTTTCTGGACTGGGACTGAAGTTCTTTGTCAAGGCTATCATAGGAAGAGGTGAGGAACTGTTCAAGCAAGACATACCTCACCACTCTTCCATGACAACATTTGAATAATCGTGTTGTGACTCCTTGGGTTACTTATCTTCTAATTTTCTTATCAGTTTTAGTATCATTTCAGATAAGTTATTCTGCTATAAACTTGCTTAAAACGTTATTCTTCCCCCTGTGGCATTTTTACTAAAATAGAGATATACTAACTCAAATGTAGCAAATCAGATGCACTTTCTCGAGCAAGAAACTAAGGGAACATGGTAAATTTGGAGGAAGAATAGGTTACTGGCAGAGGTTTGGCATAATGAGGTTTCACAAGAATTCCCTTTGGATTAGCGGAAATCACACTTTAAGGAAAAATAAAAGTTGAAAGCCACTGTGATACACAATAGCTTAAAGACAAAATACAATACACTGAAGACGAGATATATGTTGGTCTCTGGATGGGATTTGAAATCCTTCTCTACACTAAGTCCACAAAAACACCTTCAAACTATGATGTAGCACATAATGCAGACAAACATGTATATAATCACATGACGTGTATCTAAATATCGTAAACACTCACAGATAAAAAATTATTCCAGAGTGGAAGGTGGATGGCAGGTTAAGGTAAGAGAAATATTTTTGGTTTAAAAAGTCGTGGGCATCAAAAGGGAAATAATACTGTCTGCAATGAAATTACAGGTCAAGTCAGAAGTCGCTGAGTGAGCTCTAAGCAGACAAAACATACAACTCCACAACATTCCACATAAAGGTAATTATGTGTAACTTCCCTTTAACTTACCTGAGTCTTAGGTTTGTCACCTCTTGATATGCTCCTCTGCTCTGATGCACACACCTTTCTTATAACAGAAATATGATAATGTGTATCAGTAGGAGAGAATATTAGAGAAATATTCCGTAAATGCAATAAAAACTATAAATTTTGAGTTTTGCTTGTTTCTTTCCACTTTGTTTTGTTTTCCTTTGCAATCATGGAAAGCTGAACAAATAAATAGTACTTTTTGAGTACCAAGTTTTCTGTGAGGTGAAGAAAGATAAAAGCATATCCTGTCACTAGCTTTGGAGTTCTATAAAAAGAATCACATTGCTTTTTCATAGTTTACTGTCTCTGTTGGATGTTTGATATGTAATTGTTTAAAGCTATATCCTTTGAGATAATTCTTCCCGCTTTCTGTCAGATCCTACTGGAAAATGAAGAATACTCTACATCATTCCATTTCCATAATACTTGCTACTTAAAGGTCTCCAAATGTCCAAATAAGGCTTTGCACACCTCATTGTGAGGTGACCACCCCTTTTTTTCCTTATCAAGACCTCAGAGGATAATTGTATTGATATGTTTATTTAAACAATCATTAAATACTAAATTACTTTTGAGAGAATCACAAAAAATGTCCAGAGTCACTAAATAAACATTTGGAAAGACATCAAAATGACAGATACTACCTGAAGTTTCTTAATTTTGCTAACTCAAAAAATTTCATGTCTCTTCGGCTGTGTACCGTTTGCTTTTATATTGCTCTCCGTTTGAGGTAAAACTATTCATATTAAATGGAAGTATTGCATAACTATATAAAAATGAAGTTTCAAAGAGTCACAGAAGCATTAGCCTCTCCACCATGTGAAATCATTCAAAAAATTAATAAGAAGGAAAAAACAAGGTAATTCCCACTCCTGCTCAGGCATTATGGTTACTGGAAAGCAAAGCAAACAAAATCAGAAATGGTCACATTTTGCTAGAGCTTTGCCACGAAGTTAAAGTGGAACTTACCAAACATCACCGAAACATCGTGGATATTTGGTAATATGAGATACCACACAAATTTTCTGTCATTTTCACCTGTAATGGACCCTCTGTCTTGACTCCCATATGTGTTTCTTAACATGGCATATGGAGAACAATTTATGGGTTCTCTTCACCTTTTGAAGACTCTCCCTCAGGAGATGCTGAGCAATTTGTTTAATGATGGCTCAAGCATATGAGGGCATTAAAAAATGTCTGGAAGTTGTCCATTAACAGGCAAGGGCAATTTGTATTCACCAGAGAATAAATTATCTATCGGTTGATCTATCACCTATTATCTATCATCTATCTATCTATCTATCTATCTATCATCTATCATCATCATCGTCATTTACATTCAATCGCCCATCTCTCTATCATCAACATCTATATTCAAACATCTATTATCTCTATCATTATCTATCATCTATCATCATCATTTATATTCAATCACCTATTTATCCATCATCTATTTAGCTTTCTTTTTCTTTCTTTCTTTCTTTCTTTCTTTCTTTCTTTCTTTCTTTCTCTTTCTTTCTTTCTTTCTTTCTTCTTTCTTTCTTTTTTCTTTCTTCTTTCTTTCTTTCTTTCTTTCTTTCTTTCTTTCTTTCTTTCTCTCCTATTTTCACCCTTACTTAACTTTTCATTTACACCACATAGGACCCTTTTTAAATTTTTTTTAAATGTTCATTTATTTTCGAGAGAGAGACAGACAGAGTGCAAGCGAGAGAAAGGCAGAGAGACAGGGAGACACAGAACCGGAAGCAGTCTCCAGGCTCTGAGCTGTCAGGACAGAGGGCAACAGGGGCTCGAAGTCACAAGCCACAAGATCACAACCTGAGCTGAAGTCGGATGCTTAACGGACTGAGCCACCCAGGGGCCCCAGCAATACATAGGACTCTTGATAAAAATGTCGTATATTTAGGGCAGGTTCATCAGGGCTTCCATTTCCATAGAGGGCTCCTCAAATTGGTGACACAGTGGAGAGTTGATAAATTCTGTTCTATTAAATTATTTTAAAATTATATATGGAATAGGGCACCTGATGGCTCAGTCGGTTAAGCATCCGACTTCGGCTCAAGTCATGATCTCACAGCTTCTGCATCTGAGTCCCACATGGGCCTCTGTGCTGACAGCTAGGAGCCTGGAACCTACTTCGGATTCTGTGTCTCTCTCTCTCCCCCTCTGCCCCTCCTCCGCTGCATGCTCTGCCTCTCTCAGTCTCTCAAAAATAAACAAACATTAAAAACTTAATGAAAAGATTGTGCATGGAATAAAATTAATACGTTAAGCAAATGTGGCATGTTGTTTCCTTGAATTTCGTTTTGTTTTTATTGTTATCCTTTCCAAGGCAGAAGTTTGTTATGCGCCCTTCTCATTGCATAGCAAGTTGCCGTCACTGACTGGTTACCACTTCTGCTTTGATTTTGTTTTTCTCTTTAATTTCACAGTGCGGTATTTTATTCTTTTGTGCCCAGATCATCTCAATTTTTCTTTCCTACCTTGAACCATGCTCTGTTGTACTTAACATATACCTAGATTATCAAGTTATCCTTGCAAAACCCTCATATGTTACATATGTGCAACTATGTATATGTGTTATATTTCTATAAATTTCACTGCTGCATTTGTCACTTTAATTGCTTGTTGTGCACAGATGATATGGCACTTTGTGCTTCTTTCTGTATTAGAGTCCATGATACAAATTTCCCAATTTTCATTTATTGTTTTATTGATAGATGTCGTGTGTCCAACCCTCAGCTATCACCATTACATCATTACGGTATCTGGCCTCAGTGAACAGCCCTGAATTTGTCCCCTTAAAATTTGTATATATATATTATATATATTATATATATTATATATTATATATATTATATATTATATATATTATATATATTATATATTATATATATTATATATTATATATATTATATATATTATATATTTTATATATTATATATTATATATTATATATATTATATATTATCTATTATCTATTATATATTATATATATTATCTATATTATATATTATATATAATATTTATATATATTATATATTATATATATTATATATTATATATATAATATGTGTACATATTATATAATATATATAATATATAATATGTACACATATTATATATATAATATATATATAATGTATTCTTGATAAGAGGGAGTTGAATATACTCATTAATTTCCTAAATATTTCAGATATATTATCTCTATATACTCTTCAATAAATGCAAGATAGATCCTCTTCCCTTTCATGTTACTCTATTCATTTTTTCTGCTGAAAAAAAATCCAGGAATATCCAAAAGCATGCTTCTCTTTTACTTTGTATCATGTCTGTGCATCTGCACAATAGTTATTTGTTGCTGTCTGCAATGATGTACAAGGGGCAGCCTTTAAAACCTTTATTCATTCCTACGGAGAGTTTGCCTTCTAATCTGAGCCATACGTAAAACAATAACAGATATTTTTCTCACACCGCACGAATTCTTTTTAAAAATCACTTACATGTGTATTTCCAATGGAGCTTAGCACTTATAAAATTTCTGAGCTTACTGAAAGTACGCTGGTCTTGAAGGGAAGGGACTTGGGAAGTAACTGCGTTTCCCAATTCATAGAACTTGAAAAGAGTAAAACCCTCAATTGAAGCATTTTGTTGAACTTTCTTCTTATTGTCATAAAAGACATATAGCATAAAATGTACCATTTTAATGATTTTAGCATTTAATTTGTAAGTATATATTTGTGTCATTAGATACATACCTACTGTTTTGCAAACATCATGGTTATCTACCTCCAGAACATTCTCATCATTCCAAACTGAAACTCTATACCCATGAAACATCTATACCCATTCTCTTTTCTTCCATCATGTTGCAACTACTGTTTCTGCTTCTATGAATTTTACAATTCTAGCTTCCTCACCTAAAGGAAGTCATACGAAATAAATAAATACATAAACATTATCTCTTTTTCAATTTTTTCTAGTTACATGGGTGGGATATAGAAATAAAGTTGATTTTTTTGTAATTTGTTTCATATCCGGCAAATTTTATAAATACATGTATTATTTTTAATAAATTATTTATAGTTTTTTCTATGTAGTTAAGACATCAAAAAAAATTTTTTTAATGGTAGTGTGTGCTTTCCCATCTATCTTTATACTTTTTATTTCCTAACGTGGTGAACCAGCTACAATGCCCAATATATACTGAATATAAACGGTGAGTCTGGATCTCCTTGTCTTAGGAGTGTTCAGAGGAAAATCTTTAATGTTTCAGTATTATATTACAAGTTTTCTGTAGGTTTTTAAAATGTAATAATATGTACCCATGATTATGATATCATACAAGTATTTTCACCACCTTCAATACCTCTGTGTTCAATCGATTTATTCCCCCACATGCAGGATTTCTTTAGATATTATTTATAACACCAGTTTCTACTATCCTGCTCAGCGAGGCAGTTTATTACAAATCAGCATTGAATTTCATCATAAACCTGTTAAGGATGTTGAATTATGTGATTTATGTAATGGGTTTTCATGTGTGAAATCAGCCTTGCATTCTTGCCTACATGCAGTACTCCTCAACTGTATCAAACATTCTAAACCAAAATGGGTCACTTGTATAAAGTGCCAAGTGAGTACAGCTCAATCTCATTTATATTTTCATAAGCCAGTGTGATTTCGGGAGAGCCTGGTGTCTTTCATTTAATATTATATCCATTCATTCTTCACCTCCCTGGCCTTCTTCGCTTATTCCGAGTCGTGAAGATATTTTCCTTTTGTTCAAGAAATGTGGTTTTGGGGCACCTGGGTGCCTCAGACTGGGTGCCTCAGACTGGGTGGCTCAGTCTGTTAAACAGCTGACTCCTTATTTCAGCTCAGGTCATAATCTCATGGTTCTGCTGGTGAGAAGAAGCCCTGTGTCCATCTCTGCACTGACAGCCGGGAGCCTGCTTGGGATTCTTTCTCCCTCTCTCTCTGCCTCTCTCCCATTCACACATGTGATCTCTTTCTCTCAAAATAAGTAAATAAACATTTAAAAAATAATCTAGCTTTATTAAAGGAAGTTGTACCTGTCATTAGATTCATCTTGTGGGACATTGCCTGGCTATTTTAAATCTCTTGGCTTGCCATATAAATTTTGATATCAACTGAAATATTTAAAAGTACTATTGGGATTGTACTGTTACTGTGTTAAATCTATAGGATATCTTAAGGAGAACTGACCTCATCACAGCATTTACTTCTTCCAAACAATGGACATGATGTACTCCTACATCTATGTTTTCTTTAATAACTGAGCAAGGCTTTTGTAATTTCTAACCACAAAATCATGTAAATTGTTTATTAGATTTTCTCCTAACTATGAGACAAATTTTTTCAGGTGTAATTGATAGTTTAAAATTTTATTTTTAAGCAGCACTCTCAACAATAGCCAAATTATGGAAAGAGCCTAAGTGTCCATCAACTGATGAATGGATAAAGAAATTGTGGTTTATATACACAATGGAGTACTACGTGGCAATGAGAAAGAATGAAATATGGCCCTTTGTAGCAACATGGATGGAACTGGAGAGTGTGATGCTAAGTGAAATAAGCCATACAGAGAAAGGCAGATACCATATGTTTTCACTCTTAGGTGGATCCTGAGAAATTTAACAGAAACCCATGGGGGAAGGGAAGGAAAAAAAAAGGAGGTTAGAGTGGGAGAGAGCCAAAGCATAAGAGACTCTTAAAAACTGAGAACAAACTGAAGGTTGATGGGGGGGTGGGAGGGTGGGGAGGGTGGGTGATGGGTATTGAGGAGGGCATATTTTGGGATGAGCACTGGGTGTTGTATGGAAACCAATTTGACAATAAACTTCATATATTGAAAAAAATAAATTAAAAAAAGGCAAAAAAATAAAATTTTATTTTTACCTGTTTATTACTAATGGATAGCAAAATAATTGATCTTTCATTTGGAAACTTTATATGTACTAACCTTGCAAAATTTAGTCATTATTTTCAGTGTATCAGCTTGAAGATATTTTTGAATTTTTAATATATACAATTATGAATCTTACAAACAATAATACTTTTATTTATGCTTTCCTCAGCATGCATATAGTCACAAATCATAATTTCACAGAAATCTACCCATGCAAGCAATAGTCCAAGGCTGAAACAATGTTAGTTGTTTCATCAGTGGATGAACTCATTGCAGATGTGGTAGACATAGTGAGAGAACTAGAATCAGAAGTGGAGCCTGAAGATGTGAATGAATGGCTGAAATCTCATGACAAAACTTTAATGGATGAAGAATTGCTTCTTATGCATGAACCAAGAAAGTGATTTCTTCAAGTGGAATCTACTCCTGGTGAAGATGCTGTAAGGTTGTTGAACTGGCAACAGTGGATTTAGAATATGGATTTAGAATATGACATACACATGGTCAATAGAGCAGTAGCAGGGTTTGAGAAGATTGACTCCATTTTGAAAAGAAGTTCTACTGTGGTTAAATGCTATCAAACAGCACCACATGCTACAGGGAAGTTATTCATGAAAGGAAGAGTCAATCAATGCAACACACTTCACTGTTGTCTTATTTTAGGAAATCACCACAGTTGGGGTGCCTGGTGGCTCAGCTGGTTGGGTGTCTGACTCAGCTCAGGTCATGATATCGCCATTCAGAGTTTGAGCCCTGCATCAGGCTCTGTGCCTGTTTTGGATTCTGTGTCTCCTCTCTCTCTCTCTCTGTTCCTCCCCTGCTCATGCTCTGTCTCTGTCTCTGTCTCTCTCTTAAAAATAAAGAAACATTTAAAAATTTTTTAATTAAAAAAAAAAACAGAAAATACTACAGTCACCCTAACCTTTGGCAACCACCACCCTGACCAGTAAACAGCCATCAAGATGGAGGCAAGACCCTCTAGGCAAAATATTATGACTTTGAAGGCTCAGATGACAGCATTTTCAAGCAATACAGTGTTTTTTTAAAAGTATACACATCGTATGATTACCTTTAATGCTAAAAAACACTTAACAGACTATAATACAGGGTCAACATAACTTTTATATGTATTGGACAACCAAAAATTCATTTAATTTGGTTTACTGTGAAATTTGCTTCATTGTGTTGGACTGGAACCAAACCCGCAATATCTCTGAGGTATGTCTATGTTTGCACACTTTCTCCAAGTTCTTCGTAGGGCATTTTTCACCTCTTTGTTCCTCAAGCTGTAGATCATTGGATTCAACATGGGTATAACCAACGTGTAAAATAAGGCGGCCATATTATCAGTATCAAAGGAATGAGTAGATTTCGGCTGCACATACATAAAGAATAGAGTGCCATAGAGTAAGACAATCACTGCCAGATGGGATCCACAGGTGGAGAAAGCCTTGTGCCTGCCTTCTGCAGAGTTCATCCTGAAGATGGCAACAGAGATTAGAATGTAGGACATAAGGACTGTGAGAAGAGATGACACCAAATTAAAAGCAGAAAAGATCAGAATTATCAATCTAATTTCATCGGTGCCTGAACAGAGCAAAGCTATCAATGGTAGACTGTCACAGTAGAAATGCCTGATGACATTATAATCACTAAATGATGAAAGGAAAATTTTCATGATGGTCAACAAAGACAAAGAGACACTATAGAGATAAGGCATTACCACTAGCACCTGACATAATCTTTGTGACATAACAGCTGTGTAGAGCAGAGGGTTACAGATGGCCACATAGCGGTCATAGGCCATTGCCGACAGAATGAAAATTTCATTAATGATAAAAATACTGCAAAAAGTGAGTTGGGTGGCACACCCATTAAAGGAGATTGTATGTTGATCTACAGCATAATTTACTAGCATTTTGGGTCCCTCAGCTGTTGAATAACCAAGATCAGTGAAAGCCAGGTGTCTGAGGAAGAAGTACATGGGTGTTTGTAGCCTAAAGTCTATCTTGGTGAGGATGATCAAACCCAGATTACCCACGACTGAGACCAGATAAACAGTGAGGAGTAGTCCAAATAATGGAGACTGCAGCTCAGGGAGTCCTGTGATTCCCATTAGAATGAATTCTTTCAACAGTGTTAGATTGTGTTTGTCTGTGCAGGCCATTCGGGAAAACTATACTGGGAATAAATACAAAAATAATCATTAACTTTCATGACATGACTGAGAGGACCATTTTAATAATGATTAAAGGCCTAAATCTTTCGTTATGGCCTGTGGCCGTAATTGTCTGTTCCAGCACCTGGCAGCTCATTTCTCTCTTTCTCTCCCTCTCTCTTTCTCTCCCTCTCTCAGCTTAACTGAGCTCTTTATAGCTTTCTTAGATACAACAGCAAAATAACAAACAACAAAGTTAAAATCTCCTAAATTGGATTTATCAAAATGTAAAAAACAGACAAGTTGTATGCATTAATGGACATTGTTACGGAATGAAAAATTAACTCATATAATGAAAAAAATTGTCAATCTTCTATCTGGTAAGAGTCTAGTATATAAAATATACAAAGGACTCTTACAGTCTAATATCTAAATGAAAAATTACCCAAATTAAACAAAAAAAAAACAGGCAAAAAAGTTGAAGGACATTTCTTACAGAAAATATGCGAATGGACATCGTCATATGAAAAGATATTCAACATCATTAGCCATGAGGGCAATGCAAATCCATACCACAAGGAGATACCACTTCGCTTGTCCTAAGGTGGCTTAAAAAAGAAAAGAAAAGAAAAAAAAATCACAAAGGTTGACAAGGGTGTAGAGATAAGAATCCTTGTGTATTAATGGGAAGGTAAAACAGTACAGTCACTATGGATGGAGTTTGACGGTGACTCCATACATCAAGCTAAGAATTACCATTCTGATCCAGTAATTCCTTTCCAGATATGTACCCCCAAAGTACCGACAACCACAAGAGTTCATACAAAAACTTTGCAGGTAAATGTTCATGACAGCATTCGTAAGAGTTACACCAGTTCATGATAGTCAAAACTTGGGGACAACCCAAATGTCCATCAACCAATGCATGGATAGCATCTCTGTGGTCTCCACACAATAAGAAATTAGGAAGCCATACAAGGAAAGAAGTATTGTTATATGCAACAACATGGATGAGCCTTTAAAACGTGCTAAGCAAAAGAAGCCAAGTATAAAAGGAAACATCTGTGCGTATTATATTATATAATTCCATTATATGAAATATCCAGAAGAGATGAATCCATAGAGAGAGAAAACAGATTAGCGGTCAGGAACACTAAATTCATTCTCAGAAGACAATACAGTTAGGGACATATTTCGGGTGGATATTAAAAGCATCATAAATCTCACGGAATAAATGAGAATATCAGAGTGTGTGTTCTCTTTTAAATCCATGCTACTAAATACAAGTCCCCTTATATATGAGAAAAGATATGACGTGTTTCTAATTATCTTTAGAGTTCTATGTAAAACACTAAACTTTATTTTACATGGTTCTATTTACATTACTTTGTATGATTATTGAAGGTAACCTGGTTCTTACCTTTTAGATCTGTTTTTTTCCCTCCCAACTTTTCTTCAAACATGTAAAAAACACAATGAGATTAGCGTTGGACCTTCACTATAAAACTACCCTAAGGATAGAGGTGAGAGAACTAAATTATTCCCCAGCCCTGCCCCCTCCTATTGCCAAATACATCTTTTTACACTAAATTAGGTGACAATGAGTATATTCAACATGGAAGGTCAACAAAATATAAATTTAAATATATATACTTACACATCAAAGTAATTTTCAAGGGGGAATAGAGTTTTAGAAAAAAAAACTATTAAATAAGTGGAAAATACACTGTAATTGTAATCAAAATACATATTACTGCTTTAAAATTTTGCAAGAATTCTTCTTTATTGAAATTTGTATGTGCACATATTTTAATCTTAATTCCAATCTACATGAGATGTGCTTTTCGTTATTTAAGGGATAATCTGATGGCATTTCAGAGACTATTCCAAAGCTTACAGGTAAGGAAGAGGGGCAATCCTGTTATTAATCAGATGTTATGGGGTGATGGAGGCATTATGTACTGATATCAATGCTTTAATAGTTTGCTTTCACCTCACTTCCAACTAAAAGGGATGGTTTGAAAAAGACATTGATAAATTTGGGAAACACATGATGTATTTGAAACAGAAATTGCAAGTGTTACAAACACATTGAGGCAATCCTTTTACTTTAGAGGGATTGGAAACCACTATGGAAATGTGTGATTTGAGTTAGAAATTCTGAAAATATCCAACTAACTACGCATAATAGTATCATATTTGACATTTTACTAAGGGTCCAAGTGAAAGAAACTAAACAGGAAAATCTTAAGGTCTTGGGTGTGAATTTCTTAACCAATTCCCTTTTCAGAGATTGCTTTTTTTCCCCCCACTATTCAATGATTACAACCTTGCTGCATCTTAGCAAACATCTAGCTTTCACCAAAAATTATAATAAAGATGTTTACAACCTTGTATTTGCCCAGAAACTTCAGTTAACAAAAGAGAACTGTTAAAGAGATGGTTAAATCATGGAAGCGGGTGGGGGTTTGGGGACAATAATGTAAATGGGAGGTGGGGTCCTGAAGAGTCACTAGACTCAGAGTTAGTCACAGAGACAGCTACAGTGTGCTCACCTGCGAGGTGGAAAATCTCTGGGCTCCCATTTGTTCATGGCACAACCCAGTAAGGATTTATGGATGACTTTACTCCTTTGAGTCTCTCCCTGAGGAGAAAGAATACAAGCTAATTATGCCTCAAGCGTTTGAAAATATCAAACAAAGGCGTGGTATATCTCCTAATTCTACAGGACATCTTTATATTCCCCTGCAAATAAAGTTATGTTAGATACCTTTCCACAATGTCTCCTGGTAAAGTCTTTCTACTGTAACCCAGCGATCTGGAATCAAATCGTTGTATTTATAGGAAAGATGTTTTCATTGTTCTTGCAACCCTTAATGATCTTCTTCTACTACAATGGCTTTTTATGAGTTTATCTCTGGGGGCAGAATGAAGATGATTGAATGATGCTTACTACATCATTAAAAAAATTTACAAGTAAAAGTAAAAATTTACAAGTACTTGTTTTCCCCTTTTTTGTGGTGTTTTAACTTATTTAAACATAATATACTTATTAACAAATGCATGCATCATACATTTTTGCAAATTCAAGACAGCTGTGTAATCAGAATCCAAATCAAACAGCTATGATGATAGTAAAATTGAAACATTACCAAGACCCCAGGAGAATCCTTCAGTCTGCTGTCTGTGATGAACTGTCCCCTTAAACACACACACTCACATGTGCACACACACATGAATAATTCTTTTTCTGCCTGCTAACACTGTGAATTATTTTTATCTATTTTTGTTACCTTTATTTTTTTTAATTTTTTAAAACGTTTTATTTATTTTTAAGACAGAGAGAGACAGAGCATGTGTGGGGGAGGGGCAGAGAGAGAGAGAGAGAGAGAGAGAGAAAGAGAGAGAGAGAGAGAGAGGAAGACACAGAATCTGAAGCAGGCTCCAGGCTCTGAGCTATCAGCACAGAGCCTGAAGCCGGGCTCGAACTCACGGCCTGGGAGATCGTGACCTGAGCCGAAGTCCGACGCTCAACGGACTGAGCCACCCAGGCACCCCTGTCATGTATTTTTTAAGGATAATAATTTATAGTTTATAAAAACATTTTGCCCTGATATAGAGAAGAATTTCTTGAAAATGGTAATTAAAAACAGCTACTCCCACATCTTTGATGTCCACACCAATACCTTTTGTCATCTTCATATTGTATTTCTTGTCTACTCTTTATGGATTTGGAACAGTTACCTTTATATTATGCTTACAAATCCTTTGTCCACGATTTGTCTGATTATGTAGGTCTGATAAAAGTATCCTCTCCCTCAGGCATCTAGGGGTGCCTGGGTGGCTCAGTTGGTTGAGCATATGACTTCAGCTCAGGTCATGATCCCGCCCTCCATGGGTTCAAGCCCCAGGTGGGGCTCTGACAGTTCAGAGCCTGGAGACTGCTTTGGATTTTGTGTCTCCCTCTCTCTCTGCCCCTCCCCCACTCATTCTCTGTCTCCCTCTATTTCTCAAAAGTGAATAAACGTTAAAAAAAATACTCCCTTGGGCATCTGGATGGTTTAGTTGGTTAAGAGTCTGACTCTTGATATTGGCTCAGGTCATGATCTCATGGTTTGTGAGTTTGAGCCTCGTGTTGGGCTCTGTGCTGACAGATAGGGATTTTCTCTTCTCTCTCTCTCTGCCCCTCCACACCCTCTAAAAAAATTTTTTAAAAAAACAACTTTTCCCACTGTTAGAGTTTCCTTCTCATACTATTAATTGTGATGAGCATAATTTCTTAAATCAGTGCAATGAATCATTTTAAATCTTAGATAACCATTGTTTTATGAGGTCTGTTTCAAATGCTTTATATATTTCAATATCTCCAAGATGTTTCACTATTCTTTCCTTTTAGATGTTTGTATTTCACATTGAGATCTTTAATCAAGTAGAATTGAGTCTGTATAGGGACTGGGTACGCGCCCAGATCCTTTTTTTCTCTCCAAATAAATATACAAATTGCCTAAGAGTATTTATGGAAAGTATCATTCTTCCTCTTTGAGAAAATAGTGATGCATCCATCATAAGTTAGGTAACAGTGTATTTGTAGATCTGTTTCTGAAGTCACTATTGTATTCCATCAATCATTTGGTCCGTTTTCTGGACAATGTTCTCTTTCCTTTTTTTTTTTTTTTTAATTGCAGTGTAATTGACACACAATGTACGTTAGTCTCAGATGTAAAACACAGTGAATCAACGTGTTTATCCATTATGTTATGCTAACCACAAGTGTAGCTACCACCTGTCAATACCATTGACTATATTTTCTATGCTGTACCTTTTATTCCTGTAACTTAACTCATTCCATAATTGGAAGCCTGTATCTTCCTCTCCCCCCACCCCCCCACCCCGGCCTTTTTGTCTATCCCCCATCCCCCTCCTCTCTGGCAACCATAAATTTGTTCTCCGTATTGATAGGTCTACATCTAACTTTGCTTGTTTGTTGATTTGATTGTTTGTTTTTAGATTCCGTATATTAGTGAATCATATGGTATTTGTATTTCTCGGTCTGGCTTGTTTCGCTTACCATAATACTTCCTGTGTCTATCCATGTTGGCACAAATGGCAAGATCTCATCCTTTTTTTTTTTTTTTTACATTTATTTATTTTTGATAGACAGAGACAGAGCACAAGTGGGGGAGGGGCAGAGAGAGGTTGAACCAGAATCACAAGCAGGCTTTGTGCCATCGAGCACAACGTGGGGCTCGAACCCATGAACCGTGAGATCATGACCTGAGCCAAAGTCGGATGCTTAACCAACTGAGCCACCCAGATGCCTCAAGATCTCATCCATTTTAAGGCTGAGTAATATTCCATTGTGTATAAATTCCACATCTTCTTTATTCTATCATCTAACAGTGGCTACTTGGGCTGATTCCATATTTTGGCTACTGTAAATACTAGTGCAGTGACTATAGAAGTGAATATAACTATTTGAATTAGTGTTTTTGTATTCTTTTATATTCTTAGGGTAAATACCCAGTGATGACATTCTTGGATCATGTGGCATTTTCATTTCTAAATTTTAGAGGACCCTCTTAAGTTTTTAGAGCCACTATTTCCACAGCGGCTATACCAATTAGGAAAAAAGAAATTGAATTACTATAGCTTTGTAATAGGTCATGAAATCTGGTAGTATAACTCCTGTAACTTTAATCTTTCTTCAAACTATCTTTGTATTTTTGGCATTTTGCCTCTCTTAATTAAGTTTATAATCAGCTTCCATAATTCTAAAATAAAGAAGGGAAAAGAATGAAAGAATGAAGAAAGGAAGATTAAAACATAGTTTCTATAATAATTTAAAACTATCTAGTTTATTAATGTTTACACATTAAAATAATCTTGCTTAATTAAATAAATTGGCATCCGTTATTGGAATGCCTCTGTATTCTTTCTTCTATAATATTCTAGATATTTGGATTTCCATGTAATCTTTAAAATCTACTTGATGATTAAAAAATGCTGCTGCAGTTTTGATCGTTACTACATTAAATATATAGAATAATTTAGGGAGAACTAACCACCATGCAACATTTATTTCTTCTCAGCAATTGTATGGTATATGCTACATTTATGACTTCTTTAATAATTCAGTAATGTTTTTATAGTTTGTAGCAGAGATGTGATGCAACTTGCTCATTAAATTTTCCCTAAGTATTATAGACTTTTCATTTCTAGTGTAATTGATAGTTTAAAACTTTACTTTTACCTTTTTTTGTTATTGTAAAGCAAAAAAACAAATCTGATCTTTAATATGCTGACTTAATGTGCACTAACCTTGCAAAATTCAGTTATTATTTCTAATGTTTCAGCATGAACAGTTTTTGAAATTTTAATGTAAACAATTATGCCGCCTGAAAATAAATACACTTTTATTTCTGCTTTCCCCAAGCATATACAGGTACACATATCGCTTAATAAAAGCTGAGATGCTTCCCACAACAAGAGGATAGAGTTCAAGTGTCATTAAGGTAGATATAATTGATTATTCATTATTGTGTGTATTTCCCCCAACAGGAACAATAGTTGCCATCTTCTATATGCCATATGCCATTGTGGTGGGGACTAGCATTTATTTAACATTTAGGCAAAGACATTAGAAAGCCTTTTAAATAATAATATCTAAGGGGAGATGTATTACAACAAACCCAAGAAACAGTACAAGTTGTCTTCAATTGTAACATAAGTACTTAGGAATGTGAGAACAGTAGTCTGGACTTCAGTCACCTCCACTGAAACCAAAAATGATATCAGAAGGATCATCATTACTGAAACATCTATACATTGAAAATGGGAAAAACAATTCTAGTTTTCCGTGACTTTTATATATTAGTCCTTTCTAAGGCCTATGGCATATAATCAACAATAGTCTATAAACTAATTTATTATATATGTAGTTCACAGTGAACTCTACATAGGCAGTTTGTGCAGATTTTTCCATATCCGATGCAGGGCACATTTTACCTCTTTGTTCCTCAAGCTGTAGATCATGGGATTCAGCATAGGTATTATCAAAGTATAAAATACAGAGGCAATTTTATCAGTATCAAAGGAATGACTGGATTTGGGTTGCACGTACATGAAGAATAGAGTTGCATATAATACAACGACCACTGTCATATGGGATCCACAGGTGGAGAAGGCCTTGTGCCTGCCCTGTGCAGAGTTCATGCTGCGGATGGCCATCAGGATCAAGATGTAGGAGACAAGCACTATCAGAAGAGAAGACACCAAATTAAATGCTGAAAAGATCAGTATTATCAACTCAATGTCACGTGTGCTTGAGCACAACAAAGTTAATAAGGGAAGATTGTCACAATAAAATTGTCTAATGACATTATGGTCACAAAAGGATGACATAAAAATCTTTATGGTGATTATCAGAGAAAGAAAGGCACTGTAGACATAGGGGACAGCCACCAGCACCCAGCACACCTTTTGTGACATAACAACCATATAAAGCAGAGGATGACAGATGGCCATATAGCGGTCATAGGCCATTGCTGACAGAATGAAAAGCTCGCTGATGATGAACAAGATGAAGAAAGCCAGCTGTGTGGCACACCCGTTATAGGGGATTGTGTTTTGATTAGCTATGAAATTGACTAACATTTTTGGCCCTACAGTTGTTGAATAACCCAGATCAGTGAGAGCCAGGTGTCTGAGGAAGAAGTACATGGGTGTTTGTAGCCTGGAGTCCACCTTGGTGAGGATGATCATGCCCAGGTTGCCCACCACTGAGATCACATAGATGCTGAGGAAGAGTCCAAAGACGGCAGCCTGCAGCTCAGGCCGGTCTGTAATTCCCATTAGGATGAATTCTGTTAGCACTGTTTGATTTGGTTGGTTCATCCTGGCCATGAAGGAAGAATGCTGTGGGAGAAACATCACAAGAGTCCTTGAGATTCTGGAGACAGCATCTGTTCCCATTTTAGAACCCAAAGTCATTATGGGTAAGACAAATCCAAGTTTTTAGATGAGGTGACTTAAGGGGCGCCTGAGTGGCTTAGTCACTTAAGCGTCTGACTTCGACTTAGGTCATGATCTCACAGTTCGTGGCTTTGAGCCCTATGTCTGGCTCTGTGCTGGCAGCTCAGAGCCCGGAGCCCGCTTTGGATTCTGTGCCTCCCTCTCTGTCTGCCCCTCCCCGACTCATGCTCTGTCTCTGTCTCTTAATTAAACACTAAAAAAAATTTAGATGAGGTGACTTGAAACAAGACTCACCGCCAACATTGAAGCTGGAACCAAATTTAGAAAGTGTTATAACCTAAGATATATAGTAGCCATTTTTTTTGTGTGCCAAATGCTAGCTACAATTATCAAATATATACAACCCCTTTATGACTCTGTCAACAGTGCATCATTAGAAACGTTTGATCTTGAGTGGAAATCCTGATATCCTTTTTATAAATGTTTTTCACTTAAAAACTGGAAGGAATTATAATAAAAGGAATACCCTCTACTTCTTGCCCTTGCAACCTTAGTCTCAACCTCCAGAGAAAACCGTGATTAACTAATTGAATAGACTTTGATTTACTTTCTCACTATAACTCTGCATACTAATGGCATTCCCATTCCACTGTTCATTTCATTTTTGAAACCATACTATCATTTCACTATGGTTTTATGAGCTTTAAATATTGTTGATGCTTTTTTGAGGATAGACAAGATAGCTATTTTGCAGAAGTCCCCAACATGTGCACTGTAACATACATAAGTAACTTTTATTTTCTCTAGAACAGTGCATGTGAAATTTCAGCACATGTGTTTTTTTTTTCAGTTTATGATTTTTGCTGTGTTGCATACCAAGTGAGACCTGCATTTAGAAGTTACTCAATATGAGAAAAACACTAAGTGTCATTCTCACATTTGCTTTGACCTAAGAACTAATATCTCTGATGTTGGCTTAATGTTGTATTTTCAGTTTTCTAGCACATATTAAAGCAAATAAAAATTATTAAAATGTATTTGCTAATGTACCCCCTAAAATTATCCAGAAAACTGCTATAAAATAGTGATTCAACAAAGAGAAATGTCACTCCAAAGTAGGCAGTGCTATTTCGAATGCCTTAGAGACTGGAAAATAATATTGCATGAAGGACATGAATGAAAGACAAAGATGATAGGGAACAAGGAGAAAGAGATGTGGCATGATTTATTCCATGTACATAAATTTTACCTGTTTAAATGTACATGGACCAGGACAAATGATTATTTGATCCAGATAAAGCCAAAGGACCTGGCATGGACAGAAATGGAATATATTTACTATATTTTAGTTTGAACACAATTCTTACCCCTTTATTTCATCTTCCATAAAAATACATAAAATGGTTGGTTCAAACACATTGAATTTAAGGATTGAACTTTATCTACCTCTACTTTTCCAACTCTTTTCTCCTTCAGATTGTTTTTAAAGGTAGGTGCTTCCAAAGTTTTGTGGGGAAAAAAATCACTTCAAACTCTCCAATATATAAGAAATGAGGACTACAGTGTGACTCATTGTAGGAGGCACAAAATCCTGATTTAAAAAATAAAAATATAATTTAAAAAAACCACAATATATTCAGGCCTATAATTTCACTTATATAGATATAAAACCCTAAACAATACTAATATATTATTGGTATCACTTTTAAAAATGTGTAAGAATTATAAAACACTTGTTCAAGCTGTGTTGATTCCATGTTTGGCTGGAAGGTTTAATTTTGGAAAATCTATGATTAGAATTCACCACATTATCAGAATGAATTAGAAAACAAAATGACCATATGAGTAGATGAGGAATTAATAATATTTAGGATAGATAAAAGCTATAAAACTCAAGAATAAAAAGAAAATTCCATAATTGTAGGATATCTTTTAAAAACTAGGCAGAACCTACTCTTAAAAGGAGAAAAATTAAAATGTTTTATGGAAACATTATAGAAGCCTTAAATAAATTAGTACAAATACTATGTTCCTAGATTGCACAATGCAGTGACAAAATGTCAGTTCTGCTGAAATTAGTCTATTTTATCGATGCCCTTGCAATTGAAATCTAAGGATATTTGTAGAATTTGCAAATGATTTCAAAGGCATTGAGAAAATACAAATTATATGGAATAAGCAAGACATTTTGAAAAGACCAAATGGTAAAATTATAAAGCTGGAATTATTGAAACAATATGGCATACATCAGTGGAACAGAATAAGGACTTCAGGAAAAGATCCATGAATGTATAGAACTATAGTTTATGACTGAAGTAGCATGTTAGGACAAGCATGCAAAATCGAACTATTCAGTGGAGCTAGGGAAAATGTTTATCCCTATATAGGATGAAGAAATCGGATATTTGCTCATCCTTACAAGGTCAAGGACTTAACATTATAAGAAAATGTTAAACTTTTATAACCTTAAAATGTTAACCTTTTATAACCTTAAAAACTAGAACCTCTGGTTGCCCACAAATAAAAAATTCAAGTTTAATTTGGGAGATAAAACTACTTCACAAAATTTGCTTTACCCAAAAATCTATTCAAATTAACAAAATATCAACAGCAAAGCAATAACAAACATTCACTAGCGACAACCAAACAAATGACAAAGTCTAATGCCTGAAGCTACAAAAATTATACCCAAAGAAAGGACTAATCCACAGTAGTTCGTACAGTTGGCCAAACCTCTTCATCCCAACATCCATTTTATTGTGATTTTACAAACCCTGGAAAATCTTCTGAAATTCAATGGAGTATTAAGTGGCCCTCCTCCCACCAGCCCTAACCAAGCACTGCCTGAAAAGAAACAAGGAAATTGAGCATCACACCTGACTCTTATTAGATGAAAGCAGAAACTCGAGAGCTGGAGCAGGACCAGGAGGATGGACATGAGTCCCAGGATGTTCTCTTATGCAAATGTAAGCACCCAATCTCAAGTCGATATTCTGTAACATTTTGCCAATAGCCTCAAATGAAATAAATGGGTTGGTTAAATGGAGAACATTGCTCTCCCACTCAGAGGAGGGAGGGAAAGAGAGAGGGAGGGAAGGAGATAGGGTGACTTTAAGCTGAGCTTGCAAAAAATGCTGACTCCCCCTTCAGGATGTTTATTGTCTAGAATCTCAACATAAATGTAGGAATAATGACAAATAAAAATGATGTTCCTTATCACCTTCAATGAACATAATAATACTGGTAAACATATACCATTACTCCAAAGAAACCTGGTTATGAACAGATGTTATTAATATACCTGATAGAATCTACTGAGTCTGGAATTGGTGACTATATTCATATCTTTCATTTAAATTGGAGACAGCCATCAAAAATCATTGCTGCAGCTAATCTAGCAATCATTATAATCAGTGACATCTACTTACCCTAAGCGAGGACTGGCTTCTTGTTCCCCCATGCGATTATGAGCCTGACTGCTGTGAGAAGAATTTATGAGTGTCCCCTCTCTTCACGACATTCCCCTGGGAGCTTGAATGCACTTCTTGGTTATTCCCAAAGCCTCTGAGAACAGGAAATGATGCCACTGGTGTTTGCCAATTATCCAGATTAACTTTGATTTCTCTATTGAGGAAATGTTTTTTGTTTGTTTGTTTTGTGTGTGTGTGTGTGTGTGTGTGTGTGTGTGTTTACATCTACAATTCACCTGCTTTTATTAGTTGTTATTTTTATTGCATTTACTCAGGTATCTGGATTTAATAGATTATTTCTTATATGTCTTAATCACCTACAAAGTACATATTTTCGGCATTTCCTGCAAAGACTTCTTCCATATTTTATATCTGAGGATAAAGACAAAATTATCTAAATATGGCCTATAGGGTTTTAAAAGATTCAGAAGGAATAAAAGTTATGAATATGTGTGTAACTCCTATATTTATTTCTTTTTCTAACCTCAAGGAGTAAATTGAGTTAATGACACCCTAATTCCACATCCATGTATATCTTGAGTACTAATTTTCCCTCTCCACTCGTATTTCTCTTCTCCACATAGGTCCTCCTTTACAAAAACTAATAAATGTCTTCACAATGGAGTATAGTTTTATAAAATAAATATGACATATGCTTTAAATTGAACAACATATTACATAGCTCATTGATATCTAAGGTTCTCACTCAATTATATGTTTTTGAATTATATTCATTTTATTACCTGAATTCCAATATTTTGTTGATTTCTATTTAAATAAAATTGCTATAACCTGATTCTGTCCTCATTTACAGTAGGTTTGCTCCCATAGTAATAGGCATGTAGTTAGTTACCAACTTTTGATTTTTACATGTCTCACCACAATTAAAAACTTTGTGTGTGTGGTCCCCACTGACCTATGAATGAACATATCTGTGATATATCTTCTGTGTCTCTGACTTGGGAAAAATAGGTACATTTAATTTATTTAAATAAAGATAGTTCTACTTAAAGGTTTCTTTCATTAATATATATTCCACTATCAGTATCCAAGCACATCATAGTCTGGACATCTAATTTATGAATATGTATGACTTGTACAAATGGTAAAAGTTGCAACAAATAATTAAAATCAGATGTAACTTTTTAGAGATAAAATTGTTTTTCTTGGTGTAATACATTATTTTTATTATTATTTTTCAATGTTTATTCAGTTTTGAGAGACAGAGAGAGACAGAGCGTAAGTGGGGGAGGGGCAGAGAGAGAGAGAGAGAGAGAGAGAGAGAGAGGGAGACACAGAATCTGAAGCAGGCTTCAGGCTCCAAGCTGTCAGCACAGAGCCTGATGCAGGGCTCAAACTCATGAACCAAGAGATCATGACCTGAGCTGAAGTCGGCCGCTCAACCAACTGAACCACCCAGGCGCCCCAATACATTATTTTCCTTAAGGAATCCAAATATTGGTCTAGATTTGAAATAGAAACATGCACTAAGTATAATCCATGCCAACAAAGAAGTTCAGAAATTATAACAAAGACAGATACATGTTAATTTTAACTTATTAAATTAAATTTTAATTTAATTTAATACTAATCTTACTACTTGAATGTCTACACCAGTGATAATGCCAATAAAATAGTTATCGAGGTGACAAAACCCTGACACATATCTTGAGGCAGAGGTTGGGGGATGACCTCCAAATCTTGCTTTTCCTCCTGGGCACCCGGCTGGTGGGATCTCAGCCTCCTGGCAGTTAGGAGTGGAGAAGTGGCCAAGTTGTAGCCTGACTCACCTGTGGTAACAGAGCATCTCCGTCTGCAACCAATCTCTCCACCACTGTGCACTTGCCCTGAATGCTTCCTACAGCGCCTTTCTGTTTCAGAGATTGTAGTTCCCTCTGGTGGATCATGCAATGCTGATAAAATGCCGAAAAATCGTGAGAGAGGAAGCCAGCAGAGAGAAAATTTATTACAAAAGAGATCAAGAAACTATTAGTTTTCCCCCAATGTCATATATTCTGTGATCAATATGCAATGTTCTAGGCATCCATATCTTAACATGAAAATATCTTACCCACATATTTCGTAAAGGTTTTAAATTAATGTAATATAATCTCATGAGTTCATGTATTGATCACTTTTTGTGATTGTGCAAACATTCATAACCTTTATCATTCACAAAAACTATTAGATCTTTGAAATAGCCATTTTAAAGTACTTTTTTGGCACTTTATATTTAAAAAATCATTAGTAACTTCTTCTGACAATTATAGCTAAAATTGCTTTTGTAGTCAGATGCTTCTTAAATTGAAATAGAATTAGCATGCAATTTTATATCAGTTTCAGGTGTCTAACATATTGATTCTATAATTCTATACATTACACAGTGTTCACCATGATAAGTATAGTCACCATTATCAACGTTGATTACTATTACAAAATTATTGAATATATTCTCTATATAGTACCTTCCATATCTGTGACTTATTTATTTTATAACAGGAAGTTTGTATCTCTTAATCCCCTCTCTGTATTTTGTTCATGTCCTCACATACCTTCTTTCTGTCAACCACCAGTTTGTTCTCTGTACTTAAGAAACTGTTTGTTGGTCCGTTTGTTTTGTTTGGATAGTCCACAAGTAAGTGAAATCATATAGAGTTTGCCTTTCTCTGTCAAACTTATTACACTATTTACCTATTACTACCTATTACATAGGTCTCTCTATGTTGGCACAAATTGAACAATCTCATCCTTTTTTATGGCCAAGTAATGTTCCATTGCATTTGCTTTTTAAGAACTAGATATACTCATATTTACATTTTAGGTAACTCAAAGTCTTGTATTTTGTGTACTGAGGTAAAAGTTTACCAAAGCTATTCTGTCAATAAAATTTCTCCAACCCAAATAATGATTGTTCGTAAAAATGGCTGTTTAGCTATTGAAAGAGTCAAAACCAATCCTGGACAGAAGCTTAGATAGTGCCACAGGGCATAATTTGTGGAAGAATATCAAGCTTCATAAGTAGTACTTCTGCCTTGCACAGAAGGAAAGAAGAAAAAAAAATATCTGTAGCTTTTATTGAGACACAGAGAGAAAAGAAAGGCGGAACAAAGAGGGAGTAAGACAAGGAACTAGTATAAGGTTTAAGTCTGATGATATAAGAAAAGCAGTGGAGAATTATTTTGTTGGGCTTTAGCTAAGTTTCTCTAAGCAAAAGAAACCTGATGCTATCATAGAAATCTCTTTTTTGCCTCCCTCCACCCATATTTACAGTGAAGTCACTTCTTTTTTGAATGATTTCCTTAACAATATTTTTTCATTGCCATGGAGGTGGCTTGTGGAAATAGCCATTTGAAAAGGAGAGTTGATAGATGTGACCTATGGCATGTTTACATCTGGTGAATGCTTCTGGACTTCCAGGCAGATGACATTAATAGATCAAACCAAACTTATATAAACCTTAAGTGATTAAAAAAAAAATCTCCATTGGAAGACTTACAATTCCTCAATATAACTTTTGCATTGAAAAAAAATTCAGAATCATACCAATCTCTGTTATCTATTAGATTATTGATATAGTTGGCAATATTTAATACTAGATATATGTCTTGGGACATAAGTAAAATATTAAGGTGTATGATCATGGTGATCCAAAGCATAATGAGCTGCTGTGAAAATACTCCTTCAGTAAGTTTTTGGGTTTGAATTTATGAAATGGCATTTGCTCTGCAGAATTTGGGAAAGTTTGATGGTTTTTCTTATTTTCATGGTCTTAGAAGATTCAGGGTGGGCCACCCAAGATTTATGCACTTGAGATGCTCTCTGCCCTGAGCATCCCTACCTATGGAGTCAGGTCAGTCTACTGCCTCTGTGGCAGCTGCAGAATGAGGGGCCTTGTGGTGTCATTTGAAGTTTGTCCTAGCTTTATAGGTGGTCAGACTTTGTCTTATGACTGTCTTGCATCTTCTCTCCCCCCTCACCACTAGGGGGATCTTATTGTCTCTGGACACCGGTGCCATGGAAACTGCAGAGCAGTTAGGTAGGGAGAAGCTGGAAGCACAGGTGACTTAACATCTCACAGGATGAGGTTTGATCAATTGGAGATCAAAGCTGACATATAAATTATTTTCCCTGTCTTATTCCACGGAAGCTTGGTGCTGGGCTGATGTGCCTGCCTGGTTGGTTGATTATGTTGATTCATCATTTCTGATAAATGTGTACAAGTGATATGTGAGTGCATGTGTATGTGCGGATACATTTTGGAATCTTTGAGCCAAATGCTTTGTCGTTTCCTTATTTCAAAGAAGGCTTTGTGTATAGTTTGTTTAGGACAAATTTTGTAGGTAATGCATGCAGAAAGGGTATATAGTATGTAAGCTTTCGTGAGTAATAGTGAATGAGACAGACATAATGTTTTAGAATATGCTCCCACGTACCCACCAAAAATGCCCATGTGCAACCAACCCCCAGAAGTGTGAAGATGTTCCCTGCTATGTAAAATGAGACCAGAAGTATCCATCATACAGGGTGACTTTATGTTTTCAGCTTTGCTCTTTATTCATGACTAAAGGTAGAAATTAGCTCATGGACCTGAGTGTCATGGTTCCTGTATTTGGCTTGTTTCTGACTTCCCTGAAAATTTCCTGAATTTACTTTAATCATAAACATTGCCTGACCTTGCATTCCCTTGCATGCCCTGACCAGTCTTCCTTAGTCTATTGTAAATTAGCAGCATTTTACATGTACAGACAGAGATATGACACATAATGACTGTTAACTGTGTGTGTGTGTGTGTGTGTGTGTGTGGTCATGGTGCCCTTGAGAACTGGTGTCACTTTGAGAACACTGGATTTATTTTTGTTCTAGTAACACTTTACTTCAAAGCACACTAAATAAACATGCTAAAAGATGTGGTGTTTGTTGTTATGGTTCAATAATACAGACAATGAACTCTACATGAGTGTTTGTTATGAGATTATGACATGGAAATATTGATTTTATGTCACATTGGTATGAATATCAACATTTTCCTTTGTGTACATGCACCACATGAGAAGAATGAAAAAGTGGAATCCTCTTGTGTGTTTTCTTTTTCTGTTTTCCCACGTGTCCTATTTCCATGTGTATCTAAGCATTCTTGTTTGGTTTTTATTTTCCCTGAAAGGTGATTTAAATTTATGTTAAGTGCGAGATAAAAATGGATTCTAAAAGGTTAAGAAATTGAACAATAAAATACTGCAACAAGTAAAAATAAAACTTTTAACAGCTGAACAAAACAAATAGTTGGTGAGGAAGATAACGTGACTCTTAACCAACTTCCAAGCTCCCAGACTTTCTCTTCCTTGATTAGAAATCCTAAAAACCCAGTAACAGGTTGTGTTGAGCTCTAAAATATGCTTATTTTCAAATCATTGTTTACTATTTAAATAAATGTACTTTCTTTGGTCAACTAATACATTTTGTATTAGGGAGAGTTGCGTATTTGAAGTTGGGATCGAAAGGGTTAAGATTTTACCATTGAAATTGATAGAATTTTTAACTATTTATTGTCTCTGCATTTAGCAGAGATTAGCTTTTCAGGAGCAAATAAAAACCCTTAAAAGAAGACACCTGTAATTTTAAATTTACATGAATTTGAAAGACTGACATGGCTTATTTAGGAAACTCTTCAATGCATCCTTCACATCCTTGTTCCTTAGGCTGTAAATGAGGGGATTCAGCATGGGTATCACCAGGGTGTAGAAGACAGAGGCCATTTTATCAGTATCCAATGAGTGGTTGCTCCTTGGTTGCAAATACATGAAGAGAAGGGTCCCGTAGAACACAGTGACAGCCATCATGTGGGAGGCACAGGTGGAAAAGGCTTTTTGTCGACCCTCTGAGGAACGTATCCTCAAAATGGCAAGGACGATGTTGAAATAGGAAATTAGAACA